>NC_069396.1:37433333-38079166 GCF_027475565.1 Acinonyx jubatus
TGTTCATATTGCATCTCCTGTTTTAAAGGGGTGAGTGTCTGTGGTCAGATTCACAAGGAATCATTCCCTGGCCCAGTGGTGTAAGATGGTTAGGGGAAAGTCAAGCGCCCGCATCTGTTGTTTTAGGATTAGATTGTCTATCTCATTAAGATCCCCCCTTATACCCTTGATAGTGGTGGGGAGGGTGCCCATAAAGGATTTCATAAGGAGAGAACCCCAACAGCTTCTTCAGCCTCCCACTTGCAGATGCAGTCTGCCTCCCTGAAGGTCCCTTATCTCTCCCTGCCTAATGTTAGCCCTTTCCCTATTTATTTCTCCCCTGGAATAGGGCCTGTAACTGCTGTTAGGGAACAGGAACCATGATCACTCTGGCTTCTTCAAGCTTATAAGGGACAGTGTAGGGTAACAGCAGTTAGAGTCTACCCAAGGGTCAGTCGAGTGACCCACAGCATGATGTTACAGGAAGGTTGGCAGGCATGAGGCAGCATAAACATTAGTAGACATAAAGAGAAAAACACAAAGTAAAGATTATAGTGACTAATAAGCATCTTAAGATACTGTCTACAGTTTTCAAACCTGTCAAATAATCTAGGAGAGACCCTGACTTTGTAAACAACATATGTCAGGGAACCTCTCAAAACCGAGGTGATGGAGAAGCAGAAGCAGTAAGTAATCAACGGTGGCTCTATTTTCAAGAGTTTGGCTCTAACTTAATTTAAATAAAAACTTTTTAAGCACCTAATGATTGTGAGGTGTTATTTAGAGTTTTGCTGAATATAAGCAGACTGTCTCTTTTATTTTGATATGTAAAACTTTCTTAAGAGTCAGGAGCTCTACTGGAGAAAGAGTCAAGGCAGCCATTTACCATTATTAATTTGTAAATTTTTAGATATTATTTTATAAAGCAGAATTATTATTTTTGTGCCTTTTCTTTCTTGTAAGGGAAGGCCTTTCCCTAATTAGTAAAAGTATTAACCCATACAAACAGATGTTGGAATCTTTTTTTTGACCTTGGCATCTGAGTGAGACTTAATTGTTAGTCTTTCCTGGATGATCTCCAGTTCCTTGATTGTCTGAGAGAGCAAGTTTGTGGTTGAAAGGATTGTTTTTAAGACATACTTTACAGCCTGATACTACTTGCAAAACTGTCCTTGACAAATTTTTTTCTAGTAAATATCATTTGGACCATTTGATAAGTTTTGTCCATCCCTAAATGAAAGGCCTGATGTTGTGTTTTAATCATCTTACAGCTCTGTGAGCTTGGTAATAGTAATTGCCCTGCTCTGTCTGTAACCATTCCAAAGGGCTGGAGACAGTGTCTAGAAGTCAGACCCCAGTTTATTTTGGGGAGAGGAGAGTAGGTGGGATTGAGTCTCCTTTAATAACTGATATAGCAGCAAACTATTTTCTTGAATCCTGGTATCTACAGCCTATAATATCTAATAATTGTCAAAATTCACATAATTGTTTATCTCTCCTGGAGTTAGTAGCACCATAGACTTTGATTTAGTTATAATACCCCTTTCTGGCAAGGGAGTGAGGCTCTCTGGCATTATCAGTAAAGAATGAGAAAAAATTAGATTTCCCCATATACATCCTAGGGGCTGAGAGAAAAATTCAGTTAGAAGTTTTTTGAAGATGCCTCTAATCATCATGCTGTGTTTGGATAGTTGGCCTGGAGTGGAAAGGGGGACAGGAAAGGTAGCTCTGGTGTTAAGAAGGAAATCAACCAGTTTTCCTTCTATATTTAGAGTTACCCGAGGTTCTGGGTTTCTGATAGACAGTTGGTTTAGGGGACCCACCATGAAGAGGCCCAGGCCCTGGTTAATCCCTTCCAAGGACATTGGTTATCTGAGCCCTCACAGAGGGCATTCAGATCTGCAGGGATTGTTTCCATACAAGGGGCATGGATTATGGGATTTTCATTTCGGTTGTCCCCTCTGAAGACGTTCTCATTTTAGTGATCTGAACAGCCATATAAATGGCACTTGGTGCCAGGATCTCTGGAAGTCCGGTCTAACATATTACGTAAGGCCACAACTAAGACCTCAGGTTTCTTTTTTTTTTTTTTTTAACATCTTTTTCCGTTTTCTTTTTAATATACCCAACTGGCAGCTCGTAAGAGCTCCTCCAGGGTCCCTTCAAGGTCAACAGCCAATTTTTGCATTTTCTTTGAATATCTAGGGTTGATTGAGTAACAAATTTGTCCTTTAAAATCATCTCAGCCTTAGGAGTGTCAGGGGGGGATAGCCATATATTTAATGAGAGCCTCCCTCAACCATTTCAGGAAGGCCGTTGGGCTCCCATTTTGTGTTTGTAAAATAGTGGTTAATTTAGCATAATGTAAGGGCTAAATCTTAGATTTCTTTTTTTTTTTCCAAAACATCTGTCTCATTAAGAGTCTGAATTAACAAAAGCATTATATCATTCCAGGTCAACTCAAAAACATGTGTAATATTCCAAAAACCTTCACATACTTATCTGATCAGAAAATTTACCTAGATCTCCTTTTATCTGTCTTAAACTTTATAATGTAAAGGTTTTTTTTTTTCTGGGGTTCTAGCTTTTTGTAAGGGAAACATTCCTGTTACATTATAGAGTGGGTAGCAGGGAGCAGAATTGTATTATCTTTTTTTATATATAGATTGAAGACCTGAGGAGGAGGCTGTGGAAGACTTCCTTTCCTCCTTCTCTAGGTCTGTTTTGGATACAGGTAAGGGGACCTTAATTGTTTCCCCTCCTGATTGCTAGACTTTAGAAAGCATTGTCATTAAATTAGGATCCACCTTACATTACTTACACATATCTTGATTTTTTTAAGGCCCAAAAACAATGAACATGGGGGAATTCTCCCCATTTTCCTTCACATTTGCAAAACACGTCCAATTGTAAGATAGTATTGTTATTGATATTTTCCTCTGGCCACCAGTTTCCCTCTACCAATCTGTATAGGGGCCAAAGCTTTGTGCAAAAGAAAATGAATCATAATGCATTCCAGTGGAGTAATGGCCTTGATTGGGAAATTACCCATATATAGGAAAAAGGAAGAAAGTTGTCCCTTATCTCAATTTCCTATAGCTGGCCAGGAGAAACCTCATTTCCTGGCCCCTCATTTTGGCTGGCTATGCGACTGGCAGCCAAAAGCCCTGTCAGTCTTGGGAGGTGCTGGGAGTAGTCATTCTTACTCAGGCTTGACTCTACCTCCAAGAGCTGGCTTGGTCTTTCTTGTTTTTTTCTTTTTCTTTTTCTTTTTCTTTTTAACCCCTCAGTTTCCCACCTGTAGGACCTAGGGGGTATGGACTATGACCAAACAATATTTTCTTGGTTGTCATAGTATGCATTAATTTTCTTTTGGTCTAACAATAACTTACATATTATTCATTGGCCATTGAGGGAGGGGGTTAAAGAGCCAAAGTCAAGGTCTATTCCCCTGCCTTTTGCGACAATGCACACATAAATATGTTTCGGCCATGTGGATATCCATTTTTGGCATACAATGGGCTAACATTAGTAAAATATTCCCATGTATCTTAATAAAAGCCTTCATATATTTTCCATCCCTCATATGGCAGAGGCATCCATTCCTCTGCTAAACAGGAACAACACAAATGTGGAGGATTTGGAGGCTAGCACGAAGGGTATTGCCATCATTTTCCCACCCTTTGGATCAAAGAAGGAGGAATTTTAATCTTAACCCTGTGTACTTTCAAAATCCATTTATTTTAACCTTAGTCCATCCTGACCACACGTAAAATTTCTTTTTAAAGATTTTTCTTCATGAAACTTCTACAATTTTTCTTTGCATTTATTTAGATTTTGTCCCAAGCCATTTTTCTCCAAATAACAAGTCTCATTTAGGACGAAATTACTTTCTTTTACCTTAAGCAAAAATATTTTTTCATTTCTTATATTTTTATTTTATATCTCCTACTTTTCTACTACAGAGTTGCTTTTCTTACTTTTTTTATCAGTTTTAACTACATGTGGCAGAATTTTAACTCTTAGAAACCTTAGTCTCCAGTGAAAACTAAGTAGTAACAAATTGTGAACTCTATGTTACAACAGAATTTTTTTTAGATGGCAAACTTATGAATCCATTAAGCACAAAGCATGTTTTTCAACAGTTCCAAATATCCTTAGTTTTTTTTCTGCAACAAGTCAGAAGCACAAAACTACATCTAGTAATTAGTGCTTTAACCTCTTATCTCATTAGATATCCAATGAATTCAATCTCAATTTATCATGCAAGCAAAACTTTAACACTTTAGGTTACCAAAGACTTTGAAGCTATCTTAACAATTACCCATGAAAACTTTAAGACAGACAAAATTAACCATCACCTTAAGTCATCCTTTTGTTAATAAATTGGAACAAAGATAACATAAGCTTATTTGACCTTCAGCAAATCTAAGTAGAATAATTTTTTTTAGTGTTGATAAACATTGTCTATCTCAAACCAACAAACTTAAATTAGCTTAAACACAGAATACATTTTACCTGAGTCCACATAAGACAATTTGTTCCACCAACTGGAACGTTGGTGGGGAAATCTGATGTCAGGTGGTCTTCACTCCTCAACAGCTAGGGTGGGAGGAGGAGCTGATGGTGCCTGTGGCACTGAGGAGCCAGTTATGCAGGCTGCCCCCCAGGTGGTGCAGAAACAAGAGGGAGGGAAGGAATGGCAGATGAAGGGAGGTGCCAGCAGAAAGCAGAGAAAACGAATTCTTAGTTTTAAATCTTGTCAGCTCAGACAGAGGAGCAGACTCCAGGTTACTTTTGTTTTGTTTTCCGCCAGTGGAATTAGGCAGTCATTGTCAGTCTGAAAAAGACAGGGAATTTCCTCAAAACAAAAGAACTTTTGGCAGCTGCCTAGGAATATTCCTTAAAGTCCCTGTTCTGAGGTAGAATAACCAGAGACAGTTGGCTCTAATTATCATAGTCATTGACCCAGAAAATGAAGGAGAGACAAGTCCCCATACACAGTCATACGGTGACTCCAACCTGCCACCCAGTGCCCAATGCCTTAGGGTTGCAGCTTCATTCCTCTTCCTTTGTGGAATTATTAGTGCAACTCTAGGAGGTGATCACACTCCTCTTCTGCCTATTACAGGCATGTCTACCAAAATGAACCTGGGTTCTTACCAGTCTGACGGGTGCTCCCTGAGCAGATTCCTGGGCCTCACAGGTTCCATTAGTGCGCACCAGGTCCTCACCCTGGGGAACCAGGAGGGCTAGTCTCCTGCAGATCAAGCAGTCTGCTGGTGCCAGTTGAGCTTCCTCTCCCAGTGCTCTCTCACTGTTCCTCTCCCAGTTCTTCTCCCGGGGTTCACATCCCCGGTGGCAAAGGAGGTGGAAATGCACCATCTCAGAATCCCAGATGAGAGCCCCCAAGTAATGTAGCAGGATTCTCACAGAGAGAGCCATGACACTGAGGCTTTTCTTTTCAGGAAGCAACTTTATTCCTGCCAGCACCACTTAGTTGGGTTCGTACCCAAAGAACTGAGCCTTGAATGCCACACGGCATAGTTTTTTATATATTTTTTATTTTGTCTTCCATATATGGGAACACACAAATATGTAGTCTGATTAAGTACTCTCATGTTACAAGGTTGTGAGGGATGCTGTCAAGTAGAGAATAGCAAGGTTGCCTTGAGGTGTGTTTTTTTTTTTTCTTTCCTTAGGGAGGGAACCCTACCACAGGATCACCATAGTCCAGTCCTGTACGCAGATATGAACATGGCGCTAAGAGCATTTTCCAGCTTCGATTGGGTAGGGAAACCACATCTTCCCCTGAAGTGCAGGCTGACTTGCCTTGGCCACACCGGGCAGGACCCAGGGGCAAATCTCCTGAGACTGAAGCAAGGGGGGGTCATTTCACTGGCAGCACCACAGAACTGGTACTTGGGAGCCAGGGGTCTCGTTCATGACGGCAAACAAAGCCCACGGGAAATTTTCCAGATTCCGGACAGTGGGAGACAAACCCGATCCCTGAAATGCAGCAGCCTGACTTCCATTTGGATGCAACTGGCAGGACCCAGGTCCAATCTCCTGAGATATCATGCCATGTCTTGCAAAATCTAGGCACTTCATTGGGGAGACCAGCAAGAGCCCCCAAAACAGAGCAGGGATTTGATCATGGAGGTAAAAGGTCTCAGAATGCATTTTCTAGGTTCCGGTGTGGGGGTGAACAGCCCCGTGCCCCCCCAAACATGTCCTGGCTTCGTTTTTGAGATCCCTCCTGGGATCCACCAGCAAGTCTCATGAGAATGTGGGCCAAATCTCACGAGATCTGGGGCATCACCTCACAGGCACCTAGGTAGAGTTGGGATACCCTCGCCGGACCTCTTCATGGAGGTGACCAGGGGCCCGAAAGACCCTTTCCATCTGAGGACGGTGGGACAAACCTCCGTTCCCCCCCTCCAAAGGCAGCCTGGCTTCCATTCGGAGCCACCCGGCAGGACCCAAGGGCAAATATCACAAGATCTCAGGCTGAATCTCGTGGCATTGGGCGCCATCTCCTGGGCACACTTTCAGCGCCTCCCCACCCTAGACCCCCCACCTCCCCATCCAGAAGGACCGATCCTGATCTGGGATGCTGGGAGGTACACTGTCTCTCCTGAAGCACAGCCTGGCCTCTGTTTTGACACACTGTGGCACAAACCTGGGGCTGAATCTCATGAAATATCAGGCCACATTTTACACCATCTCGGGCGTCATCTCCCGGGCGCGCGAACAGAGCCAATATTCTCTAGCTGAGACAGAGACAATAGGGCTAGGGAGTCATTTTCCAGTATCGGGAAGGGTGGGGGAGGAACATTGGTGGAGGGGGACACACCCCGGCCCCTGAAATGCAGCCTCCTGTCTTTTTCAACATACTTGGCAGCAGGACCCCAATGCAAATCTCGTGAGGTATTGGGCCATGTCCCACGAGATCTTGCACCTTGGGGGGGGGGGGGGGAGGGTGCTACCTGTTCAGAGCCGGAACTCATCCGACCTAGCCCTGTTCATGGAAACAAGATGGCCCAGAAAGTGTTTCCCAGATTTGGGATTGTGTGGAACACACCCATGCCACTGAGATGTGTCTTAGCTTCCATGTTTTCACAGCTCCTGGGGCCCACTGGAAAATCTCAGGAGGTCTCAAGCCAAAACCCACAATATCTCCAGCGCCGCCTGGCGGGCACTGGCCCAGGGCTGGATCTCTCTAGGTGAGTCTAGTTCATGGAGACGAACCAGCCCCAGAGAGCCTTTTCCAGCCTCGAGAGGCTAGGGAACACACCCACTCCCCTCAAGTGCAGGCTGACACTCTTTGTGACAAGCTTGGCGGGACTCAGGGGCAAATGTTGTGAGATCTTGGGTGCCATCTCGTGGGCACCACAGGCAGATCCAGAACTGCCCAGTTGAGCCTGGAGCACAGAGGCGAACAAGGCCGGGCAGGCCCTTTTGGGCCTTGGGCTGGTGGGGACACCCCTCTTCCCCAGAAATGCAAACTGGCTTCTGTTTGGACAGCTGGCGAGACCCTAGGGCAAATCTCGTGAAATCTCAGGTGAAATCTCTGGGGATCTCAGTTGCCAAGTCACAGGCCTATGGCCAGAGTCAGATCTCAATAGCTGAGTCCTGTACAGGGAGGGGAATGTGGCCTGAGAGCCTATTCCAGCTTTGAGTGGGTGGGAAAAACACGCCCTCCCCTGAAAGTGCAGCCTGATTTCTGTTCAGACCCATGTTCAACTCTTTGAGTCAACACTGTAGATAAAACATCTCTCTAGCACCATCTCGATTTATTAAGTTAGAAGTATTTGAAAACTTATACAGGCAGCCATAAGGAAAGTGCCATATTCTCAACTCTGAAACAATAGTGTGTAGAAACAACAGTGTGTAGAAACAATCATTTAACTAACCTGTTGTTTCACTATGTTAGAAGTGTTGGAAAAGCAAGGTGTAGAAGTATAATGAAAGAGCCATACAGTCAACTTTGTGAAACAACACTGTGGAGAAACCATCCTTCAATGAACCTCTTGTTTCACTGAATTAGCACTGTGTGGAAACCTATGCAGGGAACAACATGGAAAGTGTCATATACTGACTGAACTGTAAAACAACACCGTGGAGAAACTTTCAACTAATATCTTGTGTCACTAATTTAGAAGTCTTAGAAATTTATGCTGGGAACCAGAAGGAAAGAGCCTTAATCTTCACTCTGAAATCACACTGTGGAGAAACTGTCATGCAACTAATATCTTGTTTCACTTAGAAGTCTTTGAAAACTTATTCGAGTAACGCTTAGGAATGTACCATGACTCAACTATGGGGGGAAACCATGTGGTGAAACCATTTTTCAAGTAACATTGTTTTAGTAGGAGGGAACATTTGAAATATATGTGAAGAAATATAAGGAAAAATAAGTTGAGCCATAGGCTCAACTCTGTGACAGAGCACTGTGGAGATATCATCATTCAACTACCATCTTGGATCACTAAATTAGAAGTGTTTGACAACCTATGTGGGGAAGCATAAGAAAATGGTTTATACTCAATTCTGTAAAACAAATGTGTGGAAATCATCTTTAAACAAACATCTTGCATCACTAAGAAGAGTTTGAAAACATATGTGGGGAAGTATAATGAAGGTGCCATCCACTCAACTCTGTGGAACAACACTGAAGAGAAATGATCTTTCAACTTCTTGTTTCACTAACTTAGAAGTGCTTGAAAACCTATGTGGAGAACTATAAGGATAGTGCCACATACTCATCTCTGTAAAATAGCACTGTGGTGAAACCATCTTTCAACTAACATCTTATGTCACTAAGTTAAGAGGAGTTTGAAAACATATGTGGAGAAGTATAAATAAAGTGCAATGCCATCTTTCAATCTCCTTTTTGTTTCATTAAGTTAGAAGTGCTTGAATACCTATGTGGAGAATTGTAAAGAAAGTGTCCTATACTCATCTCTGTGAAAAACACTGTGGAGTAACCATTTTTCAACTACTTCTTTCATTAAGTTAGAAGTGCTTGAAAACCTAGACCTAGAAAGTAAGAAGAGTGTGCTATACCCTACCAACTCTTTGAAACTACATGGCAGAGAAGCCATTTTTTAACTAACAGCTTTTTTCACTAACATAGAAGCATTTGAAAACTTATGCAGGTAACTGTAACGAAAGTTCCATACACTCAATTCTGTGAAACAACACTGTGGTAAAACCATCTATCAATTAGTATCTTGTGTTACTAAGTTAGAAGTGTTGGAAAAACTGGAAGTATAATGAAAGTGCCTTATACTCAACTCTTGGAAACAAAATTTTGGAGAAACCATTTTTCAACTAACAGCTTGTTTTGCTAAGTTAGAAGTATTTGAAAAATCATGTGGGTAACTTTAATGGAAGTGCCAAATACTCAACTGTGAAATGACAGTGTATAGAAACCATCTTTCAACACTAAGAAACAAAATGTGCATTGAAAGATGCTTTCTCCACAGTGTTGTGTCACAGTGTCAAGAATATGGCACTTTCCTTATAGTACCCCGCATAGCTTTTCAAACACCTTCAACTTACTGAAAGATTTTACTTGGAACATGGTTTCTCCACATGGCTTTTCCACAGAGTTGAGTCTGTGGTATTTCCCTTCTGTAAGGGAATTCTGTAAAACAAACTTGTGTGGAAACCATCTTTAAACGAACATCTTGTATCACTAAGAATAGTTTGAAAACATATGTGGGGAAGTATAAGGAAAAGGCCATACACTCAACTCAGTGAAACACCTCTGAGGAGAAATGATCTTTCAAATTACTTCTTGTTTCACTAACTTAGAAGTGATTGAAAACTTACCTATGTGGACAGAGAACTATAAGGATAGTGTCACATACTCATCTCTGTGAAACAACACTGTGACGAAACCATCTTTCAACTAGAGTTACCCGCATGAGTTTTCAAACACTTCTCACTAAGTGAAACAAGGTATTAGTTGAATGACGGTTTCTCCACAGTGGTGTTTCAGATTGAAGTATATAGTTTCTTGCATAGTTCCCTGCATAGATGGTCAAAGATGTCTAACATGGTGATACAAGATGGTAGTTGAAAGACGGTTTCTCCACAGTGTTGCTTCCCCAAGTTTAGTATATTGCACCATCATTAAAGGTCCCTGCACAGGTTTCCACTCACTTCTAATTTAGTGAAACAAGGTGTGAGTTGAAGGATGTGTTCTCTACAGTGTTGTTTTACAAACTTGACTATAGAGCACTTTCCTTATAACTCTATGCCTATCTATCCCATCTATCCCAACAGTTCTAACTCTGTGAAGCAAGATGTTAGTTAAAATATATTTTCTACACACTATTGTTTCACGAAGTTGACTTTATGGCTTTTTGTTACAGTTACCCGCAAAAGTTTTCAAACACTTCTTTCTTAGTGAAACAAGACATTACTTGAACAATGGTTTCTCCACAGTGTTGCTTCAGATTGAAGTATATAGCACTTTTTCTTATAGTTCCCTGTAGATTTTTAGACCTCTGTCTTACTGATACAAGATGTTAGTTGAAAGGTTGACCTTTTGTAGCAACGTTGATGGAACTGGAGGTGTTATGCTAAGTGAAATAAGTCATACAGAGAAAGATAGATACCATATGTTTTCACTCCTATGTGGATCCTGAGAAACAACAGAAGACCATGGGGGAGGGGAAGGAAAAAAAAAAGGTTAGAGAGGGAGGGAGCCAAAACATAAGAGACTCTTAAAAACTGAGAACTGAGGGTTGATGGGGGGGTGGGACGGAAGGGATGGTGGGTGATGGGTATTGAGGAGGGTACCTGTTGGGATGAGCACTGGGTGTTGTATGGAAACCAATTTGACAATAAATTTCTTATTTAAAAAAAATAAGTAAATAAATAAACATTTAAAAAAAAGAAATTGTTTCACCACAATTTTGTTTCACAGGATTCAGTGTATACCATTTTTTCTTTATAGTTCCTCGTAGATTTTCAAACACTTCTAACTTAGTGAAACAAGATGCTAACTGAAGGATGGTTTCTCCACTGTGTTTTTTTTCACAGAGTGGAGTATATGTCACTTAGGTTATTCTTATATGTCTAGGTTTTCAAGAACTTCTACCTGTAGTGAAACAAGATGGTAGTTGAAAGATGTTTTCATGACAGGGCTGTGTCATGGAGTTTAGCATATGACAATTTTCTTCTAGTTCCCCCCCCCCCACCCCGGGTTTTCATACACTTCTAACTTAATGAAAAAATATGTTCGCTGGAAGATGAATTCTTCCACAATGTTGTTTCACAGAGTTGAGTACATGGCAATTTCCTTGTAGTTCCTCCTATACGTTTTCAAATACCTCCCACATACTGATTCAAATGTTACTTGCACGGTGGTTTCTTCAACATTGTTATTCCACAGAGCTGAGTATACGGCACTTTCCTTACTGTTACCCGCCTTAGTTTTCAAACACTTCTGAGTGAGACAGGGTGTTACTTGAAAGATGATTGAGTTGTTTTACAGATTTCAGTATACAACACCTCCCTTGTAGTTCCCTGCTTAGTTTTCCTCACATTTCTAATTTAGTGAAAAAAGATGTTAGTTGAAGGATGGTTTCTCCAGTTTTGTTTCATAGGGTTGAGTATATGGAACTTTTATTAGAGTTACCCACATAAGTTTTCAAACAGTTCTAACCTACTGAAACAAGATATTAGTTGAGAGATGTTTTCTCCACAGCGTTCTTTGATAGAGATGAATACACAGCACGTTCCTTATAGTTCGATGCATATGTCTTCAATCACTTCTGTCATAGTGAAACAATATGTCAGTTGAAAGATATTTTTTCCAGCTGTATTGATTCAGAGTTTGGGTACATGTTACTTTCCTTATACTGCCCACATATGTTTTCAAACACTTCCACCTTAGTGATCTAGGATGATAGTTGAAAGACAGCTTTTTTTCAGTGTTTCTCATGGAGTTCAGTACCTGCCACTTCTGTTATATTTGTAGGCTAAGGTATTTAAACACTTCTGAAGTAGTGAAGCAAGATATTTGTTGAAATATGGTTTCTCCTCCATGTTGTTTGGCAGAGTTCAGTATATACCAATTTCCTTATACTGTCCCACAAAGGTTTTCTAACATAGTGAAACAAGTAGTTGATAGCTGGTTCTTGTGCTTTGTTTATTCCCAGAGTTGAATATAGTCACTTTATTTATCGTTCCCTGCATAGGTTTTCAAGCAACTGTAACATAGTGACACAAGAAAATCCTACAAAGATCGTTTCTCCACAGTTTTGTTTCAAGAGATGATTATATAGGACTTGCTATATAGTACCCCACATATGTTTTCAACCATTTCTAACTTAGGTGAACTAAATGTTCATTGAAAGTTGTTTTCTTCACAGTGATTCCCCCCCCACACACACACAGAGATGAGTATATGTCACTTTCCTTATAGTTCCTCAGATAGGTTTTCAGACACATCTAACTTTGCAAAACGTGGTGTGAGTTGAGAGATATCTTCTCCACTATGTTGGTTCACAAATTTGAGCTTAGGTCACTTTCCTTCTTGTTCCTTACATGGGTTTTCAAACACTTCTAACTTAGGGAAACAAGCTGTTTCAAAATGGTTTCTCCTCAGTGTTGTTTCCCAGAGCTCTCCACTGTTATAATTCTCCACTTTCATTATAATCCCAGGCCTATGTTTTCAAACACTTCTAATTTAGTGAAACAAGTTATTTGAAAGATTGTTTCTCCACAGTGTTGTTTCACAGACTTGAGTATATGGCACTTTCCTTACAGTTACCTGCATACGTTTCAAACACTTCTAACATAGTGAAACAAGGCGTTACTTGAAAGATGATTTCTCACGCGTTTTTTTTCACACAGGTGAGTATACAGCACTTTCTTAATAGTTCCCCCACAAATGTCTTCCATAACTTCGATCTTAGTCAAACTTGATGTTAGATGAAAGATATTTTCTCCACTGTTTTGATTCAAAGAGGTGGTATATGGTCCTTCCCTTATAGGTCTTGTCTAGGTTTTCTAACACTTCTAACTTACTGGTAGATGATCGTTGAAAGATAGCTCTTCCATGGTTTTATTTCCCAGCGTTTAGTTTAGGGTCCTTTCTTTAACCTGTAGGCCTAGGTTTTCCTACAGTTCTAGCTTAGTGAAACAAGAAATTAGTTTAAAGACTGTTTCTCCACCGTGTTGTTTCATAGATTTGAGTATAAGGTACTTTACTTACAGTTTCCAGCATAGCTTTGGAATCTTTTCAAACTTTGGGTTACAAAATTTTAAGTCATAGATGGATTCCCCAAAGTTTGTTTTACAGCGTATATGGCACTATCCTTACTTAGAGTTTCCTGCATAGGTTTTTTTGTTTCATTTTATTTTTTTTAATTTACATCCAAATTGTTAGCATATAGTGCAACAATCATTTCAGGAATCGATTCCTTAGTGCCCCTTACCCATTTAGCCCATCCCCCCCCCACAACCCCTCCAGTAACCCTCTGTTTGTTCTCCATATTTATGAGTCTCTTCTATTTTGTACCCCTCCCTGTTTTTTATTATTTTTGTTTCCCTTCCCTTATGTTCATCTGTTTTGTCTCTTAAAGTCCTCATATGAGTGAAGTCATAAGATATTTGTCTTTCTCTGACCAATTTCACTTAGCATAATACCCTCTAGTTCCATCCACGTAGTTGCAAATGGCAAGATTTCATTATTTTTGATTGCTGAGTAATACTGCATTGTATATATACACCACGTTTTCTTTATCCATTTATCCATCGATGGAAATTTGGGCTCTATCCATACTTTGGCTATTGTTGATAGTGCTGCTATAAACATTGGGGTACATGTGTCCCTATGACACAGCATACCTGTATCTCTTGGATAAATACATAGTAGTGAAATTGCTGGATAATAGGGTGGTTCTATTTTTAGTTTTTTGAGGAACCTCCATACTGTTTTCCAGAGTGGCTGCACCAGTTAGCATTCCCAACAACAATGCAAAAGAGATCCTCTTTCTCCACATCCTCGCCAACACCTGTTGTCGCCTGAGTTGTTAATGTTAGCCATTCTGACAGGTGTGAGGTATTATCTCATTGAAGTTTTGATTTGTATTTCCCTGATGATGAGTGATATTGAGCATTTTTTCACGTGTCAGTTGGCCATCTGGATGTCTTCTTTGGAGAAGTATCTATTCATGTCTTTTGCCCATTTCTTCACTGGATTATTTGTTTCTTGGGTGTTGAGGTTTTTGGGTTTTTTTATTTTTTAACATTTATTTATTTTTGAGATAGAGAGATAGAGCACAAGCAAGGGGAGCATAGAGAGAGGGAGACACAGAATCCAAAGCAGGCTCCAGACTCTGAGCTGCCAGCACAGAGCCCAATGCAGGGCTCGAACCCACAGGCCATAATATCATGACCTAAGCTGAAGTCAGCTGCTTAAACAAGAGAGCCACCCAGGTACCACATTGGGTGTTGAGTTTGATAAGTTCCTTATAGATCTTAGATACTAACCCTGTATCTGATATATCGTTTGCAAATATCTTCTCCAATTCCGTCAGTTGCCTTTTAGTTTTGCTGATCATTTCCTTCATTGTGCAGAAACTTTTTATTTTGATGAGGTCCCAGTAGTTTGTTTTTGCTTTTGTTTCCCTTGCCTCTGGAGACGTGTTCAGTAAGAAGTTGCTGCGGCTGAGGTCAGAGAGGTTTTTGCCTGCTTTCTCCTCGAGGATTTTGATAGCTTCCTAGCTTACATTGAGGTCTTTCATCCATTTTGAGTTTATTTTTGTGTGTGGTGTAAGAAAGTGGTCCAGGTTCATTCTTCTGCATGTCGCTGTCCAGTTTTCCCAGCACCACTTGCTGAAGTGACTGCCTTTATTCCATTGGATATTCTTTCCTGCTTTGTCAAAGATTAGTTGGCCATACATTTGTGGGTCCATTTATGGGTTCTCTATTCTATTCCATTGATCTGAGTGTCTGTTTTTGTGCCAGTACCATACTGTCTTGATGATTACAGCTTTGTAGTATAGCTTGAAATCCAGGATTGTGATGCCTCCTGCTTTGGTTTTCTTTTTCAAGATTGCTTTGGCTATGCAGGGTTTTTTCTGGTTCCATACAAATTTTAGGATTATTTGTTCTAGCTTGGTGAAGAATGCTGGTATTACTTTGATAGGGATTGATTGAATATGTAGATTACTTTGGTTAGTATTGACATTTTAATAATATTTCTTCTTCCTATCCAGGAGCATGGAATCTTTTTCCATTTTTGTGTGTCTTCTTTAATTTTTCATAAGCTTTCTATAATTTTCAGTGTATGTATTTTTCACCTCTTTGCTTAGATTTAATCCTGGGTATTTTATGGGTTTTGGTGCAATGGTAAATAGGATCAATTCCTTGATTTCTCTTTCTGTCACTTCATTGTTGATGTACAGGAATGCAACCAATTTCTGTACATTTATTTGATATCCTGCAACTTTGCTGAATTCATGTATCAATTCTAGTTTTTTGGTGGAATCTTTTGGGTTTTCCATATAGAGTACCATGTCATCTGCGAAGAGTGAAAGTTTGACCTCCTCCTGGCCAATGTGGATGCCTTTTATTTCTTTGTGTTGTCTGATTGGTGAGGCTAAGACTTCGAATACTATGTTGAATAACAGTGGTAAGAGTGGACATCCCTGTCTTTTTCCTGACGTTAGGGGGAAAGCTGTCAGTTTTTCCCCATTGAGGATGATATTAGTGTTGGGTCTTTCGTATATGGCTTTTATGATCTTGATGATCTTGAGGTATGCTCCTTCTATCCTTACTCTCTTGAGGGTTTTTATCAAGAAAGGATGCTGTATTTTGTCAAATGCTTTCTCTGCATCTATTGTTCTTGTCCTTTCTTTTATTGATGTGATGAATCACATTGCTTGTTTTGCAGATATTGAACCAGCCCTGCATCCCAGGTATAAATTCTCCTTGGTCGTGGTGAATAATTTTTTTAATGTATTGTTGGTTCTGGTTGGCTAATATCTTGTTGAGGATTTTTGCATCCATGTTCATCAGGGAGATTGGTCTATAGTTCTCCTACTTAGTGGGGTCTCTCTCTGGTTTTGGGGTCAAGGTAATGCTGGCTTCATAGAAAGAGTTTGGAAATTTTGCTTCCATTTCTATTTTTTGGAACAGCTTCAAGAGAATAGGTGTTAACTCTTCTTTAAATGTTTGGTAGAATTCCCCTGGCAAGCCATCTGGCCCTGAACTTGTTTGGGGGGAGATTTTTTATTAGGAATTTGATTGCTTTACTGGTTATGGGTCTGTACAAATTTTCTATTTCTACCTGTTTCAGGTTTGGTGTGTATATGTTTCTAGGAATTTGTCCACTTCTTCCAGATTGTTCATTTTGTTCGTATATAATTGCTCATAATATTCTCTCATTATTGTTTTCATTTCTGCACTGTTGGCTGTGATCTATCCTCTTTCATTCTTGATTTTATTTATTTGGGTCCTTTCCTTTTTCTTTTTGATCAAACTGGCTAGTGGTTTATCAATTTTGTTGATTCTTTCAAAGAACCAGCTTCTGGTTTCATTGATCTGTTCTACTGGTTTTTTGTTTGTTTGCTTATTTGTTTGTTTGTTTTGTTTCATTAGCATTGATTTCTGCTCTAATCTTTATTATTTCCTGTATTCTGCTGGTTTGGGGTTTTATTTGCTGTTCTTTTTCCAGCTCCTTAAGGCGTAAGGTTAGGTTGTGTGTCTGAGATCTTTCTTCCTTCTTTAGGAAGGCCTAGATTGCTATACACTTTCCTCTTATGACCGCCTTTGCTGCATCCCAGAGGTTTTGGGTTGTGGTGTTATCGTTTTCATTGACTTCCATATACTTTTTAATTTCCTCTTTAACTGCTTGGTTAGCCCATTCATTCTTTAGTAGGATGTTCTTCAGTCTCCAAGTATTTGTTACCTTTCCAAATTTTTTCTTGTGGTTGATTTCAAGTTTCATAGTGTTGTGGTCTGAAAATATGCACGGTAGACCTTGATCTTTTTGTACTTACTTAGGGCTGATTGGTGTCCTGGTATATGGTCTATTCTGGAGAACATTCCACGTGCACTGGAGAAGAATGTATATTCTACTGCTTTAGGATGAAATGTTCTGAATATATTTGTTAAGTCCATCTGGTCCAGTGTGTCATTCACAGCCATTGTTTCCTTGTTGATTTTTTGATTAGATGATCTGTCCATTGCTGTAAGTGGGGTGTTAAAGTCTCCTACTATTATGGTATTACTATTGATGAGTTTATTTATGTTTTTGATTAATTGATTTATATATTTGGGTACCTCCACATTTGGTGCATAAATGTTTACAATTGTTAGGTCTTCTTGGTGGCTAGACCCCTCAAGTATGATATAATGCCTTTCTGCATCTCTTGATACAGTCTTTATTTTAAAGTCTAGATTGTCTGATATAAGTATGGCTATTCTGGCTTTCTTTTGTTGACCATTAGCATGATAGATGATTCTCCATCCCCTTATTTTCAATCTGAAGGTGTCTTTGGGTCTAAAGTGGGTCTCTTGTAAACACCATACAGATGGATCTTGTTTTCTTATCCATTCTGTTACCCTGTGTCTTTTGATTGGAGCACTGAGTCCATTGATGTTTAGAATGAGTACTGAAAGATATGAATGTAATGCCATTATGATGCATATAGAGTTGGAGTCTCCTGTGGCATTCTCTGGCCCTTTCTAGTCTTTGTTGCTTTTGGCCTTTATTTATTTGTCCTTTTTTTTCAATCTTTTCTCCCCTCAGAGATTCCCCCTTAGAATTCTTGGCTGCATATTTTTCTAAGTTAGTTATCACATTGAATATATCCTGCCATTCCTTTCTGGCCTGCCAAGTTTCCGGTGCAAACCTGATCTGTCTTCCTTTGTAGGTTAAGGACTTTTTTTTCCCTTGCTGCTTTCATGAATCCCTCCTTGCCTGAGTATTTTGTGAATTTGACTATGATATGTCTTGCTGATGGTCGGTTTTTGTTGAATATAGTGGGAGTCCTCTGTGCTTCCTGGATGTTGATGTCTGTGCCTTTCCCCAGGTTAGGAAAGTTGTCTGCTGTGATTTGTTCACATAACCCTTCTACCCCTACTTCTCTCTCTTCCTCTTCTGGGACCCCTATGATTCTGATGTTGTTCCTTATAAAATGAGTCATTGATTTCTCTAATTCTTAAATCGTGCTCTTTTGCCTTAATCTCCTTTTTTTCTGCTTCATTATAACTATAATTTTTCCTCTATATCACTTATTCTCTATTCTGCCTCATCCATCCTTGCTGCTGTGGCATCCATTGGAGATAGCAGCTCAGTGATAGCATTTTTTATTTCATCCTGACTCGCTTTTACTTCCTTTATCTCCGCAGAAAGGGATTCTAATCTTTTTTGACTCCAGCTAATATTCTTATCGTGATTCTAAATTCTGGTTCAGACATCTTCCTGCATGGGTTTTCAAACATTTCATACTTTGTGAAACAGGTTCATTAGACAGGGCTCTCCACAGTGTTGTTTCACAGAGATGCATGTATGGCACTTTCCTTATAGGTCCTGCATAGGTTTTTAAACATGTTTAACTATGTGAAACAAATTGTCAGTGGAAAGATTGGTCATCAGCAGTGATTTTCACAGAGTTCAGTATATTTAACTTTCAGTATGTTTGTAGGTCTAGGTGGTGAAGCACTTGTAACTTAGTGAAACAAGATGTTTCTTCAATGATGGTTTCTCCAATGTGTTGTTTCACAGAGTTGAGTGTATGGCACTTTCCCTATAGTTCCCCCCATAGGTTTTCAAACACTTCACCTATCCGTGAAACAACGCTGTGGGGAAAATATCTTTCAATGACCATCTTGTGTCACTAATTTAGAATTCTTTGAAAACCTATGAGGGAACTATTAAAAAAGTGGCATATACTCATGTCTATGGAACAAAGCTGTGGAGAAACTCTTTTGACCATCATCTTGTGTCAGTAAGTTAGAAACGTTTGAAAACCCGTGCAGGGCTAGTAGGACAAAACCATATACTCACTCTGTGAAGCAAAACTTTTAAGGAAACATCTTTCCACAAACATCTTTCCCTAAGTTCGAGGTATTTGAAACCTTGCAGGGAAGTCTGTGGAAAGTGCCATAAGCTAAACTCTGGGAGACGACCCTGTTGAGAAATTTGCTTTGAACATCTTGTTTCACTAAGTTACCAGTGTTTGAAAACCTAGTTGTAGAAGTTTAATGAAAAGTCCACTCAACTTCTGTGAAAAAACCGTAGTAACATCTTGTTTCACTCACTAAATTAGAAGGGTTTGGAAACATTTGCAGGGAACCATAAGTGCCATATACTGAACTCTGAAAAGACACTGAGGAGAAACCATGTTTCCACTAAAAACATCTTGTTTCACTAAGAGAGAAGTGCTTGTAACCATAGGCTTAGAGGTAGAATGAGAAAGCCATACACTGTACTCTGTGAAACAAACTGCAGAAAACATCTCTCAACTATAACCTTGTTAGTTAACTTTAACTACGTCAGAAGGTTTAGAAAACGTATGCAGGACTCTATTAGGAAAGTCTTATATAATCACCTCTGTGAAAAAATACACTGTGGATAAGCCGTCTTTCTTTCTTTTTTTTTATGTTTGTTTATTTTTTTAAAGTTTTTATTTATTTATTTATTTATTTATTTATTTTTCAATAGATGAAATTTATTGTCAAATTGGTTTCTAAACAACACCCAGTGCTCATCCCAAAAGGTGCCCTCCTCAATACCCATCACTCACCCTCCCCTCCCTCCCACCCCCCAAAGGCAAGGGAATTAAAAGCAAAAATGAACTACTGGGACCTTATGAAGATAAAAAGCTTATGCACAGCAAAGGAAACAACCAACAAAACTAAAAGACAACCAACAGAATGGGAAAAGATATTCGCAAATGACATATCGGACAAAGGACTAGTATCCAAAATCTATAAAGAGCTCACCAAACTCCACACCCGAAAAACAAATAACCCAGTGAAGAAATGGGCAGAAAACATGAATAGACACTTCTCTAAAGAAGACATCCGGATGGCCAACAGGCACATGAAAAGATGTTCAACATCGCTCCTTATCAGGGAAATACAAATCAAAACCACACTCAGATATCACCTCACGAGAAGCCGTCTTTCAAATCACATCTTGTTTCAGTAGGTAAGAAGTGTTTGAAAACCTTGGCCTGGAAGTAGAATGAAAGTGCCATCAAGTCAACTCCATGAAACTACACCTTGGAGAAACCACAGCTCAACACACATCTTGTTTCACTAATTTAGAAAACTTCTAAAACCTATGCTGGGAAGTAGAAGCAAAATGTCATACACAGAATTCTGTGCTAGAACGCTATAGAGAAACCATCTTTGAACTAACACAGTTTAAGACAAGTGTTTATAAAACTTTTCAGGAAACTGCAAGGAAAGTGCAAAACACTCATATCTGTGAAACCACACTGGGGAGAAACCATCTTTCAACAAACATCTTGTTTTTCTAAGATAAAAGTGTTTGAAATCCTAGGCCAAGAAGTATAATGAAATTTACATTCACTTAAGTCTGTGAAAGAACATGGTGGTAAAACAATTTTTCAACTAACATCTTGTTTTGTCTAATTGGACGTGTTTGCAAACACAAATATACACATTCACACCACACAGACCAAGGGCATTCCATATATACCACACACACACAATCAACATACACTGCCCAAACCATACATATGTCACACAGATATACACATACACCACACCCACACCAGACATCTACCTCACGTACTTCAAATATATATCACACACACACCAGACATACATGTCACACACTTCAGAAATCAAATATACATCACATATACACCACACGTATATTACACACACTCTCACTCATATTCAGCACTCATATTCACCACACATAAACCAGAAATACACCAATGTATACCACACACATACTCCTCAATAAGCCACACATTCACCAATCAGAACATAAACACACCAGAAATATACCACACATAGCACATACACAACACGCATACCACTTTTATGCCACACACTCACGAGATATATAACACACATACACACCAAGTGCACACTACACATATATCATACACCCTTCACACCAGCAAATATGCATAAAAAACATCAACATCACAATTAGCCACAAACAATACTTATGATACACACAAATACACACACACCACACATATACCACACCCATAAACAAAACAGAAACACTGCACACACAAAATGTGTGTCACACAAATACCACAGAAACACACAATTCACATGGAGAACAAACACACAAGAAGCATATCATTATCATCACTCGTACCCCACTTCCAATCCATCCCAACACCCATATGCTGCATACTACCACAAACATATTGCACACCTCACAAAGAAAATACACAGACACCACACAGAGATCACACATATATCACACAGTGCACATAAAGTACACATACTTATGTGCATGTGTACCCACATACTCACAACACCCACACCACGTTTATACTACACATAAAAGACACAGAATTCTGTGTGTGTCAATCACAGCGCATCATGTCACACTAAAAACACAAAGTACATGCAAAAGAAAGACACCAAACACATAAATTACACACACCCACAATATAGACACCACACCACACACGCACCAAAAATATACACATGCACAGCACCCATGCACACCAAGAACACTCCATATATACCATGTACACACAACCCACATGCACTACCTCAACCATACACATGTCACACAGATACACACATATGCCACACACACACCAGACATCTACCTCACCTACTTTAACTGTATACCACACACATACCACACACACATGCCACACAAACTTCACACATCAAAAAATACATCACACGTACACCACACATATATTACACACACTATCACTAATACACAACACACATACAGCACACACACAGGCATACCATATATAAACGAGAAACACACCCATACTCTTGTATATACCCTAAGCTCACCAGTCATAACATATACACACTGGAAATACAACACACATTGCACATACACAACACACATACCACTTATATGGCACACACTCACGAGATATATAACACACTTATATGCCAAACACACTCCACACTTATGTCATATACCCTTCACAACATCTAATATGTGTAATGAACGTCAACACCACAATTAGCCACACACAATACATATGACACACACATATACACCACACGTATACCACACCATATACAAAACAAACACCAGACACACCATACATGTGCCACACAAATACCACAGAAACACAAACTACCCATGGAGAACAAACACACCAGAGATATACCATAATCACAACTCCTATACCATACACACAGGACACATGAACACACATAAACCACCTATATAGCACTGACACACCACACACACTCCACACATATCCCATAAGTATCATGACTGCACGCACAACACACATATACCACACATACCATACATACAAAACACACAAAAATGCTTATATCACAACCAGTCCAAACAGATACCACACACAGAACTCACATACCAAATACACCCACATACCACACATAAACCAAGCAAGAGGTATCACACAGTCACACCACACATACATCACACAGTAATCACACATACAGAGCACTCACTTCACATGTACACACACACAATAAATTTACCACAAACATACCACAGACTGCACATATCATACATCTACTTCAACACAACACACACTCTACATATACTCCACACCTATATTTCACTCATACACCTTCCACACACACCCAACACAAAGAGAACCCTTATACTGTGCACATTCCACACACACACCTCACAGTGCCTACACTCAGTGCACACCACAAATATACCAAACACAGAAGCTGCGTATATAGGACAGCACACCATAAATATACCGCACATGCAGCACATATCCCCCCTTCATCACATGTACAGCACACATAAGCCACACACACACACACACACACAAACTTCACACACCTCAAATGCACTTACACACTTACCACACCTCAAATACACTTACCACACACAGATAACACACATTCACCACATAATAACCCCATGTTTACATAGATCCACACACATACACTACACATGCCACACACACAATGCTCACAGACACACCACACATACAGCAAAACACACCATCACTGTTCCACACACACGCACTCCACAGATACACACGTACAACACATGAAGACCCCACAAATTTACCAAACACACATCCTGTCCATACCAGAGGCACCCCATACAGCGCATATACATCCCATGTATCCCACACCTAAGCACACATTATACACAGAGACACACACCACATTCACATGAGACACACACCACACATACATAAACACCAAACATACACCATACTCCTCAAACATATACTGTGAACAGACATCCACACCGCACAGAAAACACACACACATAATACATATACCACATACCACAAATGCACGTACCACACTTCCATGGAAAAACTATACCACACACATCTACCACATGCAAATCAATACATACTGCATTGCTACACCACCCATGTGCCACACACACCACCCATATACTATTCAAAGACACTTAGAGTACACAACACAAAACACATACACAACACATGTACTGCCCCACACATAAAATAGCAACACACACAATGTGACCTACATTCGAAAAAATACACTACACACCCACGTATAACACACACATGTGTAACACACAACGACCAATACATAACCCTATGATCTACATGTACACCACCCTCACACCACAGATATACCACACACACACAAATTACACAGAAAGCAAAAACCCTACACATACACTGCATGTGCAGTGTACATATTCCATACACACACACACACACAAACATCACTCACAGGAAAACATACATCACACAGACATGCACCCCACACTTTCCCACAAATACACAATACATATATTTCACACATGCTCAGCACATGCACAACACACACAACACATATTCCATACATGCATACCAGACTCTACTTATTTTCCTTACATACACCACACACAGAAAATCCGTGCAAAATTCACACAAACATACACTGCTCACATGCCACACATACACCATACTTACACATCAATACATGCACACCATATATACTTACTTCATACAACCACCAAATAGATATAACACACACAACATGTAACTCACAATTTCATCACACATTCTACACATACTTCATATCCACCACACATGTAACACTCATATTTCACTGTTACCGCATACAAGACCCCCAACATATACCCCACAACACTTATTCACCACAATGTCACAGCGCACATGTTAAATATATACCACAATACACACACCACACCTACAGCAATCATTATGACACATATAACAATGTATACACAAAGCACTCATATGCCACACACACTGCACATACAGCCTTACCACGTAGAAGCACACTACACACAGAGCACATAAGCTACACATACAACATATATACCATATAAAAACAGTATAAATCTCACCAATAATCGCTGATATGGCACACACTCATATGCTATAATACACCACATTCATACCACAGATACACTGCACACACAAATATCACACCCCACACACTTATCAGAAACACCTTGCAGATACAACACATATTCCACATATGTGCCACACACAAAAAACACACATACACCACCCAGAAACACAGTTTACACAGTACAAATACACACTACATCTACACAACATGTACACCACCCATAAACAACAAATAAAATACACACACAGCATAGGCACACCAACACACACCACAGACACATTACGTATACCTGAGACACACCACACATGCAAACATGAACACATACGTCACAAAAAACAACCACACATACACATGTGACACAAAAACCAAATATACATTAAACAGTTCACATGCACCATACAACATACACACAACAATAAACCATACACTAAGTACACAAGTGTAACGCAAACACCACATTGTACACACATCTCACATACACCACACATATCACATGCACATATTACTCACAACACAGTTCCCTCAAAACACGAAAACACTTAAATACACACTCACCACACACATGACACACTTTTCACATCACATAAACCACCACATACACATCGCTTAAACACTTCAACAACCATTGTATATACCACACAAAAAACATATTCAACACACATCAACCACCCACATACCAAACACTCACACACTACATGCATCACATACACATCACTTATAAACCAAAAGCACCCAACATAAAATTCACCACAACGTACATTCACCACACACACATGAAGTGTGCACCACAAATACACCACATAATAACAAAAACACACCACACAAACAACACAATTATAACGGAAAGATTTACACCACATATATACAAGGGATGAACCACATACAGCACACACATACCCCACACTCATGACAAATATACATTGTTCACACCTAGCATATTCACCACAATTGCACTGCACTCACCAATGCACACCACAACACACTACACAGTAATCACACCTGATCCACACACATGCAAGACCTATATCTCACACTCAAATACCAGACACACACCACACAGCTCCCACATATATGCCATACACACCAATGTCCACACATCAGAAAATCTCCAGATACACTACAAATTCCAGTTACAGCAAAAGCATACCACACTTATAATCTCGACACACACATTGTAAACACACTATACATAAACCACACATACACCACATGTTAACCACACCTATGACACACACACACACACACACACACTCACACAAACCTCACATTAAACATTTAGCACTTATAAGCCACAACACGAGCACACATATTGCACAAACACAACCCATACATATATCACACATGACACAAACCATACATGCTACAGACAGCAAACATAGACCACACACCACACATATACCACATCCAGAATTCATAGAAACCATTAGTCATAATTGCTGCACATACAAACTGCACCAGCATTACACATATAACAAACGGATATATGCCTCACATGCACCATAGTTATACCACAAACCATATTTATATCAAACCACATGCTAAATATACACTACATGCACCACATATACAACATAATTTCACCCCCACATATAACACACACACATTACACACATACACCACACCTAGTCCACACATATACAACACATGTACCTCACAGAGACACACAACACAGTATCACACATATGTCACACACACAAACCACACACAACAAAAACAACAGATATGGGACACACATTACACACAGCACACATACTCCACACATCAATAACACACCACACATACTGTTCACACATTATTTACACATAACACATATAACACACATGATGCACATACACCAGACTCACACACACACACACATACTACATATACAACATATACATACCACACATGAGAAATACAATATGCCTACATACACTGCAAGCACAATCAGATACATGACACATATACCCCATACATCACACAGATACGCAATGTGGATGTCATACACCCACACATCACAGACATAACACACCTATACAACACAGAATGGCAACCCAAATTCACTGCACATAGGCCATGCTTAAACCACACAAACTCACACCAATCACACACCATGCAAACCATAAGACACTTGACAATCCACACATATACCACTTCCACTCCATGCCACCACCCATAAGCTGCATACCACCAAACATATATCACACACTAGAAAGAAACACACAAACACTACACAGAGATCACACACGTACCACACACTGAACATCAACTACACATACACCACATATCCACAACACCCACACCACTCTTATACTGCACATTAAAGACACATATACAGCATGTCATGTCAATTACACTAAGCACACAAAGTACACACAAAACATATCAATCGTGCATACACTAAATACACATCACACCATACATGCACCAGAAATAACCACATACACACTACACATACCAAGGACACTCCTTATATACTACACATACACACACACCACACATGTACTACCCCAACCATACATAGGCCCCACAGAAACACACATACACCACACCAATACCAGGCATCTACCTCTACATATATACCACACACACACACACACACACCTCACTATCATGCATTACATATACATCACACATATACTATACACATTCCCATTCATATACACCCTACAGACAGCACACACACAGGCATACCATACATATACCAGAAACACACCAATGTATACCACATACATATTCCCCTTTATACAATACATTCACCAATCATAACACATACACATCAGAAATATACCTCATATAGCACACATACAAAACACATACTACTTATATGTCAAACATTCACGAGATTTATAACACAGAAACACCACATATATACACCAAATGCACACCACGTGTATATTTTATATACTTCACACGAGCAAATATGCATAACAAACATCAATACCACACTTAGCCACACACAATACATATGACACACACACACACCACACCTATACCACACTTATAAACAAAACATAAACATCACGCACACCCAACACTCATGACACACAAATACCACATAAACACACACTACCCATGGAGAACAAACACACCAGAGATATACCATTATCACCACTCCTATACTATAAACACAGCACACATGAACACATATTAACCACATATATAGCATGGACACACCACACATGCCCCACACATGCCACACAAATACCATGACCACACAAAGGGCACATATATACCACACATATCATACATTCAAAATAGACAAAACCCCTTATATCGCAACAACTCCAGACACCACACACATCACACACAAAGCAAATACACTCACATACCACACTACACCAAACAAGAGATATCATGCAGACACACACACACACACACACACACACAAAATAACCACACATACAGAACACTCTGTCTGCATGTACAACACACACAATAACATTACCACACATATACCAAACACTGCATATCTGAAACATCTACCCTGACACACCACACACAAAACATACACAACACATCTATATTTCACAAAAACACCTTCCACATGCATGCAACAGATATAGAACCCTTACCATATACATACCACACACTCACCACACAGTCTTCCTTCACCCAACAAACACTACAAATATAGCAAACACACATGCTGCCTAGGCACAACACACCACACCATATACCACAGCACATAACAACACACCACACATATACTACAGCACATATCACACCTTCATCAAGTGTACAGAACACATATGACATATACAAACACACTTCACACACCTCAAATACAACACATTTACACCACACAGATATCACACACCACACATTCACCACACAAATACCACCTACTTATAACACTCACACACACAGCACACAATAACCACATATTTACATAGATCCACACACATACACTCCACATGCCACACATACACAATGCACACAGAGACACCACGCATACACCAAAAACCCACCAACACTATTCTATGCACACACTCCATAGATATACCACGTTCTCAACAAACATCAAACACATGGACACACCACAGACCTACCACATACATACCCCATATATATAAGAGGCACCCTACACAACACATATACATCCCACATATCCCATAGATAATCATTCCTTCCAAACATAGACACACACACACCACATTCATATCAGGCACACACCACCCATACACAAACACCAATCATACACCACACTCCTCAATCATATACTGCAAACACACACCCATGCTTCACAGAAAGCACCCACAAGATACATACTCCACACACAGTTGCACGTATCACACTTCCATGAGAAAAATATACCACAAATATATAACCAAAAGCAAATCAACACATACTACATTGCCACACCACTCATATACCCATAGTATACCTATATTACACACACAGACCACACCTATAATACACATACACAAAACACACATACACGACACATGCACTACACAACCCCCACATGTAAAATAACAACACACACAATGCAACCCACATGTGACAAATATGCCACACACGCACCACTTAACACACACACACACCAGAAAACAGAATGTATAACATACAAACCATAGAGACTGTACATACCACACACAGACAACATGACCCAGAAACTCCAGAAACAACACCACAAAACACAAATCAAATACATACCATGGAGACAACCACCATTATCATGCATATGCCGCACTCGATGTACACACACACTACACAAAACACACATATGGCAAAGACACACCACACATAACACACAGACACAACAGATATATACTACACACCCCACACATAGACCACACCTTTATCACACACAGAGATTACACATACACCACACACAGATGATATATATACTACACAAACACAAAGACTGTCACAAAACACAGCACCCACACAGACACCACAGACACACTACACATCTTCACACACATGCATATGCCACACAAACACCACCCACACACAACACATATACCACACTCATAAAGATGATCCATACCCCAAACACAACAAAGCTCCATTATTCATATACAACACATGTATCACACACATGCATTACACATACACACATGGAAGTATAACAATGCACATATCACATACATGTCATACACATAACCTGAACCCATACAACAAGTAATGCTGCAATACAGCACACACATACTCCACACATACTGCTTAGAAACCACAATAAACAACATACCCACATGCACCACATGCAACACACACACTGCCTATATGCCACACACACAACACACAAACAGCATGCCTATACCATGCACACACAAGCCAAGCATATACTGCACACATACCACATACAACATACTTTCACCACACACACCACACATATATACACGTACAAGAACATATTTCAGAAAACCACCCCCCACACACAAAACACATGCAACACTTCCACCACACAAACCACATGCACCACAATTTCAACACTTACTTATTACACATATATCACACACACATACCTCACATGCACCAACCTTACCATACAGATACCACACACACCATATATCCCACATACACACACACATAAAGCACACAGACATACAAAACACACTCAACACACCAAAAGACATATTCCACACAAAATTCCATAGATATTTGCCACAAACTACATATAACCACACAAACACCACATACACCAATATAGCACCATGCATACACTGTGAATATATTACCAAGTTGCACCTCACACAACACACAAAATGTACATACATCACATATTCACCAGAACATTACACTCACAACAAACACAATGCATACAAGACACACTGAAAATATCACATATTCACTACAACCATGAGTACACCACACAAAAAACATAGACCAGCTTTTAACCAAATATACACTACACACACAGAGATAGCTTGCACACATGTAATATACACCACCAAGACCACACATGTCACAAAGACCACACACACACACACACACACACAATATGACATACACCCCCAAAACACATACCTAATACATGTCATATATTCACCATTCAAACACTACACATACATGACAAGCAAACCACACATGTATCTCTCAAATGCCACACATACACATAGCACACTTGCTCCACACACACCTCACACACATGTACCACCTACACCATGCCTATGTTAATTATACATTACACACACTACCCATACACGCCATACAACCCATACAACACATGGAAATAATGCACTCACTGTACCCACCACACCCACACAATTCAAACCACACATACATAAGAACTATGTAGATAACACTCATACATCACACACACTCCACGCACATGCACACACACACACCCCAAATATACACCACACAGACATAACATACACCACACACAACCACACAAACATCTCTCACACTCACACCAGACATACAGCACATGCACCAAAGACACATACCACACATACAGTCCCACTCATACATGCATGCCAAATATATTAGCAATGCACACAAAACAAATACTCCATAGACCCCTCACCTATAACACTTACAAAAGCACCACAAGTAAAATAAGAGGAACATGACTCTCCACACATGTATCAAATACACACCAACCATACCACACACACTCACACACAGAACATTCACCCCACAAAGTTCACACATACAGCATACTCACAGCACACATTGACCACAACATCACACACTCGCCACAAATATACATGCCAAAGGTATACCACACAAAAACACCCTCAGCACAGATATACCAACATACATTACACATATGCCACAAAGACCCACACACAACACACATGCAACATATCTATAAAACACATCACAACACACACATACCATTCATATCTACTGCACCAAAAAATATACCACACTTTCAATGCATATGCTCCCCACACACTGCACATTTACTATAGACACACCACACATCCACCACACTTTCACTAAGCATATCATACATATACACATATAAAATACATGGGGCCACAATCCTCATATCACACACATTCACCAGAAACATGCACACACACACATAATACTGAGAACAAATATAGTACATATCACACACACTGAACAGGTAATGCATACACACTAAATACTACCCACATATATGTAGAACACATACATGATAAAAATCACACACAATGTATGCCACCTATACTCACAGACACCCCAGAAACACCACTCACACACTACCTAAACATTACATACACCACACATATAGCAACCACCAACCACCCTTAATCCAAATAAAGTCATAACATACACACGCATGCACACACACACACACACACACTACTTATGCATCGTCCACTCCATACCAATACCACCACACCATACATTTACCACACATGTGCTACACAAAAACACACATGTACATCAAACTGACTGACACCACCATACAGTATAAATACCACACACAAATACCCTCCAATATATGCCAAGTAAATACACACAACAAAGGCATCGCATTTTCACTGCACACACACCACACACATTTCATCCATCACACATACAGCTCACAACATTCACAAATGCACACTACACACACAACAGACACAAAACCTATACATCACACACAACCTAACTTACACTACACAAATACCATTTACATACACACATATACTACCCTCACACACCTCCACCAGATATTCACAGCTCATACAATATACACACATCACAGAAATGCAACACATATACCTTACACACACCCCACACACAAAACGCCCATACCATACATACACCACGCACACACCACACAGGTGACCCACAAACAGACTGGGTATACACAAAAGAGCTACATGTACATCAAACACAGAACACACACATACGTTGCACAGATACCAGACACAAAAACTCCACATGTACACCACACCCACCCCACACATATACCAACACACAACATGCAATAACATTCACACATTTCACATATACACCCACACCCCACAAAAAAAAGATACACACACTGCACATATGCCACTAACACACCACATATACACCACACAAACAAGGTATATATTAAACAAACATACATGCCATGCACAGACACACAATGCATACAGCACAGATACCACACTCACCACACACACTACCAATACCACACAAAAACATACATTCATCAATCATCATGCATGTATGCTACACACATATACACAGTAACTACACAAAATGCACATGCTGCAAACTTGACACACACAGCATACATATGATACATATATACCACACACATAACATATACACCACAAAATAACCCCACATGTCCCTCCACACACAAAGAGCACACATACAACCTCTACAGCAAAAACAAACCACAGACACACCACATATATTCCCTAAACCATACAATCTGCAGAAACACCATGCACATAACACATGTACCACATATACAGCATCACAGAATTGAAACACCTAAGCCAGCAATTAGCATACAACACACATGCCCTCTCCACCACACATATAACACACATAATACATATGACACACATACATCACACACCAAACATCACACATACAAAACAAACCAACATATGTCACACATACACCGTAGATATGCCCATCACACCCCACATATACCATATCCATGCCAAATATACACCACACACAACATATCCACCACAATTTCATACCATATACCTCATATGTACCATGTATAGAAGATATATATTTCACTGACCTTGCACATACAATTCCATGTCACATACATCACACCGGCACTATAATGTCACCACATCTTAAACATGTAGCACAAACACACACACACCACACATACACCAGTCATTAATACACTTATCACACACACACACACACACACACACATATACTGCACAGACCACACTACATATACTCCCCATATATATCATTCTCACAACTCATACATACCACACACACAGGCAGTTCACATACACCACACGATAACCAATATACAGCCCTATAATCTACACATACACTGCCCTCACACCACAGGTATACCACACACACACAAATTACACAGAAAGCAAAAACCCTTCACATACACTGCAGACACACTTCACATATTCAACACAAACACACTCATCACATGGACACCACACACAACACATATTCCATACACACATACCAGACTCCACTTATTTTCCATACATACACCACACACAGAAAATCCATGCAACATACACACAAAACACACACCACTCACACGCCACACGTACACCACACTTATACATCAATATACACACCATTTATATTCCACACAACCACAAAAAAGACAACATACACACATGTAGATCAGAATTTCACCACACACACATACATACATCGCATGCACCACTAATATAACATTTCTACTTCACTGATACCACACACAAGACACCCAACATACACGCCACAACACATATTTCCATAGTGCCAGAGCGCACACGTTACACATATAACACAGACACCACACACCACGCCTATACCAATCATTAGACACATATAAAAGTGTATACACACAGCATGCTTATACCACAATACTACATATACAGCATTACCACATATACAGCATGCATGTACAAGCACACTACACACAGAACACATATGCCAAACACACAACATATATATACACACACACCAATAGTATAGACATCACCAATAACCCTCCATATGGCACACACCTACAAACGTCAATACACCACATTCACATCACAGATACACCTCCCTCACAATTATCATACATACCAGACACACACACACACACCAAAAACACCTTACAGATACAATACATATATTCCACATATGTGCCACACACATACAACCCACACCTCTCACATACACCACACCAAAACACACTTTACACATAGGCCAAACACGCAAAACACACACTATACAAACACCATAAATACACCACACACATAGTATGCACACCAACACAGATCACAGACACATTACGCACACCACAGACACACCACACATGGAAACTTGCACACATACATCACACCGCAACCACACATACACCACACCTGTGACAAAAAAACCTTAATATACTACAAACAGTTCACTTGCATCAACAACATACACACCACAATAAACCATACACTGTATACACATATGTCACAGAAACACCACAAACATTGTATACATCTTACATACACCACCATATGACATGCATATATTACATACATACATGCACCATATTACATACATATTACACACACAATATTCCCAAAGCACCCCAAAATATATAACTACATACTCACCACACATACACCACACACACATCACACACAGATCACCAAACACATCACTCAAACTCCTCAAACAAGCATTATATATATCACACAAAAAATGCATACAACAAACACCAGCCACACACATACCAAATGCTCACACATGACATGCACTGCACACATGACACATATAAACCAAAAGCCCCAACATGAACTTCACACAAAATATACCTATATGACACTTATGAAACATGCACCACAACACACCACACAAACAACACAGGTATAACAGAAACAGATTTAAACCACATGTATACAATGGATAAACAACATACAGCACACACATACCCCACACTCATGACAAATATTCCCCTCCTAACATATTCACCACAATCTCACCACTCACAACACACTACACACAACACAACTTACAAACACACAGTACAACGCACTGCACATTAGTCACACCTAATCCACACATACACAAGACCTATATCTCATATGCAAACACCAGAAGCACACCACACAACTACCACATATATGCCATACACACCACTGCCCACACATCAAAAAATCTACAGATAAAGTACAAATTCCAGTTATGCCAAAAACATATGTATAGAATCTTAACACACACATCACACACTATACATACACAATACACAACATGTTAACCACACCTATGACACACACACACTCACACACAGCTCATTTCCAACACATACTACAGATAAGCCACAACACATGCACACATATACCACAAACACAAACCATATATATATATATATCACACAACACACAAACCAAACACGCTAGAAATAGGAAATATAGACCGCACTCCATACATATACCACATGCAGAATTCATAGAACCCATACCTCACATTTGTGCTACACACAAAAAGTACCATAGCACCTCTATAATACAAACAGATACATGCCACTTATGCATCATAGTTACACAACAAACACACCACATTTATATCAAACCACACACTAAATATACCACACAAACATATACAACATAATTTCACCACACACACAACACACACACATTTCACCTATACACCATTCCTATTTCACACTGATACAACACATATACCTCACAGAGGCATACCACACAAACACCACACACATGCCACTCACACAAACCACACAAGCCAAAAAGAACATATATAGCACACACATTACACACATAAACCACACATATTCCACACAGCAATAACACACCACACAGATCACTCACACATTACATAAACATAACACATACACAACACTTGATGCACATATGCCACACTCCCATACATCACACACACACACACCATATACAGCATGTATCCACACCACATGTAAGAAACATGATAAGCCCACATATACTGCAAGCACAATCTTATTCATGACACATACACCACACACAACACACAGATACACATCACAGATGCCATGCCTACAAACTCCACACATACTTCACACACACTGTATATACCACAACTCATACCACACATACACCCCCACATCACAGACATAACACATATGTACTATACACACAGAGACAACCCAAATTCATTGACACATACCACACTCACACAACACAAAAACACACCAAATACACACCATACACACCACAAGACACTTCACAACCCACACATACACCACTTTCACTCCATTCTAAAATCCAGATACTGCATAACACCACAAACATATATTAAACAAATCACAAAGAAACATATAAACATTACACAGAAATCACGCACATGTACCACACACTGCACATAAACTACACATATGCCACATATCCACAATACCCACACCACTATTATTCTGCACATAAAAGACATACACAGCACGTCATGTCAGTTATACTAAACACAGAGTACATGCAACACAAACACACAAAACACATAAATTGCACACACACACTTTACATACATTCCATTTGTACCACACAGACACACTACATATGCACTGTCCACACCATACATATGACACACAGAAATACCTATACACCAGCTATCTAACACCAGATATCTAACTCACATACATTACATATAACACACACACACACACACACACCATGGATACATGCCCCACAAACCTCACAAATCAAATATACATCACATATACACCACACATATATTACACACACTCTGTCTCATATACACCATACATATAGGACACATGCAGGCATGCCATACATATACCAGAAACACATTAATGTGTACCATACACATACTCCCATATATACCAGATATTCACCAGTACACACCAGTAATACGCCACACATAGAACTTATGCAAAACACATACCATTAATATGCCAAACATTCACAAGATATGTACCACACAAACACCACATATACACACGAAATGCACAAAAATCATATATTATACACACTTCTCACTAGCAAATGTGCATAACCAACATCAACTTATTTAGCCACACAGAGTACCTATGACACACACAAATACACACACCACACATACCACACACATAACACACAACCACCACACATACAACATGTATGTCACACAAATACCACAGAAATACACACTTCACGTGGAGAAAAAACACACAAGAGACATACCATAATCACAACTCCTATTCCATACACAGAGCACACATGAACACACACAACTACTTATATACCACTGACACACCACACACACTCCACATATGCCACACGAATGCCACAACCACACACACATCACATATATACAACACATATCATACATATAAAACACACCAAAACACTTATATCACAGTTACTGCAAACAGATACCACACACAGCACACACTAAATATACCCACACACCACTCATACACCAAACAAGATATATCACACAGACATACCACACATACCTCACATAATAACCACAAATTTAGAACTCCACATGTACAACACACACAATAACCTTACCACACATGTACCACACACCACACATGTCATACATATACTGAACTACCAACTACACTGTGCTTAAGACTTCTTTCATTTGGCTTTTAACGTGTATCTAGTTGGGTATTTTGTCTAAAATCTCTTCATTATCCAAAGAGAATGGCCATGCACTTAATTGCCACAAACACCTTTGTGGCTAAGGCATCTTTGTGTTAGCCTTTTAGATTCATCAAATAAGAAATGTGCTTAAATCCTTCTAATTAATTACTAGGAAGTGTACAGGTGCCTAACTGCCTGAAACAGCCATGCTGCTTGGTAAAATCTCCAAATATTTTTAAAATACATGAAGTAATACATGTTCTTAAATTTGTCTGTGTAAACACTTATACTTAAAGGCTTAAAACTACCCTGTTTCAAGACTGGTTAATGACTTTCAATACATGCAAATAAACTCATTGAAACACTCCATATGAGGAATAGAAAATGGACATGTGATTAGCTGCTTAAAAGTACAGTGCTCTTCAAAGGGCTTTCGTGTAGGATTTCATGGACATGCAATAGGATCATTAAATAGTCCATGTTTGCAAGAAGGTAATAGCCATGGGTTTATCTTCCTAAAAGTAAAGGCTGTGTTTCAAGCAGCTTGCATAGGCCTCTTACACAGAAAAGAAGTGCTTATAGTAAAGCACTAGAGACTGGACATGGCCTTAACTTCCTGAATCTGCAGTGTGCTTAAATTCAGTTAGCATTTTGGGTCAGTGTAGGAAGAAGTGTTCCTAACCCCTGTGTATACAAACTAGGGAAGAGGCTACTGCTTGATTGTCTAAAACTACTCATTGCTGAAGGTGTCTTACATGTAGCTTTTCACATACAGCTCATTGGAACCTTTGTTGAAAAGGTGTATATTACCAATAGGAATAGCCATGTGCTTCACTGCATAAAACCACACTGTGCTTAAAGTGGTTTTCATTTCCTTGTTTAAAGTTTTTTTTCCATTTTAAAAATTATTCATTTTACTCCATTTAAACTAGAGGGTTATTATAGATTCAAGTGTACAATAGAGTGATTCAACAATTCCGTATACAATACCCAGGGTGCCTCATGACAAGTGCACTACTTCATCCTCAACAACTATTTAACCCATCCCTCTATCCCTTCTCCTCTGGTAACCATTTGTTTATTCTCTATAATTTAGAGTCAACTGCTTGACTTGTCTCTCTCTTCCTATCCCCATTGTGTGTTATGTATATCTGTTTCACTTAGATCTCTGGCTGTGAACTTGTCCTGTTCTTTAATTTGGGATAAATTTATCTGTCTTATCACTTCCTTTAAGTCTCTGTGCCTGTTTCTGTGTAAAAATGTTTATGTTAGCAATACGGAAAGGCCATATTCTTAACTGTCAGAAACAACATTGTACCTGAAACATTTTTGAGTTAGCTTCTTAGATTTTCCCATTAAGTAGGGTGCTTAAATAATTCTGTATAAGAAGTAGGAAATACTTATTTTCTTAACTGCCTGAAAAGGCTGTGCGTTCAAGGAGGATGTCATTAACTTTTAAGTTCACAAAAACAGAATGGAAGCGCTTAATGCTTAAATGCCTAAAACTACACTGTGTGTAAAGTGTCTTGAGGGACCACTTAGACATTGAAGAAAGAAGTATTCCTTAGCTCTTCTGTGTAAGCTCTAGAGAATGGCCTGGGCAAAAGAGCCTGAAACTCCACTGTACTTAAAGCAAATGCCAATTAGTGTTTCAGATAAATGTAGTAAGAAGTGCTCTTCTCTGTGTGAACTATAGGGAGGGGCTTTGGGCTTAAGTGTTTGAAACTACTTTGTGCTTATAGCATCACTCATGTAGCTATCACATACATATCATAGGATCTTTTGTTGAAACACTCTCTTGCCAGTAGAAAAGACCATGTTCTTAACTGTCTAACACTACCTGGTGCTTCAGGTGTTTTTCATGTAATCTTTTACATAAGTCTTATAGAAGATTTCATTGAAACACTATTAGCAAGGGGAATGGTCGTGTGCTTCTCTGCCTAACTGCGCTGTGCTTCAAGCTGGGTTAAAAAAGATTTTTGGATACACGCAGTCATAACTCTTCTGACTCTGGTGTACATGCACTGGAAATGCCCTTGCTGTTAAGTATCCAAAACTACACTGTGGTTAATGCATTTTTTTGTCACTTATCATGGATATCTAGTATAAACTTTTGTTTAAACCCTATTTAGCTTATGAAATGCTCTTGTGTTTAATTGAAGAAAAAAGACTGTGATTAAAGCTTTTTTGAGTTATTTTCTTGGATTTACCCAGTAATAAGTGTGGTTAAATCCTGGTAAGCACTAGGGAATGCCCATGTGTTTAACTACCTGAAATACCTGTGTTCTCAATGATGTTTCCAAATGCTTCCTAAATACAAATGCTCTTAAACTTCATTAGTTCAGCAATAGGGAAGGGCCTTCTGTGTAAATGCTTAAAACTACACTGTACTTGGAACATTCTTTATTAACCTTCACATTTATCTCATAGGAAATTTTGTTGAAACACTATATATTAGCAATAGACAATGGTCATGTACTTTAGTGCCTAAAACTTTACTATAGTTCATGCCGTTTACATGGACTTCTTACCATTTAATAAAAAGTGCTCCTTAAACGTACTCCATAAACATTAGAGAAATTCCTTGTCTTTTTAAAGTTTATTTATTTATTTTGAGGGAGGGAGGGAGGAGGAGGAGGAGGAGAGAGAGAGAGAGAGAGAGAGAGAATACAAGAGGGGCAGTGGCAGAAAGAGAGACATAATCACAAGCAGGCTCCACACCATCAGCACAGAACCTGATGCCATCAGCAGAGAGCCAGATATGGGGATTGAATGCACAAATTGTGAGATCATGACCTGAACCATGATGAAGAGTCAGATGCCTAACCGACTGAGTCATCCAGGCACCTGAGAAATGCCTTGTGTTAACTGCCCCTAACTATACTGTGCTAAAAGCAGCCATTAATGAGCATTTTAGATTAATGCAGTAAAAAGTATTCTTAACCCTCTGTGTAAATCCTAGGAAAAAGCTTTACCCTTAACTGCCTGAAACTGCACTATGCATTATGTATCTTTCATGCAATGCCTGAGACAGCCAGATTGCTAGGAGAGTCCCTTCATTCTCAACATTCTCCAATTCTCATCTCTCATAAAGAACGCTGGTCTTCCATGTATCCATTGTCACCACTTTGCTCAATTTACAAGGGAGGTTATCCCTAGGGTCCATTCAGAGTTGGGCTCTTGGAGGAATATCCTCTGCTTGGATGTGGGGAGTCTGGTGAAGTCCTTGTAGCTGTTGGGTAGGTGTTGCAGAGTACTCCCTTTGAATTCTGTTTCAGAACAATATGGACATCCAGAGACCTAAGCCATGTGAAGGTGCCCAGCGTAGAAGGTTTGTGGGTAGGGTGAGCCAGAGGTTTGGAAAGGGAGCTGGTCTCTTTTCTGGGGTGAGTGGAAATGAAGTTAGACCTCTTCTTTCCAAATTCATTCCATTCCCATTGAAAATGTAGAACATTGGCTTTCCTTAGGGCCATTCCCTTACCATCACTATTTTTTCTAACTAGGCCTTTGTTCACACTTAGGAGCCACGGAGCTCTCACACACTCAACCAGCACCCAGAAAGAGCCAGGGTGTTCTCCCTGTGGTCCTGTATTCAGGGAGAGCTACCAGCACCAAATATCCAAAAGGAAGATGGCCCGTCAGTCCCTGAACACTTGGTGCTTAAACAGTTGTGCCTCATTCCCCTGGATGCTTGAGATGCCCTCATTCTGACAAGCCAACAGTTCACACATAGGCAGTATGCTCCAGGAGTTGGTGAGTGCAAGAAGAACCTTTTCCAGGAAGACAATATCAGGTTCTGGCTCCAGATCCCTGAGCAACAGCCAGGAGCACCCAACAACTGCAGCTCAACCTCTGCTGTTTCTATCCATTGATGGGAAAAGTGAGAGACAGACAAAGCCTGGGACTTCAGGCTCCTATTGAGGGAAGAATGAAGACCTCTTGCTGACAGGGATCCCAGGTGTATCTTGTAGAGGGATCCCTTTGTTTAAGATCACAGGCTTTTCTTATTCCTGAGATAGCCATACTGCTAGTAGATTGTGCTGGACACTTCATTCTCAACATTCTTCCATCAACATCTCTAGCAAAGAACTACAGACATCCATCGTTTCCCTTTACATGCCATTGTCTTTTGGTGGGGTGGGAGGGAGACAATGTTCTGCATGGACTCAATTCAGAGTCAGTGTCTCAGAGTAATGCTCTCTGTTTCCAACTTGGGAGTATGGTGGTATCCTTGTGACTGTGATACAAGGTTTACATTGGGTCCTTGTCAATTTTATTTCAGAATTATGTGGACATACAGAAGACTAGGGCATTGGAAGGTGCCCAATGGAGAATTTTTGTATGTAGGCCAGGTCAGAGGTTTGGGGAGGGATCCATCATCCTGCATGGGATAAGAAGTGTAGGTAGATATCGCCTTCCTGGATTTAGCCCATGCCAAATAGAACTGCAAAACCTTAGCCCTCCATGTACTCCCTCGATGACTGTTGTTGTTCTCCCATGTCACCATTCACATTCCAAGATCATGGGGATGTCATTTGGACAGCCAGGATCCAACAATCAGATGTGACTTACCAGTCAGTTCCTGAGCCAGTTGGGAGCTCTCGGTGTCCAATATTCCAAAGGAAAGCTCTCCCTCCTGATATTTAGCCAGCTAGCATAATCTTAGTGAAGGGAAGCCAGTTTGCTTCCTCCCATAGTTGATGGTGAAGCCTTCACCCTCAAGATCAGAATGTTTGTGTATGCACAGTATGCTCTAAGAACTGTTCTGCATACTACCAGGCTCTTGAATTATGTCCACATCAAGGCTGCATACCAAACGTGATCATCAGCCAGGAGCACATACCTGCTACTGCTACATCTCTGTTTCCCCTATCTGCTGGTGGGGCAGGAAAGACATTCAAAGCCAGGGCTTTCTCTATATGAAGGAATAGTGGAAGCTTCATGATGACAGTGCTTCAGGTGCAGCCTGGAAAGAGGTCCCTTTACCAAAGCCCAAGGATGTTTCTAATTCTTGAGACAGTCAACGGGCTAAAAGATTGTACCACTCACTTCATTAAGAACAGTCTCCCATTCCCATCTCTAATGAAGAAATCTAGCCCACTGACCATCATTTTGAACCCATTTCCTCTATTTTCAAAGTAGTTCCTCCCTTGGGGTCATTCTGAGTGAGTCTCTCAGAATAATATTCTCTGCTTTCAAGGGGGAGAGTCTGGTGAAGTCCTTGTGACTGGAATGTTTTGTAACAGGACCACCACTTAATTTGGTTTTGTAAGTGTATGGATATACAGAGACCTGGATCATTGGAAGATGCCCAGTAGAGAATGATTGTATGTATGCTGGGCCAGAGGTTGATGGAGAGAGCTGGCCTCCATTATGGGCTGTGGTGATGTGAAGGAAGATATCTCCTTTCCAGATTGATGATATTCCCATTAGAAATGTTGAGCTTTTGTCCTCCTCCTGGCAATTTCCTTCCCATGGCTGTGTTTCTAAATAAAGTTTTGCTCCCACATAGGAGCCATAGAAGCTTTGCTCAGTCAGTTGGCATCCTGGGGTATGCCACTGACTTCCACTCTGGTCCAGTGCTCAGTGAGAGCTATCAGTGTCTGATATGAAAGGAATTTTAGTGCCTGAGTGTGTGGTGCTTGGCCTGCTCTGGTTTAGAAGGTGAAGTAAACCAAGCTTGCTTCACTTTCCTTGTTGATTGAGTTGCCTTCATTTTGAGAAGGAGACAGTTTGCAAATGGCCAGTATGAACCAGAAGGGGATCAGCACAGGAAGAGCTCTTTCCAGGATTAGGGAATGAAGTTCTTGTCCCAGACAATTGAGAAAGAACCAGAAGAACCCAAAGCTAAAGCTAAAACAGTGTTGCCTCAGACAATTGATGGAAATATTGGGAGGTACAGACAAATCCAGAAATTTATGGCTTCTGAAGAATGGGGGATATTTTCTGGCAAAGCTCCCGGATGCAGCCCTGGAGAGGGCTCTTTTTGCCTAAGCCCACAGAAATATTTTATTCTGGATACAACCCAGATGATAGAGTTTTTGCTGGGTATTTTATTCTCAACATCTCCATATGTCAACTCTAACAATGAACACTCCACTCTGTCTGTTTGCACAGGTTTAATCTTTTTTTCAAAAGAAAGGTTCTTCCTGTAATCTGTTCAGAGCCAGTATCTGAGAGTAATATCATTTTAATTCAAGGTAGAAGTCATGTGGTGTCCTTGGGATGGTGATATACGTTTTACATTGGGCCCTGCTCAATTTGGTTTTGGAACTGTGCAGCCATCCAAAATCCTAGGGTATTTGAAGGTGCCCAGGGAGAATGCTTGCTGATAGGCTAAGCCAGAGGTTAGGGGAGGATCACGCCTCCCACGTGGGACAAGAGAAAGGGAAGATAGATATGCTTTCCTATATTTGAACCATGCCCATTTGAAATGCAGAACTTAGACTCACCTCATAGTCATTCCTATCCCATGACTGCTACTTCAAGACCTTGGGGCTATCACATATACCACCTGGGTTCAAGGATTGGTGATGACTTTCCAGTCAGTTCCTGAGCCAAAGCAGGGCTCTCAGAGTCTGATATCCCAGATGACAACTGACCCTCCTGGCCCTGACAGCATGGTGATTAACAAGCTACAGTCATCATGGGAATAAGTAGCCACATTGACTCCTGCTCCTAACTGATGGAGATACCCTCATTCACAAGAAAAGACAGTCTGTGCACCTTCAGTACACTCCAGGACCTGAACAGCTTACAAATAACTTTTTGAAGAAAAAGTACACCAAGGCCTCATTCCCACCACTTAATCATCAGATGGGAACACATGCTTCATACCTCAGAATCACCCCTACCCCTATCTATGGATCTTATGGGCAGAAGCACACGAACATCCAAAGGTTTCCCTCTCTTTCTTAAGGTAGAATTGGACCTCTTGCTTACAGGGCTCTAAGAGACAGCCTATAGAGGACTCCCTTAGACAAAGCCTACAAAGGTTCTTATTCCTGAGCCAGCTGCTGCCTTGCTAATATATTGTGCTAGTCACTTCATTCTCAACATGACCCATATCATCCCTAATGAAGATCACAGGTCCTGAATATATCAATTTTCATCATAGTGCTTTATTATCAAAGTTTTTTCTTGGGATGCACACAAATTCAGTCTTTCAGATAATATCTTCTGCTTCCAAATGTTGAATCTGTGCAGCCCTTGGGACTTTGGGATAGGTTGAGCCAAAGTGACCCTGGAATTTTGGGTTCACGACTACATGCATATCCAGAGCCCTAGGGCATTGGAGTAGATCTAGCTAGCAGAGAACTGTTTGTGTGGAGGATGGGTCAAAGGTATCAGGGTGGAGCCGACCTCCTTGCTAGGCCTAGCAGAAATGAAGTTAAATATCTCCTTTCCACATTGCACATATCCCCATTGGATGGAAATATTGAAAGAATTTTGGTCCTCCCTGCAGCCATTCCCCTTTCTGTTCACTGTATTTCTGACTATATCTTTGTTCACCCTTGGAAGCCATGGAGCTGGCACTCACTCAGCGGGCACCAAGGCATGGGCATTAGGTTCCCACAGTGTCCTGTGCTCAGTGACAGCCATCAGTATCGGCTATCCCAAAGGAGAATAGCCCTCCTATCCAAGATCTTGATGCTAAGCTCTTTCTAGAATGGGGGTGGGGGCAGGGCAGGGATCCATCTTGCCTCATTGCCCTACATGATGGAGGTGCTTTCATTCCTAAAAGCAGACAGTCCACACAGGAGCAGTAGCCTCCAGAAACTTGTCAGGACAGAAAAAGTCCTTTACAAGAAGATGGCAGTGATGTCCATTTCCACACTTTTGAGCAACATTTGGTGCCCTTCAAAGCTACAGCACAGTCAGGGCTCACTGCATTCCCTGATGGGGAAAAAAGAAACAACAGACAAATCCCCAGGGCTCTCCAGGACCTTCTGACAGAAGAAGGCAGGCCTGTTGTTGACAGGGTGCCCACATGGAAACTGTACAGAGAATTTTTTCCTAAGCCCTCAGGTGTTACTCCTACACACAGCCAGGTTGCCAGAAGCTTGGGCTGAGCATTGCCTTCTCCACATAATTCCCTTCCAATCTCGAAAGTTTTTGGGCCCTTTAGAAGCACCTTTACACTTCTTTATGCTTTTTCTGGAATAAGGTTCTTCCCTGAATCCACTCAGAGTCACTATCTCAGACTCATACCCTCTGTCTTCAGCCTGGGAGTCAGGTCCAGTCCTTGAGAATGTGGGAGAGGTTTTGCCACAGGGCTGCCTCTTATCTAATTAATTTGGCTTCAATAATATGTGAACTTCCAGAGGCCCAGGGCATTTGAAGGTGCCCAGCAGAAGATGTTTGTGTACAGGTTGGGCCAGGACTGTGGGGAAAGGCTGGCTTCCTTTCTGGGCTGAGGGGAAATGAAGTACGACATCCCCTCTCCAAGTTGATCTCAACTCCCATTGGAAATGTCAAGTTTTGGCCCTCCATGTTCCCATCCCCTTCCCCTTGCTGTATTTCTCATTATGCTTTTTCCTCACTTAGGAGCCATGGAGATGCCACCCACTCAGCAAGGCACCCCAGGTGAGGCCACGCAATCCCATTCTGGTCCTATGATCACTGAGAGCCAGCAAGGTCTGGTATACCCAACAAAATATGGCCTTTAGTCCATGAGTAATTGGAGCTTGGTCTACTGTGGTATGGAAGTTGAATGGGAGTTACATTGGTTCACTCACCTGGTTGATTCAGTGACCTTCATTCTGAGAGTCAGACAGTTTGCATATGGGCAGTATGAGTGAGGAGGGGGTTGGCACATGAAAGGGCCCTTTCCAGCAATAGGGAATGCAGTCCTTGTTCCAGACTCCTGATCAAGAGCCAGCATAACCCAATAGCTAAATTCAAGTATTGCTGACTCCATCAATTGATGGAAAAGATGGGACAAAGCCAGAAATATCTGGCTCCTGAAGAAAGAATGCAGGCTTCTTACTGACCAGGCTCTGAAGTGTAGCTTTGAAGGTGGCTTCATTTTCCTAAGCCCACAGGCATTTCTTTTTTTTTTTAATGTTTATTTATTTTTGAGAGAAAGATACAGAGTGTGAGTATGAGAGGGGCATAGAGAGAGGGAGACACAGAATCAGATGTGGGCTCCAGGCTCTGATCTGTCAGCACAGAGCCCAATGAAGGGCTCAAACTCATGGCTGGTGATATCATGAGCTAAGCTGAAGTGGATGCTTAACCCCCTGGGCCACCCAGGTGCCTCTCACAGGCATTTCTTACTCTGGATACAACCAGATTGATAGGAGACTGTGCTCAGTATTTCATTCTCAAAATTCTCCAAACTTCATGTATGATGAAGGACTCTGGCATTCTGGATCTCCATTTCTACCACTTAACCCTTTTGGGGAAAAATGTTTCTGAATGGTATATATGCAGGGGCAGTGTGATAGAGTAATATTCTCTTTTTTCAGCTAGGGAATCTGTTTATGTCCTTGTGAGGGTGATATTGGTATTGCATTGGCCCCTTCTCAGTTTGGATTCAGAATTATGTTGCCTTCCCCAAACCTAGGGTGTGTGAAGGTTTCCAGAGAGAATGATTGAGGGTAGGCTAAGCCAGAGGATAGTGGAGGATGCCGACTCCTATGTAATAAGAGGAATGAATGATAGATATCTCCTTCCCTGATATGACCCGGACCATTTCAATGCAGGACTTGACTCACCTTGTCGTCACTCATAACCCATGCTGCTTTTCTGACTTGGTCTGAGTTCACACACCAACACCATGGGGCTGTCCTGTACAAAACAAAGTCCAATGATTTGAAGTGAGTTTCCAGGCCATTCCTGAGCCAATGCAGGGCTCTCAGAGTCTGATATGTCAGAGTACAGCTATCCCTCCTCTTTCTGAGACCTTGGGGCTAAGCAGGCTACAATAACCATGGGATTGAGAAGCCACATGGATCCCTGCCCCTAATTGGCGGAGACATACTCTTTTGGACGAATAGACAGTAGTGCATGTTCATTATGCTCCATGCCCTGATCAACACACAAATAGTCTTTTGAATAAATGGTGCACTAGGGCCTCATCCCAGCTCTTTATCATCATTTGGAAGCACATTCTTCATATCTCAGTGCCAATGCTGCTCCTATCTACTGATACCATGGACAGAAGCACAGTAAAAGCCAAAATTTCCATGTATTTTTAAGGTAGAATGTTTGTCTCTTGCTCATGGAGCTCCAAGGGAAATCCTTTGTAGTTATACTGTAGCCAAAGCACACAAGTATCTTCAGAATCCTGAGCAAGCCAGCATGCTAATATATTGTGCTAGTTAGTTTATTATAAACATTATCCCATTCTTATCCTGAATGAAGAACTTCAGCCCAACGTGTATCCATTTTCACCACATTGCTTTATTATCCATATAGGTCCATAAAAATTCAGTCTTTCAGAGCAAATTCTATGTTTTGCAATTGTTCAACCTGGACCATCCCTTGTGGTAGTGGGACAGGTTGAGGGAAAGTGGCCTGGTAATTTGGTTTCACCACCGCATAGACACCATGAGCGCTATAGCATTGGAAGAGTTCCAATGAAGAACTGTTGTTTGGAGACTGGGCCAGAGAAAGTAGGGGGAAGCTGGAATTCTTGCTGTGCCTAGGGGGAGAGAAGTTCAACATCTCCTGTTGACATTAATCTCATTGCCATTGAATGGATATATTGATTGAATTTATGTCCCTTGAAGCCACTACCTTTCCCTTAATGTATTTCTGACTATGATCTCTTTTTTGTCTTTTCACCCATGGGAGCCAAGGAGCCATTCCTCACTCAACTGGCACCCCATGTAGGCCACAAACTCCTGCTGTGATCCAGTGCATAGTATAAGCCATCAGGGTCTGCTATAGCAAGGGAAATATGGCCTTTACATGCTCACTGTTTGGTGCTTGGTGTGCTGTGGTATAGAAGCTGAAGGGAAGCTGGCTTGCCTCACTGATCTGGATGAGTGAGTTGGCTTAATTCTGAGAAGCAGAAAGTTTGCTCATGGGCAGTATGGACCAGGAGGTGGTCAGCACAGGAAGGCCCTTTCCAGGAAAAAAGAACAGAGTCCTTATTCAAAATTCTAAGCAACAGCCAGAAGAACCCAATACAACAGCATAAGCATTGTTGCCTCCATCAGCAGATGGAAAAATTGGGAGGAACAGACTTAGCCAGGAATTTCTGGCTCCTAAATAAAGAACGCAGGCTTCTTTCTGAAAGTTATCCCAGGTGTGTTTCTTCAGAGGGCTCCCTACACATTCACCCACAGCCATTTCTTATTCCAGATAACCCTAGGTTGAAAGGAGAGTGTGCTGGGTCATTTATTCTCAACGTTCTCCAAATCTCATGTGTGGTGAAGAAGGCTGACAGCCTGTGTCTCCAATTGCACCACTTAAATATTTTGTTGTTATTGTTGGAAGTTGGTTCTGCATGGAATTTATTCAGAGCCAGTGACTTAGGTTCATATTCTCTTCTTTCAGCTTGGGAGTCTGGAGGTGTTTTAGTGAGGGTAATGTAGGTATTGCATTAGGCCCTTCTCAATTTGGTGTCAGAATTCTGTGGCCATCCCCAAATGTAGGGTGTGTGAAGGTTTCCAGAGAGGATGCTATGGGTAATCTCAGCCAGAGAATAGGGGATGTTTCAGCCTCCAGTGTGGAAGAAGAGGAAGGGAAGATACATACATCCTTCCTTAATTTGACTCAAGTCTATATGAGTGCAGAACTTGGACTCACCGTGCAACCTTCCTATCCCATTGCTGCTTTTCTCACTTTGTCTCAGTTTACAGTGCAAGACCATGGGGACTATACATTCACAACCAGCTCCAAGGACTAGAGGTAAAGTTCCAGGTAGTTCCTGAGCCCATGCGGGACTCTCAGGCTCTGATACCCCAGAGGACAGCTAGTCCTCCTATCCCTGAGGCTTCGGTGCTTAGCAGCCTACAGTCATCATGTGAATGGTACACACGTGGACTCCCATCCCTAAATGATGTAGATACCTTATTTCAGAGCACAGTCTCTGTGTGTGTGGTCACTTGAGCACCAAAATGCTTTTCAATAAATAATGCAGCAAAGTGTCGTCCCCACCTCTTGATCATCCCCTGGAAGCACATTCTTCATATCTCTGTGCCACTGTTTTCCCTATCTTCTGATCCCATGGTCAAAAGTACTTCAGAAGCTAAAGTTTCTATATCTTAAGGTAGAGTGTGGATCTCTTGCTCACAGAGCTCCAAGGGGCATCCTTTGGAGTAGAGCTGTAGCTGAATCCCACAAAAGGTTACTCTGATTCCTGAGCAAGCCAGCTGGTTACCATATTGTGCCAGTCAGTATACCTAAGCCTTATCCAATTCTCATCCTTAATCAGGAACTCTGGCCCTCCGTCTCTCAATTTCCAGTATATTGCTTTCTTATCCACCAATGTTTCTCTTGGAGTGTATGCAAATGCAGGCTCTCAGAGTAATAGCTCTGACTTGCAAAGGTGCAATATCTCTGACTTGCAAGGCCTTGTGACGTGGGAGAGATTGAGCCAAAGGTTCCCTGGAGTTGGTTCCACCACTACATGGACATCCAGAGCTCTAGGGCATTGGAAGGGTCCACTGGATAAGTGTGTGGAGACTGGGTCAGAGTTATTAGTGGGGAGCTGGCTTCCTTGCTGAGCTGAAGGGGGATAAAGTGAAACTTCTCCTTTCCACATTAAGCACCTTGCCACTGGATGGAGACATTGAATGAATTTAGATGTCCCTGCATCTACTGGATGGAAAGTCCCCCATCCACTTTCCCTTTATTTCTGATGATGTAATCATTCCCCTTGACACTCACTTCATGAGCACAATGGGGTAGGCGTCGGGTTCCCACTCTGTTCTGCCCTCACTGAAGTTCATCAGTTTTGACTATCCAGAAGGAGAATAGTCCTCCTAACCCTGAGCTGGGTGTTTGGCTGTTGTAGCAAGGGGAGAGGGAGGGGTGCCAGCTTGCCTCATTACCCTGCCTGATGGAGGGTCCTTCATTCTGAAAAGCAGAGGGGTCACTGAGGAGCAGTAGTCTCCTGAAGACTGTCAGCCCAGAAAGAGCCCTTGACAGGAAAGGGCACCAATGCCCATTTCCACACTTTGGAGGAACAGCTGGGGGCACCTCCTAGCTACAGCACAGTCACTGCACACTCTATTCCCTGAGGGGAATAGCAAGGAAAAGAGACAACACCCCAGGACTCCCCAGCTCCTTCCCATGTAAAAGGAGGCCTGTTGCTGACAGGTCTTCCAAATGTAGCCTCTAGAGGGTTTGTTTTCTGAAGCCCTCATGTGTTTATTCTTCTTTTTGGCACATCCAGGTAGCCAGGGGCTAGTGTTGGCCACTTCCTTCTCCACATAATTCTCCTTCCAATCTCTGAAGAGCTCTGGCCCTCCCTATCCACCTTTAAGTATCTTTGCTCTTTTGTAGAAACAAGTTCCCTCCTGGAATACATACAGTCAGAGTGTCAGAGTCCTATTCTCTGCCTTACACTTGGTACTTTGGTCCACTCCTTATGACTGTGAGAGAGATTTTGTCACAGGGCTTCAGTCCAATCCATTAATTAGGTTTCAGAAATATGTGCCCTGCAGAGCCCAGGGCATTTAAAGTTGCCCAGCTGAATTTTCTTTCTGTAGGGTGGGCCAGAGATTTGGGCATGGATCTGGCCTCCTCTGGGCCTAGGCAAAATGAAATAAGACACCTCCTATCTTAAGTGATCCCAATTCCCACTGGAAACATTGAGCTTTAGCCTACCTTGCACCCATTGTCTTACCCCTGCTGCACTTCAGACTATTTTCTCCCCCCCCCTTTTTTTTGCATCATTATAGCCATCAAACCCTCAGTTGGCACCCCTGTGTAGGCCACAAAATGCCACTGTGGTCCTGTGTTCAGCGGAGGCCATTGGTGTCTGCTTTAGCAAGGGTAAGGTGCCTTTACTTCCTGATAGCTTGGTGCTTGGCCTGTTGTGGTATGGAAGCTTAAGGGAAGCCAGCTTGCCTCACCGACCTGGATGAGTGAGTTGACTTCATTCTGAGAAGCAGACAGTATGCACATGGGCAAGCTGGACCAGGAGATGGTTGGCACAGGAAGGGCACAGGAAGGAAAAGAGAACAAAATCCTTGTTCCAGATCCTGAGCAAAAGCCAGAAGAACCCAATAGCTATAGCTCAAGCATTGCTGCCTCCATCAGTGGATAGAAAAATTGGGAGGGACAAACATAGCCAGAGATTTCTGGATGCTGAAGAAAGAATGCAGGCTTCTTGCTGACAGGACTCTCAGGTGGGGTCCTTCAGAGGGCTCTTTTTTCCTTCTTCCACAGGCATTTGTGATTCTGAATAACACCAGGTTGAAATGAGTGTGTTCTGGGTCCTTCATCCTCAACATTTTCCAAAACTCATGTGTCATGAAGAACATTAGCAGTTTCTGTCACCGTTGATTCCACGTAAACCATTTTTTTTTTTTTGGCAATTGGTTCTTCATGGAATCTATTCAGAGCCAGTGCCTTAGACTCATATCCTCTTCTCTCAGCTTTGGGGTCTGCAGGTGTTTTTGTGGGGGTGATATAGGTATTGCATTAGGCCATTCTCAAGTTGGTGTCAGAATCATGTGGCCATCTCCAAATGTAGAGTGTCTGAAGGTTTCCAGGGCGAATGCTGTGGGTAGGCTCAGAGAATAGGGGAGGTTCCCACCCCCATGCGGAATAAGAGGAAGGAGACATACATATGTCCTTCCTTGACCTATGTCCACCCTAGATCAGAACTTAGAATCACCATGCACCACTCCTATCCTATTGATGCTTTTCTCATTTGGTCTCAGTTTACACTCCAAGAACACGGGGACTGTCCAACTCACAACCAAGTTCCAAGGACTAGAAGTTTAGTTCCAGGTAATTCCTAGCCCACAAAGGTCTCTAAGTTTCTGATACCCCAGAGAACATCTAGCCCTCCTGTCACTGAGGCCTTCATGCTTAGCAGCCTACATTCATCTTGGGAATCTGTAACCACATGGAGTCCCATCCCTATTGACAAAGATACTTTCTTTTGGAGAACAGAGAGTTTCTGAGTGTGTAGTCACTTATGCACCAAAAAGTTTTTGAATAGAGGAGCAGGGCCTCGTCCCCACCTCTTGATCATCCCCTGGAAGCACATTCTTCATATCTCAGTGACACTGCTGTCCCTATCTCCTGCTCCCAATGGGCAGAAGCACACCAGAAGCCAAAGTTTCCCTCTATTTCTTAGGTAGAGTGTGGGTGTCTTTCTCCCAGAGCTCCAATTGGTATCCTTTGGAGTAGTCCTGTAGCCCAAGCTCACAAAAGGTTCCTCTGGTTACTGAACCAGGCAGCTGGTTACCATGTTGTGCAGGTCAGTATACCTAAGCCTCATCCAATTCTCATCCTTATGCAGGAACTCTGCCCTCCATCTCTCAATATCCGGTACATTGCTTTCTTATCCACCAAGTTTCCTCTTGGCATGTATACAAATGCAGAATTTCAGAATAATATCTCTGGCTTGCAAAGGTGCAAGGTGGACCAGGCCTTGTGACTGTGGGACAGGTTGAGCCAAAGATGCCCTAGAATTTGGTTCCACCACTATACGTACATCCAGGGCATTGGATATGTGTAGCAGAGAAGTGTTGTGTGGAGTCTGGGCCAGTGGTGTTATTGGGGAACTGGCCTCCTTTTGGGGCTGAGGGGGGGTGAAGTGAAACATCTCCTTTCCACATTGAGCACCTTGCCATTGGATGGATATATTGAATGAACTTAGGTGCCTCTGCAGCAATTAACTTTCCCTTATTGTATTTCTGAAGACGTCATCATTCACCCATAGGAGCCATGGATCTGATACTTACTCAGAGAGCACCAAGGGGTGGGTGTCATGTTCCCACTCTGTCTTAAGCTCAGTGACAGCCATCAGCATAAGCTATCCAAAGGATATTAGCTCTCCTAACCCTGAGCTGGGTGTTTTGCTGTTTCTAGCAAGGGATGGGGGAGAGGAGCCAGCCTGCCTAATTACACTGACTGAAGGAGGGGGCTTCATTCTGAAAAAAGAGAGGTCCCACAGGAGCAGCAGGCTCCTGAAGCCTGTCAGCGCGAAAAAAGCCCTTGACAGGAAGATGGCACCAATACCCATTTCTACACTTTTGAGCAACAGCTGGGGGCACCTCAGAGCTACAGCACAGTTACTGCACACTGCATTCCATTACTGGAAAATCAAGGAATATAGACAAAGCCCCAGAGGTATCCTTGTCCTTCCAACAGGCAGGCCTGTTCTTGACAGGTATCCCAGATGTAGTCTGTAGAAGGCGCTTTGTTTAAGTCCTCAGGTGTTTCTTCTTTTTCATATAACCAGGCAGCCAGGAGCTTGTGTTGAGAACTTCCCTCTCCACATAATTATCTTACTATCTCTGAAGGGCTCTTGCCATCCCTATCAACCTTTAAACATCTTTGTTCTTTTATAGAAACAAGATTCTTACTGGGATACATGCATAGTCAGTGTCTCAGAGTCCTATCCTCTGCCTTCACCTGGAGTCTGGTCCAGTCCTTGTGACTGTGAGAGAGATTTTGCCACAGAGCGTCCTTTCAATATATTAATTGGGTTTCAGATATATGTGGCCCTGCACAGCCCAGGGCATTTGAAGTTGCCTACCTGGGGATGTTTTTCTGCAGACTGGGCCATAGATGTGGGGAGGGATCTGGCCTCCTTCTTGGCCAAGGGAAAGTGAAGTGAAACATCTCCTTTCGAATTCCAGCTCCCATTGGAGATGTCGATTGTCAGCCTGCCTTCTGCCCATTGCCTTCCTGATCCTGCATTTCTGACCCCATTGTCTTTTTTTCACATTATGAGTCACAGAACCATCTCTCACTCAGGTGGCACCCCTTGGCCGCAAAATTCCACTTTGGTCATGTGCTCAGTGAAAGCCTTCAGTGTCTGCTATAGCAACAGAAAATGACCTTATTTTCTGATTGCTTGGTGCTGGGCCTGTTGTAGTGTGGAAGCTTAAGGGAAGCCAGCTTGTCTCACTGACCTGGATGAGTGAGTTGGTTTTATTCTGAGAAGTAGAGCCTTTGCCCATGGGCAGTATGGACCAGGAGGTCGTCGGCACAGGAAGGGCCCTTTCCATGAAAAGGATACAAAGTCCTTGTTCTAGATCCTGAGCAAGAGCCAGCAGAACTCAATAGATACAGATCAACCATTGCTGCCTCCATCAACTGATGGAAAAATTGGAAGGACAGGGCTTCTTTCTGACAGGGGTCCCAGGTGTGGTCCTCCGGAGGGCTCCCTTTGCCTTAGCCCACAGGCATTTCTGATTCTGGATAACACCAGGTTGAAAGGAAAGTGTGCTTCATCCTTCACTCTGAAAATTCTCCAAATCTCTTGTGTGATGAAGAACTCTGGAAGTCTGTGTCTCTATTTGCACCATTTAAACCACTTTTTGGAAAAATAGTTCTAACGTGGAATCTCTTCAGAGCCAGTGTCTTTAAGTCATATCCTCTTCTTACAGGTTTTGTGTCTGCTGGTGGTATTCTGATCAGAATATATATATTGCATTGGGCCCTATTCATTTCGGTTGCAGAATTATGCAGTCATTCCCAAGCCTAGGATGTGTGAAGTTGCCATGGGAGAATTCTTGTGGGTAGGCTAAACCATAGGTTAAGGAGGATCCCTACTCCTGTGTTGCACAAAAGGAAGGATCGATAAATATCTTCTTCCTCAGTGTGACCCATGCCCTTTTGAATGCATAACTTAGACTCACCTTGTACCATTCCTATCCCTTTTCTGATATTCTAACTTGGTCTCAGTTCACATTCACAGTCCATGGGGCTGTCCCCTACACAACCATGGCCTAAAGTTTGGAGGTAAGTGTTCAGGCAGTTCCAGTGCCAATTGAGGCCTATCAACAGGCTATTATAGCAATTGTAAATATTTGTCATTGTTTGGAAGCAAGTTCCTCCCTGGAATCCTTTCAGAGCCAGTGTCTTGGTGTCATATCCTTTCCTATGCAGTGGGGAATCTGATACAATCCAGTTGAGTGTGCGAGAGATTTGGCTCCAGTGCTGCTGGTGTTTGGGTTTCCAAATTTGTGGACAGCACCATGCCTAGGGAATCTGCTGGTATCCAGTGGAGAATGCTTTTGTGTAGGCTAAATAATAGATTTTAAGAAGGAGGTGGCCTCCTCTTTAGGGTGAGGGGAAATTAAGAAAGATACCTCCTTCTTTCATGGATGTCATTCCCATTGGAGATGCAGTACTTTGACACTGCTTGTACTCTTTCCCATGCCATTGCTATTTTTCTAGCTAGGTCTCAGTTCACATTCTAGGACCATGGGGCTGTCAGTGACACAGCCATGGCTGTATGAATGTTGGTGGTTTCCCACCCCATTCCTGAGCAAATTGAAAGCTATCTGGGTCTGATATCCCAGAGAGAAGTAGGCTCTCCTGTCCCTGAGCACATGGTGTTGTTTTGGTGCCTAGGGTATACAGGAGCACTGTAGCCATTAGTCTCCCTCTCCTCACTAATGGAGATCCCTTGATTCTGAAGAAGAGCAGGTTTTCAGGTGGGTATGATGCTCCAGGATCTGGTCAGCACAGAAAGTGCCTTTCGATAGAATACTGCACCAAGTCTTTCTTCCAAACATTTGCCCATCAGCCAGGAGCACATCACTGCTACCACTTTTTCACTGCTGCCTCTATGTACTGATAGCAAGGGCAGGACACACATCTAAAGCCATGGCTTTCCCTCTGATTCTGAACAAAGAATCTGGGTCAGTTTCTTGCTGATAGGGCTCCCAGGTGGAACTTAGCACATTGTTTGTCAAATCCCACAGGTATTTCTCATTCCTGAGTCAGTGAGCTGGCGAACACTGTGCTACTCATGTCACTTTCCACATGATCTCATTCTTATCCCTGATGCAGAACTCTGGCCCTCCCTCTCTCCATTGTCATACCTTTGCTCTATTTTAACTCTAAGCCCTCCCTGGTGTCCATTCTATGTGATGGTTTCAGAGTCATATCCTTGGCTCTCAACTGGGGATTCTGGTCCATTCCTTGTGACTGTGGCATATGTGTCACGAAAGGGCCCCAGGCTCTTCTAGCAGGACAGTTTTCCCTGTATGATTGATCATCACAAAATTCAGATTCCTGGCCAAGTAGGACTGTGTTTTTGTTTTTCTTTTTTCAGGAACAGAGCCTCAGATCTTCTCAGGGTTTCAAGCATCTTAAAGACAAGGATAACTGTAAAATAGGAAGTTGTTACAATATCTGAAAGATGCTCAGGGCAAGATCTATTTATTTTAAACCAGTGCAACATTAATGATATATGAATGGACAAGGAAATCCTGCTATAGTACCTCCCCCTACATTTCTTCCAGGCATATTGCGCACTGGCCAGAATCTTTACTCAGTACATCCTCACGATAGGGTATTCCTGGCTTTATTCAATGCATCACATCATGCATATCCATTTCATGTGAGGGTACACATGTGAAGGCACTTTATCCTCCAAATGTGGGCTGGGAGAAGTGAACTTGTAAGGAGGCAAATGCCAGGTATTGCCCTAATGGGTTCCACCCTATCTGCCAGTCCCTGCCTTTTGCCACTGTCTTTGGGGCTGTTGTAGATCTCGTCCTGCCAACCAGAACTGTCACTGTTGCTACTGTTGAGGATGCTAAAGGAGGACAGCACTGCACAGGCCAATGCCATAGTTGCCCCACCATGACCACAGAGTGGCTTTCCTGGGCCACTGAGACTATTATGGCACTGCCTGGTGCACAGGGCTGTTCAGTACTTGGCACCTGACTCAGAAACCTCCTTGTGGCTGTGACCTGAACCCATCACTGATGTCTGTGGTCCCACTAGCCACTCTGTGCCCAAAATGGAAAGTAGATCCAAGTCTGAGTAAGTGCAAGTGCCGCCATTAGCAATGGCTGGGCTGCCTTGCTCAGTGCCCATCTCCAACAAGCACAGGTTTTTGTGAAAGTCTATCCCTGGGCACCGGCTGAGTGAGTGACAGCTCCATGGCTCCCAAGTCTGAATGGGGACATAGTTAGACATAGATCCATGGGGAAGGAATGACCATAAGGAGGGCCAAAGTTCAAGCTTTCGGATCAATCTGGAAGGGCTGTGTCACTTCTGTCTCCTCAGCCAAGAAAGGAGTCCAGCTCTCTTCTCAGCCTTCTGGCCCAGCCTAAGTGCAAACATTCTCTTCTGGGTCCTTGCAATGCCCTAGGCCTCTGAATGCCTGCATGGTCTTGACACCAACTTGCCAGAGCCCCTGTGGCCAAACCTACCTTGCAGTCACAAGAAATGGACCAGGAACCCCAGGTTGAATGCCAAGGATATTCCTCTGAGAGACTACATGGAATGGACCCCAGAAAGGACCTAATTTGAAAATAGAGCAAAGGGGTGCAAATGGATGCACAGAGGGCCAGAGTCCTTCATTAGGGATGAGAATTGGATGATGTGGAGAACAAAGTGACTAGTGCCATCACCTAGCAAGCTGGTCATCTCAACAATAAGCAACACCTGTGGGTTTTGATGAAGGGATCCCCCTACAGGCTACATCTGGGGCCTGCATTCTTCCCTCAGAAAGGGAGGGAAAGCACTGGTGTGGGTGTGTTCCTTGCCCTTTCCATTAGTAGACAGGGCTGGCAGTGATTCAGCTGTTGTTGTTTGGGGCTCCCAGCTGATAGTCAAGTGGTTAGAATCTGGCGTAGGTGCAGTATTCCCTCCAAAGTCCCTTTGTGCACTGACCAATGTCTGGAGCATAGTGCACATGCATGAACAATCTACTCTGCAGGATGAAGGCACCTCTGTCAGCCAGGGGAGGGAGGCCAGCTGGCTGCCATCCCCATAATTACCCTCGCTGGCTAAGTACCAGGCTCCCAGGGACAGAGGGGCCTGTTTTCCTCTGGTATACCAAACAGTGGGAGCTGTCAAGTGGCTCAGGAAGTGACTGGGCACTCCACACAAATATTTGACCTGGGCTGTGCACCTGACACAGCCCCATGGATCCTGGAATGTTCTAGTTTAAACAGAGTATATTCTTCTGAAGCTCTTGCTCTGAATAGCTCCCAGTTTGAAAAAAAGAGCAAGCAAATTCAAACAGGCACCCGGAGGATAAAGTTCTTCATTGCAGGAGAGAGTGGGCTAATGTTAGAATTAAGCGCCCACTCCAATCTCCTGAAATGTTGGCCATCTGGGGAATAAGAAATACCTGAAGACTGTTGTAGAAGAAAGCCTTCATTGGCTACAACTTAAGAGTGAAATCTGCAGGAAGTCTGTATTCTTCCTTCAGAAGGACAGGAAAAAACTGGTGTTGGCTCTTTTTCCTGTCCTTCCCATCAGGAGATAGATTCAGCATTGATTCAGAGGCAAGGGGTTCCTGCTTCCAGCTGGTGATCAAATGTTTAGAACCTGGACCAGATGCAGTAGTTCTTGAGAGGGCTCTTTCTGTTCTGACCAGGTCCTGAAGCACAGTGTGCATGTGGGAACCATCTGTGACACACAAAAGGCATCTCAATCAGCCAAGGTAGCAAAGCCTGCTGGCTACTCTTGACTGCACTTACCAGAGCTAGCCAAGCACCAAGCACTCAGGGATAAGAAGGCCATCCTTTCTTTGACATAAAGTTACTGTTTGCTCTCACATAGCAAAGAACCAGAGTGGGAATTTAGCACCAATCTCCGGGCTCTGCTTCTGTGAGTGAAATCCCAATCATCCCTGAATATGACCCAAGACTTAGAAAATAGTAAATGGGTGGGAATGGCTACAAGGGAGGTCAAGGCTCTGCATTACAGATGGAAAGGCTAAAATGCTGCTCATGTATGTCTACCTTCATTTCTCCTTGCTGCCTGTGTAAGGTCAGTTCCTCCCCAAACCTCTGGGACTGCCTACACACATACATACATACATACACAATTTGGTACCTTCATATGCCCTAGGCCTCTGTGAACAGAGTTCTAATGGGAAGTTATAAGAGGTCCCATTGCCAATCTATGCCAGAGTGACCAGGAATCAGCCAGAGCCCCTAGTTTAAAATGTAGGATAAATGGGACCGAGGAGTTGATCCCATTTACAGTTACACCAAGGACCATAAAATACCTAGAAATAAACCAAAGAGGTAAAAGATCTGTATGCTGTAAAGTATAGGAAGCTTATGAAAGAAATTGAATAAAACACAAAGAATGGGAAAGCCTTCCATGCTCATGGATTGGAAGACAAATGTTGTTCAAATGTAGATACTACCCAAAGCAATCTATTCAATCCCAATCAAAGTAGCACATAATTCTTCTCAGAGCTAGACCAAACAATCCTAAAATTTGTATGGAACCACAAAAGACCCTGAACAGCCAAAATAATGTTGAAAAAACAATTCCAAAGCTGGAGGCATCACAGTCCCAGACTTTAGCCTGTACTACAAAGCTGTAATCATCAAGACAGTACAGTATTGGCACAAAAACAGACTCACAGACCAGTGGAATAGAAAATCCAGAATGGACCCACAAATTTATGGCCAAGTATTCTTGGACAAAGCCAGAAAGAGTATCCAATGGGAAAAAAACACAGTCTCTTTAACAATTGGTGCTGGAAGAACTGGACAGCAACATATAGAAGAATTAAACTGGATTACTTTCTTACACCATACACAAAAATAAATTCAAAATGGATGAAAGACCTAAATATGAGACAGGAAATCATCAAAATTGTAGAGTAGAAAAGAGGCAACAACCTCTTTGAACTTGGCCTCAGCAACTTCTTACTCGACATGTCTCCGGAGTTGAGGGAAAGAAAAGCAAAAATGAACTATTGGGACCTCGTCAAGATAAAAAGCTGCACAGCAAAGGAAACAATCAACAAAACTAAAAGGCAATGGATGGAATGGGAGAAGATATTTGCAAATGACATATTGGATAAAGGGTTAGTATCCAAAATCTATAAAAAAACTTACCAAACTCAACACCTGAAAAACAAATAATCCAGTGAAGAAATGGGCAGAGAAGACATCCAGATGGGTAACAGACACATGAAAAGATGCTCCACCTTACTCATCATCATGGAAATCCAAATCAAAACCCCACTGAGTTACCACCTCACACCAGTCAGAGTGTCTAAAATTAACAGATGGAAACAACAGATGTTGGCAAGGATGTCAAGAAAGAGGAATGCAAACTGGTGGGAGGGAATGCAAACTGGTGCAGCCACTTTGAAAACAGTGTGGAGGTTACTCAAAAAAATTGAGAAGGGGATTACCCTACAACTCAGCAATAGCACTACTAGAAATGTATCCAAAGGATACAGGAGTTCTGATTCATAGGGGCACATATACCCCAATGTTTATAGCAGTGCCATCAACAATAGCCAAATTATGGAAAGAGCCCAAATGTCCATCAACTGATGAATGGATAGAGATGTGGTATATATACACAATGGGATAGTAGTCAGTGATGAAAAAGAATGAAATCTTGCCATTTGCAACAATGTAGATGGTACCGGAGGGTATTACGCTAAGTGAAATAAGCCAGTAAGAAAAAGACAGATATCATGTTTTCACTCATATGTGGAATTTGAGAAACTTAACAGAAGACCATAGGGGAAGGGAGGGAAAAATAAGTTACAAACAGAGGGGGAGGCAAACCATAAGAGACTCTTAAATACAGATAACATACTGGATACAGAGGGTTTATGGGAGTGGGGTTTTGGGGAGGATGGGGAAAATGGGAGATGGGCATTGAGGAGGGCACTTGTTGGGATGAATACTGGCTGTGGTATGTCAGTGATGAATCATGGGGATCTACTCCCGAAACCAAGACTGCACTGTATACACTGTATGTTAGCTAACTTCACAATAAATTATTTTAAAAAAGAAATTTAAATCTGAAATTAAAAAAAAACCCATAAATCGCAGGATATTGCTCTGAGACACTGACTCTGAGTGGATTCCACTGAGATCCTAGTTTGAACAAGAGAGAAAATTAATTGAAATAAATACAGAGAGCCAAAGTACTTCATTCCAAGTGAGAGTGGGATGAAGCTGAGAATGAAGTGCCTAGCACAATCTCCTGAGAAGCTAACAGTTGTCTATAGTAAGCAATACCTCTGGGCTGGGGCAAAGGGTTACATCCATTGCCTACATCTGGGTGCCCAGTTGGCACAAGGCCTGCACTTTTCTTTCAGAAAGAGAAGGAAAGTTTCTGACCTTGGCTTCTTTGTATGCCCTACCCCTCAGGGCATAGAGCAGTGATTCAGTGGTACACGGAGTTGGCACTCTAGTTTTTGTAACCAATTCATGGTGCAGTATTCCTTGTAAGGGCTTTTTTGGGCTGAATAGTCCTGCAGTCTACTGTGCTTGCCTGATCCATCTGCTTTAGAGAATGAAGACCTTACAATCAGCCAGGGAAGGGAGGCAAGCTCCCTACCCATCACAGAGATTACCAATGCCAGTCAAGCAACACTCATGGATAGGAGGGTCATTGTTCTTTGGGATAAAGTAATTGATTGCTCTCACATAGCACAGCACCAGAATGGTAGCTCATCACAAATACTGGATGTTGGCTATGTGGCTGACAGACCAATTTCTCCTGGTTATGATCCATGACCTATTTATGAAAACATAAAATGGATGTGAAGGGCTATAAGGAAGGTCAATGTTCAACATTACAGAGGAGATTAGGATAAAGCTGGGAATTTCTCCTTCAGCCGGAAGTAAGGCAAGCTCGGTCCCAAACCCTGGCATTGCCTACACATGGGCACTCTTCTAGGCACTTTCAAGGGTCCCATGCCTCCCATTGTCAAATTAATCTGAAAGGTAAATAATGAGAGGACCTGTGTCCTAACCTATGCCAGAGACTAAGGATTTGCCCAGATTCCACAATTTAAAGGAAAGGGTATTTCCCTGGGACACTGAATGCTCTGAATGGCACCCAGGGAGAAACTATTTTGAAAGATGAAAAAAAGAGGTTTTTAAATGGAAGTGCAGAAGCCCAAGGGCTTCATTATAGATAAGAATGAACAAAGATTAGAATGAAGTGTCTAGTACCATTTCCTGGCAAATTCCTATCTAAGGGTTAGAAAAACCTGTGGCTGGAGACAAACTAATTCTCTAAAGGGAAACCTCGTGAAAGAACACTCTGCAAGAGATCTGCATATATCCTTCAGAGAGAGAGAGGGAAAGCTTCTGGCCTTGGCTCTTTTTTCCACCCTTCCCATCAGGGGATGGAGGCAGCAGGGATTCAGGGTTTCATGCTCCAGGCTGTTGTTCAAATGTCTGTAAAAATTTCTGTGGTGCAATAGTTTTTGAATGGCCACTTTCAGCAATGACTAGGTCCAGGAACATACCTCATATGCAAAGATTGTGTGCTTTTCAGAATGAAGTCATCTAAATCAGCCAGGTGGGGAAGGAAACCTGTCTAACCATCACTACTCTTACACCAGATGGCCACACGCTAAATGCTCTCTGACAGTAGGGCAATCTTTCCTTTGGGTTGTCAGAAACTAATTACCACTGGTTAGCACACAACCAGAGTGAGAACTCACCACCAATCCCTGGGAGCTCATTATGAGATTGACATCCTCACTGCCCCAGCCTGCAACACAAGTCTTAGTTAGCAAATAGCAATGAGATGGGAATGTTTCTATGGACAGCCAAAGTTTTCATTTTAGATGGGAATGGAATAAAGCCGAGAGTGAAACATCTCTCTCCATTTGCCTTTGCCTCAGAAGCGACGACAGCTCCTTCCCAACACCTTTGGCCCCAACACCTTTGACCCTACACACAAATATTCTGTGCTAGGTACTTTCCACTAACTGACATCTAATATTGTCAATATAGATCTGGAAGGCAATTTCCAAGGGCTCCTATGGCCCAAACTGTTTGTAGTCACAAGAACTGATCCAGAATCCCCAACTAAAATCAGAGGGAATTGCTTTGAACCACTGGCCCTGATTGGCCATGGATTCCAGGGTTTTTTTTCTTATTTTTTAAATTATTTTTGGGAGATTCCAGTTTTAAACAGAATAAAAGGATGGGATGCCTACGTGTCCCAGTCAGTTAAGTATCCAATTTCATCTCAGGTCATGATCTCAGGGTTTGAAAATTCGAGTCCTGCATCGGGTTCTCTGCTGTCAGCACAGAGCCTGCTTTAGATACTCTGTCCTACTCTCTGTCCCTCCTTGTTTGTGCGTGCATGCTCTCTCTCTCTCTCTCTCTCAGACACAAAACTAAAAATAAACAATAATAAAAAGAGTAAAAGGATTGAAATAGATACACAGAGGGACCATGTTCCTTATGAGAGATGAGAATGGGATAAATCTCAGGATAAAAAGACTAGTACAATCTCCTGGCAAGTTAACTGTCTCAGGAATAAGAAACACATATGGGCTAGGGCAAAGGGAAACCTCCACCATTCACAGTGGGAGCCCTCATGGAAAGATTTCTGTAATCTTACATCAGAAAGAGAGGGAAAGCTTCTGGAGTTCACTGTTTTCCTTTCCCATCCTATCAGTGGATAGAGGCAGCAGTGATTCAAGGGAAGTTGGTTTCTGATTCAGGTTAATGTTCAAGTGTTTAGAACTGGGCTATGGTGCGGTAGTTCTTGAATGATTTCTTTCTGTGCTAAGCAGGTCCTTGAGAATACTGTACATGGGTGAACCAATGGCTCTTCAGAGTGAAAACATCTTTAATGGCCAGGAAGGGAGACAAGATGGATAGTTATCATTTCTTATATCAGCCAGCTAAACACCAAGAGCTCACAGGAAGGCAATCTTTGTCTTGGAATATCAGAAACTGATTGCTCTTGGTTAGCACAGGCAAGATTCAGAGCTCATTACTAATGACTGAGCACTCACCATGTGAGTGAGAGCCTCATTGCCCCTGACTAGGACCCAAGACATAGGTATCAATTACAGCTGGGGAAGTAGAATAGCTACATATAGGGCCAGTTGTTCACTTCAGCTCAGAATTGCATAATCTGAGAAGGAAATGTCTAGCTCCATGGTCCTCTTGTCCCAGAAATGAGGATTGCTCCTTCATAATATCTCTGACCCTGACTACACATGGGCATTCCTTCTGCACACTTTGAAATGCCCTAGGCTGACTTTTGTCAATATGATACTGAAAGGCAATTTTTGAGGGATCCTATGGCCTATCGTACCCCAGAGTTACAAGAACTTGGCCAGACTCCCTAGTTAAAAGTAGAGAAAAAGGCTCTGAGACACTGTCCTTGAATGGACAACAGGGACAACTTAGCTTGAAAAGGAGCGATAGGATGGAGAAGGCCAAAGTTCTTTATTACAGAAAAGAATGGAATATAGCAAAAAAAAAAAAAAAATGAAGCAACTAGCACAGTCTCCTGGAAAGATGTATGTCTCAGGAGTAAGAACAATCTGTGGGCTAGGACAAAGGGAAACCTCCTGCATTGTTCCTTCAGAAGGAGATGGAAAGTTGTTGGCATTGGCTGTTTTCTCCCTGTCCGTTGAGGCAGTAATGATTCATAGCAGGATCTGGCTTATGGCTGACCCTAAAGTACTTGGAAAGTGGCTCTGATGACTGGTCCTTGAATGGGCTGTTTTGCACATAGCAGGTCTGAAGAATACTGCAAATGGGTTAACTGTATGCTCTTCGGAATGAAGGTAACTATAGCAGCCAGTGGTTGGAGTTGTGTTACCTATTACCATACCAACTCCAGCCTTTCAAGCACCAAGTCATCAGTGACAGGAGTTCAACCAATCCTTTTGTATATCAGAAACTGATTGCTTTCATTTAGCATGGAAGCAAAGTGGGATCTCTCCACCAATCCCTGGTTTTTTATTGAATTATTGACAGGCCCACTCTTCCTGGGGGGAAAAAGATAGAATTAGAAAAACATCAAGGGATGGGGTGCCTGGGTGGCTTAGTCAGTTAAGTGTCCGACTCTTGATTTCAGCTCTTGGATAATCTCATGGTTGTGAGTACAAGCCCTGCTTCAGACTTTCATGCCCCCAGCCTGGAGCCTTCTTTGGATCCTCTGTCTCCCTCTTTCTGTCCTCATACCACTTAAACTCTCTCTCTCTCTCTCTCTCTCTCTCTCTCTCTCTCTCTTTCCCTCTCTCTCCCTCCCTCCCTCGCTCAAAAATAAATAAATGTTAAAAATTATTTTTTTTTAATGAAAACAGCAAGGGCATGGGAATGGACACATGGAGGGCCAAAGTTCTTCCTTTCCTATGAGAGTGGGATCAAGATGAGAATAAAGTGAATAGTATAATCTATTTGAAGCTCACTTTCTTCAGAATATGAAGAACCTCTGCACTGGGGATCAGCAAAAACACCACTGGTTCTAGCTAGGAGCCCAGTTCAGAAGAAGTCCTCATCTGAAATTCAAATGGGAATGGGATAAAGCTGAAAATTTAATATATAGCTCAGGGTTTCCTTGTTCCAGAGACAGGCCTGGATTTCTCTTAACTCCTCTGGGCTTGCCTAAATGCAAACATTCTCTGCTGGGCACCTTCACATGCCCTAGGTTTCCTGATGTACACATAATTTTAAAATACAAGTGGTGAGAGTCCCCACAGCCCAATGTATTCCAGACTCTAGAGAACAATTCCTAAGTTAAAATGAGAGTGAATTGGTCTTAAAATCTGGCCCTGAATGCCTACCAGAGTAAACATAGTTTGAAAAAAACGACTGAAAAGACGGACATGGATACACAGAGGCTCAAACTTCTTTCTTACAGATGAGAATAGAAAAAGAAAAGAATAAAGTGACTAGAATAATCTCAAGAGTAAGAAACACCAATGGTTTGGGTGAAGGGAAACGTCCACTGACTACACCAGATGCCCTTATTGCAAGAAATATTCATCCAGAACATTGGTAAGAATGGAATTCTTCTGGCCATTGCTTTTTTTCCTACCCTTTCCATCAATTCTAGATGCAACATTCATTCAGTGGTTCAAGGTCAGTCTCCCTGCTGACCTTCAAGTGTTTGGATCCAGGCTGTGGTATCCAATCCTTGAATGGGCTCTTTCTGCACTGAGCGATGTCTGGGACCAAACTACCTGAGAACCTTCTGCTTTTCAGAATGAAGGTAGCTCAATTAGACAGTTGAAAACATGCCACCTGTAGCCTTCCAAGCACCACATTTTCAGTAAAAGGAGAGCAATGTTCCCAGCAAGCTTGGCAGGAGATTGTGCTAGTCTCTGTATTCCCAGAATTATCCCATTCTCATCTGAAATGAAGATTTTGGCTTTCTGTGTATCCATTCCCATCCCCTTGCTCTTTTTTTCAGTAAGTCCCCACTTTGGGGAATTCAAGGGCAGGCCTAAGAGCAATGTCCCCTCATTTTAATTGGGGAGCCTGGCCAAGTCATCCTGACTCTGGCATAGGTTGGGCAAAAAGCCTCTTGGGAGTTGCCTTTTGGAAATATTTTGACAATAAAAAGACATTGGGCACTTGAAGGTGCCAGACCAAATCTTGGTGTATAGGCAAAGCCAGAGAATTGAGAGGAAGCATCATCAATTGTGGGGAGAAGAGCAACAGAGCTCATCAGTTTCTTGTCAGTTTTATCCTACTCTCTGCTTAAAAGAAGACCTTTGACTTATCATGTATCCATTCTGATCCCCTAGCTGTTTTCCTAAGGAGATATTGAGTAACATTGAAATGTGGTAGGGTTTTCACTCACACAAAGAATGCCCAGGGATTGGTGGCCAGCTCCCACTCCATTCCTATGCTAGCCTAAAGCAGTCAGTTTCTGATATCCACAAATAATAATTAGCTACCTGTTACTGATCTTGTGGGGCTTGGCATTGATGGTTACCCAGTATGCCTCCCCCCCTGACTGCTTGAAATGACTTCATATGGAAAAGCAAATGATTCCCAGATGGGCATTTAGCTTCCAGAGCTGTTCAGTGCATTGCCTGTTCCAGGAATACTTCCAGAGACCCTGATTCCAAACGCATAAGTGTCAAAACCCATTACACCAAAACCACTGGTGACTATCCACTGTAGGTCAGGGTAAGAAATCCACTCAGTTCCAGAAGCTTCTCATCCCTTTCTGAAGTCCCAAATAAAGAATTCTTGCAAAACATGGTTGCCAGGGTAGCCATTAGAGGATTTCTTTGACCCAGCCAAGAGGTATTTCTCACTCCCAAGACAGCCAGCTTGCCAAAAGAGTGTGTTGGCCACTTCATTCTCAGATTTAGTCCACTCTCATTTGATAAGAAGAACTTTAGCACTCCATTTATCCATTTCTATCATTTTGCTCTTTTTCAAACTAGGTCTTCCCTATGAGACATTCATGGCCAGTGTCCAAGAGAGATCTCTGCTATTACCTGGACAGTCACACTGAGCTCAACTTCCTCAGGGACAGATTGAGCAACGGGGCCCCTTGGGACTTGCCTTTCCTAACTACATTGACAAAGAGATGCCTAAGGCATTGGAAGGTGACCAGAACAGAATTTTTTTCCATACGCTGAGTCTGGAGGAGCTGTTAGGGAGCCGGTCTCACTTATGGGGCCAGAAGGAACTTAACTACTCATTTAATTCTCAGCATTATGCTGTCCTCATCTGTAGTGAAGAAATTGGGCCACTGATGTCTCCATTCCCATCCCTTGCACTTTGTCTACCTAGGCATTCACTGTGAGGATTCAGGACCAGAATGTAAGAGTCATGTCCTCTCTTGTCAAGTGGGGAGTTGAGTCATTTTCTCCCAACTTGGAGAAAAGTTAGGCAACATGAGCCCACCCACAGGGCTTGCCTTTAGCCTTACTGTTGGCCCAAAAAGACATGGAGAATTTGAAGGATCCCAGCACAGAATGTTTTCATGCAGGCAGGGACAGAGGAGTGGGATGGAGCCAGCCTCAGTTCTGCAGAAAGGGGAAAGAAATGAAGCGAGGAACTGCATTCTCAGTCATATCCTATATCTCTCCTAAAATAAAAAACTCTGGACCTCCATATGTTCCCATCCCCTTGAGGATTTTCTAACAAGGTTTTGGGTCATGCTCAGGAGAAATTGGGTTGTCACTCACATAAAGAGCACTCAGGGATTAATGGAGAGCTCCCCATCACTGCCTGTGCTAACCAAGAGCAATCCGTTTCTAATATCCCAAAGAGAAAATTGCTCTCCCTTGACTGAAAATGTGGTACTTGACAGGCTGCAGGTGGCATAGGTATGTTTACCCTGATTGTGTCCCTCACCAGGCTCATTGACCTGTCTTTATTCTGAAAACCAGAGGGCTTTCAGATGGGCAGTTTGCTCCCAGACATGGGTCAGTGCAGAAAGAGCCTAGCAGACTGCTGTATCAGAGCCTGGTTCCAAACACTTGAAGGTCAGCAAGGAGACTGGCCTTGAATCACTGTAGGAAAATTGCATATAAAATTGCATATAAAGGAGAAAAGGCAATGGCCAGAAGATTTCCTGGTTTACCAACGTTCTGGATGAACATTTCTTGTAGTAGGGGTATCAGGTGTAGTCAGTGGACATTATCCTGGCCCCAAACCATTGGTGTGTCTTACACTTGAAATTATGCTAGTCACTTTATTCTTTTCTTTATCCTATTCTCCTCTCTAAGAAAGCACTGTGAGTCTCTGTGTATCCATGTCCATTGTTGGTCTTTTTTTCCAACTAGGTTTCCTCTGGTAGGCGTTTGGGGCCAAACTGTAAGACCAATTCAGTCTCATTTTAACTGAGGACTTGGGTCAAGTTCTCTGGACTCTGGAATACTTTGGGCTACAGGGCCTCTCACCACTTGTGTTTTAGAACTACGCATACATCAGAAGACCTAGTGCATTTGAGGGGCCTAGCATAGAATGTTTGCATGTAGGCAGTCCCGGAGGAGTTAGGAGAAAACCACTCCTGCTTCTGGAACAAGAAACCAATGTGTTATACAGTACATTTTCAGTTGTATCCCATTGTCATTTGAATTCCAGATGAAGGTTTCCTCTGCACTGGGCTTCCACATAAAACCAGTGGTGTTTTTCCCTTTCCCCAGTGCAGAGGTGCTTCCTATTCTGAAGACAGCCAGCTTCAAATAGATTATACTAATCACTTTATTCTCTGCTTGATCTCTTTCTCATAGGAAAGGAAGAACATTGGCCCTCTGTGTGTCCATTCATTCCCTCAGTGTCTTTCTTTCTTTTTTTAACATTTAAAAAAAACATTTCTCCTTTTTGAATGAGAGAGAGCACACATGAGCGTGGTAAGGGCAGAAAGAGAGAGACAGAGAATCTGAAGTAGGCTCCATCCTGTGAGCACAAAACCCAATGTCAGTGCTTCACCTCACAACTGTGAGATCATGACCTGTGCTGAAATCAAGAGTCAGACACTTGACCAACTGAGCCACCCAAGTGCCTTGTCCCTTGTGGTATTTCTAATTATGTCTTGGTTCCCACTAGGCACAGTGGGCCTGTCAATAACTCAGTGAAAAACCAGGGATTGGTGGAAAGTTCCCACATTGCTCCCTTGCTAAATGAAAGCATTCAGTTTCTGATACGCAAAGGGATCTATTGACCCCCTGTCACTGATGTCTTGGTGTTTGAAAGGTTGGAGTTGGCATGGTGATAGCTGAACTCTAACCACTGGCTGTGAGAGATACCTTCATTCTGAAGAGCAGACAGTTCACCTATTTTCAGTATTCTTCAGACCTGGAAAATGTGCAGAAACAGCCTATTCAAGGACCAGTGCACCAGAGCCACTTCCCAAACACTTGAGGGTCAGCCACAAGCCACAACCTGGTAACTATGTGTCATGACTACATCAAAGGACAGGGGGAAAAATTCAATGCCAGAAACTTTCCTTCACTTTCTGAAGGGATAATGCAGGAGGTTTCCCTTTGTCTTAGTCCACACAGTGTTCTTACTCCTGAGACAACCATCTTGCCAGGAGAGTGTGCTAGTTGCTTTTTTTTTTTTTTTTTTTTTTTTTTTTTTTTTTTTTTTTTGCTATATCCCATTCTCCTCTATTAATAAAGAATGTTGGCCTTCTGTGTGTTCTCCTCCACCCTGTTGCTCTTTTCCAACAAAGTTCTCCCTGTTGTCCATTCAGGGACAGTGGCTCAGAGCCATTTTCTTTACTTTTAACTAAGTATTCTGGCCAAGTTCTTGTCACTCTGGGATACGCTGGGCCACAGGGTCCCTCAAAAATTGCCTCTCAGTACTCTGTTGACAAAGATAAGCCAGAGCATTTCAAGAGGGCCCAGCAAGAATGTTCCTGTGTAGTCAGGGTCAGAGGTATCAGGAGGGAGCTATCCTCACTTCTGGGACAAGAGGAACATGGAGCTAGACATTTCATTCTCAGCTTGATCCTATTCTCAGCTGAAATGAAAACTTTTGGCTCTGTGTGTTGCCATTACAATTCCCTGGTTATATTGATAACTATGTATTGGGTCCCTGGCAAGGTTAATGAAGCTCTCCCTCACATAGTGAGTGCCCAACCATTACTAATGAGCTCTGACTCTGGTCTGTGCTAACCAAGAGCAATCAGTTTCTGATATACAAAAGGAAAGATTGTCTTCCTGTGAGTACTTGGAGTTTGGCTGGCTGATAAAAGAAATGATGGTTATCCAACTGGTCTCCCTTCCTGGAAGTTAAAGATGCTTTCACTCTGAAGAGCAGTTAGTTCACCCATGTGCAATATTCTCAAGGACCTGCTTAGCACTGAAAGACACCATTCAAGAACTACTGCACCACGGCCCAATTCTAAACACTTGAGCACAAACCTACTACCCTTGAATCACCGCTGCCTCTGTCCACTGATAAGATGGGAAGTGAATAAAGTGAACTCCAGAAGCTTTCCTTCTCTTTCTCAAGAAAGAATACAGGCATCTTGCCATGATGGCTCCCATTATAAAGAGTTTTCCCTTTGCCCTAGCCCATATGTGTTTCTTATTCCTGAGACAATCAGCTTGCCAGGAGATTGTATTATTCATTTCATCCTCAGACATATCCTACTCTCATCTGGTACACTGTCCATCTGTGTGTCTGTCTTCACCCTTTTCCTCTTTTTTATGTTTATTTTTATTTTATATATAGAGAGAGACCGTGCATACACGTGAAGGACAGGTAGAAAGAGAGGGACAGATGATCCCAAGTAGGCTCTGTGCTGACAGGAGAGAACCTTATGTAGGGGTTGAGCTTGCAAACCAAGAGATCATGACCTTAGAGATACACCAATGCTTAACCCAGGAGCCACATCCTTTTTCTTTTTTAATTTTTAAATATTAATTTAATTTGAGAGAGAGAGACAGAGTGCGAGCAGGGGGAAGGGCTGAGAGAGAGGGAGACACAGAATCTGAAGCATGCTCCAGGCTCTGAGCTGTCAGCACAAAGCCCAACATGGAACTTGAACTCACAAACTGAAAGATCATGACCTGAGCTGAAACCGAGAGTCAGATGCTTAACTGACTGAGTCACCCAGCTGCCCCCTTTTTACTCTTTTGAAAACTAGAATCTGCCATGGGCCAATCAGGGCCCATGGTTCAGAGCAATTCCCTCTGATTTTAATTGGGGATTCTGGAAGAGTTCTTATGACAGCAGAATAGGTTGGGCCATAGGAGCCCTGCAACATGCCTTCCAGATCTATATTGAAAACGTTAGATATAGGTCAGTGGAAAGTACCCAGCACAGAATATTTTTGTGTAGATAGGGTCAAAGATGTTAGGAGGCAGCTGGCCTCACTTCTGGGACAAGGGCAAATGGAGCGAGACATTTCACTCTCAGCTTTCTTCCATTCTCATCCAAGATGAAATGTTGGCTGTCCATAGAGCCATTGCCAACCGCTTGCCATTTGCTAACTAGGACTTGGTTTGCAGGCTGGGTGAGGCAGTGAGGCTGTCAATCACACAGTGAGCTCCCAGGGAATCGTGGTGAGTTCTCACTCTGCTTCTGAGCTAACCAAGTGTAGTTAGTTTCTGACAACCCACAGGAAAGATTGCCCAGCTGTCAGAGAGCACTTAGTGCTTGGCCTCAGATTCTGAAGAGCACATAATCCACGCATATGAGGTATTTTCCAGGACCTAGTCAGTAGAGAAAATAGTCCTTCAGAAACTAATGCACCACAGGAACATTTCCAAACACTTGAGCAGCACCTGGAGCATGTACCCACTACCCCTGAATCCCTGCTGCCTCTTTCCCCTGATGGGAAGCGCAGAAAAAAGTGTCAAGGCCAGAAGCTTTCTCTCTCTTTGAGAAGGAAATATGCAGACTTATTGCAGACTGGGCTTTCAGGAGATTTCCTTTCAGAGGTCTCATGTGTCTCTGGCCACATGGATTTCTTACTTCTTAGGACCTTGCCAGGAAATTGTCATTCTAGACATTTCATTATAAGCCCTGTCCCCATTCTTATCAATAATGAAGCACTTTGGCCTTCCACATATCCATAGCAATTAATACCTGTTTTCTCTTCACAAAGTAGTTTCTCCCTGGGTGCCATTCAGAGCCAGTGACTCAGAGACATATCCTTTCCTTTATGTTGGGGAATCTGGCCAAGTCATTATGTCTCTGGCGTAGGTTGGGACACAAGATCCCTCATTATGTGCCTTTCAGAAGTATGTTGACAATGGGAGGCCCAAGGCCATTGATGATGCCCAGCAGAGTGTCCACATATAGAGAATGCCAGGGTTTTGGAGGGAGCTGGCTTTACTTCTGACTGATGGAGAAACTATGTTAGACACTTCATTCCTAGCTTTATCCTACCCTCCTCTGTAACGTGGAACCTTGGCTTCCCTTAGAGTCCTTCCCCTCCATTTTCTGTTTTCATAACTAGGTCGTGGGTCACAACAAGGTGGAATTGGTCTGTCGACCACATAACCAACATCCAGGATTTGTGGTGAAATACCACTCTGGTCTGGTGCTATATGAGAACAATTGGTTACTTTATCTCAATGAAGAATGGCCCTCTTGTCCATGAGTGCTTGTTGCTTGACTGCCCTGGTAACCTCTGTGATCAGTAGCCAGCTTGCCTCCCTCCTCTGGCTGATTGAAATGTCTTCATCCTCTATGGCAAATGGATCAGGCATGCACAGTAGACTGCAGGACAATTCAATGCAAAAAAAGCTTACAAGAAATACTGTACCATGACTTGGTTAAAAAAACCCTATAGCACCCTCAGGAGCACTAACTTGTTAGCAGTAAATCACTGCCCTGAGGGGTAGGGCATACAAAGGAGCAAAGATCGGTAGTGTTCCTTCTCTTTCTGAAAGGAAAGTGCAAGCCTTTTGCCAAATGGGCACCCAGGTGTATCAATGGATGTTTCCCTTTGCCACAGGTGTTTCTTACTATACACAACACCTTCTCAGGATATTGTGTTAGGCCTGTGCTTCTCAGCTTCACTATGCTCTCCTTTGTAATGAAGCACTTTGGCCCTCTGTGTATTTATTTCCCTCATTTTGCTCTTTTTTTCAAAATAAGATCTTGATGGCATCCATTCAGAATCAGTGTCTCAGATCAATATCTTCCACTTTAAACTGGGGACTCTGGCTGAGTCCTGTTGATGATGGCATAGATTGACAATAGGACTTCTTGTAACTTCCCATTAGAACTTGTTCACAATGAGAGGCCTAAGGAATATGAAGGTGCCAAGTTGGGCATGGGTGGATGTGTGTAGGAGGTCCTAAAGGGTTGTGGAGGGACTGGCCTTACACATGCAGCAAAGAGAAATGAAGGTAGATATACATACACATCATTACCCCATCCCCATGTGTAATGTAGATTCTTGGCCTCCTTTGTTGCCATTCCCAACAATTTACTATTTTCTAAGTCTTGGGTCACATTCAGGGACAATTGGGCTTCTACTCACTTCACACAAGTAGAGCCCAAAGATTGGTGCTAACCTGCCACTCAGGTTATTTGATATGTGAGAGCAAACAGTAACTTTATCTCTAAGGAAGGAGGGCCTTCTTGTCCCTGAGTACTTGGGGCTTGGCCAACTCTGGTAAGTGCAGTAAAGGGTAGACATGACTTCATTCTGTGTCAAACATGATTCCCATAGTCACACTATGCTTCAGGACCTTAAAGAACTACTAAATCACGTCCAGGTTCCAAACACTTGACAACCAGCTTGGAGCAGAAACCCCTTGCCTCTGCATCAATGGTGAATTTATTTCCTGATGGGAAGGACAGGAACCACCAAATTCAGTTTTCCCTCTGTTTCTGAAGGAAGAATACAGACCTCCTGCAGAATTTCACTCTCAGGTGTAGTCAATGGTGGTTTCCTTTTACAAAAGCCCTCACATGTTTCTTACTCCCCAGACAGCCAACCTGCCAGGAGATAGGAGTAGGCACTTAATTCAAACTTTAGCCCATTGTCTTCTGTAATGAAGACCTTTGGTCCTGTGTGTGCCTATTTGCATTTTATTGCTCTATTTTTCAAACTAGGTTCTACCTGGGAGCCATTCAGAGCAAGAACCTCAGAAGAATGTCCTCTGTTTAAACTAGAACATTCCAGAATCCATGGGTCTGTGTCAGGTACACAGACTGGGTCCAAACTTTGGTGTGGAGTTCCCAGTAAGTTCCTTAGCCAATTTACAGCTCTCAGTGTCCGGTATCCTAGAGGAAAGCAGGCCCCTCTGTCCCTGGGAGCTTGGTGCATAGTCAGCTAGAGTCATTGCAGGGATGGGTAGTCAGCTGGCCTCCCTCCCCTGGCTTACAGAGGGGCCTTCATCCTGCAGAGTAGACGGTTCATGCATGTACACTCTGATTCAGGCCCTGGTTAGTGCACAAAGGGACTTTGAAATGAATATTAGACCCAGGCTGGATTCTAACCACCTGACCATCAGCCAGGAGCCCCAAACAGCCACAGCTGAATCACTGCAGCCGCCGTCCTCTAATGAGAAAGGGCAAGAAAGTTACCCAAAGCAAGGGCTTTCCCTCTTTTTCTGAAAGAAGAATGCAGACCCTTTGCTGACAGGGTTCCTGAGTGTAGCCTGTAGGCACCTCCTTCACCAAAGCCCACGGGTCCTACTTAATCCTGAGCGAGTCAGCTTGCCAGGATATGGCACTAGTCACTTCATTCTCTCCACGATCCCATTTTCATTTCTAGTGAAGAACTCTGCCCCTCTGTGGAACAATTTTAACCATATGCTCTATTTTCCCACTAGGTCCTCTCTGGGGCCCAGTCCATGTAGTCTCTCAGGGGAATATCCTTGGTGTTCACCTGGACATCCTAGTCCCATCCTTGTGACTGCGTGACAGGTTTGGCCACAGGACCCTGCTAAGTTGATGTCAAAACGACGCAGGCATTCAGAGGTCTAGGGCATTGGAAGGGCCCAGGTCATAACATTTGCACATAGGCTGGGCCAGAGAACTGGGAAGGGAGCTGGACTCCTTTCTTGGATGAGGGGACATGAAGTTATGCAGCTTCTTTCCAGATTGTTCCCATTCCCACTGGAAATATTGAACTTTGGCCCTCCTTATGACTCATCTTTCCCATGGTCCTATGTCTAATTATTTTCCTGTTTAGACTTAGGAGCCATAGAGCTGTCACTCACTTAACCCGTGCCCAGGGATAGATTGTCACACAAGCCTGTGCATGTTGGAGGTGGGTACCAAGCAATGCAGCCCAACCATTATTAATGGCAGCACTTGCACTTACTCAGACTTAAATTTACCTTCCAGCTGGTACACAGCTGGGCCAGGGGGACCACAGGCATCGTTATTGTGTGCAGGTCACCACCACACGAGGTTTCTGGGTCATGTGCCAAGACATAAACAGCCCTGTGCATCAGGCAGTCCTATAACAGCCTTAGTGTTCCAGCAAAACCACCTGTGGTCATGGTGTGGCAATCATGGCATTGGCCTGTGCAGTGCTGTCCTCCTTCAGCACACTCAACAGTAGCAATAGTGACAGTTATGGCTGGCAGATCTAGGTCCACAACAGCCCCAAGGACAGTGTCAGAAGGCAGGGTCTGGCAGATAGGTGGAACCCATTAGAGCAACACCTCGTGTTTGCCTCCTTACCAATTCACTTTTCCCAGCACACATTTGGAAGATTAAAGTGCTCTCATATGTGTACCCTCATATAAAATGGATAAACATGATATAATGTGGTAAAGAAAGCCATGGATAACCAATAATTAGGATTTACTGAGCCAAGATGCTGGACTGTGTGCAATATGCCTGGAATAAATGCAGAGGGAGGTACTAGAGCAGGGTTGCCTTGTCTATTCATATATTAGGGTGGCAAGGTTTTAAAATAAACACTTCTTGCTCTCAGCATCATTCAGATACTGTAACAAATTCCCATTTTATAGTTATTCTTGTCTTTTCAAGATGCTTGAAAACCTGAGAGGCTCTGAGTATCTTCCATGGCAAAACCAGAACAAAAACACAGGCCTACTTGGCCAGAAATCTGAGTTCTGTGAGACTCATGCAGAGATGAACACGCATACATGGAAAATTATCCTGCTGAAGAGCCAGGGGTCCTTTGGCCAAACATCTTCCCTAGTCACAATGACTAGACCAGAATCCCCAGTTGAGGGCCCAGGATATGACTATAAGACAATCACATGGAATGGATCCCAGAGAGGGCTCAGAGTTAAAATAGAGCAAAGGGGTCAAAATGGATAGAGGAAGGGACAGAGTTCTGCATCAGGGATAATGATGTGATGTAACTAGCACAGTCTTCCCCAGCTCACTGACTCAGGAAGGAGAAACACCTGTGGGCTTTGGCAAATGGTGCCATCCATAAGTTTCACCTGTAGGCCCTGCCAGCAAGACGCCTGCCCAGATTCTTCCTTCAGAATCAGAGGGAAAGATCTGGCTCTGGGTATGTGTTCTGTCCTTGCTATCAGTACACAGGAGTAACAGGAATACAGCTGTAGGAGGGATATGCTCATGGATGATGGAAGTGTTTGGAAGCAGATCTTGGTGCAGGATTCCATCCAATGGAACTTTCTGTGCTGACCATGTGACTCTCCCATACAGAACTGAGTTACAAAGATTGTAACCTCTCCCCAGTCACAAGGACTGGACCAGACTCCCAGGTGGAAGGCAGAAAATAGGACTCTTGAGACACTAACTCTCTACTGATTGTGATAAGAACCTTGTTTCTACAAGAAAGCAAAGATGTGTCAAGGTGGATAAGGAGGGCTGGAGTTCTGCAGACCTTGGATGGGGAATTCTATGGAGAAGGGAGTACCCAGCACCAATTCCTGGCAATCTGGCCCTAAGAAGAAACACCAGAGAGCTTAGGCAAATGCACCCTCTAGTGTCTCCATTTGGGAGCCCTGTCAGCAACAGGCCTCCTTCCTTCAGAAGGACCTAGAGACTTGGTGTGCTTTTCTTGCTTTTCGAATCATTGAATGGATGAGCAGTGACAGTGCTGTAGCTGGGAGGTTCCCCCAGCTGTGGCTCCAAAGTGTGGAGAGGGGCATTTTGTGCCATCTTCCTGAAAAAGGATCTTTCTCTGCTGACCAGCTTCTGGAGTTTGTTGCTCCTGTGTGAACTGTATGCTTTTCAGAAGGAAAACACCTCAGTCAGGCAGAGCAAGGAGGTGATCTAGCTCCACTTCCCCCACCCCTTGCTACAAACAACCAAGCACCAAGGTCAGGAATAGGAGGGATATTCTCTTTGGGATATCCTATGCACATGGCTGTTACTGAGCATGAGACCCAGTGGGAACCAGATGTCCATACCTGGGTGCAAGATGGCTGAGTGCCACTCCATGGCTCCTAAGGGTGAATGAAGAGACAGTCAGAAACATGGGAATGGCTGCAGCCAGGAAGAAAGGGCATTCAATATTTCCATACCATGGGAATTCGATCAGTGTGGAATAGAGATGCTTACCTTCATTTCCCCCAGGCCCAGCAAGGAGGCCAGCTCCCCGCTAATATGTCCGGCCAAGCCTCCACACAGTCATTTCTCTGCTGGACTCCTTCCAACACCCTAGGGCTCTAGATGCCCATGTAGTCCTGAAACTAAATCCCAGAGCTCCTTTGGCTCCACCTATCCCACAGTCACAAGGGCTGCTCCCCATTGGACATCTGCAAGTCAGAGATAGTACTCTGAAAAACTGATGCTGTATGGACTACGAGATGAAAATTGATGGATAATAAAGTAATGTCATGAAACTGGATAAATCAAAGTCCAGAGTTCTTCATGAAGGATGAGAATTGGATTATGTTCAGAAGAACCTACAAGCATAAGATATTCACAACCTGGCTTGCTCAGGAATCACAAGAGCCTTTTGGGGGTTTTCACTACTGGAGTGCTCAAAAGGATACCCATTGGAGTCCTATGAACAAAAGGCCTACATTCTCCCTCCATAAATAAGGGGGAACGTTTGCTTCTTGTGTGCTTCTGCCCATCGTATCCATTAAGAGGGGTGGCAGTGGCTCTGAGATATGAGGAATGTGCTCCATGTGATGATCAAGAGGTGGGAACAAGGCCTTGGTGCAGCATATATTCAAAAGGCCTTTTGTGTGATAATCAAGTCATGGAGCATGCTGCACATGGACAGACTGTCTGTTTTTCTGAATGAGGGTAGCTCCATCCATTAGGGGCTGGGCCCATGTGACTACCTATTCCCACAATACTGTTGCCTGCTCAGCACCAAGGGCCCAGGGACTGAAGGCTAGCTGTCCTCTGGGATATCAGACTCTGTGATCCCCCCATTGGCTCAGGAAAGGCTTGGAAACTGCCATTCACTCCAGGGAACTTGTTTGGTGTAGGGGACAGACACAGGGTCTCCATGTATGAACTGATACCAAGTTAGGGAAGCAGAAATGGGAGAGGAATGAGAACAAGGTGAGTCAAAGCTGTGCAAATTGGCATGGGGGAAACCGAGGAGGTAGACCCCTGCCTTCCCTTGCCCTTGTCCCACACAAAGAGGAGGGATCCACCCCCAACCTCTGGCTTAGCCTACCCACAAGCATTCTCCATGGACACTTGCACAACCCTTGGTTTGGAGAGTGCCACGTCGTTTTGAAAGTAAATCGAGAATGGCCCAATGCAACACCTCTATCACCATCACAAAAGCACTTGGCACCAAACTCCCAAGCTGAAAGAAGAGGGTATAACTCTGAGACATTGTGTCAAAATAGTTTCCACGCAAACCATCTTTCATCAAAAGGACTAAAGGATGACAATAGAGACACGCACTGCCAGAGTTCTTCATCATACATGATTTGAAGAAAGTTGAGATTAAAGCACCCAGGGCAGTCTCCTATCAACCAGGCTGTATTCAGAATAAGAAAGGCCTGTGGGCTTAGGCCAAGGGAGTACTCTGAAGGATTACACCTGGGAGCCCTCTCAGCAGGAAGCCTGCCTTCTTTCTAAAGGAGCCAGGATTTCTGGCTTGGTATATCCCTGCCACTTTTCCCATCAGTTGAGGGAGGCAGCAGTGTTTGAGCTGTAGCTATTGGGTTCTGAGGGTCCTTGTCTGCAACAAGGACTTGGTTCACTAATTCCTGGCAAGGACTCTTCCAGCCCTCATTCATACTGACCCTCTCCTCATTCATACTGCTCATGTGCAAACTGTCTGCATCTCGGAATGAAGGAAACTCAATCATCCATGTCAGGGATGCAAGATGGCTCCCCTTCACCCTCCATAGCACCAAGCACCATAGGCCAAGCACCAAGTACACAGGGACTAAAGGCCTTCTTTCCTTTGGTAGAAGAGTGCCTGATAGCCATCACTGAGCACAGGAGCAGAGTGGGAGTTTGTGGCCTACTCAGGGGTGCCAGTTGAGTGGATCCATGGCTCCTGAGGGATAAAACAATTAATTGTCAAAAACATAGCAAGGGGAAAGATGTGGGCGCTGGGATGGCCAAAGCTCAACATTTCCAGTGTGAATGGGCATCCACTTGGAAAGAAGATGTATTCCTTCATTTGCCCTTGGTCTAGAAGGAGGCCAGCTCCCTGCCCAAATCTCTGGCCCAGCCTATACACCAAGCATCCTCTGCTGAGCTCCTTCAAATGCCCTGGACCTTTAAATTCCTGCATAGTTCTGAAACCCAGTGAATTAATGAAGAAGGAGCCCTATGGCAAAACTTCTCCCCCAGTCAGAAGAACTGGAACAGAGTTCCAGGTGGAAGACACAGGATAGGACTCTTGAGACACTGATTCTGAATGCACCGTGGGAAGAACCTTGTTTCTACAAGAGAACAGAGATGTGTCAAGGTGGATAAGGAGGGCTAGAGCTCTGCAGAGCTTGGAAGGTGATTTGTACGGAGAAGGGAGTGCCCAGCACCAGCTCTTGGCAACTAGACTGGCTATGGAAAGAATAAGAAGCATCAGACAGCTTTGTCAAAAACACCCTCTAGAGCCTCCATCTGGGAGACCTGTCAGCAACAGGTCGGCCGGCCTTCCTTCCTTCCTTCCTTCCTTCCTTCCTTCCTTCAGAACGACCTAGAAGGCCCTGGGATTTGGTCTGTTTTTCTTCCTTTTTCCATAATTGAATGGAGTAAGCAGTGACAGTGCTGTAGCTGGGAGGTGCTCCCAGCTGTGGCTCCAAAGTGTGGGCAGGGGCATTGGTGCCCACTTCTTGTAAAAGGCTCTTTCTCTGCTAACCAGCTTCTGGAACCTACTGCTCCAGTGTGAACTGTCTGCTTTTCAGAAGGAAGGCACTTCAATCAGGCAGAGCAAGGAGGTGAGCTGGCTCCCCTCCCCCACCCCTTGCTACAAACAGCCACGCACCAAACTCAGGGATCAGAGGGCTATTCTCCTTTGGGATATCTCATGAGGATGGCTGTTACTGAGCACAGGACCAAATGGGAGCCAGACGCCCATCCATGGGTGCCTGCTGGGTGAAGACCAGCTCCATGCCACCTAAGCATGAATGAAGATGCAGTGAGCAACACGGGAAGGGAGAGGGAATGGCTAGAGCCAGGACCAAAGTGCATTCAATATTTCCATCCAATGGTAATGCGATCAATAGAGATCTGGAATGGAGATGTTTATCTTCATTTTCCTCTTCCAAACAAGGAAGCCAACTCCCCACTAATACATCTCACCCAGTCTCCCCACAAACAGCTCTCAGCTGGACCGATTCGGATGCCCTAGGGTTCTGGATGTCTATGTAGTCCTAAAAACAAAAGACCAGCACCACTTTAGCTCCCTCTGTCCCACAGTCACAAGGGCTTGTCCCCTTTGAACATCTGCTGATAGTACTCGGAAAGACTAATTTGGTTGAACGCTGAGATGAACCTTAATGGATAATAAAGCAATGTCATGAAACTGGATACACCAAGGGTCACAGTTCTTCATGAAGGATGGCTATTGGAGCATGTTTAGAACCTGACTAGCTCAATGTATTCGCAAGCTGGCTCACTCAGGAATCACAAGAACCTTTTTGTGGTTTTGGCCACAGGAGTGCTCAAAAGGATGTCCGTTGGAACCTTGTGAACAAGAGGCCCACATTCTCCCACAAGAAAGAGAGGGGAACATTGGCTTCCGGTATGCTTCTACCCATCGTATCTGTCGAGGAGTAGCAGAGTTTATGAGATGTGAAGAATGTGATTCCACGTGACAATCAAGACATGGGAATGGGGCCTTGGTGCACTATTTATTCAAAAGGCATTTGGGGTGCCAATCAGGTCTTGGAGTGTGCTGCACATGCACAGACTCTTCTTTTGAATGAGGGTAGCTCCACCCATTAGGGGCGGGGATCCATGTGGCCACCCATTCCTATGATATGGTACCCTACCCAGCACCAAGGGCTCAGGAGGAGGGGGACTAGCTGTACTCTGGGATATCAGAATCTGAGAGCCCTGTGTTTTCTCAGAAAGGCTTCAAAACTCACCTCCACACCGGGACCTTGTGTGTTATAGAGGACAGACACAGGGTCTCCTTGTGTGAACTGAGACCAAATTAAAAAGGCAGAAATGGGAGAGGAATGACAACAAGATGAGTCAAAGCTGTACATTCAAATGGGCATGGGGAAAACCGAGGAAGTAGATCATGACCTTCCCTTCCCCTTGTCCCACCAGGAGGTGGGATCCACCCCCAAACTCTGGCTTAGCCTACCCACAAGCATTCTCCCTAAACACCTGCACACACCCTGGGCTTGGGGGAGGGACACGTCATTATGAAGCCAAATTTAGAAGGGCCCGATGCAACACCTTGATCACCAACAAAAGGACACCACCAAGACCCCAAGCTAAAACAAGAGGATATAACTCTGAGACACTCTCTTGAAATAGTTTCCATGCAAACCGTCTTTCATCAAAAGGACCAAAGGATGACAATAGAGACACACACTGCCAGAGTTCTTCATCACACGTGAGATTTAGAAAAACCTGAGAATGAAGTACCTAGGGCAGTCTCCTATCAACCAGGTTGTATCTGGAATAAGAAAAGCCTGTGGGCTTAGGCCACAGGAGCCCTCTGAAGGACTGCACCTGAGAGCCCTGTCAGCAAGAAGCCTGCATTCTTTCTTGAGGAGCCAGTGATTTCTGGCTTTTCTATCCCTGCCTCTTTTCCCATCAGTTGAGGGAGGTAACAGTTTTTGATCTGGAGCCATTGGGTTCTGATGGGTCTTGTTCAGGAATCTGTAAGAAGGACTTGGTTTCCTAATCCCTGGTAAGGGCTCTTCCAATGCTAACCCCCTCCAGGTTCATACTGCCCATGGGAAAACTGCTTTTCAGAATGGAGGCAATTCAATCATGCAGGTCCCAAACTGGCTCCCCTTCACCCTCCATAGCACAGAAGGCCAAGCACCAAGCACCCTTTCCTTTTTTTTTTCAATATATGAAGTTTATTGTCAAATTGGTTTCCATACAACACCCAGAGCTCATCCCAAAAGGTGTCCTCCTCAATACCCATCACCCACACTCCCCTCCCTCCCACCCCCATCAACCCTCAGTTTGTTCTCAGTTTTTAAGAGTCTCTTATGCTTTGGCTCTCTCCCACTCTAACCTCTTTTTTTTTCCTTCCCCTCCCCCATGGGTTTCTGTTAAGTTTCTCAGGATCCACATAAGAGTGAAACCATATGGTATCTGTCTTTCTCTGTATGGCTTATTTCACTTAGCATAACACTCTCCATTTCCATCCATGTTGCTACAAAGGGCCATATTTCATTCTTTCTCATTGCCACGTAGTACTCCATTGTGTATATAAACCACAATTTCTTTATCCATTCCATAATTTGGCTATTGTTGAGAGTGCTGCTATAAACATTGGGGTACAAGTGCCCCTATGCATCAGTACTCCTGTGTCCCTTGGGTAAATCCCTAGCACTGCTATTGCTGGGTCATAGGGTAGGTCTATTTTTAATTTTTTGAGGAACCTCCACACTGTTTTCTAGAGTGGCTGTACCAATTTGCATTCCCACCAACAGTGCAAGAGGGTTCCCATTTCTCCACATCCTCTCCAGCATCTATAGTCTCCTGATTTGTTCATTTTGGCCACTCTGACTGGCGTGAGGTGATATCTGAGTGTGGTTTTGATTTGTATTTCCCTGATGAGGAGCGACGTTGAGCATCTTTTCATGTGCCTGTTGGCCATCTGGATGTCTTCTTTAGAGAAGTGTCTATTCATGTTTTCTGCCCATTTCTTCACTGGATTATTTGTTTTTCGGGTGTGGAGTTTGGTGAGCTCTTTATAGATTTTGGATACTAGCCTTTTGTCTGATATGTCATTTGCAAATATCTTTTCCCATTCCGTTGGTTGCCTTTTAGTTTTGTTGGTTGTTTCCTTTGCTGCAAGCACACTCCTTTTGCAGAGTGGAGTCTGATAGCTCTCATTGATCACAGGAATAAAGTGAAAGTTTCTGGGTACCCAGGGGTGCCAGATGAGTGATGGCTCCATGTTTCTTAAGGGTGAATGAGGAGACAGTCAGAAACATAGAAAGGGATAGGGAATGGCTGCAGCCAGGACCAAAGTGCCTTCAATATTTCCATCCAATGGGAATGTGATCAATGTGGAAAGAGATGTTTAACTTCATTTCTTCTAAGCCCAGCAGGAGACCACCTCCCTGCTTATATGTCTGGTCCAGCCTCCACACAAACAGTTCTCAGCTGGAATCCTTCCAGTGCTCAAGGGCTCTGGATGTCCATGTGGTCCTGAAACCAAAATGCCATGGCCCTTTTGCCTTCACCTGTCCACAGTCACAAGGGCTGGTCCACATTGGGCATTTGCATGCCAGAGGTAGAATTCTGACGGACTGAGTTTCTATGGGCCATATGACCAATCACGATGGATAATAAAATAATGTCATGTACCTTGATACACTGAGAGCCAGAGTCCTTCATGAAGGATGAGACTGGATCATGTTTAAAACAACCTAACACAATGTATTCACAAACTGGCTTTCTTATGATTCACAAGAATCTTTTGTGGGCTTTGGCTACAGGAATGCTCCAAAGGATCCTGTTTGAAGCCCTGTTGAGCAAAGGACCCACATTCTCCCTTAAGAAAGAGAGGGGAACTTTGACTTTTGGTGTGCCTCTGCCCATCGTGTTGGTAGATAAGGGCAGCAGTGGTTCTGAGATATGAGAACTGTGCTTCCATCTGATGGTCAAGAGGTGAGAACGAGGTCAAGTTACACTGTTTATACAAAAGGCTTCTTGTGCGCTGATGAGGTCATGGAGCATGCTGCACATGCAGACTGTTCTTCCATAAGAGGGTATCTCCATCAATTAGGGGTAGGAGCTCCATGTGGCTACCCAATCCCATGATACGCTACCCTGCTAAACACTGAAGGCTCAGGGTCAGGAGGGCTAGCTGTCTTCTGGGACATTGGGCTTTGCAGAGGAGCAGAATGGGATTATGTGGCATACCCCAGGGTGCCACCTGAGTCAGTGACAACTCTATGCTTGCTATATGTGAACAAAAATATACTTAGAAACACAGCAATGGGACGGAAATATCTAGGAGGAGGAGGACCAAAGATTGACCTTTTCCAAGTGGGAAAATGATAAATCCTGAAAGGAGATTTCTCACTTCATTTCCTCTCAGCCCATAAAGGAGGTCAGCTCTCTCTAGCAACCTCTGGTCCAGCATAGAATCATTCTCCACTGGACATCTTCCAATGACAGGTCTCTGGATGTCCATATACTTCTTCAGGAAGGAAGTATATATCTTCCCTTCTTCATACCCCAAGCAGGATACTGTCTCCTCCCCCAGACCTCTGAACTAGCCCACATGCAAACATTCTCCTTTGGGCACCTTCAAATGCCTTAGAGCCTCTGTATGTCCACATGGTTCTGAAACCAAATTGAGAAAGGCCCAATGCCAAATGCATATCACAATCGCAAGGATACCACCAGACTCCCAAGTGGTAAGCAAAGAATATTATTCTGAGACACAGTGTCTGTTTGGATTCCATGCAGAATGTTGTTTCCCAAGAAAAGACAATGGTGTGTAAAGGGAAACTACGGATGGCCAGTGTTCTTCCTTAGAGATGTTAATGGGAGAATGTTGGGAAAGAATACCCAGCACAATCTCCTAGCGGTATGGCTGTCTCACCAATACTAAAACCCTGAGAGTTAAGCAAAGGGGGCCCTCTACAAGCTACACCTGAGAGGCTAGTCAGCAAGACGCCTACATTCTTCTTGCAGTAGGAGCCTGAAATCCCTGGCTTTATCTGTCTTTCCCACTTTTGCCATCAGTGGATGGAAACAGCAGTGATTGAGCTGTAGCTGTTGAGCTCTCCTGCCTGTGGCTCAGGCGTCTGGAACTAGAACCTGGTATTGTCTTCCTGGAAAGAGCTCTTCTTGCACTCACCAGCTCCTGGAGACTACTGCCTACGTGTGAACTGTCTGCTAGTCAAAATGAGGGCAGCATCTCAAGCAGTCAGGGGAATGAGGCAAACTGGCTGTCCACCTTCCATAGCACAACTGGCCAAGCACCACATGCTAAGGGACTAAAGGGCCCTCTTCCCTTTGGATATTTGACACTGGTCGCTCTGACTGACCACAGGACCAAAGTGGGAACTCCATGCCTCTTCCTGGGTGCTGGCTGAGTGTGTGAGAGCTCCATGGCTCCTAAGTGTGAACAAAGACCTAGTTAGAAAAAACAGTGATGGGAATGGAATGGCCCCAGGAGGGCCAATGTTCTACATTTCCAATGGGAATGGAATCTCTCTGGACATAAGATGTCTAACTTCATTTCCACTCACCCCAGAAAGGAGACCAGCTCCTTTCCAAAACCTCTGGCTCACCCTACTCACAAACCTTCCACGCTGGACACCTTCACATGGCCTAGGCCTCTGAATGTCTATATTGTTCTGAAACAGAATTCAAAGGGAGTGCTGTGCAACACCTACCCAATGGTTACAAGGACGTCACAAGACTCCCCACTTCCAACAGGGGATATTCCTCAGAGACACCAACTCTGAATGAACCCTAGGGATAACCTCGTTTGAAATTGAGCAAAGTGGTGTCAGTGGATACATGGAAGACAGCATTCTTTATGAGAGATGAGAATTGGAGAATGTTGAGGATGAAGGGACTCTCCTAGCAAGCTGGCTGTCTCAAGCATTGTGTGAAAGATGCTGAATGTGTAGCGTAGCTTCAGGCAGCTAGGGACAAAGCTCTTTCTTAGGGTTTATACAGATCAGTTAAGAATACTTTTTACTATATTCATCTAAGATGCTCATTGACAGCTGCGTTAAGCACACTATACTTCAAGGCAGTTAAGACAAGGTATTTCTTGGGCACCTGGGTGGTTCAGTCAGTTAAGCATCTGACTCTTGATCTCATTTCAGGCCCTGATCTCAAAATTCACATGTTCAATCCCTGCAACAGGCTCTGTGTTGATGGCCTTGGGATCTTTGCTGATGGTGTGGAGCACCCTTGGGATTTTGTCTCTCTTTCTCTCCGCCCTGCCCCACTGTGCACTCTCTTCTTTCCCTCTCTCTCTTTCTCTCTCTCTCTCTCTTTCTCAGTAAATAAACTTTAAAAAAGATAAGCATTTCTCGAATATTTATGCAGTACATTTAAGGAGACCCTTTTAAAAAAAGATTTATATTTTATGTTTTTATGCTTATTTTTGAAAGGGAGAGGGAGAGAGATAAGGCACATGCAAGTGGGGGAAGGTGTGAAGGATAAAGACAGAGAGAAAATCCCAAGCAGGCCACATGCTGTCAGTGCAGGGTCTGACCTGGGACTTGATCCCACCAACTGATCATGACATGAGCTGATATCAAGAGTTGAACCCTCAACTGACTGAGCCCCCAAGGTACCCCAGGAGCACTCTTTACTAAATGGTAAGAGGTTCATGCAAGCAACATGAAAAAACGTATAGTTTTAGGCACTTCAGCCCATGGCCATTGTCTATTGCTAGTATATAGTGTCTCAACAAAGGTTCCTATGAGAAAAATGTGAAGGCTAATCAAGAATGTTTGAAGTACAGTGTAGTTTTAGGCACTGGAACAGAAGGCCCTTCCCTATTGCTGATGTAATGCAGTTTAAGAACATTTTGTTCAGGAGGCATTTGGAAACCTCACTGAGAACACAGGTATTTCAGGCAGTTAAACAAACACATGGGCATTCCCTAGTGCTTACCAGGATTTAACCACACTTCTTACTGGGTAAGTCCAAGAAGCTAACTCAAAAATGTTTTAAGAACCGTCTTTTGTCTTCAATTAAACATGAAAGTATTTCCTAAGGCTAAAAAGACAGGGTTTAAACAAAAGTTCATACTAGATGCCCATTATATGTGACACAAAAGATGCATTAAGCACTGTGTAGATTTAGGTACTTCAGAGCAAGGGCATTTTCGGTGCTTCTACACCAGAATCGGAATAGTTATGACTGTGTGTATCCATAAATCTTTTGCACTGGGCTTGACTCAAAGTATAATAGGCAAAGAAGCACATGGTGATTCCCTTTGCTAACAGAGTGTTTCAATAAACACTATGAGACTTATGTAAAAGACTACATGAAAAACACCAGAAGCACCAGGTAGTTTTAGGCAGTTAAGAACGTGGTTATTTTCTACGGCTAATAGAGAGTCCTATGATATATATGTGATGATATGTATTATATGTATGTGATGGCTACATGAGTGATGCCCTAAACACAATGGAGTTTCATACACTTAGGCCCAAGGCCCCTCCCTAGAGTTTACAGAGCGGCTAAGAACTCTTCTTATTACATTTATCTGAAACACGAATTGACTTCTGCTTTAAGCACAGTGCACTTTCAGGCTCTTATCATCACAGCCATTGGAACGATGTCTAAAATGTCCCTCAAGGCCCTTTAAACAGTGTAGTTTTGGGCCAAGAAGCATAAATCCCTTCCATTCTATGTATACAAAGAAGTTTAGGAAGACTTGCTACTGCATGAACTTAAAAGTTAATGGAATCCTCAGTGAACACAGAGCCTTTTCAGGCAGCACGTAACACATAGACATTTTCTATGTCTTATACAGAATTATGTAAGTACCCTCCTTACTGGAAAAATCTAAGAAGCTAACTCAAAGATGCTTTTGGCACAGTGTTGTTTCTGGCAATGTGTTTAAGCACACGGCCTTTCTGTATTACAAACACGTACCTTTGGCACAGAAACAGGCATGGAGACTTGGAGTGAGAAGACAGAGAAATTTATCCCAAATGAAAGAACAAGCAGACATCTAAGTGAAACAGATATAAATAACACCCAAATGGGAAAGAAAGAGAGAGGTAAATCAAGATAAAGACTAAATTATAGAGAACAAACTACTGATTACCAGAGTGGATGGGACGGAGGGACGGGTTAAAGAATTGTTGGGGATTAAGTAGTGCACTTATCATGATGAGCACTGCGTGGTGCTAATAGAATTGTTGAGTATATTGTATACTTGAAACTAATATAACACTGTATTTCCACTAAATGGAATGCAAGGAATAATAAGAAAATGAAAAAAAAAACGTTAAAGGGGGAAATGAAAGCCACTTGAAGCACAGTGTGGTTTTAGGCAGTGAAGCACATGGCCATTCCTATCGCTAATATACACTGTTTCAACAAATGTTCCAATGAGATGTCTGTGAAAAGCTACATGTACGACACTTTCAGCAGTGAGTAGCTTTAGGCAATTAAGCACTAGGCCCTTCCCTAGTTTGTACACACAGGAGTTAGGAGCACTTCCTCCTACATTGACCTAAAATGTTAAATGAATTTAGGCACACTTCAGATTCAAGGAGTTAAGGCCATGTCCTTCTCTAGTGCCTAACTATATGCCCATCTTTTCTGTGTAAGAGTCCTGTGCAAGCCACTCGAAACACAGCCTTTACATTGAAGAAGAGAAACACAGGCCCTTACCCTCTCACAAATATGGAGTATTGAAACAAATGGTCCTATTCCATGTAAATGAAATCCTACATGAAAGTCCTTTGAAGAGCACTGTATTTTTAAGCAGGCAAGCACTTGTCCATTTCTTGTTCCTCATATAGAATGTTTTGATGGCTTTATTTGCATATACTGAAAGTCATTAGCCAGTCTTGAAACAGGATAGTTTTAAGCCATTAAGGATAAGCATTTCTACAAAGAGATTTAAGAACACTTGTCATTTCATGTATTTTAAACATATTTGGAGATTTTACCAAGTGCATGTCTGTTTCAGGCTGTTAGGCACCTGTACCCTCCCTAGTGATTATTTAGAAGGATTTAAGCACACTTCTTATTCGATGAATCTAAAAGGTGAACACAAAGATGCCTTAGCCACAATGGTGTTTGTGGCAATTAAGTGCATGTCTATTCCCTTTTGATAATAAAAATATTTTAAAGAAATTACCCAACTAGATGCACGTGAAAAGCCAAATAGAAGATTATTAAGCACGGCGTAGTTAGGTGGTCAAAGAGAAGTCTCTTCCATAGCATTTATCCAAACAAGTGGAAGAACACTTGTAATTATATAAAAGGAATTTGAAATTCTCACTTAGAACACAGCTATCAGGCTGTTCATCACGTGGGCATTCCTTAGTGCTTAAACAGATGGATGTGAGCACACTTCTTTCTGAATGTTTACAAGAAGGTAATTCACAAATGCTTTAAAAAAAAGCGTTTTTCTTGGAGCGCCTGGGTGGCTCAGTCAGTTAAGCATTCCACTTTGGCTCAGGTCATGATCCCACATTTCATGAGTTCGAGGCCCACGTCAGGCTCTGTGCTTACAGCTCAGAACCTGGAGCCTTCTTTGGATTCTGTGTCTTGCTCTCTCTCTCTCTCTCTGCCTGTCCCCTGCTTGCTCACTCTCTATCACACACAAAAATAAATATATAAAAACAAAAGTGTTTTTCTGGGAGTTAAGAAGATGGGCATTCCCTCATGCAAATATAGAGGGTTTAAACAAATGTTCCTATTAGATTTACACTGAAATGTACATGAATAATGCATTATCACACTGAACTTTTAGGCACCTAATGCTAGGCCATTTTCTGGTGCTTCTATAAGAATACTTCTGACTACATGTCCCCAAGAAGTTTTCTAAAATCCTCTTGCATCAAAGGGTACTTTTAAGCAGTAAAGTACACAGTGTCTACACAGAGAGGTGGTTACTCTCTATGTCTATGAGGGACAAGAATGTCACTTGAAGCACAGTAGTGCATTGGGCACTTAAGCATGGGGCTTTTCCCTATGGCTAATATAGAATATATTTTAAAGTTTTTATTTAAATTCCAGTCAGTTAACATACAGTGTAATATTAGTTTCAAGTGTAGAGTTCAGTAATTCCACCCTTCCACATGGCACCTGGTGCACATCACAAAGTGTACTGTTTAATCCCCATCTCCTATATAATGCAATCCCCCCACCCATCTCTCCTCTGGTAACTATAAGTTTATTCTCTATGGTTAAGAGTATGTTTCTTGTTTTGCCACTCTGTTTTTTCCACCATGATTATTTGTTTTGTTTCTTACATTCCACATAGGAGTGAAATCATACGGTATAAGCCTTTCTTTCTCTGACTGACTTATTTCACTTAGCATCATATTCTCTAGCTCCATCCAAATCATTACAAAGGAAATTTTCATTCTCTTTCATGACTGAGTAATATTTCATTGTATACATATACACACCACTTCATCCATTACCCATTCCTCAGCCAGTGGACATTTGAGCCCTTTCCATAACTGGCCATTTTTCTTTATGCTGCTAAAAACATTGGGGTGCCTGTATCTCTTTGAATTGGTATTTTTGTATCCTTTGGTCAAATACCTCATAGTGCAATTGCTGGATCACAAGGCAATTCTAAGTTTTAAAGGGCAAGTAATGTTTTTAATTAATTTACTTATTTGAGAGGAAGAGAGTGAGAAAGTGAGAGATGGGGAAAGGCAAAAGAGATGGAGAGAAAATCCCAAGTAAACGCCATACTCCTAGTGCAGAACCCAAAGAGAGCTCAGTCCCATGTCTGTGAGATCCTGACTTGAGTGGATGTCAAGAGTCAGTTGCATAACTGACTGTGCCACCCAGGTGCCCCAGGGCAGTTCTTTTCTTAACATTTGATGAAACTTCGTACTGTTTTCTGGAGTGGCTGCACCAGTTTGCATTCCCACCAACAGTGTCAGAGGGTTTCCCTTTCTCCCCATCCTTGCCAACACCTGTTGTTCCTTGTGTTGTGAATTTTAGCCCTTCTGACAGATGTGTGGTGATATCTCATTGTAGTTTTGATTTATATTTCCCTGATGATGAGTGATGTCGAGCCTCTTTCCATATATCTTTGGGGAAAGGTTCACCTTGCGTGTTCCCCTGTGTGCTCCTCTCCCTTTCACCCTTTTCCTCAATGAGGGTTCCCTCTCCTCTGCAGCACCCTTGATATATTTCTCCCCCAAACCCCCTCTCTCTGCACTTCCTACCTTCTTTGATGTGGCCTTTTCTCTCCCTATAGTTGCGGACTTGGATCTGTCAGTCTTTCTGGGGTATTTAGAGTAATTTCTAGTTATCTAGCTGTGTTCAAGGGATGAGACTACACTGCTGGGACAAGACTACACTGCTGCCATACTAGCTCTCCCAACACACACTAATAATGTTTCAACAAACTGCTTATGAGATGTATGTGAAAGGCTACATGAAAGACACTTGAACAGTGTCATTTCAGGCAGTAAACCACAAGGTATGGGTGGCGTCTGTGAGTGTGTTTGGGGGTACATGTGTGGCATGTGAAGTATACGTTTGGAGTGGTTGTGGCTGATTTCATGTTCCTGTTCTGTATGGATATTATGTATGTTGTCTATGTGGTTTCTTTCTGGTATGGCATTTGTGTGGTGTGCGTGGTGTGTGTATGGTGTGTTGGTAGTTTATTAGTGCTGTATGTGTCTTTCTGTGTGCTGTGTGGTATATGTGTTGTGATTGCGCTATAGGTGTCAGGTGTGTATGCTCCACTTATAATGTATGTTTTTGTGTGGTCTTTGTATGACATGTGTGTTTTGTATGTGGTGCATGTGTGGTTTTGTGGTGTGGCATATGTGTGGCATATGTTGTGCGTGGTGTCTGTATGTCTTATATGTATGGATTATCATGGAGTGTTTATTGCATATGTGGTATCCGTATACTATAACTGTGTTGTGTGTGGTATGTTTGATGTGTATGTGGTGTACATGTGGAGTGTGTTTGTATGGTATATGTGGTTTTTGTGTGTGTGGGATGTGTATTGTGCATAGTAAACAGTTTGTGGAAGACATCTGTGTGATGTGTATGTGGTGAATCGATGATGTGTTTGTGTGGTATCCATGTGTCATGCAAGGCATGTGTTTGTACTATCTGTTGCTGTGTGTTTGGTATAGGTGTGGTGTAGCTGTGTGGTATACGTGTCACATTTGTGTCTATATATGCAGTGTATATGGTATATGTGTAGTTTATATGTAGAAGAGGTGGCATCTGTTTTCTGTATATGTGGTGTATGTTTGGTGTGTGATGTGTGTATGTGGAGTGTGTTTGTGTGGTGAGTGGTGATTTGTTTGGTAATTGTATGCTGTATATGTGTTGAGTGTGGTAATTCCATTGTGGGGCAATAATGGTGGGTGTGTGGGGCACTTGTGATCCATATTGGATATATTTGTGGCATATGCATGGAGAGAGTGTGGTGTATATGTGATGTGTGTAATGTATGTATGGTGTACATTTTGTATGTGTGATGTTGGTGTGTATGTAGTATTAACGTGGCTAATGTGGTGTGTGAGGTGTGTGGTATGTGCAGGGTGTGTGTGTATGTGTGTTATAAGTGTCTTGAGTGTAATGTATGTGTAGTGGTGTATTTTTCATAAATGTTTTGTGTTTGTGTGTGGTGTGTGTTTTGTGGTATGTGTGATATACGTGTGGTGTTTGGGCGAAATTTGTGTGGTGTGTGTTGCAAGTATTGCATAGGTATGTTACATTTGCATTGTGTATGTAGTGTAAATATGGTGTTTGATGTCTGTGTGTGCTGTATGTTTGGTGTGTGTTGGTATATCTGTGGTGAGGGAGTGTGGGGTATACCTTTGTTGTGTATGCATATGGTGAGTGTGTGGGGTTGTGAAAGAGTGCTCTATCTCGTGTATGTGTGGAGTTTGTGGGTTGACTTTTCAGTATATATGTGTGTGTGATGTGTGGTGTGTATTTGGTATATATGCGGTGTGTGTGTGATGTATTCCTTCGCTTTTACTTGTGGTGTTTGTGGAAGTGATATATGCGAAGATTCTGTTGAGTAACTGTTTTGTGTATCTCCGTAGCATATTTGTGGCATGCTGTGTGTGTGTGTGTGAGTGTGTGTGAATGTTGTATGTGTAGTCTGTGCCTTTGGTGTGTGTGCTGCATGTGTGGTGTGTGAGAGATAAATGTGTTTGTTGAGTGTGGTATATGTAATGTGTGTATGGTGCATATTTGGTATGTGTGTTTTCTCTGTATTTTGTGATGGGTGTGGTGTTTATGTGGTGTGTGGGTGTGGAGTGTGTGTGATGGATGTGTATTATGTGTCATTAGTGCTTGTGTTTGTGTGTGTGAGGTGTGTGTGCTGAGTGCATTATTTCCATGTACTGTATGGCTTGTGGTGTGTGTGTGTAACACAGGCGTGGTGTTATGTGTTATGTGTGTGAAGTGAATGTGGGTTGAGTGTGGTATATGTGGTATTTGTGAGATATAAGTGTGGTTTCTCTGTCATGTATATGTGTAGTGTTTGAGTGGCCAATGTTTGTCATGTTATTAGGTATATGTGTGTTGTGTGTGTGGTATATGCATGCTGTGTGTGACATGTGTTGTCTCTGTGGTGTATACGAGGTGTGTCCATGCTATCTGTGTGTGTGTAGTGTATTCTTGGTTAATAGCTGGTCTATGATTTGTGTGTGGTATACATATTGATACAGTGTATGTGTGATGTTTTTTGTGTCTTCTATGTGTTGTGTGGGTTATCAGTGTGTGGTGTGTGGTGAGTGTGTGGTGTATGTACATTTTGTGTGTTGTGTGTGGTGTGTATGGATAATATATGCTAGTGTGTGTGTGTGTGGTGTCCATGTGGTGTATGTGTGGTTATGTGTGGTTTGTGGTACCAAATATGTGTGGGAGTTTGTGTGGAATATGTGTGCTGTGTGTTGTGAGTGATTTTTGTGTCATGTGTTTGGTTTATGTGTGGTGTGTATATGTGGTATATGTGGTGTGTGTGGTATCTGTATAGTGAGGACTGGTGCATGCGAGGTATGTGTGTGTGTGTGTGTATAGTAGATGTGTCGTACATATGTGTTGAAATTGTGATGCATGTGGTATGTGTGGTGTAAGGGTTGCATGTCTTTTGTGTGTGTGGGGTGTGTCTCTGAAATATGTGTCTTATATGTGTAATATATGTGTGGTGTGTGTGGTGAAAGGGTGTTGTATGTTGTATGTGTGTGTGGTGCATGCTTGGCTTATCTGTGCATGGTATATATGTGTTATGTGTGTGTTATATTTTTAGCATGAGTGTTGCATGTGTTGCATGTGTGTGTTGTTGAAGTGTGCTGTGTGTGCAGTACATGTGTGCTGTATGTGCAGTGTTACCTGGTATGTGTGTTCAGGTTCTGTGAGTGACACATGTGGTGTGTGTACCTTCATAGTTCTAAGTTGTGTGTAGTGCATACATGTGATACATGTGTTTTCTATGAATAGTGTAGCTATGTTGTGTTTGAGGCATGTATCGACCTGTATGAGTTTTGCATATGTGTGGTGTGTGAGTGGTATTTGTGTGGTGTATATGTGTGTGTGAAATATGTGTAGTGTGTCTGGGTGTCTGTGTTGAGGCTCTGTTTTATGGCAGTCTTTGTGTTTGTATAGTATATATGTTGTCTGTGTGTGGTGAATATGTAGTTTGTGTGTGTGGTAAACGTGTGGACTGTGTGTGGAGTGTGTAGTATATACCTCTTGTGTGTGTGTTATCTATGTGGAATACATTTGGCCTATGTGTGTTCTGTGTAGTGTGTTTGTGTACACTGAGTGTGGCATGTACATGATAATGGTGGTTGTCTCCATGGTATGTATTTAATTTGTGTTTTGTGGGGTTATTTCTGGTGTTTCTGGTTTGTGTTGGGTGTGTGCATGGTGAGTACATACAGTCTTTGGTTTGTGTGTTGTACGTGTTGTGTTTCTGATGTGTGTGTACGTGGTGTGCATGTGGTGTATTTGTTGAGTGTGGGTTGTGTTGTGTGTATTGTTATTTTATGTGTGGGGGTTGTGTACTGCATGTGTCATGTATGTGCTTGGTGTGTGTGTGTTCTAGGTATGGTCTGTGAAGGGTATATGGGTGGTGTGGGGGGTATATGGGTAGTGTGGCAGTGCTGTACATGTTGTGTGTTGATTTGCATGTGGTAGATGTGTGTGGTGCATTTTTCTTATGGAAGTGTGGTACATGTAGTTGCATGTGGTATATGTATCATGTGTGTGCTTTCTGTGTATTTGGGTTGTGTGTGGGTGTGTTTGCAGGATATGTTTGAGGAGTGTGCTGTATGTTTGGTGTGTGTGTAAGTATGTGTGGTGTGTGTCTGATGAGAATGTGGTGTATGTGAGTGTCTGCAATCGAAATGAGAGCTTTGTGTGGTACACGTGGGATATATATGTGCTGTATGGGGTGTCTGTGATATATACACTGTGTGTGTGTGTGTGTGTGTGTGTGGTGTATGTGTGGAGTGTCTGTGTCCATTGTGTACATGTGGCATATGTAGTGTATGTCTGTGGATCTATAGAAATATGTGGTTATTGTGGTGTGTGTGTGTGTGTGTGTGTGTGTGAATGTTGTAAGTACCTGGTTATTGTGTGGTGAATGTGCGGTGTGTTTGTGGTATCTCTGTATGGTGTAAGTGTGTTGTACTTGAGGTGTGTGAAGTGTGTGTGCTTGTGTGTGATGTATGTATTCTGTACATGTGGTGAAGGTCTGATATGTGCTGTTTGTGTGGTATATGTGTGGTGTGTTGTAGTATAGATGCACCGTGTGTATTTCTTATGCTCGTGGTCTGCCTTGTGTGAAGGCAGACTGTGTGGTGTGTGTGTGGTGTGTGCATGGTATGAGTTCTTTTTGTGTTGTAAGTATGTGGAATGTGTGTGTGAAATATAGATGTGGTGTACATGTGACATGTGTGGTGTGTTGAGGTATGTGTGTGACATGCATGGTGTGTGGTATGGATTTGGTAAGGTTATTGTGTGAGTTTTACTTGTAGAATGAGTGTTCACTGTGTGGTTATTGTGTGATGTACATGTGGTATGAGTGTGTGTTATCTCTTATTTGGTATATGTGTGGTGTGTCAGTGTATTGTTATGTATGTGGTATCTGTTTAAAGAGGGTGTGATTTAAGTGACTTTGTGTTTTGTATGTATGATATGCGTGGCATAGGTATGGTGTGTGGGTAGTTATGGTATTTGAGTGGTATGTGTGGAGTGTGTGTGGAGTGCTATATAGGAGGTTTATGTGTGTTCATATGTGCTGTATGTATGGCATATGAGTTGTGATGATGGTATATCTGCTGTGTTTGTTCGCCACATGTAGTGTGTGTTTATGTGGTATTTGTGTGACTCATGTGCTATGTGTGGTGTCTGTGTGTATGTGTTATGAATTGTGGATATGTCTGGTGTTGATGTTTGTTTTGCAGATTTGCTGGTGTGCATTTGTTGTGCGTATTTGTTGTTTGAGAGTTATATATGTCATGAATGTTTGGCATCTATGTGGTACATGTGTTGTATATGTGCTATACTTGTCATGTATATGTGTCATGATTAGTGAGTATGTGGTATTTTGTGGAGTATATGTGTGGTATATATTGGTGTGTTTCTGGTATATGTATGGTATGCCTGTGTGTTCAGTATGTGTGGTGTGTATCAGTGAGAGTGTGTACCATATGTATGGTGTATATGTGATGGAATTTTGATATGCGAAGTTGTGTGGCATGTATGTGGTGTGTGTGTGTGCACGCACGCATGTGTGTGGTATATATGTGATTTATGTGAGGTATATATCTGCTGTGGGTATGGTGTTTGTGTGTATCTGTCTGGCATGTATGGTTTGGACAGTGCATGTAGTGTGTGTGTGTGTGTGTGTGTGTGTGCACGTGTGGTACATACAGAATGTCTGCAGTGTGTGTGGTGTGCATGAGGTATATTTGTGGTGCATGTGCGCTGTAGTGTGACTATGTACCATGTGCATGGAATTTATGTGTATTGTGTTTCTTGTGCATATACTTTGTGTGTTTAGTATAAGTGATATGACATGCTGCATATGTGTCTTTTATGTGCAGGATATGAGTGGTGTAGGTGTTGTGTGTATGCAGTGTATGTGTAATTTATGTGCAGCGTGTGGTATATGTGCAATCTTTGTGTGGTGTTTGTGTGTTTTGTGATGTGTGTCATATGTATTTGTGGTGGAATGCAGCATATGCATGGTGGGATGGAATGGAAGTGGTGTACATGTGGGTTGTGAAGTATCTTGTGGTGTGCATGGTGTGTATTTGGTGTGTGTTTGTGTGGTATGTGTACAGTGAATTTGGGTTGTCTCTGTGTGTATAGGTTAGGTGAGTTATGTCTGTGATGTATGGGCATATGTGTGGAATGAGTTGTGATATATGTGGGGTGTGTATGCAGTATGTGTGGAGTTTGTGTGAATGGCATCTGTCTTATCTGTGTCATGGGTGAGGTGTACGTGTCATGAATATGATTGTGCTTGCAGTATATGTGCGCATATTGTGTTTTGTATGTGTGGTATTTATGTGTGGCATATGTGGTGTGTGTGTGATATGTGTTTGATGTGTGTAAGTGTGGCATGGGTGAATCAAGTGTGGTGTGTGTGTTGTGTATAGGTATTGTATGTATGGTAGACGTGATGTGTTTTTGATGTGTAGAATATGTGTCTTGCATCTGTTTTCTTTGGTGTGTGTGGTTTGTGTGTGGTGTGCATGTGTGAAGCATATGTGTTGTATATGTGTGGGTTAAGTATGGTGTATGTGTGCATGTGTTGTGTGTGGGTGGTGAAATTCTGTTGTATATGTTGTGTGTGGTGTCTATTTACTGTGTGGTTTGGTATAAATATGACATGATGTGTTCATAGTGTAACTATGGTGCATGTGTGACATATATCTGTATGTGCTATATATGTGCTGTTGGTTCAGTTTGTGTGTGTTACCAATATGACATGTGGGTTATATGAATCCTGTATGTCATCTATGTTTGCTGTTGGTAGCATGTTTGACATGTGTGTCGTGTGTGATATATGAATGGTTGGTGTTTGTGGTATATGTGTGCATGTGTTTTGGCTTATAAGTCATATGTGTCTGATGTGTGGTGTGGAGTGGTGTGGTGTGGTGTGGTGTGTGTGTGTGGTGTGTCATATGTGTGGTTAACACTGGTGTATGTGTTGTGTGTATGTAGTGTGTTTGTGATGTGTGTGCCAAGTTTGTGTGTGTGGTATGTTTTTGGTATATCTTGGACTTGTACTGTATCTGTACATTCTTTTGATGTGTAGACATTGGTGTGTATGGCCTACATGTAATAGTTGTATGGTATATGTCTGATATTTGCATGTGAGATATGTGTCTTTTGTTTGTGTGTGTATGTGTCTTTTGCTAGGTGTGATTTTTGTGCAGTGTGTTGTGGTGTGCATTGGTGAGTGTGGTGACATTGCGGTGAATAGGTTAAGTGTGTGTGTTGTATATTGTCACATGGATGGTGTATATGTGTGCTGTGTGTGGTTTCTCCATTGTGTATACGTGGTGTAAATCTGTTAGACCTGTATCGTTTGTGTGGTGTGCATTTGGTATTGTGCGATGTGTTTGTGGTGCCTGTTTAGACTGTGTGGCATATATCTGTTGCATGTTTTATGTTGGGCAGCCTGGTGTATATGTGGTGTGTGTGTGGTGCATGTGGTGTGTGTTTGGTATATGTGTGATTGGTGTTTGTTGTATGTGTGTTGTGTGTGATATATGCAATCCTTGTTTGAAGGGTGTGTGGCAGTCTGTGTGTTGTGTGTTGTGTGTGTGTGTTGAGTGTGGTTAAGTGTTTTTGTGTGTTGAGGGAGTGATGTATGTGACAAATATATGCATGTGTTGGGTGTGGCGTATATGAGATGTTTGTGCAATATGTGTGGTGTTTGTGTGACCTATGTATATTTTGTGTGTTTTTGTGTATTGTGGTGTGTACGTGGTGTGGTGTATGTGACTTCTTTGTGATATATTTGGTTTGTGTGTCACATGTGTGGTGTGTGTGTGGTTGTCCTTTCTGATGTATGTGTGCATGTTTGCATGTGTGGTGTGTTTGTGGTTGAAGTAATTATGCGTGTAGTGCGTGTTGGTGGGTGTATGCTGTGTGTGTGGTGTATTTTGGTGTACATGTAATGTATGTGTTGTGTATGTGTAGTGTGTGTTTGGCCTGGGTGTGAAGGGTTTTTCTTAGTGATGTATGTGAGTGGTGCATGTGGTATGTGTATGGCATAGATGTAGACGCTGTCTATTTGTATCCATAAGGATTTTTTGGTGTGTGTTTGTGGTACGTGTGGCATTTGTGTGTGAGGTGTATCTGTGGTGTGAACATGGTGTCTGTGTAGTTTGTGAGTGTATGCCATATGGGTGGTTATCGTATGACATGTATACTATTTGTGAGTGTGGTATATATGTTGTGTGTGGCATTTGTGTTCTGTGTGCCATGGGGTTGTACGTGCATGTTATATGTGTGGTAATGCTGCATGTGCAGTGTGTGTGGCATATGCATGCTGTGTGTGTACATTGCTATACATGTCCTAATGTTTGGTGTATGTGTGGTGTGTGTGTGTTTGTGGTAAATGTGGAATGTGTGTGCTATGACATTGTGAATATGTGTTGTGGTGTATATGTTGTCTCGGGTGCAGTATCTGTGAAATATGAGTGTTGTGGGTGTGGTGCATGGGAGGTATGTGTAGTGTGTTTGGTGAAATTGTGATGTACCTGCTGTGTGTGTGGTGTTTATGTGGTGATTCTGTGGAGTATATGTGGTGTGTGTGTATTACTGTGAAAGAATAGTATATCTGTGGGGTGAGAATGGGTTTATTTTGTGTGTATGGTGCATGTGTTTTCTGTGTGTGTATATGTATGGAAAATAAGTGGAGTCTGGTATGTGTGTATGGAATATGTGTTGTGTGTGCTGAGCATACATGAAGTATAAGTGTGGTGTATTTGTAGTGAAGGTGTGGCGTGTGGGTGGCTGTGAAGTATGTGTTCCTGTGAGCGGTATTTGTGTGGTGTATTTGAGTGTGTGTGTTGAATATGTGCAGTGTTGTCTGCAGTGTAGGTGCCTGGTTTGTACATTGTGTGAATGTGTGTGTCTGTGTCTGTGTGTAATATCTGTGGTGTGAGTGCACTGTGTGTGTAGATCTTAGTGAGTATTGGTTATGGTGTTGTGTATGTGAACTGTCTGTGTGTGTGTGGTATATACGAGTTGTGAACGTGGTTTATATGTGCAGTATACGCAGAGTAAGTGTGGTCTGTGTCATGTGTGTCGGGGTGTGTTATTTGTGTGCCAGTGATTGACATACGGGTGTTTAAGCACGGGTGACGTACGGGTGTTTAAGCACACATGTTTAAGGTGTGGTGATATTATTAGAGTGTCTTTGTGATGTATATGCTGTGGAATTGTGTGTGCAAGATATGTTAGTGAAATATGTCTTCTATATGTGGTACATATGAGTGTGTGGTGTAAAATGGGGGTGTATATGTTGTGTGTTGTGTTTATTTAGTGTGGGTGTGGTATATATGGGGTGTGTGGGAGGTATACCTATGGTGTGCGTGTGGCATATGTCTGTGTTGTATGTGTGTTGTTTGGTGTGTCATATATATTCTGCGTCATATGAATTCTGTGTGTGTGATGTGCATAGATCTTAGTGCATGTTAGCTTCATGGTGGTTATTTTGTGGTATATGTGAAAGAAGATGTTAGTTTGGTGTGTTAGTTGAAAGATGGTTTCCCCAAAGTGCTGTTTGATAGAGTATGTTGGCCCTTTCCGCATAGGCCCCACATTGGTTTTCAAACACTTCTGACTTAATGAAACAAGATGTTGTTTGAAAGATGGGTCGCCCACAGTGTTCTATCACAAAGTTGAGAGTATGGCACTTTCTTCATAGGCCCTGCATAGTTTTCAAACACTTCTAATGTAGTTAAACCAGATGTTTGAAAGATGGTTTCCCCATGGGGTTGTATCACAGAGTTGAGTATTTTGTACTTTCCATGTAGTCCTGCATGGGTTTTCAAAACCAGATGTGAGTTGAAAGATGGTTTCAGCACACTGTTGTTTCACAGAGTCAAGTATATGGCACTTTCCACATAGTTCCAAGCATTGGTTTTCAAACAATTCTAACTTAGTGAAACAAGATGTTAATTGAAAGGTGTTTACCTCACAGTGTTGTTTCACAGAGTTCAGTATACAACACTTTCCACATAGTTCCCCAACGGGTTTTCAAACACTTCTTATTAATGAACCAAGATATTAGTTAAAAGATGGATTGCCCACAGTGTTGCTTGACAAAGTTGAGTGTACGGCACTATTCCCATAGGCCCTGCATAGGGTTTCAAATACTTTTAACTTACAGGAACCAGATGTTACCTGAAACATACTTTCTCCACAGGGTTGTTTCACAGAGTTCACCATATGACACTTTCATTGTAGTCTCTGCATGGTTTGCAAATGGTTCTAACTTAGTGAATCATGATGTTAGTTGAAAGATGGTTTCCCCACAGTGATGTACCACAGAGTTGAGTATATGGCACTTTCCTCATAGGCACTGCATAGTTTTCATACACTTCTAACTTAGTGAAACCAGATGTTAGTTGAAAGATAGTTTCACCACACTCTTGTTTCAGAGTTTACTATATGGCCATTCCATCATACTTCCTCAGAAGGGTTTTCAAACCCTACTAACGTAGTGAAACCAGATGTTAGTTGAAAGATGGTTTCAACAACATGTTGTTTCACAGAGCTGTGTACATGGCACTATCTACCTGGGCCCCACATAGGTTTTCAAAGGCTTCTTACTTTGTTAAACGAGATGTTCTTTGAAAGATGGTTTCACCACAATGATGTTTCATACAGTTGAGTATACGGCACTTTCTGCATTAGATCCATACAGTTTTTAAAGAGATCTATCATAGTGAAACAAGATGTTAGTTGAAAGATTGTTTCCTCACAGTGTTTCATACAGTTTTGCATAAAACAGCTTTGGTGTGGGCTCTGCTTGATTTTCAAACACTTCTAACATAGTGAAACAAGATTTTAGTTGAATCATGGTTGCCCCACAGTGTTGTATGACAGAGTTGAGTCTATGGCACGTTCTTCAATATCACCGCATAATTTTTAAACACTTTAAATTAGTGAAGCAGGAGTTTCAAATTGAGGTATATGGCACTTTCCTTACATCCCTGAAGAGGTGTTCAAAGACTTCTAACCTAGTGATACAAGATGGTAATTGAAAGAATGGTTCTGTTTCCCCGAGTTCAGTATGTCATATACCAGCCATCTTTAAAGTTCCCTACATAGCTTTCCGCCCGTTTCCAATGTAGTGAAACAAGACGTGAGTTGAAGGATGTGTTCTCTACAGTGTTGTTTTTTAGAAACTTGACTACACAGAACTTTTGTTATAAAGCTACGCCTCTCTATTCCAACAGTTCTAACTCGGTGAAGCAAGAGGTTAGTTCAAATAATATTTCCGACACACTTTGGTTTCACAAAGTTAAGTTTGCGGCTTTTTATTACAGGTCCCCGCATGTTTTCAAGCACTTCCTAGTGAAACCAGACGTTACGTGGATGACGTGTTCTCCACAGTGTTGTTGCAGATTGAAGCATATGGCAACTTTTCTTATGCTTTCCTCCAGATTTTAGACGTCTGCCTTACTGGTACAAGATGTTAGTTTAAAGATGGTTTCACCACAATTTTATTTCACGGTATTGAGTATACACATTCCACTTTTCTTTATAGTTTCCCACATAGGCTTTCAAACCCTTCTAACTTAGTGAAACAGGATGTTAACTGGAGGATGGTTTCTCCACCGTGTTTTGTCCCAGAGTGAGTATTGGCCACTTAGGCTATTCTTACAGGCCTAGTGTTTCAAGCCCTTTTAACTTGAGTGCCACAAGAGGGTAGTTGAAAGATGGTTTCATGACAGGGCTGTGTCACAGAGTTTAGCATATGGTAATTTGCTTCTAGTTCCCTGTTAGGTTTTCATACACCTCTAACCTAGGGAAGAAATACGTTTGCTGAAAGAAGCATTCTTCCACAATGTTGCTTCACAGGGTTGAGTATATGGACATTTCCTCACCGTCCCTCCCATATGTTTGCAAACGCCTCCCACGCACTGATTCCAATGTTACTTGCATGGTGGTCTCTCCAAAACTGTTGTTCCACAGAGTTGAATATATGGCACTTTTGTTGCCATCACCCACCTTAGGGTTCAATGTTCTAACTGAGACAGGGTGTTACTTGAAAGACGACTTCTTCACAGGGTTGCTTTACACAGAGTTCAGTATAGGACACCATCCTTATAGTTCCCTGCTCAGGTTTCCACACGTTTCCAATTTAATGAAACAAGATGTGAGTCGAAGGATGGTTTCTCCACAGTCTTGTTTCACCAAGACGGGTGTATGGAACTTTCATTAGAGTTTCCCGCCAAAGTTTTTCAACAGTTCTAGCTTAGTGAAACAAGTTATTAGTTGAGAGATGTTTTCTCCACAGCGTTCTTTGACAGAGGTGAATAAACAGCACATTCCTTATAGTTCCACACATACGTCTTCAATCACTTCTAGCATGGGGAAACCGTATGTTAGTTGAAAGATATTTTTTTTCCCTGCTGCGTTGATTCACAGGTCACTTTCCTTATAGTCCCTGCATAGGTTTGCAAACACTTCCAACTTAGTGATCCAAGATGATAGTTGAAAGACAGCTTTTTTTTTCCTCAGTGTTTCTCACGGAGTTCAGTAGCTGCCATGGTCTCGTTATACTTGTAGGCCTTTGTTTCCCTACAGTTCTTAGTAAAACAAGAAATCAGTTGAATGATGGCTTTTCCACAGTGTTATTTCACAGAGGTCAGTTTACAGCACTTTCCTTACACTTCCTTCCCCCCATAGGTGTTCAAACACCTCGAGCTTGGTGAAACAATCGATTGGTTCAAAAAGCATGTCTCCACAATGTTGTTTACCAGAGATGAGTATATAGCACTGACTCTATTTCCCCGCATAGGTTTTCAAACGCTTCTGAGTGATCGACGGTTTGTCCACAGTTTTGCTTCGGCGAGTTGAGCATATGGCACTTTCTTGATAGTTCTGCATGAATGTTTCCCGACCCTTCTAACTTCATGAAACAGACGTTACCTCAATGATGATTACGCCATGGTGCACTTAATCACAGAGTTGAGTATACGGCACTCTCCTTTGAGTTCCCTGCATAAGTTTTCAAGCCTCCCAGTTAAACCCAGGAGAAGGGCGGTTTTCAAAGATAGGGCTATATAGTATTCTCCTTATAATTAATTACCCGCTTAGTTTTTCAAACCCTTCTAACTTAGTGAAAGAACATGTTAGCTAAAAAGTGCCTTTTCCAACGTGTTGTTTCACAGAGTTGAGTTATGGCAATTTCCTTCCTGTTCCCCGCAAAGATTTTCCAAGACTCCTAACTACGTCATCCAAGCTGTTATTTAGAAGAAGGTTTCTCTTCCTTGTTGTTTCACAGAGTTCCACGGGTTTTTCCACACCCTTCTGTTTTCACAAACCAGGATGTCAGTTGAAGGATGGTTTCTCCACAGTCTCATTTCACATAGTCGATGATACTGCACTTTGGTGAGGCATCTATGCCTAGCTTTCCCAACACTTCCAACGTTGTCAAACAAGAAGTCACAAGCTTGTTTCTGTGTGTTAATTCACAGAATTGAGCTCATGACACTTCCCCTACAGTCACTGGCGTAAGTTTGCAAACACTGCTCACTTAGTGTCCAAAGATATTCGTTGAAAGCAGCTTTCTTCGCAGTGTTGTTTCAGAAAGGCGAGTATGTGGTAACTTGCCTTGTCATTCCCCACAGAAGCTTTCAAAACACTACTGAGTGAAACACGATGTTACTCGAAAGAAGGATTCTCCACAGTGTTTTTTCCACAGCAATGAGTACAGTGCACTTTCCTCCTAGCTTCCCTGCAAAAATTTTCAGTCGCGTCTAACTTGGTCATGCAAGATGATCCTTGAAAGATGAGACCCTGATGAAACCACGTTGTGCTACACAGGGGTATTTCATAGACTTCCCCCTATGGCACTTTTGGTTTTCCAACAATTCTAACTTAGTCACGCCAAAAGTGAGTCGAAAGTAAGTTTTGCTGCATTGCTGCTTCACAGAGATCAGTATATGGCACCGTCCTTAGAGTTCCGTGCAAAAGTTTTTCAAACATTTCTGACTGTTAAAGAGGTGTGTTGTAAAATGATTTCTCCCCACACTTGTTTCACAGATATCAGTGCACGAGGTGTTTCTTATAATTCGTGCAAAAGGTTTCAAACGCTCTCACCTCGGTAGAAGTGAGATGATAATTGATGGTTTTCCCACATTGTTGTTTCACTGAAGTTCAGTATATGGCCCTTTCCTTATATTTCTAGGCCTAGTCGTTCAAACGCTTCTGAGGTAGTGAAACAAGATTTTGCTGAAAGATGGTTTCTCCTCCGTGTTGTTCGGCAGTAGATACCAATTAACTTACAGTTCCCAGCAAAGGTTTTCTAGCAGAGTGAAACAAGTAGTTGATAGCTGGTTCTCGTGCTTTGTTTCTTCCCAAAGTTGAGTATATGTCACTTTCCTTATCGTTCCGTGAGTAGGTTTTCAAAGAACTCTACCACAGTGACACAAGAAGATCCTACAAAGATCGTTTCTCCATAGTGTTCTTTGGAGAGACGATTATATAGGACTTCCTATATAGTACCCCACTCGTAGTTTGAAAGCAATTCTAACATAACTAAATGTTCATTGAAAGTTGTTTTCTTCAAGGTGTTTTCTCCCCACAAGGATGAGTATATGTCGCTGTTTTTGTTTTTGTTTTTTTTTTTTTATAGTTTTTCAGATAGGTTTTCAGACAGACATATCCAACTTCGAGAAACATGATGTGAGTTGAGAGATACATTGTCCACTGCGTTGGTCCACAAATTTGAGCTTAGGGTACTTATTGTCCTTTCAGTTCCTTGCATACGTTTTCAAACACTTCTAACTTAGGGAAACAAGGTGCTTCAAAATGGTTTCTTCACAGTACTGATTCCCAGAGGTCAGCATATGGCACTTTCATTATAATTCCAGGCTTAGGTTTTCAAACACGCCTAACTTAGTGAAACAAGGCATTACTTGAAAGGTGGCTTCTCCACAGTGTTGTTCCACAGATTTCAGTCTACAGTACGTTCCTTATGGCTCCTAGCACAGGTTTTGTATCTTTTCTAGCTTTGTGTTATAAGATTTCAGGTCATAGGTGGTTTCCCCAAGGTTGGTTCTATAGAATTGAGTATATGGCAGCGTCCTTACTTAGAGTTCCGTGCATAGGTGTTCAAACATTTGGTACTTTGTGAAAGAGGTTCTTTAGACTTGGCGCTCTACGGTGTCGTTTCACAGGGATGTGTGTATGGCACGTTCCTTATAGTTCCTGCATAGGATTTTAAACATGTCTACCTAAGGGAAACAAGATGTTCCTGGAAAGGTTGGTCATTAGCAGTGATGTTTCACAGAGTTCAAGTGTATTGAACTTTCGGTATAGTTCTAAGCCTAGGCGGAGGTGAACTTGTAACTTAGGGAAACAAGGTTTTTCTTCAATTATAGTTTCTCCAATGTGTTCGTTTCACAGGGCTGATGATCTAGAACTTCTGTGATACTTCTGTGCCTCAGGTTTCCAACTGTGTGAACCTAGGAATACAGGAAGTTTGTTAAAAGATGCTTTCTACACAGTGTCATTTCCCAGAGTTGAGTGTACAGCACTTTGCCTACAGTTAACGCCATAGGTTTTCAAACACTTCACTTATCTGTGAAACAACACTGTGGGGAAAGCACCTTTCAGTGAACGTCTTGTGTCACTGATTTCGAATTCTTTGAAAACCTATGGGGGAACTATAAGTAAAGTGCCATATACTCACCTCTATGGAATGAAGCTGTGGAGAAACTCTCTTTTGACCAACATCTTGCATCACTAAGTTAGTTAGGGTTGTTTGAAAACCCATGGAGGGCACTAGAAGGAAAGAACCATGTACTCGTCCTGTGAAGCAACACTTTTAAGGAAACCTCTTTCCACAAACATCTTTCCCTAAGTTTGAGGTGTTTGAAAACCCTGCAGGGAAGGCTGTGGAAAGGGCCATTATGCTAAACTCTGGTAAAGGACCCTGTTGAGAAATGTACTTTCAACATCTCGTGTCACTAGCTTAGCAGTATTTGAAAGCTTAGGCGTAGAAGTTTAATGAAAGGTCTAGCCACTCGACTTCTGTGGAGAAACCAGAGTAACATCTTATTTCACTCACTAAGTTAGAAGCCTCTGGAAACATTTGCAGGGAGCCATAAGAAAAGTGCCATAGACCGAGCTCTGTGAAAAGACACTGAGGACAAGCCATGTTTCCACCAACAACATCTTGTGTCACTAAAAGAGAAATGCTGAGAGTGAGAACGAGAAAGCTGTGTCCTGTACTCTGTGAAACAAACTGCAGCGAAAACATCTCTCAACCGTAACCTCTTGAATTCACTGTGACTAAGTCAAAAGGTCTAGAAAACGTGTGCAGGAAAGTCTATTAGGAACGTCTTATATAATCACCTCTGTGAAGAAAATGCACTGTGGAGAAGCCATCTTTCAAATCATATCTTGTTTCAGTAGGTAAGAAGTGTTTGAAAACCTTGGCCTGGTAGTAGAACTAAAGTGCCATTAAATCACCTCTGTGAAACACTGGAGAAACCATCGTTCAACACTCCTCTTGTTTCGCTAATTTAGAAGATTTTGGAAACCTATGCTGGGAGCTAGAAGCAAAATGCTGGACACAGAATTCTGTGCAAGAACTCTGTAGAGAAACCACTCTTGAACGAACACCTTTGTGTCACTAAGATAACGGTGTTTGCAAAGCTTTGCAGGAAACTGAAGGAAAGTGCGAAACACTCCTCTCTGTGAAACAGTGCTGGGGAGAAACCACTGCTCAACTAACGTCTTGATTCTCTAAAAGTGTTTGAAATCTTAGGCCGAAAAGCGTAGCGAAATTCCCATTTCCTCAACTCTGTGAAAGAACACGGTGCGCTGTGAAAGCCCCTTTTCAACTAACGTCTTGTTTCATTGAATTGCAAGTGTTTGCCGCCCTTGGCCGCAAAGTGGAATGATACTGCCAGACACCGACAACACCACGGGAAAACCACCTTGCAGGTACCATCTTTCACCGGGTTACAAGGGTTTGCAAATCTCGGCAGGGAACAATAAGGAAAGTGCATTTCACTCATATCTGTACAACAACACTGTGAAGAATCAATTTCTCAACAAGCATGTTGTTTCACTGAGAAGTGTTTGAAAACTTCTGTGAGGAACTCTAAGGAAAGCTCAGTATACTCACATCCGTGAAACACTGTGGAGAAACAATGTTTCAACCAGCACCTTGTTTCTGCAAGTTAGAAGTGTGTGAAACCCTAAGCTGAGAAGTAGGAGAAAAGTGCCTTGTACGCCACTCTGTGAGTTAAAACTGTGGCAAGGATGTCTTTCAACTACCATCTTGTTTCACTGGGTTAGTAGTAACTGAAAACATATGCGAGGAACTAAAAGGAAAGTGCTACACCCTCAACGCTGTAAAACAACCTCGTGAAGACACCATCGTTCATATACCTTCCTGTTTCCATCTGTTGGAAGTATTGGAAAACGTCGATGTAGAAGTGTCAGGACAGTTACAAGTCATCAATTCTCTAAAACAACGCGGTTAAGAACCCATCTGTCAACTCACCCCGTGTTTCACTGGAAGCGTTTGAAAACCTAAGCCCAGAGGAATGAAACAAAAGGGCCATACACTCAACTCTGTGAAATCATAGTATGGAGAAACTATCATTTCAACAGTGTCCCGTTTCTCAAGGTGAGAAGTGCTTGAAGACTCTTGTGGACATATAAATAAAGAAAGTGCTGTATGCTATAACTCTGACAACGGACCGCGAGAAGAAACCATTTTTCCATGACTTTCTTGTTTCACTACTTTAGAAGTATCCGAACCACTAGGCCTAGAGGTATGTATGTACACGGAAGTGCCATATACGCAACTCTCTGAAACACCACGACTCTCTGAAGCAACCAACTTCCAACTAACATATGATTTCACTAAGTTAGGCGTGTTTGAAAACTCATGTGGGGCTTATGCGGAAAGTGCCATACACTCAACTCTATGAAACGACACAGGGAAGAAACCGTCTTTCAACCAACATCTTGGTTCACTAAGGTAGAAGTTTGTGAAAACCCATTATGCAAGGCCTAGTGGAAAGTGGCATAAACTGAACTCTGTGAAACAGCACTGCGGTAAAACCACCTTTCCACTAACATCTTCTCTCACATAGTTACAAGTGTTTGAAATTCTATGTGGCGCTTCTGCACAAAGTGACACGCACTCAGTTTTGTGGAACAACACTGTGGTGAAACCATCTTTCAGCTCACATCTCGTTTCACTAAGTTAGAAGTGTTTGTGAACCCATGCGGGTCCTCCGTGGAAAGTGCCATGTACTCAACCCTGGGAAACAACACTGTGGGAAGCCATGTCTCAACTCATATCTGGTTTCGCTAAGATAGAAGTGTTTGAAAAACCCATGCGGGGTCTATGGGGATAGACAGTACCATATGTTCCACTCTGGGAAACAACACTTTGGGGAAACTGTCTTTCGACTGACACCTGGTTTCACTAAGTTAGAAACGTTTGAAAACATATGAGGGGCCTACATGGAAAGGCCATAGACTCAACTCTGGGAAACCACACAGTATGGAAACCAGCTTTCCACTAACCTTTGCTCTCACCCAGATAGAAGTGTCTGAAAACTATGTAGTGTCTATGCGGAGAGTGCCATACACTCAACTCAGTGATGCAACATGGTGGGAAAACGATATTTCAACTTACACCTGGTTTCACTAATTTAGAAGTGTTTGAAAAGCATGTGGGACCTAAGGCGAAGGTGCACTATACACTCAAATTCTAAGAAACACTGTGGGGAAACCGTCTTCCACCTAACATCTTGTTTCATCAAGTTAGAAATATTTGCAAACCCGAGTGGTGAACTGTGAGGAAAGTGGCATAAATTCGTCTTTGAGAAAAAGCACTGTGGAGAAACCATCTTGCACCTAACATCCACTTTCACTAATTTAGAAGTGCCTGAGAACTGATGCGAGGAACTGTCAGAGAAGTGCTCCATACTCAATTCTGTAAAACGACACTGTGGCAAAACCACCTTTCAACTCCTATCTGCTTCCACTGAGTTAGACGTGTTTGAAAACCTTGCAGGACCTGTGCAGATAGTGCCATATTCTCAACACTTTGAGGAAACCTTCTTTCAGCTGACATCGGGTTTCACTAAGTTAGAAGTGCTTGAAAACGTAGGGCCTACATGGAAAGTGCCATATACTCAACTCTGTGAAACAACACAGTATGGGAACCGTCTTTCAACTAACATCTGGTTTCACTAAGATACAATGTTTGAAAACTATGCGGGCCCCTTGCGGAAAGTGCCATACGCTCAACTCAGTGATATAAACACAGGGTAAACCATATTTCAACTCACCTCCGGTTCCACTAAGAAGTGTTTGAAAACCCATGTGGGGACTAGAGGGAATTGCCCTATACTCACCTTTGTGAAACAATGTGAGGAAACCATCTTTCTACTATCATCTCTTTTCAATAAGTTAAAAGCGTTTGAAAATATGTGCGCACACTATAAGGAAAGTGACAGAAACCGAACTCTGGGAATGAACACAGTGGAGGAAGTATCGTTCACATAAAATCTTGTTTCACTATGATAGAAATGATTGAAGACCTATACGGGAACCATGAGGAAAGTGCTATGTACTCTACTCATTAAGAAAAATATGGAGGAAACATTTTTCAACTGAACTTTGGTGTCACAAATGTATAATTGTTGGAAAACCTATGCAAGTAACTGTAATGAAAGTTCAATACATTCGACTCTGAAAAGCACTGTTTTGTTTTCCTTTTTGTAACAGATTTTGAAGACTTAGGCCTAGAAATAGAACGAAAGCGTCCTATGATCAACTCTGTGAACACAGGTAGTGGAGAAACCATCCTGAAGCTAAGATCTTGTTTCACTAAATCAGAAAAGTGTGTAGCAAACAATGCAGAGAACTATGTGGAAGGTATCATGTATTGAACGTTGTAAAAACACACAGTGGAGACACTGTCTTTCAAGTAATATCTGATATCTCTAAGTTACCAATCTTTGAAAATCTATTCAAGGATCTATATCTATATCTATATCTATATATCTATCTCTCTATATAGATATAGATATAGATATAGATAGATATAGATATAGATATAAAGTGCCATATATTTCACTCTGAAGTAACACTGTGAAGCAACCATCATTCAAGTAATTTTTTTTTCACTAAGTTAGAAATGTTTGAAAACCTAGACCTATAACGAATGTACCCTATCCCCAACTCTTTGAAACAATATGGTAGAGAAACCGTTTTAAAAATAGCAGATGGGCAGGGAGGAGGGCATTTTTTGGGATGAGCACTGGGTGTTGTATGGAAACCAATTTCACAATAAATTATGTTAAAAACAAAAACTAATGGCTAGTTTCACTAACTTAGAAGTATTTCAAAACTCATGCAGGTAACTGTAACGGAACTTCCGTACACTCAACGCTGTGAAAGAAAACAAACAAACAAACAAACAACACTGTGGCAAAACCATCTTTCAGTAACTTCTTGCTTCACTAAGTCAGCAGCTTTGGAAAAACGTAAGCCTAGGAGTGTAAGGAAAGGGTCACCAACTCAACCCTAGTGCAACAAGACTGTGAAGAAAGCATCCTTCCCCTAACATCTTGTGTCACTACGTTAGGAAAGGACTGTAAGGAAAGTCCCATTTACTCGACCCTGTGAAACAATAATGTGGAGAAACCAGCATCCCAGTAACACCTTGTTTCAGTAAGAGGGAAATGTTTGAAAACCTATGCAGGGAAGTATAAGGAAATTAGCATATACGCAACTCTGGGAAAATACATGCTGGAGAATGTATGTTCCAACGAACATATATTTTCACTAAGTCAGAAGTGTTTGACAACCTAGCAGGGAACCAGAGGGACGTTGCCCTAGGAAGGCTGAACTCTATGAAACAACACTGTCACGAAAACATCTTTCAACTGACATCTAGTTTCACTTAGAAGGGTTTGGAAACCTATACCTAGAAGTGCAACCTTAAGGGATGTCGACTCAACACTGAAGCAACACTGTGGAGAAGCCACCTTTCCACTCAGTGCTGGTTTCACTCAGTGAGAAGTGTTTCAAAACCTAGACCTAGAAGTGGAATGAAGGTGCTTTATACGCAACTCTGAAACAACGTTGTGGAGAAACCGTTTTTGAAAACAATAGCTTGTTTCACTAACAGAAGTGTTTGAAAACTGCTGCAGGTAACTGTAATGGAAGTTCTGTACACTCAACTCTGTGAAAACACACTGGTGAAACCATCTTTCACTAACTTCTTGCGTCCCTCAGAAGAAAACGTAGGCCTAGAAGTATAAGAAACGTGTCATCAACTCAACTCGTGTGAAACGAGACCGTGGAGAAGGCATCCTTCAACTAACTTCTTGTTTCACTCAAATAAACAAGAAATCTGTGTGGACATCTGTGCAGGGAACTACGAGGAATGTGTCCTATACTGAATTTAGTGAGAAAACACTCTGGAGAAACTGTCTTTCAACTAACGTCTTGTATCACTAAGGTAGAAGTGTTTGGAGATCCATGCAGGTGACTAGAAAGGAAAGTGCCATACACTTCACTCTGAAACCGCCCTGTATGGAGAAACTGTCTTTCTACGCACAACTTGTTTCATTCACTGTTTTGAAAACTTGTGCAGATAACTTTAACGAAATCCCCGTGTGTTCAGCCCTGTGAAATGACAACATGGGGAAACCAGCATTCATGTAACATCTTGGTTCAGTAAATAGGAAGTGTTTGAAAACCTGACGGGGAACCCTAAGGAAGTGTCCATAGCCTCAACTCTGTGAAGGAACGTTGTGGAGAATGCATCTTTCAACGAACCTACATTCTCCCTAAGTTGCAATTGTTTGAAAACCTACTGGCAAACTGGAAGGAAAGAGCCAAGGACTAAACTCTCTGAAACAGCATGGACTCAAAGCATCATTTCATTAACTAGGAAGTGTTGGAAAACCTAGGCCTAGAAGCATCACAGAGTGCCTAAATGTCACAGAGTTGACATTTGCTCAACTCTGTGAAACCACACTGAGGAGAAACGATCTTTCAACTGACTTCTCGTTTTACTAACTTAGAAGTGCTTGAAACCCTACCGACACAGATGGAGAACAATAAGGATAGTGGCACATACTCATCTCTGTGAAAAAACACGGTGGGGAAATCATCTTTCAACTCGGGTTACCCACATGAGTATCAAACACTTCTCACAAAGCGAAACAAGATATTGGTTAAATGACGGTTTCTTCACAGTGGAGTTTCAGATTGAAGTATATGGCACTTTCCTTACATCCCTGAATAGGTGTTCAAAGACCTCTAACCAAGCGATACAAGATGGTAATTGAAAGAATGGTTCTGTTTCCCCGAGTTCAGTATGTCATATACCAGAAATCTTTAAAGTTCCCTACATAGCTTTCCGCCCATAGTGAAACAACACGTGAGTTGAAGGATGTGTTCTCTAAAGTGTTGTTTTAGAAACTTGACTACACAGCACTTTTGTTATAAAGCTACGCCTCTCTGTTCCAACAGTTCTAACTCGGTGAAGCAAGAGGTTAGTCCAAATAACATTTCCGACACACTGTGCGCTGAGTTGAGGGCAACGGAAGAGCAGGTCAGGATCAGTCTTTGGCTGCCAAGGCCACACACGTCGATGGGCCCCTGGCCTAGGAGGCATCCAGAATCTTCTCGGGCAGCTGCAGCCTGGCCTGGGAAACGACATGGTGAGCTTCCAGGTTCCATGCCTAGTGAGCCTGCACCGCTTCTGAACCCCAGGCGAGTGGTGTTGTAAGACGTAGGAATTCAGTCCCCATGGGGAGAGAGGCTTAGCTAGGGTTAGGGTTCGGTCCAGGGACGTCGCCACAGCCGAAGCCACTCCGGTCTCGTGATCTCCCTAGAGGGCTGAAGTGAGGGCCCATACCACAAGGCAGCTCAAGTGCAAGATTAGGGTTCAAGGAAGCCTTAGGTTTCGGTGGAGGGTCCCTGTTCGGGGTAGGGTTAGGGTTAAGGTTAGGGCCCAGGAGTTTCCAGGCGCCGAACCCACAGCAGGGCAGTGGTCTCCGCCAAGGGATGAGTTGAGGGCACAAGGGAGGGTGCCAGTCCGGATCAGTCTTTGGTTGCCAAGTCCACACACGTCTATGGGCCCCTGGTCGAGGAGGCCTCCGGAATCCTCTCGGGCAGCTGCAGCCGGGCCTGGGAAACAACATGGTGAGCATCCAGGGTCAGTGCCGAGTGAACCTGTGCCACTTCTGGCCCCCAGCTCATGGTGTTTCACGTTGGATTTGGGTCTCCATAGGGAGAGAGCCTTAGATAGGGTTAGGGTTCGGTCCAGGGACGTCGCCAGGGCCAAAGCCACTCCTGTCTTGTGATCTCCCTCGAGGGATAAAGTGAGAACCCATGCCACAAGGTGGCTCAAGTGCAGGGTTAGGGTTCGCGGCAGGCTTAGGTTTCGGTGGAGGCTCCTGGTTCGGAGTAGGGTTAGGGTTAGGGTTAGGTCCCAGGAGGCTCCAGGCACGGAAACCACGACAGGGCAGTGGTCTCCCCGCAGGGATGAGTTGAGGGCACAAGCGAGGGTGCCGGTCAGGATCAGTCTTTGGATGCCAAGGCCACACACGTCGATGGGTATATGGTCGAGGAGGCCTCCGGAATCCTCTCGGGCAGCTGCAGCCGGGCCTGGGAAATGACATGGTGAGCATCTAGGTTCCATGTCGAGTGAGCATGTGCCCTTCTGGACCCCAGTACGTGGTATTGTCACACGTTGGAATTGGGTCTACATGGGAAAAGAGGTTAGCTAGGGTTAGGGTTCGGGCCAGGGACGTCGCAGGGCCGAAGTCACTCTGGTCTTGTGGTCTCCCTCGAGGGCTGAAGTGAGGACCCATGCCACAAGTTGGGTAAAGTGCAGGGTTAGGGTTCGAGGCAGGCTTAGGTTGCGGTGGAGGGTCCCGTTTCGTGGTAGGGTTAGGGTTAGGGTTATCACCCAGGAGGCTCCAGGCGCCGAACCCTAAGCAGGGCAGTGGTCTCCCCGAAGGGATGAGTTGAGGGCACAAGGGAGTGTGCCGGTCAGGATCTGTATTTGGCTGCCAAGGCCACACACGTCGGTGGGTCCCTGGTCGAGGCGGCCTCCGGTATCCTCTCTGGCAGCTGCAGCCGGGCCTGGGAATCGACATGGTGAGTTTCCAGGTCCATGCTATGGGAGCCTGCAACGCTTGTGGACCCTAGGCGCGTGGTGTTGTCACATGTTGGATTTGAGTCCCCATGTAAAGAGAGCCTCAGCTAGGGTTAGGGTTCAGTCCAGGGACTTCGCCAGTGCCGAATACACTCAGGTCTCATGATCTCCCTTGAGGGCTGATGTGATGGCCCATGACATGAGGTGGGTCAAATGCAGTGCTGGGTTCGAGGCAGGCTTAGGTTTCAGTGGAGGGTCCTGGTTCGGGGTAGTGTTAGGGTGAGGTTTAGGTACCAGGAGGCTCCAGAGGCCGAACCCACAGCAGGGCAGTGGTCTTCCCGAAGGGCAGAGTTGAGGGCACAAGGGACGTTGCCGGTCAGGATCAGTCTTTGGCTGCCAAGGCCACACACGTCGATGGGCCCCTGGTCGAGGACGCCTCCGGAATCTTCTCGGTAAGCTCCAGCCGGGCCTGGGAAATGACATGGTGAGCTTCCAGGTTCCATGCTGAGTCAGCCTGCACCGCTTCTGGACACCAGGAGCATGTTGTTGTCACAGGTTGGAATGGGTCTCCATGGGGAGAGAGCCTTAGCTAGGGTTAGGTTTCAGTCCAGGGACGTCGCCATAGCCAAATCCACTCTGGTCTCGTGATCTCCCTTGAAGGCAGAAGTGAGGGCCCATGTCATAAGTCGGCTCAGGTGCAGGGTTAGAGTTCGAGGCAGGCTCAGGTTTTGCTGGAGGGTCTCAGTTCGGGGTAGGGTTAGGGTTAGGATTAGGTCCAAGGGGACTCCAGGTGCCGAACTCACAGTAGGGCAGTGGTCTCCCCGAAGGGCTTAGTTGAGGGCACTAGGGAGGGTGCCAGTCAGGATCAGTGTTTGGCTGCCAAGGCACACACGTCAATGCGCCCCTGGTCGAGGAGGCCTCCTGAATCCTTCGGGCAGCTGCAGCCGGGCCTGGAAAACGACATGGTGAGCTTCCAGGTTCCATGCCGAGTCAGCCTGAGCTGCTTCTGGACCCCAGGGGTGTGGTGTTGTCAGACGTTGTAATTGGGTCTCCATGGGGAGAGAGCCTTAGCTAGGGTTAGGGTTCGGTTCAGGGACGTCACCAGGGCCGAAGCCACTGTGGTCTCATGATCACCCCTGAAGGCAGAAGTGAGGGCCCATGCCATAAGTCGGCTCAGGTGCAGGGTTAGAGTACAGGGTTGGGGTTCGTGGCAGGCTTAACTTGCAGTGGAGGGTCCCGGTTCGGGGTAAGGTTAGGGTTAAGGTTAACTCCCAGGAGACTCCAGACGCTGAACCCACAGCAGGCAGTGGTCTCCCTGAAGGGCTCAGTTGAGGGCACAAGGGACGGTGCCGGTCAGGATCCGTCTTTGGCTGCCAAGGCCACACACGTCGATGGGCCCCTGGTCGAGGACGCCTCCGGAATCTTCTAGGTCAGCTGCAGCCCGCCCTGGGAAACGACATGGTGAGCTTCTAGGTTCCATGCCGAGTAAGCCTGCACCGCTTCTGGACCCCAGGAGCATGTTGTTGTCACAGGTTGGAATTGGGTCTCCATGGGGAGAGAGCCTTAACTAGGGTTAGGGTTCGGTCCAGGGACATTGCCATGGCCGAAGCCACTCCAGTCTCGTGATCTCCCTTGAAGGCAGAAGTGAGGGCCCATGCCATAAGTGGCTTAAGGTGCAGGGTTAGACTTCGAGGCAGGCTCAGGTTTTGTTGGAGGGTCCCAGTTCGGGGTAGGGTTAGGGTTAGGGTTAGGTCCAAGGGGACTACAGGCGCTGAACTCACAGTAGGGCAGTGGTCTCCCCGAAGGGCTTAGTTGAGGGTACAAGGGAGGGTTCAGGTCAGGATCAGTCTTTGGCTGCCAAGACCACACACGCCGATGGGCCACTGGTCGAGGAGGCCTCCGGAATCCTTCGGGCAGCTGCCGCCGGGCCTGGAAAACGACATGGTGAGCTTCCAGGTTCCATGCCGAGTGAGCCTGCACCGTTTATGGACCCCAGGTATGTGGTGTTGTCACATGTTGGAATTGGGTCCCCCTAGGGATAGAGGCTTAGCTAGGGTTAGGGTTCGATCCAGGGACGTCGACAGGGCCGAAACCACTATGGGTCGTGATCTCCCTCGAGGGCTGAAGTGAGGGCCCTTGCAGCAAGGCGGCTCAAGTGCAGGGTTTGGTTTCGAGGCAGGCTTAGGTTTCGGTGTAGGTTCCCGTTTTGGGGTAGGGTTAGGGTGACGGATAGGTCTAGGGGGCTCCAGAAGCTGAACCCACAGCAGGGTAGTGGTCTCCCCGAAGGGCAGAGTTGAGGGCACAAGGGAGGGTGCCGGTCAGGATCAGTCTTTGGCTGCCAAGGCCACACACGTCAATGGACCCCTGGTCGTGCAGTCTTCCGGATTCCTCTCGGGCAGCTGCAGCTGGGCCTGGGAAACGACATGGTGAGCTACCAGTTTACATACTGTGTGAGTTGCAACGCTTTTGGACCCCAGGCACCTACTGTTGTCACACGCTGGAATAGAGTCCCCATGGAAAGATTTCCTAAGTTGGGTTAGGGTTTGGTCCAGGGACGTCACCAGGGCCGAATCCATTCAGGTCTCGTGATTTCCCTCGAGGGCTAAAGCGAGGTCCCATGCCACAATGCGGCTCAAGTGCAGGGTTAGGGTTTGAGGCAGGCTTAGCTTGCAGTGGAGGGTCCCGGTTCGGAGTAGGGTTAGGGTCAGGGTTACGTCCCAGGATGCTCCAGGTGCCGAACCCAAGCAGGGCAGTGGTCTGCCCAAAGGGCTGAGTTGAGGACACAAAGGATGGTGCCAGTCAGGATCAGTCTTTGGCTGCCAAGGCCACACATGTCGATGGGCCCCTGGTCGAAGAGGCCTCCAGAATTTTCTCGGTCAGCTGCAGCCAGGCCTGGGAAACGACATGGTGTGCTTCCAGTTTCCATGCCGAGTTAGCCTGCATCGCTTCTGGACCCAGGCGAGTGGTGTTGTCGTACACTGGAATTGGGTCGCCATGGGGAGAGAGCCTTAATTGGTTCAGGGATCGGTCCATGGAGTTCGCCAGGGCCAAAGCCACTCCGGTCTCATGATTTCCTCGAGGGCTGAAGTGAGAGCCCATGCCACAAAATCGCTCAAGTGTAGGGTTAGGGTTCGAGGCAGTCTTACGTCTCGGTGGAGGGTCCCAATTCAGTGTAGGTTTAGGGTTAGGGTTAGGTACCAGGAGGCTCCAGGCGCCGAACCCACAGCAGGGCAGTGGTCTGCCTGAAGGGCTGAGTTGAGGGCACAAGGGAGCGTGCAGGTCAGGATCAGTCTTTGGCTGTCAAGGGCAAACACGTCGATGGGCCCCTGGTCGAGGAGTCCTATGGAATCCTCTTGGGCAGCTGCTGCCAGCCCTTTGAAACATGGTGAGCTTCGAGGTTCCATGACGAGTGACCCTGCACCGTATGTGGACCCCAGGCACGTGGTTTTGTCAGACGTTGGAATTCGGTCCCCATGGGGAGAGAACCTTAGTTAGGGTAAGTGTTTGGTCCAGGGACATCGCCAGGGCCGAAGCCACTCCGGTGTCGTGATCTCCTTCGAGGGCTGAAGTGAGGTCCCATGCCACAAGGCAGGTCAAGTGTGGGGTTAGGTTTCGAGGCAGGTTAGGTTTCAGTGGAGTATCCCGTTCGGGGTATGTTTAGGGTTAGGGTTAGGTCCAGGAGGCTCCAGGCACCGACCCAAAGCAGGTCTGTGGTCTCCCCGAAGGGCTGAGTGGAGGGCACAAGGGAGGGTGCCGGTCAGGATCAGTGTTTGGCTGCCAAGTCCATACACATCGATGGGACCCTGGTCGCGAAGGCCTCCTGAATAATCACGGACAGCTGCAGCCGGGCCTGTGAAACGACATGGTGAGGTTCCAGGTTCAATGCCGAGTGAGACTGTACCGCTTCTGGACCCCAGGCACGTGGTGTTGTCACAAGTTGGAATTGGGTCCCCATGGGGAGAGAACCTTAGCTAGGGTTAGGGTTCGGTCCAGGGACGTCACCAGGGCCGAGTCCATTCAGGTCTCGTGATCTCCCTCGAGGGCTAAAGTGAGGTCCCATGCCACAATGCGGCTCAAGTGCAGGGTTAGGGTTTGAGGCAGGCTTAGCTTGCAGTGGAGGGTCCCGGTTCGGGGTAGGGTTAGGATCAGGGTTACATCCCAGGATGCTCCAGGCGCCGAATCCAAGCAGGGCAGTGGTCTGCCTGAAGGGCTGAGTTGAGGGCCCAAGGGACGTTCCCCGTCAGGATCCGTCTTGGCTGCCAAGTCCACACACGTGATTGGGTCCATGGTCGAGGAGGCCTCCGGAATCCTCTCGGGCAGCTGCAGCCAGACCTGGGAAAAAACATGGTGAGCTTCCAGGTTCCATGCCGAGTCAGCCTGCACCGCTTCTGGACACCAGGCGTGTGATGTTGTCAGACATTGAAATTGGGACACCATGGGGAGAGAGCCTTAGCTAGGGTTAGGGTTCGGTCCAGGGATGTCACCAGGGCCGAAGCGACTCTGGTCTCGTGATCTCCCTCGAGGGCAGAAGGGAGAGCCCATGGCAGAAGGCGGCTCAAGTGCAGGGTTTGGGTTCGAGGCAGGCTTAGGTTTCGGTGGAGGCTCCTGGTTCGGGGTAGGTTCAGGTTTAGGGTTAGGTCCCAGGAGGCTCCAGGCGCCATCCCTCAGCAGGGCAGTGGTCTCCCCGAAGGGCTGAGTTGAGGGCACGAGGGAGGCTGCCGGTCAGGATCAGTCTTGGCTGCCACGTCCACACACGTGAATGGGCCCCTGGTCGAGGAGGACTCCAGAATCCTGTATGGCAGCTGCCGCCGGGCCTGGAAAATGACATGGTGAGCTTCCAGGTTCCATGCCGAGTGAGCCTGCACTGCTTCTGGATCTCAGGGGTGTGGTGTTATGAGATGTTGGGATTGGGTCCCATGGGGAGAGCCATAGCTAGGGTTAGGGATCAGTCCAGGGTCGTCGCCGGGGCCGAAGCCTCTCCGGTCTCCTGATCTCTCTCGAGGGCTGAAGTTAAGGCCCATGACACAATGCGTCTCAAGTGCAGGGTTGGGTTTCGAAACAGGCTTAGCTTGCGGTGGAGGGTCCCGTTTCGGGGTAAGGTTAGGGTTAGGGTTACATCCCAGGAGGCTCCAAGCGCTGAACCCACAGCAGGGCAGTGGTGTCCCCGAAGGTCTGAGTTGAGTGCACAAGGGATGGTGCCGGTCAGGATCAGTCTTTGGCTGTCAAGGCTCACACGCCCTTGGGCACCTTTTTGAGGACGCCTCCAGAATCCTCTCCCGCAGCTGCACCCGGTCTGGGAAACGACATGTTGAGCTTCCAGCTTCCATGCCGAGGGAGCCTGCAATGCTTCTGGACCACAGGCGGGTAGTGTTGTCACACGTTGATACTGAGTTCCCATGGATAGAGAGCCTTAGGTAGGGTTAGGGTTAGGTCCAGGGATGTTGCCAGGGCCGAATCCACTCTGGACTCATGATCTCCCTTGAGGGGTGACGTGACAGCCCATGTAACAAAGCGGCTTAAGTGTAGGGTTAGGGTTTGAGTCAGGCTTAGGGTTCGGTGGAGGATCCTGGTTCGGGGTAGGGTTAGGGTTAGGTTAGGTTCCAGGAGGCTCCAGGCGCTGAACCCACAGCAGGGCAGAGGTCTCCTCGAAGGCTAAGTTGAGGGCAGAATGGAGAGTGCCGGACAGGATCAGTCTTTCGCTGCCAAGGCCACACACGTTGATTGGCCCCCAGTCTAACAGTCCTCCAATCCTCTCGGATAGCTGCATCCGGGCCTGGGAAACGACATGGTAAGCTTCCATGTTCCATGCCTATTGAGCCTGCACCGCTTCTGGAGCCCAGGCGCGTGGTGTTGTCAGACGTTGTAATTGGGTCCCCATGGGGAGAGAGCCTTAGCTAGGGTTAGAGTTCGGTCCAGGGACATCGCCAGTGCCGAAGCCACTCGGGTCTCATGATCTCCCCGAGGGCTGAAGTGAGGGCCCTTGCCACAAGGCGAGTCAAGTGCAGGGTTAGGTTTCGAGGCAGGCTTAGGTTCCCTTGGAGCGTACCGGTTCAGGGTAGTGTTAGGGTCCGGGGGAGGTCCCAGGATTCTCCAGGTGCCGAACCCACAGCTGGGTAGTGGTTTGCCCGAAGGACTGAGTTGAAGGCACAAGGGAGGATGCCGGTCAGGATCCGTATTTGGGTGCCAAGGCCACACACATCGATGGGACCCTGGTCGCGGAGGCCTCTGTAATAATCACGGGCAGCTGCAGCCGGGCCTGGGAAACGACATGGTGAGCTTCCAGGTTCCATGCCGAGTGAGCCTGCACCGCTTCTGGACCCCAGGGTTGTGGTGTTGTCAGATGTTAGAATTGGGTCCCATGGGGAGAGAGCCTTAGCTAGGGTTAGGGATCGGTCCAGGGACGTCGCCAGGGCCGGAGGCACTCTGGTCTCCTGATCTACCATGAGGGCTGATGTGAAGGCCCATGCCACCACGGGGCTCAAGTGCCAGGTTGGGTTTCAAAGCAGGCTTAGATTGCGGTGGAGGGTTACAGTTAGGGGTAAGGGTAGGGTTAGGTTTATGTCCCAGGAGGCTCAAGGCACGAACCACAGCAGGCAGTGGTCTCCACGAAGGGCCTAGTTGAGGGCACAAGCAAGGGTGCCACTCGGGATCAGTCTGTGGCTGCCAAGGCCATGCACGTTGATGGGCCCCTTGTCGAGGAGACCTCTGGAATCCTCTCGGTCAGATGTAGCCGGGCCTGTAAACGACATGGTGAGCTTCCAGTTTCCATGCCAAGGGAGCCTGCACTGCGTCATGACCCCAGGCATGTGGTGTTGTCAGATGTTGTATTGGAAACCCATGGGAGAGAGGCTTAGCTAGGGTTAGGGTTCGGTCCATGGACGTCGCCAGGGTTGAAGCCACTCCGGTCTCGTGATCTCCCTGGAGGGCTGTAGTGAGGGCCCATTCGACAAGGGGGCTGAAGGGCAGGGTTAGTGTTCGAGGCAGGCTTAGGTTGCGGTGGAGGTTTCCGGTTCGGCATAGGTTTAAGGTTAGGGTTAGGGTTAGGTTTAGGGGTAGGGTTAGGGTTAGGTACCATGAGTCTCCAGGCGCCAAACCCACAGCAGGGCAGTGGTCTGCCTGAACGGCTAAATTGAGGGCACAAAGGAGGGTGCTGGTAAGGTTCCGTATTTGGCTGCCAAGGCCAAACAAGTCGATGGAACCCTGTATGCTGAGTCCTCTAGAATAATCACGGGCACCTGCAGCCGGGTATGGGAAACGACATGGTGAACTTCCAGGTTCCATGCTGAGTGAGCCTGTAGTGCTTCTGGACCCAGGCGTGCAGTGTTGTCAGATGCTGGAATTGTGTCCCATGGGGAGACAGCCATAGCTAGGTTTAGGGATCGGTCCAGGGACGTCGCCAGGGCCGAAGCCACTCCGGTCTCCTGATCTACCTCGAGATGTGAAGTGAGGGCCCATACCACAACGTGGCTCAAGTGCAGGGTTAGGGTTCGATGCAGGCTTAGGTTGCAGTGGAGAGTCCCGATCCAGGGTAGGGTTAGGGTTAGGGTTAGGTCCCAGGAGGCTCCAGGAGCCAAACCCACACAAGGGCAGTGGTCTGCCCGAAGGGCTGAGTTGAGAGCACAAGGGAGGGTGCCGGTAGGATCCGTCATTGCCTGCCAAGGCCATACACGTTGATGGGCCCTGGTCGAGAATGCCTCCTGAATCTTCTCGAGAAGCTGCAACCAGGCCTTGGAAACGATATGTTGAGCTCCATGTTCCATGCCGAGTCAGCCTGCACCACTTCTGGACCCCATGCGCGTGATGTTGTCAGATGTTGGAATTGGGTCCCCATGGGGAGAGAGGCTTAGCTAGGGATGGGTTTCAGTCCAGGGACATCGCCAGGGCTGAATCCACTCCGGTCACGTGATCTCCCTAAGGGCTAAAGTGAGGGTTAATATCACCAGGCGGCTCAATTACAGGGTTAGGGTTCGAGGCAGTCTTTGGTTTCACTACAGGGTCCCGGTTCGGGGTAGGGTTAGGGTGAGGGTTAGGGACACTGAGGCTCCAGGCGCCGAACCCAGGGAAGAGCAGTCTTCTCCCCGAAAGGCAGAGTTGATCGCAGTAGGTAGAGTGCCGGTCAGGAATAGTCTTTGGCTCCCAAGCCCCACACACGTTGAAGGGTCTTTTTGAGCAGGCTTCCGGAATCCTCTCAGGAAGCTGCAGCCGGTCCTAGGAAATGACATGGTGAGCTTACAGCTTCCATGCGGAGTGAGACTGCTCTCCTTCTGGACCCGAGGTGCGTGGTGTTGTCAGACGTTGGAAATGGGTCCCCGTAGGGAGAGACCATTAGCTAGTGTGACGGTTTGGTGCTCCAAGTCACCAGGGGCGAAGCCATTCCACTCTAGTGATGCTCCTCGAGGGCTGAAGTGAGGACCCATGCGACAATGCGGGTCAAGTGCAGGGTTAGACTTCGAGGCTGTCTTAACTTGAGGTGAAGAGTCCCGGATCGGTGTAGGGTTAGGTTAGGGTTAGGTTCCATGAGGTTCCAGGCGCCGAACCCACAGCAGGGCAGTGGTCTCCCAGAAGGGCTGAGTTGAGGACACAAGGGAGGATGCCGGTCAGGATCAGTCTTGGCTGCCAAGTGCACACACGTGATTGGGTCCTTAGCCGAGGAGGCTTCCGGAATCCTCTCGGGCAGATGCAGCTAGGCATGGGAAAGGACATGGTGAGTTTCCAGGTTTCATGCTGTGTCAACCTGCACCACTTTTGGACCTCGGGCGCATGATGTTTTCAGAAGTTAGAATTGGGACCGCATGGGGAGAGAGCCTTAGCTATGGTTAGGTTTCGGTCCAGGGACGTCTCCATGACCGACGCGACTGCGGTCTCGTGATCTCCCTGGAGGGCTGAAGGGAGGGCCCTTGCAGTAAGGTGGCTCAAGTGCAGGGTTATGGTTCGAGGCAGGCTTAGGTTTCTGTGCAGGGTCCCGGCGTGGGGTAGGGTTAGGGTTAGGGTTAGGTACCAGGAGGCTCCAGGCGCCGAAACCACAACAGGGCCGTCGTCCCCCGACGGACTGTGATGAGGGCACAAGGGTCGGTGCCGGTCAAGTGCCGTGTTTGGCTGCCAAGGCCACACACCTTGATCGTCCCCTGATCGAGGAGGACTCCGGAATCCTCTCGGGCAGCTGTAGCCGGGCCTGGGACACGACATGGTGAGCTTCCAGGTTCCCTGCCGAGTCAGCCTCCGCTGCTTCTGGACCCCAGGCGTGGGATGTTATCACACGTTGGAACTGGGTCCCCATGGGGAGAGAGCCGTAGCTACATTGAGGGTTTTGTCCACGGAACTCTCCAGGGCCGAAGCGACTGCAGTCTCGTGATCTCCCTCAAGGACTGAAGTGAAGGCCCTGGCGCCAAGGCGGCTCAAGTGCAGGGTTAGGGGACTTGGCAGGCTTAGGTGTCATTGGTGGAGGATCCCTGTTCGGGGTAGGGTTAGGGTTAGGGTTAGGTCAATTGAGGCTCCAGGCGCCGAAACCACAACAGGGCAGTGGTCTCACCGAAGGGCTGTGTTCAGGGCGCAATGGAGGCTGCTGCTAAGGATCCGTCTTGGCTGCCAAGTCCACACACGTGATTGGGTCCCTGGTCGAGGAGGCTTCCGGAATCCTCTCGGGCAGCTGCAGCTAGGCCTGGGATAGGACATGGTGAGCTTCCAGGTTTCATGCTGTGTCAACCTGCACCGCTTTTGGACCTCAGGCGCATGATGTTGTCAGACGTTAGAATTGGGACCCCATGGGGAGAGAGCCTTAGCTAAGGTTGGGGTTCGGTCCAGGGACGTCTTCAGGGCCGAAGCAACTCCGGTCTCCTGATCTCCCTCGAGGGCTGAAGGGAGGGCCCATGGCAGAAGGCGGCTCAAGTGCAGGGTTAGGGTTCGAGGCAGGCTGAGGTTTCGGTGGAGGGTCCCAATTCGGGGTAGGGTTAGGGTTAGGGTTAGGACCCAGTAGGCTCCAGACGCCGAACGCACAGCAGGGCAGTGGTCGCCCCGAAGGGCTGAGTTGAGGGCACATGGGAGGCTGCCAGTCAGGATCAGTCTTAGATGCCAAGGACACACACGTGATTGGGCCCGGGCGCGAGCGGGCCTCCGGAATCCTCTCGGGCAGCTGCAGCCTGGCCTGAGAAACGACATGGTGAGCTTCCAGGTTCCATGCCGAGTCAGCCTGCACCGTTTCTGGACCCAAGCCGCGTGGTGTTGTCAGACGCTGGAATTGGGTCCCCATGAGCAGAGAGCCTTAGCTAGCGTTAGGGTTCGGGCCAGGGACGTCTCCATGGCCGACGCGACAAAAAGTCTCGTGATCTCCCTCGAGGGCTGCAGTGAGGGCCCTGGCAGCAAGGCGGCTCAAGTGCAGGGTTAGGGTTCGAGGCAGGCTTCGGTTTCGGTGGAGGGTCCCGTTTCGGGGTAGGGTTAGGGTTCGGGTTATCGCCCAGGAGGCTCCAGGCGTCGAACCCACAGCCGGGCAGTGGTATCCCCGAAGGGTTGCGTTGAGGGCACAAGGGAGGTTGCAGGACAGGGTTCGTCTTGGCTGCCAAGGCCACACACCTTGTTGGGCCCCTGGTCGAGGAGGCCTCCAGAATCCTCCCGGGCAGCTGCAGCCGGGCCTGGGAAACAACATGGTGAGCTTCCAGGTTCCATGCCGAGTCAGCCTGCACCGCTTCTGGACCCCAGGCACGTGATGTGGTCAGAAGTTGGAATTGGGACCCCATGGGGAGAGAGCCTTACCTAGGGTTAGGGTTCGGTCCAGGGACGTCGCCAGGGCCGAAGTGACTCCGGGCTCGTAATATCCCTCGAGGCCTTAAGGGAGGACCCATGGCAGAAGGCGGCTCAATTGCACGGTTAGGGTTCGAGGCAGGCTTCGGTTTAGGTGGAGGGTCCCGTTGCGGGGTAGGGTTAGGGTTAGGGTTAGGTCTCAGGAGGCTCCAGGCGCCGAACGCACACCAGGGCAGTGGTCACCCCGAAGGGCTGAGTTGAGGGCACAAGGGAGGCTGCCATTCAGGATCCGTCTTTGGCTGCCAAGGCCACACACGTCATTGGGCCCCTGGTCGTGGTGGCCTCCGGAATCCTCTCCGGCTGCTGCAGCCGGGCCTGGCAAACGACATGTTGAGCTTCCAGGTTCCATGCCGAGTCAGCCTGCACCGCTTCTGGACCCAAGGCGCGTGGTGTGGTCAGACCGTGGCATTGGGTCCCCATGGGGAGAGGGCCTTGGCTAGGGTTAGGGTTCGGTCCAGGCACGTCTCCATGACCGACGCGACTGCGGTCTCGTGATCTCCCTGGAGGGCTGAAGGGAGGGCCCTTGCAGTAAGGCGGGACAAGTGTAGGCTTAGAGTTCGAGGCGGGCTTAGGTTTCGGGGGAGGGTCCCGGTGTGGGGTAGGGTTAGGGTTAGTGTTAGGTCCCAGGATGCTCCGGGCGCAAAACCCACAGCAGGGCAGTGGTCTCCCCGAGGGGCTGAGTTGAGCGCACAATGGAGGCTGCCGGTCAGGATCCGACTTTGCTGCCAAGGCCACACACCTTGTTGGGCCCCTGGTCGAGGAGGCCTCGCGAATCCTCTTGGGCAGCTGTAGCCGGGCCTGGAAAACCACATGGTGAGCTGCCAGGTTCCATGGCGAGGCAGCCTGCACTGCTTCTGGACCCAAGGCACGTGGTGTTGTCAGACGTTGGAACTGGGACCCCATGGCGAGAGAGCCTTAGCCAGGGTTCGGGTTCGGTCCGGGGACGTGGCCAGGGCCGAAGCGACTCCGGTCTCGTGCTCTCCCTCCCTCGAGGGCTGAAGGGAGGGCCCTTGCAGCAAGGCGGCTCAAGTGCAGGGTTGTGGTTTGAGGCTGGCTTAGGTTTCTGTGCAGGTTTCCGGCGTGGGGTAGGGGTAGGGTTAGGGTTAGATACCAGGAGGCTCCAGGCGCCGAACCCACAGCAGGGCCGTCGTCCCCCGACGGACTGTGATGAGGGCACAAGGGTCGGTGCCGGTCAAGTGCCGTGTTTGGCTGCCAAGGCCACACACCTCGATCGTCCCCTGATCGAGGAGGACTCCGGAATCCTCTCGGGCAGCTGTAGCCGGGCCTGGGACACGACATGGTGAGCTTCCAGGTTCCCTGCCGAGTCAGCCTCCGCTGCTTCTGGACCCCAGGCGTGGGATGTTGTCACACGTTGGAACTGGGTCCCCATGGGGAGAGAGCCGTAGCTGCATTGAGGGTTTTGTCCACGGAACTCTCCAGGGCCGAAGCGACTGCAGTCTCGTGATCTCCCTCAAGGACTGAAGTGAAGGCCCTGGCGCCAAGGCTGCTCAAGTGCAGGGTTAGGGGACTTGGCAGGCTTAGGTGTCATTGGTGGAGGATCCCTGTTCGGGGTAGGGTTAGGGTTAGGGTTAGGTCAATTGAGGCTCCAGGCGCCGAAACCACAACAGGGCAGTGGTCTCACCGAAGGGCTGTGTTCAGGGCGCAATGGAGGCTGCTGCTAAGGATCCGTCTTGGCTGCCAAGTCCACACACGTGATTGGGTCCCTGGTCGAGGAGGCTTCCGGAATCCTCTCGGGCAGCTGCAGCTAGGCCTGGGAAAGGACATGGTGAGCTTCCAGGTTTCATGCTGTGTCAACCTGCACCGCTTTTGGACCTCAGGCGCATGATGTTGTCAGACGTTAGAATTGGGACCCCATGGGGAGAGAGCCTTAGCTAAGGTTGGGGTTCGGTCCAGGGACGTCTTCAGGGCCGAAGCAACTCCGGTCTCCTGATCTCCCTCGAGGGCTGAAGGGAGGGCCCATGGCAGAAGGCGGCTCAAGTGCAGGGTTAGGGTTCGAGGCAGGCCGAGGTTTCGGTGGAGGGTCCCGATTCGGGGTAGGGTTAGGGTTAGGGTTAGGACCCAGTAGGCTCCAGACGCCGAACGCACAGCAGGGCAGTGGTCGCCCCGAAGGGCTGAGTTGAGGGCACAAGGGAGGCTGCCAGTCAGGATCAGTCTTGGGTGCCAAGGACACACACGTGATTGGGCCCGGGCGCGAGCGGGCCTCTGGAATCCTCTCGGGCAGCTGCAGCCTGGCCTGAGAAACGACATGGTGAGCTTCCAGGTTCCATGCCGAGTCAGCCTGCACCGTTTCTGGACCCAAGCCGCGTGGTGTTGTCAGACGCTGGAATTGGGTCCCCATGAGCAGAGAGCCTTAGCTAGCGTTAGGGTTCGGGCCAGGGACGTCTCCATGGCCGACGCGACAAAAAGTCTCGTGATCTCCCTCGAGGGCTGCAGTGAGGGCCCTTGCAGCAAGGCGGCTCAAGTGCAGGGTTAGGGTTCGAGGCAGGCTTCGGTTTCGGTGGAGGGTCCCGTTTCGGGGTAGGGTTAGGGTTCGGGTTATCGCCCAGGAGGCTCCAGGCATCGAACCTACAGCCGGGCAGTGGTCTCCCCGAAGGGTTGCGTTGAGGGCACAAGGGAGGTTGCAGGTCAGGGTTCGTCTTGGCTGCCAAGGCCACACACCTTGTTGGGCCCCTGGTCGAGGAGGCCTCCAGAATCCTCCCGGGCAGCTGCAGCCGGGCCTGGGAAACAACATGGTGAGCTTCCAGGTTCCATGCCGAGTCAGCCTGCACCGCTTCTGGACCCCAGGCACGTGATGTGGTCAGAAGTTGGAATTGGGACCCCATGGGGAGAGAGCCTTACCTAGGGTTAGGGTTCGATCCAGGGACGTCGCCAGGGCCGAAGTGACTCTGGGCTCGTAATATCCCTCGAGGCTTTAAGGGAGGACCCATGGCAGAAGGCGGCTCAATTGCACGGTTAGGGTTCGAGGCAGGCTTAGGTTTAGGTGGAGGGTCCCGTTTCGGGGTAGGGTTAGGGTTAGGGTTAGGTCTCAGGAGGCTCCAGGCGCCGAACGCACACCAGGGCAGTGGTCACCCCGAAGGGCTGAGTTGAGGGCACAAGGGAGGCTGCCATTCAGGATCCGTCTTTGGCTGCCGAGGCCACACACGTCATTGGGCCCCTGGTCGTGGTGGCCTCCGGAATCCTCTCCGGCTGCTGCAGCCGGGCCTGGCAAACGACATGGTGAGCTTCCAGGTTCCATGCCGAGTCAGCCTGCACCGCTTCTGGACCCAAGGCGCGTGGTGTGGTCAGACCGTGGCATTGGGTCCCCATGGGGAGAGGGCCTTGGCTAGGGTTAGGGTTCGGTCCAGGCACGTCTCCATGACCGACGCGACTGCGGTCTCGTGATCTCCCTGGAGGGCTGAAGGGAGGGCCCTTGCAGTAAGGCGGGACAAGTGCAGGCTTAGAGTTCGAGGCGGGCTTAGGTTTCGGGGGAGGGTCCCGGTGTGGGGTAGGGTTAGGGTTAGTGTTAGGTCCCAGGATGCTCCGGGCGCAAAACCCACAGCAGGGCAGTGGTCTCCCCGAGGGGCTGAGTTGAGCGCACAATGGAGGCTGCCGGTCAGGATCCGACTTTGCTGCCAAGGCCACACACCTTGTTGGGCCCCTGGTCGAGGAGGCCTCGGGAATCCTCTCGGGCAGCTGTAGCCGGGCCTGGAAAACCACATGGTGAGCTGCCAGGTTCCATGGCGAGGCAGCCTGCACTGCTTCTGGACCCAAGGCACGTGGTGTTGTCAGACGTTGGAACTGGGACCCCATGGCGAGAGAGCCTTAGCCAGGTTTCGGGTTCGGTCTTCAGTCGGGGACGTGGCCAGGCCGAACGCCGACTCCGTTCTCATGCTCTCCCTCCTCGAGGCTGAAGGAGAGGCACCCTTGCGCAAGGCTGTGCTCAAGTGCAGGGTTGTGAGTTCGAGCTGGCTTAGGTTTCTGTGCAGGTTCCCGGCGTGGGGTAGGGTTTTTAGGGTTGAGGGTTTAGGTACCAAGGAGGCCTCCAGGGCGCGAACCCACAGCAGGGACGTCGTCCCCGACGGAACTGGAATGACTGGGCACAAGGGTCGGTGGCCGGTCAGTGCCGTGTTTTGGCTGCAAAGGCACACACCTCGATCGTCCCCTGATCGAGAGGACTCGGAATTCCTCTCGGGCAGCTGTAGCCGGGCATGGACACCGACCATGGTGAGCTTCAGGTTCCCTGCCGAGTCAGCTCGCGCTTCTGGACCCCAGGCGTGGGATGTTGTCACACGTTGGACTGGGTCACCCATGGGGAGGAAGAGCCGTGCTGCATGAGGTGTTCTATTGTCCACGGAAAACTCTCCAGGGCCGGAAGCGATGCAGTCTCGTGATCTCTCAAGGACTGAGTGACGGCCCTGGCGCCACGGCGGCTCAAGTGAGGGATTAGGGGACTTGGCCAGGCTTAGGTGCTCATTGGTGGAGGATCCCTGTTCGGGGTAGGTTAGGGTTAGGTTAGGTCAATGAGGCTCAGGCGCCGAAACCACAAACAGGGGCAGTGGTCTCACCGAAGGGCTGTGTTCAGGGCGCAATGGAGGCTGCTGCTAAGGATCCGTCTTGGCTGCCAAGTCCACACACGTGATTGGGTCCCTGGTCGAGGAGGCTTCCGGAATCCTCTCGGGCAGCTGCAGCTAGGCCTGGGAAAGGACATGGTGAGCTTCAGGTTCATGCTGGGTCAACTGCCACCGCTTTTGGACCTCTGGCGCATGTGTTGTCAGACGTTTAGAATTGGGACCCCATGGGGAGAGCGCCATAGCTAAGGTTGGGGTTCGGTCCAGGGACGTCTTCAGGGCCGAAGCAACTCGGTCTCCTGATCTCCCTCGAGGGCTTGAAGGGAGGGCCCATGGCAGAAGGCGGCTCAAGGCAGGGTTAGGGTTCGAGGCAGGCCGAGGTTCGGTGGAGGGTCCCGATTCGGGTAGTGTTAGGGTTTAGGGTAAGGACCCAGTAGGCTCCAGACGCCGAACGACACCAGCAGGGCAGTGGTCGCCCCGGAAGGGCTGAGTTGAGGGACACAAGGGAGGACTTGCCAGTCAGATCAGTTGGGTGCAAGGACACAACGTTGATTGGGCCGGGCGCGAGCGGGCTCTCGGAATCCTTCTCGGGCAGCTGCAGCCATGGCCTGAGAAACGACATGGTGATCTTCAGGTTCCATGCCGAGTCGGCCTGCCACCGTTTCTGGTACCAAGCCGCGTGGTGTTGTCAGGCCGCTGGAATTGGGGTCCCCATGAGCAGAGAGCCTTAGCTAGCGTTAGGGTTCGGGCAGGACGTTCTCCATGGCACAGACGCGACAAAAAAGTCTCGTGATTTCCCTCGAGGGCTAAAGCGAGGTCCCATGCCACAATGCGGCTCAAGTGCAGGGTTAGGGTTTGAGGCAGGCTTAGCTTGCAGTGGAGGGTCCCGGTTCGGGGTAGGGTTAGGGTCAGGGTTACGTCCCAGGATGCTCCAGGTGCCGAACCCAAGCAGGGCAGTGGTCTGCCCAAAGGGCTGAGTTGAGGGCACAAAGGATGGTGCCAGTCAGGGTTCTCGTCTGGCTGCCAAGGCCACACACTTGTTTGGGCCCCTGGTCGAGTGGAGTCCTCCAGAATCCTCCCGGGCCCGCTGCGCGGGCCTGAAACAACTCATGGTGAGCTTCAGGTTCCATGCCGAGTGAGCCTGCACCGCTTCTGGACCCCATGCGCATAGTGTTGTCAGACATTGGATTGGGTCCCCATGGGGAGAGAGTCTTAGCTAGGGTTACGGTTCGGTCCAGGGACGTTGCCAGGGCCGTAGTGACTCCGGGGCTCGTAATATCCTCGAGCTTAAGGGAGACCATGGCAGAAGGCGCGGCGTCAATTGGCACGGTTAGGGTTCGAAGGCAGGCTTCGGATTAGGGTGGAGGAGTCCACGTTGCGGGGTTAGGGTTAGGGTTAGGGTTAGGTTCAGGAGGCTCCAGGAGCCGAACGCACACCATGGCAGTGGTCTCCCCTGAAGGGCTGAGTTGAGGGCACAAGGGAGGGTGCCGGTCAGGATCCAGTCTTTGGCTGCCAAGGCAACACACGTCATTGGGCCCTGGTCGTGGTGGCCTCCGGAATCACTCTCCGGCCTGCTGCAGCGGGCCTGGCAAACGGAAATGGTGAGCTTCAGGTTCCATGCGAGTCAGCCTGCACGCTCTGGACCCAAGGCGGCGTGTGAGTAGTGGTCAGACCGTCGCATTGCGGTCCCATGGGGGAGAGGGCACTTGGCTAGGGTTAGGGTTTCGGTCCAGGCAAGACTCACATGACCGACGCGACTGCGGTCTCGTGATCTCCCTGGTGGGCTGAAGGAGGGCCTTCATGCAGTTAAGGGGGACAAGTGAAGGCTTAGAGTTCGACGGCGGGCTTAGTTCGGGGAGGGTACCCGGTGGGGGGTAGGGTTAGGGTTAGTGTTAGGTCCCAGGAATGCTCCGGGCGCAAAACCCACAGCAGGGCAGTGGTTCCCCGTGGGGACTGAGTTGAGCGCACAATGGAGGCTGCGGTCAGGAATCCGACTTTGCTGCCAAGTCCACACACCTTGTTGGGCCCCTGGTCGAGGGGCCTCGGGAATCCTCTCGGGCAGCTGTAGCCGGGCCTGGGAAAAACCAAATGGTGAGCTGCCAGGTTCCATGGCGAGGCAGCCTGCACTGTTTGGACCCAAGGCCGTCGGTGTTGTCAGACGTTGAACTGGGGACCCCATGGCGAGAGAGCATTAGCCAGGGTTCGGGTTCTGTCCGGGGACAGTGGCCCACGGGCCGAAGCGGAATCAGGTCTCGTGCCTCTCCCTCCTCGAGGGCTGAAGGGAGCGGCCTTGCAGCAAGGCGGCTCAAGTGCAGGTTTGTGGTTCGAGGCTGGCTATTAGGTTTTCTGTGCAGGTTCCCGGCGTGGGGTGGGGTAGGGGTTAGGGTTAGGTACAGGAGGCTCCATCGGCGCCGAAACCACAGCAGGGCCGTCGTCTCCCCCGACGGACTGTGATGAGGGCACAAGGCGTCGGCTGACCCGGTCAAGTGCCGTGTTTGGCTGCCATCAACGGCCTACACACCTCGATCGTCCCCTTGATCGAGGACGGACTCGGAATCCTCTCGGCAGACTGTAGCCTGGGCCTGGGACACGACATGGTGAGCTTCCAGGTTCACCTGCCGAGTCTGCCTCGCTGCTTCTGGGGACCCCCAGGCGTGGGATGTTGTCACACGTTGGAAGTGGGTCCCATGCGGAGAGAGCCGTAGCTGCATTGAGGGTTTTGTCAAGGAGAACTCTCAGGGTCCGAGCGAACTGCAGTCTCTGTGATCTCCCCAAGGACCTGAAGTGAAGGCCCCTGGCGCCAAGGCAAGAGGGGGCTCAAGTGCAGGGTTAGGGGATTGGCAGGCTTAGGTGTCATTGGTGGAGATCCCTGTTCGGTGTAGGTTAGGGTTAGGGTTAGGTCAATTGAGCTCCAGGCGCCGAAACCCACTACAGAGGCCAGTTGTCTCACCGAAGGGCTGTGTTCAGGGCGCAATGGAGGCTGCTGCTAAGGATCGTCTTGGCTGCCAAGTACAACACCCGTCGATTGGGTCCGCTGGTCGAGGAAGGCTCGGACTCCTCTCGGGCAGCTGCAGCTAGGGCCTGGGACAAGGACACATGGTTGAGTTCAAAGGTTTTCATGCTGTGTCACCTGCACCGCTTTGGACCTCAGGCCGGCATGATGGTTGTCAGACGTTAGAAATTGGGACCCAATGGGGAGGAGAGCATAGCTAGGTTGGGGGTTCGGTCCAGGGACGTCTTCGGCGACAGCAACTCCTGTCTCCTGATCTCCCTCGAGGCTGATAGGGAGGGCCATGGCAGAAGGGGCTCAAGTGCCAGGGTTAGGGGACTTGGCAGGCTTAGTGTCATTGGTGGAGGATCCCTGTTCGGGGTGGGTTAGGGTTAGGGTTAGGTCAATTGCGGCTCCAGGCGCGAAACCACAACAGGCAGTGGTTCACCGAGGGCTGTGTTCAGGGGCGCAATGAGGCTGCTGCTAAGGATCCGTCTTGGCTGCCAAGTCCACACACGTGATTGGGTCCCTGGTCGAGGAGGCTTCCGGTGATTGGGCCCGGGCGCGAGGTGGCCTCCGGAATCCACTCGGGCAGCTGCAGCCTGGCCTGAGACACGACATGGAGAGCTTCCAGGTTCCATGCCGAGTCAGCCTGCACCGTTTCTGGACCCAAGCCGCGTGGTGTGGTCAGACGCTGGCATTGGGTCCCCATGAGGAGAGAGCCTTAGCTAGCGTTAGGGTTCGGGCCAGGGGCGTCTCCATGGCCGACGCGACAAATAGTCTCGTGATCTCCCTCGAGGGATGAAGGGAGGGCCCTTGCAGCTGGCGGCTCAAGTGCGGGGTTAAGGTTCGAGGCAGGCTTAGGTTTCGGTGGAGGCTCCTGGTTCGGAGTAGGGTTAGGGTTAGTGTTAGGTCCCAGGAGGCTCCAGGCGTCGAACCCACAGCAGGGCGGTGGTCTCCCGGAAGGGCTGAGTTGAGGGCATAAGGGAGGCTGCCGGGCAGGATCCGTCTTGGCTGCCAAGGCCACACCCGTCATTGGGCCCCTGGTCGAGGAGGCCTCCGGAATACCCTCGGGCAACTGCAGCCGGGCCTGGGAACCCACATGGCGAGCTTCCAGGTTCCATGCCGAGTCAGCCCACACCGCTTCAATACCCCAGGCGCGTGATGTTGTCAGACGTTGCAATTGGGACCCCACGGGGAGAGAGCCTTAGCTAGGTTTAGGGTTGGGTCCAGGAACGTCGCCAGGACTGAAGCGGTCCCGGTCTCGTGATCGCCCTCGAGGGCTGAAGGGAGGGCCCTTGCAGCAAGGCGGCTCAAGTGCAGGGTTAGGGTCCGAGGAGGCGTAGGTTTCGGTGGAGGGTCCCGTTTCGGGGTAGGTTAGGTTTACGGGTAGGTCCCAGGTCCCAGGAGGCCCCAGGCGCCGAACCCACAGCAGGGCAGTGGTCTCCCCGAAGGGCTGAGTTGAGGGCACAAGGGTGGCTGCCGGTCAGGATCCGTCTTGGCTGCCAAGGCCACACACGTGATTGGGCCCCTGGTCGGGGAGGCCTCCGGAATCCTCTCGGGCAGCTACAGCCGGGCCTGGGAAATGACATAGTGAGCTTCCAGGTTCCATGCCGAGTCCGGCTGCACCGCTTCTGGACCCCAGGCACGTGGAGTTGTCAGTCGTTGGAATTGGGTCCCCATCGGGAGAGAGCGAGCATTAGCTTGGGTTACGTTTCGGTCCTGGGACGTCTCCATGGCCGACGCGACTGCGCACTCGTGATCTCCCTCGAGGGCTGCGGTGAGGGCCCTTGCAGCAAGGCGGCTCAAGTGCAGGGTTAGGGTTCGAGGCAGGCTTAGGTTTCGGTGGAGGGTCCCGTTTCGGGGTAGGGTTAGGGTTAGGGTTATCGCCCAGGAGGCTCCAGGCGTCGAACCCACAGCAGGGCAGGGGTCTCCCCGAAGGGTTGAGGTGAGGGCACAAGGGAGGTTGCAGGTCAGGATTCGTCTTGGCTGCCAAGGCCACACACGTGAATGGGCCCCTGGTCGAGGGAGCCTCCGGAATCCTCCCGGGCAGCTGCAGCCGGCCCTGGGAAACGACATGGTGAGCTTCCAGGTTCCATGCCGAGTCAGCCTGCACCGCTTCTGGACCCCAGGCACGTGATGTGGTCAGAAGTTGGAATTGGGACCCCATGGGGAGAGAGCCTTACCTAGGGTTAGGGTACGGTCCAGGGACGTCGCCAGGGCCGAAGTGACTCCGGGCGCGTAATATCCCTCGAGGGCTTAAGGGAGGACCCATGGCAGAAGGCGGCTCAATTGCACGGTTAGGGTTCGAGGCAGGCTTAGGTTTAGGTGGAGGGTCCCGTTTCGGGGTAGGGTTAGGGTTAGGGTTAGGGTTAGGGTTAGGTCCGAGAGGCTCGAGGCACCGAACCCACAGCATGTCAGTCGTCTCCCCGAAGGGCTGAGTTGAGGGCACACAAGAGGCTGCCAGTCAGGATTAGTCTTGGCTGCCAAGGCCACACACGTAATTGGGCACCTGGTCGAGGAGGCCTCCGGAATCCTCTCCGGCAGCTGCACCTGAGCATGGGAAATGACATGGTGAGCTTCCAGGTTCCATGCCGAGTCAGCCTGCACCGCTTCTGGACCCCAGGCGGGTGATGTTGTCAGAGGTTGGAATAGGGACCCCATGGGGAGAGAGCCTTACCTAGGGTTAGGGTTCGGTTGCGGGACGTTGCCAGGACCAACGCGACTCCGGTCTCGTGATCTCCCTCGAGGGCTGAAGGGAAGGCCCTTGCAGCAAGGCGGCTCAAGTGCAGGGTTAGGGTACTTGACAGGCTTAGGTTCAGTGGAGGCTCCTGGTTCGGGTTACGGTTAGGGTTATGATTAGGTACCAGGAGGCTCCAGGCGCCAAAACCACAGCAGGGCAGTGGTCGCCCCGAAGGGCTGAGTTGAGGGCACAAGGGATGCTGCCGGTCAGGATCCGTCTTGGCTGCCTAGGGCACACATGTGATTGGGCCCCTGGTCAAGGAGGCCTTTGTAATCCTCTCCGGCAGCGACAGCTGAGCATGGGAAACGACATGGTGAGCTTCCAGGTTCAATGGCGAGTCAGCCTGCACTGCTTCTGGACCCCAGGTGCGTGGTGTTGTCAGACGTTGGAATTGGGTCCCCGTGGGGAGAAAGCCTTAGCTAGTTTAGGGTTTGTTTTAGGGACGTCTCCAGGGCCAATACGACTCCAGTCTCGTGATCTCGCTTGAGGGCCGAAGTGAGGCCACATGCCAGAATGCGGCTCAGTTGCAGCGCTAGGTTTTGAGGCAGGCTTAGGTTTCGGTGAAGGGTCCAGCTTCAGGGTAGTGTTAGGGTTGGGGTTAAGTCCCAGGAGGCTCCAGGTGCTGAAACCAAAGCGGGGCAATGATCTCCCCGAAGGGCTGAATTGAGCGCACAAGGGTCGGTGCCGGTCAGGATCCTTCTTTAGCTCTCAAGGCCACACGTCGATGGGCCCCTTGTCGAGGAGAGTTTCACAGACTTGACCGTATGGCACTCTCCGTGTGGCCTCCCCTTAGGTTTCCAAACCCTTGTAACTACGCGCAGTGAGAAGTCAATTGAAAGGTCGTTTCACCACAGCGTTGTTTGACTGAGTGGCGCGTATGGCGCTAGCCACATGGGCCCCGCATGTGTTTTCAAGCACTTGTAACAGTGAAGCCGGGTAGCAGCTGAACGATCCTTTCACCACACTGGTATTCACACAGTTGAGTATAGGGCACCTTGCGATTAGGCAATCCTATGAGAGCATAGGATTTCCACACACTGCTCACTTAGAGAAACCAGCTGGTAGTTGAAGATCGTTTTCCCACAGTGTTGTTTCACAGAGGTGAGTATACGGCACGGTCTTCATAGGCCCCTCAGGGGTTTCAAACACGTCTAACTTAGTGGTCCAGTTTGTAGATAAAGTCAGTTTCTCCCACGTTGTTTCACAGAGTTGAGCGTATGGTGCTATGCACCTAAGCCCCCTCCCCCCGTCTTTGCAAACCCTTGTAACCTCGCGAATCCAGATGCTCGGAGAAAGACTGTGTCACCATAGTGTCTGTTCTCGGAATTGAGTATATGAGTATATGGCACTTTCGTTGTGGGCCCCGCATGGTTTTCAAACACATCAAACTTAGGGAAATAAGATGTGAGTTGGAGGACGGCTTCCTCCGAGTGTTGTCTGACACAGTGCAATGTAAGATACACTCGGTGTAGCCGCCGTATGGCATTTCAAACACGTCTGACAAGTGAACCCAGGTGATAGTTGGAGGATGGTATCACCACGCTGTTGTTTTACAGGGTTGAGCATATGGCACTCTCTGCGTAGTCCCTGCGTAGGTCTTCAAACACTTCGAACTTAGTGCACCAAGATGTTCGTTGAAAGAGGGTTTCTCCACAGGATTCTCTACAGTGTCCTGTACATGTGACTCTCCGCATCGTTCCCCACATAGACCTGCACAGACTTCTATGCGACACGACACATTAATTGACAGACTATTTCCACAAAGTGCATTTTGACAGAGTTGAGGATGTGGCACTTTCACCATAAGCCCTGCGTTGATTTTCCAACACTTCGAACCTCGCGAAACAAGATGGTAGTTGAACGACGGTTTTCCTTACACTGCTGCTTCACAGAATCGAGTATATGGCCCTTTCATGTATCCCAGGCACAGTTTTCCAAACGCTTGAACCTTAGCGAAACCAGAGGTTACTCGAACAGTGGTCTCCTCACAGAGTTGTGTCTATGGCACCTTGCGGAGGCCACTCAAGTGTTTCTAAACACTTCAGACTTTGTGAAACCAGGTATTAGTTGAAAGACGGTTGCCCCACAGTGTTGTTTCACAGGCAGATGGGTATTTAGCACCTTCCGCTTGGGCCCCTCATAGGTTTTCAAACACTTCCACCTTAGCGTAACTTGACTGTTACTTGAAAGATGGTTTCCCCCGCAACGTATCAGACAGGGTGTGTATGTGGCACTTTTGATGTCGCCCCCCGCGTGGGTGTTCAAGCACACTAAGTTAGCGAAACCAGATGTTAACTGATAGATGTTGGCACCGCACAAACGTTTCACAGGGTTGAGTACCGGGCACTTTGGCTGTAGTCCCCGCGTGAGTGTTTAGCCACTTCTAGTGTCGTGAAACACGACATTAGTTGAAAGATGTGTTGTTTGCCAGAGTTGACTATGTGGCACTTTATGCATAGGCTTTATGCATAGGTTTAGGAACACGCCCTAGCAACGTGAAACCGTTAAGTTAGTTGAAAGATGGTTTCCCCACAGCAGTTTTTAGAGTCGAGTATATGTCACTTTCCCCATAGTCCCTAGTGTATGTTGTAAAGCAGTTCTAACAGTGAAACAAGTTGTTAATGGAAAGGTTTTTATCCCACAATATTGTTTCACAGAGTGGAGTATATGGCACCTTCCTCTGGGTCCCTCATAAGTGTTTAAGCTTTTCTAAGTTTCTGAAATCAGATGGTAGTTGAAAGAGGTTTTCACCTCAGTGTTGTCTCACAGAGTTGAGTTGAGTAGACGGCACTTTCCTCATAGACCCGGCATAGGGTTTCAAGTGCTTCTGTTGGTGAAACAAGATATTAGTTGAAAGACCGTTTCTCCATAATACTCTTCCACACAAATCAAGTATATGCCACTTGCATCGTAATTCCCCGAAAACGTTTACAGAAACTTCTAACGGTGAAACGAGATGTTAGTTGAAGGATGGTTTCACCACACTGTTGTTTCACAGAGCTGAGTGATGGCGCTTTCCGTATAGTGGCCCGCGTGGGTTTTCTAACACTTACAAATTAGTGACATCAAGTGGTAGTTGAAAGACGGTTTCACCACAGTGTTGTCTCACAGAGTGGAGGATACGGCGCTTCTCTCACAGTCGCTCGCGTACGTTTTCCATCCCGTCCAAATTAGTGAGACCGAATGTTTCTTGACAGAGGGTTCCCCAAAATGTTGTTGTTTCCCGTATTTGAGTATAAGGCACTTTCCCTGTAGGTGTCGCATAGGTTTTCAAACTGTTCCAACCTGGTGCAACAAGAGGTTAGTTGACTGAGGGTTTGAGCAGACTCTTGTGCAGAGTTGAGTGTATGGCACTTTCCGCATGGGCTCCGCATAGGTTTCAAAGATGTTTTTAATCGTAGGGATACCAGATGTCAGCTGAAAGATGTTTCATACAGTCGTGCATACGGCAGTTTTGGTGTTGGCCCCGCATGGGTCTTCAAACACTTCTAACTTGGTGAAACCCGACGTTAGTGGATAGATGGTTTCCCCGCACGGTTGTTTCCCAGGGTTGAGTGCATGGCACATTCGGTGTAGGCCCCACATGGGTCTTCAAACTAAGAGGGGTCTAATGTACTGAAACAGGATGCGGGTTGAAAAAAGAGGGTTTCCGCCCAGTGTTATTTGCCAGACTCGAGTATATGACACTTTATTCGTAGGCCCCACAGAGGTTGTCGAATACCTCTAACCTAGTGAGACCTGGTGGTAGCTGAAGGATGGTTTCTCCACGGTAAGATTTCAGCGTGGAGTGTATCTCGTTTTCCTCATAGGTTTTCAAACACTTCTCAGCGAAGCAAGACGTTAGTTGATAAACGGCTTGTTTACGAGAAGTGTCACATACTCAACGCGGTGTAAAATCACTGGGCGGAAACATCTTTCAACTACCAACTTGTTCCACAATGTTAGACATGTTGGAATCCTAGACATAGAAGTAACAAGGAAAGTGCACTTTACTCACTTTGTCAAGGATCGTCGTAGATAAACCACTTTTCAACTAACACCTGGTTTAACTAAGCGGGAAGTGCTTGCAAACGCTTGCGGGGCCACAAAGACACCGCCAGGTACTCGGCGCTGTGAAACACCAGGGTGGCGATGCCTTTTAGCCGCTAACATCTGCTTTCGCTGCGTAGGTTTTCACGTGTTTGAAAACCCATGTGGGGACGAAACGGAAAGCGCCATAGGCTGAAGTGCATGAAACACTGTGGGGGAACCACCTTCCAACTAAAATCCTGTTTCAGTACGTTGGAAGCGTTTGCAAACCTCTGCGGGGCTTAGGCGCAAATGCCTACACGCAGCTCTGTGAAACAACTACGGGGAAAGAGTCTTTCACCTAACATCAGGTTTCAGTAAGTGAGCACTCTTTGAAAACCTATGCGGGGTCTACAGGGTAAGGGCCATAGAGTCACCTCCGTGAAACAACACCGTGGGGAAACCGACTCTCAAGTAACGTCTATCTGATTTCACAAAGCGAGAAGGGTTTGAAAACCCACGCAGGGCCGGGGCGGGGAAGGGCCCGTACACTCAACTCCGTGAAAAAACACTGTGGGGCATCCAGCTTGCAACTAACCTCTTGTTTCGCCAAGTGCAGTTGGAAAGCCTAGGTGGGTCCTACGGGGAAAGTGCCATGCACTCAACTCTGTGAAACAGAAAACATCTTTCCACTAACATCTTGTTCCACCAAGTTAAAAACGGGTCAAAGCAAATGCAGCACCTACACCGAGTGTGCCTTATACGCAATACCACGAAACACTCGAGGGAAATCTTTCTCCCATCGTCTTATTCATGAAGTCTGAAGCGTTTGGAGACCGATGCGGAGCCTAGGTGGAAAGTTCTATGAACTCAACTCTACCAGGCAGCACTTGAGGGAAACTATCTTTCAACTAGCATCTTGTTTCACTAAGTCACAAGTGTTTGAAAAACACTGTAGGCCTACCCCGACCAGTGCCTTGTCCCTAACTTTAGGAAGTACCGTGGGTTAGATACCATCATTCAACTGACGGCTACGTTTCACAATGTGAAAAACCTTTTAAAACCTTTTTAAAAATAGCTGATGGGCAGGGAGGAGGGCGCTTTTTTGGGTGAGCACTGGGTATTGTATGGAAACCAATTTCACAATAAATTATGTTTAAAAAAAACACTAAGGTTTAGCCTCACTAACTTAGAAGTATTTCAAAACTCCTGCAGGTAACTGTAACGGAACTTCAGTATACTCAACGCTGTTAAAGAAAACAAACAACACTGGCAAAACATTTTTTTCAGTAACTTCTTGCTTCACTAAGTCAGCAACTTTGGAAAAACCTAAGCCTAGGAGTTTAAGAAAAGTGTCACCAACTCAACTCTAGTGCAACAACACTGTGAAGAAAGCATCCTTCCCCTAACATCTTGTGTCACTACGTTAGGAAAGGACTGTAAGGAAAGTCCCATTTACTCGACCCTGTGAAACAATATGGAGAAACCCTCATCCCACTAACACCTTGTTTCAGTAAGAGGGAAATGTTTGAAAACCTCTGCAAGGAAGTATAAGGAAATTAGCAGATTCTCAACTCTGGGAAAATACATGCTGGAGAATGTACTTTCCAACGAACATATATTTTCACTAAGTCAGAAGTGTTTGACAACCTAGCAGGGAACCAGAGGGACTTTGCCCTAGGCAGGCTGAACTCTATGAAACAACACTGTCACGAAAACATCTTTCAACTGACATCTAGTTTCACTTAGAAGGGTCTGGAAACCTAGACCTAGAAGTGCAACCTTAAGGGATGTCGAGTCAACACTGAAACAACACTGTGGAGAAGCCACCTTTCAAAACAGTGCTTGTTTCACTCAGTGAGAAGTGTTTCAAAACCTAGACCTTGAAGTGGAATGAAGGTGCTTTATACCCAACTCTCGGAAACAACGTTGTGGAGAAACCGTTTTTGAAAACAATAGCTTGTTTCACTAACAGAAGTGTTTGAAAAGTGCTGCACTAACTGGAATGGAAGTTCTGTACACTCAACTCAGTGAAAACACACTGGTGAAACCATCTTTCACTAACTTCTTGCGTCCCTCAGAAGAAAACCTAGGCCTAGAAGTATAAGAAACGTGTCATCAATTCAACTCGTGTGAAACGAGACCGTGGAGAAGGCATCCTTCAACTAACTTCTTGTTTCACTCAAATAAACAAGAAATCTGTGTGGACATCTGTGCAGGGAACTACAAGGAATGTGTCTTATACTGAATTTAGTGAGAGAACACTCTGGAGAAACTGTCTTTCAACTAACATCTTGTATCACTAAGGTAGAAGTGTTTGGAGATCCATGCAGGTGACTAGAAAGGAAAGTGCCATACACTTCACTCAAACTGCCCTGTGTGGAGAAACTGTCTTTCTACGCACAACTTGTTTCATTCACTGTTTTGAAAACTTGTGCAGATAACTTTAACGAAATCCCCGTGTGTTCAGCCCTGTGAAATGACAACGTGGGGAAACCAGCATTCATGTAACATCTTGGTTCAGTAAGTAGGAAGTGTTTGAAAACCTGACGGAGAACCCTAAGGAAGAGTCCATAGCCTCAACTCTGTGAAGCAACGTTGTGGAGAATGCATCTTTCAACCAACCTATATTCTCCCTAAGTTACAATTGTTTGAAAACCTAGTGGCAAACTGGAAGGATAGAGCCACGGACTAAACTCTCTGAAACAGCATGGTCTCAAAGCAGCGTTTCATTAACTTGGAAGTGTTGGAAAACCTAGGCCTAGAAGCATCACTTCAGTGACATTTGCTCAACTCTGTGAAACCACACTGAGGAGAAACGATCTTTCAACTGACTTCTCGTTTTACTAACTTAGAAGTGCTTGAAAAACCTACCGACACAGATGGGGAACTATAAGGATAGTGGCACATACTCATCTCTGTGAAACAACATGGTGGGGAAACCATCTTTCAACTCTGGTTACCCACATGAGTTTCAAACACTTCTCACCAAGCGAAACAAGATATTAGTTAAATGACGGTTTCTTCACAGTGGAGTTTCAGATTGAAGTATATGGCACTTACCTTACATCCCTGAATAGGTGTTCAAAGACCTCTAACCTAGTGATACAAGACGTTAATTGAAAGAATGGTTGTTTCCCCGAGTTCAGGATGTCGTATACCAGCCATCTTTAAAGTTCCCTACATAGCTTTCCGCCCGTTTCCAATGTAGTGAAACAAGAAGTGAGTTGAAGGATGTGTTCTCTACAGTGTTGTTTTAGAAACTGGACTACACAGCACTTTTGTTATAAAGCTACGCCTCTCTATCCCAACAGTACTAAGTGAAGCAAGAGGTTAGTTGAAATGACATCCGACACACTGTGGTTTCACAAAGTTAAATTTGCGGCTTTTTGTTACAGGTCCCCGCATAAATTTTCAACTACTTCCTAGTGAAACCAGACCTTACGTGGATGACGTGTTCTCCACAGTGTAGTTGCAGATTGAAGGATCTGGCACTTTTTCTTATGCTTTCCTCCAGATTTTAGACCTCTGCCTTACTGGTACAAGATGTTAGTTTAAAGATGGTTTCACCACAATTTTATTTCACCGTATTGAGTATACACATTCCACTTTTCTTTATTGTTTCCCACATAGGCTTTCAAACCCTTCTGACTTAGTGAAACAGGATAACTAGAGGATGGTTTCTCCACCGTGTTTTGTCCCAGAGTGAATATTGGCCACTTAGGCTATTCTTACAGGCCTAGTGTTTCAGGCCCTTTTAACTTGAGTGCCACCAGAGGGTAGTTGAAAGATGGTTTCATGACAGGGCTGTGTCACAGAGTTTACCATATGGCAATTTGCTTCTAGTTCCCTGTTAGGTTTTCATACACCTCTAGCCTAGGGAAGAAATACGTTTGCTGAAAGAGGCATTCTTCCACAATGTTGCTTCACAGGGTTGAGTATATGGACATTTCCTCACCGTCCCTCCCATACGTTTGCAAACACCTCCCATGTACTGATTCCAATGTGACTTGCATGGTGGTCTCTTCAACACTGTTGTTCCACAGAGTTGAATATATGGCATTTTCGTTGCCATCACCCACCTTAAGGTTCAATCTTCTGAGACAGGGTGTTACTTGAAAGATGACTTCTTCACAGGGTTGCTTTACACAGAGTTCAGTATAGGACACCATCCTTATAGTTCCCTGCTCAGTTTTCCACACGTTTCCAATTTAATGAAACAAGATAAGAGTCAAAGGATGGTTTCTCCACAGTCTTGTTTCACCGAGATGGGTGTATGGAACTTTCATTAGAGTTACCCGCCAAAGTTTTTCAACAGTTCTAGCTTACTGAAACAAGTTATTAGTTGAGAGATGTTTTCTCCACAGCGTTCTTTGACAGAGTTGAATAAACAGCATATTCCTTATAGTTCCACGCCTACGTCTTCAATCACTTCTAGCATGGGGAAACCGTATGTTAGTTGAAAGCTATTTTCTTTCCCGCTGCGTTGATTCACAGGTCACTCTCCTTATAGTCCCCGCATAGGTTTGCAAACACTTCCTACTTAGTGATCCAAGATGATAGTTGAAAGAGAGCTTTTTTTCCTCAGTGTTTCTCACGGAGTTCAGTAGCTACCACTGTCTCATTATACTTGTAGGCCTTTGTTTCCCTACAGTTCTAACTTAGTGAAACAAGAAATCATTTGAACGATGGATTTTTACTGTGTTATTTCACAGAGGTCAGTTTACGGCACTTTCCTTACCCTTCCTTTCCCCATAGGTGTTCAAACACCTCGAGCTTGGTGAAACAATCGATTGGTTCAAAAATCATGTCTCCACAATGTTGTTTACCAGAGATGAGTATATAGCACTGACTCTGTTTCCCTGCATAGGTTTTCAAACCCTTCTGAGTGATCGACGTTGTGTCCACGGTTTTGCTTCAGTGAGTTGAGCATATGGCACCTTCTTGATAGTTCTGCATGAATGTTTCCCGACCCTTCTAACTTCATGAAACAGACGTTACCTCAATGATGTTTATGCCATGGTGCACTTAATCACAGAGTTGAGTGTATGGCACTCTCCTTTGAGTTCCCTGCATAACTTTTCAGGCCTCCCAGTTAAACCTAGGAGAAAGGCGGTTTTCAAAGATAGGGCTATATAGTATTCTCCTTCTAATGAATTACCCTCTTAGTTTTTCAAACCCGTCTAACTTAGTGAAAGACCATGTTCCAAAGTGTTGTTTCACAGAGTTGAGTTATGGCAATTTCCTTCCTGTTCCCCGCAAAGATTTTCCAAAACTCCTAACTACATCATCCAAGCTGTTATTTGGAAGAGGGTTTCTCTTCCTTGTTGTTTCATGGAGTTCCACGGGTTTTTCCACACCCTTCTGTTTTCACGAACCAGGATGTCAGTTGAAGGATGGTTTCTCCACAGTCTCATTTCACACAGTTGATGATACGGCACTTTGGTGAGGCATCTATGCCTAGCTTTCCCAACACTTCCAACGTTGTGAAACAAGAAGTCACAAGTTTGTTTCTGTGTGTTACTTCATGGAATTGAGCTCATGACACTTCCCCTACAGTCACCGGCGTAAGTTTGCAAACACTGCTCACTTAGTGTCCAAAGATATTCGTTGAAAGCAGATTTCTTTGCAGTGTTGTTTCAGAAAGGTGAGTATGTGGTACCTGCCTCGTCATTCCCCATAGAAGCTTTCAAACACTACTGAGCGAAACACGATGTTACTCGAAAGATGGATTCTCCACAGTGTTTTTTCCACAGCGATGAGTACAGTGCACTATCTTCCTAGCTTCCCTGCAAAAGTTTTCAGTCACGTCTAACTTGGTCATGCAAGATGATCCTTGAAAGATGAGACCCTGATGAAACCACGTTGTGCTACACAGGGTTATTTCACAGACCTCCCCCTACAGCACTTTTGGTTTTCCAACAATTCTAACTTAGTGATGCCAAAATGAGTCAAAAGTAAGTTTCGCCGCGTTGCTCCTTCACAGAGATCAGTATATGGCACCGTCCTTAGAGTTCCCTGCATAGGTTTTTCAAACATTTCTGAATGTTAAAGAAGTGTGTTGTAAAATGGTTTCTCCCCACACTTGTTTCACAGATATCAGTTCACGACGTGTTTCTTATAATTTGTGCAAAAGGTTTCAAACCCTCTCACCTCGGTGGAAGCGAGATGATAATTGACCGATGGTTTTCCCACACTGTTGTTTCACTGAAGTTCAGTATATGGCCCTTTCCTTATATTTCTAGGCCCAGTCATTCAAGCGCTTCTGAGGTAGTGAAACAAAATTTTGCTGAAAGATGGTTTCTCCTCCGTGTTGTTCGGCAGTAGATAGCAATTTCCTTACAGTTCCCAGCAAAGGTTTTCTAACAGTGAAACAAGTAGTTGATAGCTGGTTCCCGTGCTTTGTTTCTTCCCAAAGTTGAGTATATGTTACTTTCCTTATTGTTCCGTGAGTAGGTTTTCAAACAACTCTACCACAGTGACACAAGAAAATCCTACAAAGATCGTTTCTCCATAGTGTTGTTTTGAGAGATGATTATATAGGACTTACTATATAGTACCCCACCCGTAGTTTCAAAACAATTCTAACGTAACTAAATGTTCATTTGAAAGTTGTTCTCTTCACTGTGTTTTCTCCCCACAGGGATGAGTATATGTCGCTGTTTTTGGTTTTGGTTTTGTTTTGTTTTGTTTTGTTTTTTATAGTTTTTCAGATAGGTTTTCAGAAAGACACATCCAACTTCGTGAAACATGATGTGAGTTGAGAGATACGTTCTCCACTGCGTTGGTCCACAAATTTGAGCTTAGGGTACTTGTCCTTTCAGTTCCTTGCATACGTTTTCAAACACTTCTCACTTAGGGAAACAAGGTGCTTCGAAGTGGCTTCTTCGCAGTATTGTTTCCCAGAGGTCAGCGTATGGCACTTTCATTATAATTCCAGGCGTATGTTTTCAAAAACACCTAACTTAGTGAAACAAGCCATTACTTGAAAGGTGGCTTCTCCAGCGTTCCACAGATTTCAGTCTACATTACTTTCCTTATGGCTCCTAGCCCAGGTTTTGTATCTTTTCTAGCTTTGTGTTACAAGATTTCAGGTCATAGGTGGTTTCCCCAAGGTTGTTCTATAGAATTGAGTATATGGCAGCGTCCTTACTTAGAGTTCCGTGCCTAGGTGTTCAACCATTTGGTACTTTGTGAAAGAGGTTCTTCAGACTTGGCACTCTACGGTGTCATTTCACAGGGATGTGTGTATGGCACGTTCTTTATAGTTCCTGCATTGGCTTTTAAACATGTCAACCTAAGGGAAACAAGATGTTCCTGGAAAGGTTGGTCATTAGCAGTATGTTTCACAGAGTTCAGTGTATTGAACTTTCGGTATAGCTCTAAGCTTAGGTGGAGGTGAACTTGTAACTTAAGGAAACAAGGTTTTTCTTCAATTATGGTTTCTCCAATGTGTTCGTTGCACAGGGCTGATGATCTCGAACTTCTGTGATACTTCTGTGCCTCGGGTTTCCAACTGTGCGAACCTGGGAATACAGGAAGTTTGCTAAAAGATGCTTTCTACACAGTGTCGTTTCCCAGAGTTGAGTGTACGGCACTTTACCTACAGTTAACGCCATAGGTTTTCCAACACTTCACTTCTCTGTGAAACAACACTGTGGGGAAAGAACCTTTCAGTGAACGTCTTGTGTCACCGAGTTCGAATTCTTTGAAAACCTATGGGGGAACTATAAGTAAAGTGCCATATACTCACCTCTATGGAATGAAGCTGTGGAGAAACTCTCTTTTGACCAACATCTTGCGTCACTAAGTTATGGTTGTTTGAAAACCCATGGAGGGCACTAGAAGGAAAGAACCATGTACTCGTCCTGTGAAGCAACACTTTTAAGGAAACCTCTTTCCACAAGCATCTTTCTCTAAGTTTGAGGTGTTTGAAAACCTTGCAGGGAAGGCTGCGGAAAGGGCCATTATGCTAAACTCTGGGAAAGGACCCTGTTGAGAAATGTACTTTCAACATCTCGTGTCACTAGCTTAGCAGCATTTGAAAGCCTAGGCGTAGGAGCTTAACGAAAGGTCTAGCCACTCGACTTCTGTGGAGAAACCAGAGTAACATCTTATTTCACTCACTAAGTTAGAAGCATCTGGAAACATTTGCAGGGAGCCATAAGAAAAGTGCCATAGACCGAGCTCTGTGAAAAGACACTGAGGACAAACCACGTTTCCACCAACAACATCTTGTGTCACTAAGGGAGAAATGCCTAGAGCGAGAACGAGAAAGCCGTGTCCTGTACTCTGTGAAACAAACTGCAGCGAAAACATCTCAACCGCAACCTCTTGAATTAACCTGTAACTCAGTCAAAAGGTCTAGAAAACTTGTGCAGGAAAGTCTATTAGGAACGTCTTATATAATCATCTCTGTGTAGAAAATGCACTGTGGAGAAGCCGTCTTTTAAATCATATCTTGTTTCAGTAGGTAAGAAGTGTTTGAAAACCTTGGCCTGGTAGTAGAACTAAAGTGCCATTAAATCACCTCTATGAAACACTGGAGAAACCATCGTTCAACACTCCTCTTGTTTCGCTAATTTAGAAGATTTCGGAAACCTATGCTGGGAGCTAGAAGCAAAATGCTGGACACAGAATTCTGTGCAAGAACTCTGTAGAGAAACCACTTTTGAACGAACACCTTTGTGTCAACTAAGTTAACGGTGTTTGCAAAGCTTTGCAGGAAACCCTCCTCTCTGTGAAACAATGCTGGGGAGAAACCACTCTTCAAACTAACGTCTTGATTCTCTAAAAGTGTTTGAAATCTTAGGCCGAAAAGTGTAACGAAATTCCCATTCCCTCAACTCTGTGAAAGAACACAGTGTGCTGTGAAAGCCCCTTTTCAACTAACGTCTTGTTTTCATTGAATTGCAAGTGTTTGCCGCCCTAGGCCGCAAAGTGCAATGATACTGCCAGACACTGACAACACCACGGGAAAACCACCTTGCAGGTACCATCTTTCACCGGGTTACAAGGGTTTGCAAATCTAGGTGGGGAACAATAAGGAAAGTGCATTTCACTCATATCTGTACAACACTGTGAAGAATCAATTTCTCAACAAGCATGTTGTTCTTTCAACTATCAAACATCTTGTTTCACTTAATGGTGTTTGAAAACCTAAGTGTAGAATATTAATGAAAATACCATATATACTCAACTCTGTGGGAAAAAAGTGTGGAGGAACCTCTTTCTACTAACATCTTCTTTCACTATGTTAGAAGTATTTGAAAACCTATGCAGGAACAATAATGAAAATGTCATATGCTCAACTATGTGAAAGAACACTATGGCCAAACCATCTTTCAACTTACATCTTTTTTCCCCACTTTAGAAATGTGTGAAAACCGAAGCCTAGAATTATAATGAAAGTGCCCTATACTCAACTGTGAAATAACACCGTGGAGAAAATAACTTCAACTAACTTCTTGTTTCCCCAATTTAGTAGTATTTGAAAACACATGTGAGGATCTAAAAGTACCATGAACTGAATTCTGTGAAACAACCTTGTGGAGAAACAATCTTTCAACTGACTTCTAGTTTCCCTGTGTTAGAAGTGTTTGAAAACCTAGGTGTAAACGTGTAACAGAAGTGTCAAATAACGGTGTGAAACAACACAGTGGAGACACTGTCCTTCAACTCACATCTTGTTTCACTGAGTTATATGTGTTTGAAAGCCTAAGCTAGAAGAAGAATAAAAGTGACATATACTCAACTCTGTGAAACCACACTGTAGAGAAACCATTTTTCAACAAATGCCTTGACGCACTACATTAAAATCTGAACAAATATGTGGGGAACTAGAAGGAAAGTGCCATATATTGAATTCTGTCAAACTGAGGAGAAACCACTTTTCAAAGTGTTTCTTCTTTCACTACTTCAGAAGTGTTTGAACAGCTAGGCTTTAGAAGTATAAAAAAGTGCCATACATATACAAAACTGAAACAACATTGTGGAGAAACCATCGTTCAATTAACATCTTGTTTAACTAAGTCAGCAGTGTTTGAGAACCTTTGTGGGGACTTATAAGAAAGTGCTCTGTACTCATCTCTGTGAAACAACATTGTGAAGAACCATTATTTCAACTAACATCTTGTTTCACTGTTAGGAGTATTTGAAAACCTAAGCCTAAAAGAATAACTAAAGTGTCATATACTCAGCCTTGTAAAGCATACTGTGGAGAAGCCATCTTTCGACATCTTGTTTCACAAAGTTGGAGGTGTATGCAAAGCTATTCGGGGAACTAGAAAAGAAAGTGCCAGATACTCCATTCTGTGAAATAACACTGTGGAGAAACTGTCTTTCAACTAACACCTTGTTTCACTAAGTTCGCAGTGTTTGAAAACCTATGTGGGCAACTGTACAAAAGTGACACATACTCAACTCTGTGAAACAGCACAGTAGAGAAGCCATCTTTCAACTAACACACCAAAGTAACATCTTGTTTCACATATGCCACACAACCAACATATCACCAACACTCACTAAGATCTACACGCCAAACACACACCATACACATACCCACTTATACACCACAAGCCCCACGCAGAAACCTCACACAGTGCCTGTGTAACACATAAACACATAAGACATATATGAACCAAATCAAAACATACCTAAAGTTTCACACACAGTCACGCCGCATACATAGACCACCCATGTATTCTTTTCTTACTGCTTATAATTCACAGAAAGACACACACCACATGCATGCTACACCAATAATTTACATGTAACGTACAAGTAACACATACATCACATACCCAAAATATACATCACAAATACCACACACCATGTATACACCACACTACATATACAGCACATATATACCACACACAGTTCACATATACCATGAACTTAAATGCACACAGCACACATACATCAAAGACATACTGGTTACAAACCACATAAATTCACAGCCAAACACCAGGGAAGTAACAAACATACCCTCCCCCACATTCCACATTTCCCACAATTCTGAACTACACACATACACACCCACAAACACACACACACACAAAACACAGATACCATGAACGCCCTACACCAAAAAGATATCACACATAGAAACTCGACATGCACATCACAAACACACTATATGTATAAAACACACACCCCACGTATTAACCACACTTGTCACACACACACACACACAAACTCACACGCACCTCATATCACTTACCACCCAGAAGCCAAAACATGTGCACACATATACCACAAACACAAATATGTCCCACATGACACACAAACCAAATACGCTACAAACAGCAAACAGATCACACACCACACACACACCACATACAGAATTCATATCAATCCATGTCTCCTATTTGTATGATACATAAACCGCACAAACACCACACATATAACATGTACACACATATGCCACACATGCACCATAGTTACACCACAATACCACATACTCAATGTATATATTTTGCCACACACATACACGTTGCACACATATGCCACCCTTAGTCCACATATATACACTTTTACCTCACACAGGCACAACACACACATCACACATATGCCACACACACAAAGCACACACCCCCAAAACAACAGATACAGCATACCCATTACATACAGCACATATAGCATTCACACATTACATATACATAACACCTACAACACACTTGATACACATATGCCACACACACATCATATATCACATATTCCACGTGCACACACCAATGTAAGAAACACCTTATGTCAAAATATACTGCAAGCACAATCACATGACACATACACCACACAGACACACAACACAGATGCCACACATACTTCATATACACTGCACATATATCATAATTCATACCACATGCACCCACACATCACAGACCTAACACACATATACTACATATAAACAAGCCATTCAAATTCACTGCATATATACCACACTTATACCACACAAATACACACCAAATACACACCAAGCATATCACAGGACACTTCACAACCGACATATACACCACTTCCACTCCATCCCACTACCCATATGCTGCATACCATCATAAACATATATTACTCACATCACAAAGAAAGCACACAAACACCACAATGAGATCATACATGTACCACACACAGCACATAAACTACACATACAACACATATCCACAACATACACACCACTCTTAATCTTCACATCAAAGACACATACATGGCTTGTCTCATCACAAGTACAGGCAAAGCAAACACACAAAATGTGTAAATTGCACACACAACACATATGCTCCATATATATCACAGTCACACCACACATGCACTGCCCAAACCTTACATAAGACACACACAGAAACACACATACACCACATCTGCACCACACATCTATGTAACATGCATCACATATATACCACACACACACACCACAAATCCATGCTACTCTAACCTCAAAATTCAAACATACATCACATAAATACCACACATATATTACAGTCACTCATGCACACCACACATGAAATCTATACACACATATGCCAGAAACACATCAATGTATACCACACACATATTCCACTATATACAATATACTCACCAATCATAACACATTCACATTGGTAATATACCACACTTAGCACATATACAACACACATACCACTTATATGCCAAACACTCACAATATATATAACACATAAACATCATGTATACACACAAAATGCACACCAGACATTTATGGTAAACAGTTCACACCAGCAAATGTGCATAAACAACATCAACATATTTTGCCACACACATTACTTAGGACACACAACACACACAACACACGTGTACCACAGTCATTAACAAAACACAAACACCCCACACACAACATGCATGCCACACGAATACCACAGGAAAACACACTTCACATGGAGAACAAACACACCAGAGACATAACATGATCAAAACTCTTACACCACTTCCACTCCATCCCACCATCCATAGTCTGCATGCCACCACATATCATTATACACCTCATAAAGAAAACACAAACACCACAAAGAGATTGCACATGTACTGCACAGTGCACATAAAGTGCATATACACCACATACTCCCAACACCCACACCACACTTATACTGCACATAAAAGGACACACACACATCATGTCATGTCACTTATACAAGAAACACAAAATACATGCAAAAGAAACACACAAAACATAAATCACACATATACAATCTACACCACACCACACATGCACCACAAATGTACACATTCATACCACACACACCAAGGACACTCCATATACCACACATACAACCCCCATGTGCACTGCCCAAGCCATACATAAGTCACACAGAAACACACATACACCACACCCACACCAGACATGTACCTCAAATATATACCACACCACCAGACATACGTGCCATACACACCTCACAAATCAAACATACATCACATGTACATCACGCATGTATTACACACACATATTACACATGCTCATTCATATGCACCACACACACAACACACACGCAGGTACACCATACATATACCAGAAACATGCTAATGTATACGAGACACATACTACCATATATGCCAGTCACTCTCCAATCATACACACACAGCACATGTACACATGTAACTCTTATGCCAAACACTCCCACGATATATATACAATATATATACACAAACACCTCATACACACACCAAATGCACACCAGACCTATATTATACCCACCTCACACCAGCAAATGTGCAAAAACAACATCAACACATTTACCTACATACAATACAAAGGACACACACAAACACACACACCACACATATACCACACCCAGAAACAATACACAAAAACTGCACACACAACACATGTGCCACACAATACCGCAGAAACACACATTTCACATGTAGAACAAACACACCAGAAACATAACATAATCACGACTCTTACACCACTTCCACTCCATCCCACCACCCATATGCTACATATCACCACAAATATATATTACACATATCACAAAGAAAACACACAAACACCACAAAGAGATCACACATGTACCACACAGTGCACATAAAGTACACACACACCACATATTCACAACATCTACACCATGCTTATACTACATATACAAAGACACATACACATATCATGTCACTTATACTAAAAACACTAAGTACATGAAAAAGGAACACAAAGACACATAATTTACACACACAGTACATGCACCATACATGCTCCAAAAATATACACATGCACAGTACTTGCACCAAGGACACTCCATATATACCACACACACACAACCCACATGCACTTCCTGAATCACACATATGTCACACACAAACACACATACACCACACCCACACTAGACATCTACCTCAAATACTTCAAATATATACCACAACCACACCAGACATACATGCCACAAACTTCATAAATCAAATATACATCACATATACACCACACATAAATTGCACACACTCTCATATGCAACACATATACAGCACACACACAAGAATACCATACATAAACCAGAAACACACCAATTTATACCATACACATACTCCTCTGTATGCCACACACTCGCTAGTCATAACAGAAACACACCAGAAATTTAACACACATAGCACATACACGACACATATGCCACTTATATGCCACGCACTCATGAGATATAAAACACACATACACAGCAAATGCACACTACACATATATCATACACCCTTCACACTGGAAAATATCCATAGCGAACATCAACACCGCAATTAGCCACACATAATACATATCACACACACACACACACACACACACACACACATACCACATATACCACACCCATAAACAACACACAAACACCACACACACAAAACACTTGCCACACAAATACCACAGAAATGCACACTTCACGTGGAGAATAAACATGCCAGGGTCATATCATTATCGCAACTCCTACACCACTTCCAGTCCATCCCACAACCCATATGCTGCATATCACCACAAACATATTGCACAGCTCACAAAGAAATATACAAACACCATGAAGAGATTGCACATGTACTGCACAGTGCACATAAAGTACACATACACCACATATTCACAACACCCACACCACGTTTATAGTACACATACAAAAAATATACCCAGCATGTCATATCACTTATACTAAAAACACCACGTACATGCAAAAGAAACACACAGAACACAAAAATTACACACATAAAATATAAACACCACACCACACATGCACCACATATATACACATTCACACCATACATACCAAGGATGCTCCATATACACACACACAACCCACGTGCATTGCCCGAACCATACAAATGTTAAGCACATACACACATACACCACACCCACACCAAACATCTACCTCTCATACTTCATTTCTATACCACACACGCACACCATGCATACATGCCACACACACCTCACACATCTAAAAATACATCACAAATACACCACACATGTATTACACACACCTATGACACACACTTTCACTCATACTCAACACACAAACAGCACACACCCAGGCATACCGTATATAAACCAGAAACACATCAATGTATAACACACACAAACTCCCCTATATGCCACACACTCACCAATCATAACACATACACACTGGAAATATACCACACATAGCACACACACAACACATATACCACTTATATGTCACATACTTATGAGGTATACAATACACATACACACCAAATGCACACTACACTTATGTCATATACCTTCACACCAGCAAATATGTATAATGAACATCAGCACCACAACTAGCCACACACAGTACATACAACACAAACACACACATCACACGTATACCACACCCATAAACAAAACACAAACACCATGCACACCACACGTGTGCCACACAAATACCACAAAAACACACACAACCCATGGAGAACAAGCACACCAGATATACCATAATCACAACTCATACCATACACACAGCACACGTGAACACACATAAACCACCTATATATTACTGACACACCACACACACTCCACACACACACACCACAAATATCATGAACGCATACACCACATATATACCACACATATCATACATACAAAACACACAAAAACACATATCACAACCAGTCCAGACACCACACATAGAATTCACATACGAAATACACCCACATACCACACATAAACCAGAGATATCACACAGACACACCACACATACATCACACAATAACCACAGATACAGAGCATTCACTCTGCATGTACAATGCACACAATAACTTACCACACATACCACACACTGCACATGCCATGCATCTACCTTGACACAACCAACACACACTCTACATATACTCCACACCTATATTTCACTCATACACCTTCCACACACACCCAACACAAAGAGAACCCTTATACCATGTACATTCCACATGAACACACCCCTGAGTCTGCCTTCATACAGCACACACCACAGATATACCAAACACTTGAGCTGCATATATAAAACAGCACACAACAAATATACCACACATGCAGCTCATACCCCACCTTCACCACATGTACAGCACACATAGGCCACACACACACACACAACTTCACACACTTCAAATACCACACATTCACCACACAATAACCCCATGTTTACATAGATCCACATACATACACTACACATTCCACATATACACAATGCTCACAGACACACCATGCATACAGTAAAACACATCAACATTGTTACACACACACACAGACTCCACAGTGTTCACCACAGTGAACACACATACAACACATGTAGATACCACACATATACCAAACACACACCCTGTCCATACTAGAACACCCCATACAGCACATACACATCCCATGTATCCCACACCTAAGCACTCATTCTACACACAAACACACACCACATCTAAATGAGAAACACACCATACACATACCAACACCAAATATATACCACACTCCTCAAACATACTGTGAACATACACCCATGCCACACAGAAAACACACACACATGATGCTTACACTACACAAAAACACATGTACCACACTTCCATGGGAAAACTATACCACACACACCTACCACATGCAAATCAACACATACTGCATTGCTACACCACCCATATACCACACACACCACCCATATACTATTTATAGTCCACACCTAGAGTACACATGCACAAAACACACAACACATGCACTACACAACCCCCCCCACACAAAACAGCAGCACACGCAATGCAAACTGCATTTGACAAATACACTACACACACCACTTACACACATCAGAAACACAACACGTACAACATACACACCACAGAGACTATACTTACCACACGTGACAAAAACCAGAAACAACATCATAAAACACAAATCAAATAAATGACATGAAGAAAACCACCATTATCATGCATATAGTACACTCAGTGTATACACACACTACACACAACACACATATGGCATAGGTCCACCACACAGAGCACACACAACAGATATATACTACACACTCCATACACAGACCACACATTTACTACACACACACACTACCCATATGCCACATACAGATGATATATATACTACACAAACACAAACACTGCCGCTGAACCCCCACACACACAGACACCACAGACACACTACACATCTTCCACAACATACATGAGCCTCACAAACATCTCACACACCACACATATACAACACTCACACAGAGGATACGTGCCTCAAACACATGGTTACGCTATTCATACACATGTATCACACACATGCACACCACACACACACAGAACTATAACAAGGCACAGCCACATATATGTCACACACACAAAACCTGATCCTACACACCAAGGTACTCTACACATACAACACACACAGTACACAAACAATACGCCTATACCATGCACACACAGGCCAAACTTACACCACACACAGACCACCTATAACACTTTCACCACACATACATGTACCACATATACACAAAACATACAAGACACATATTTCAGAAACACACAAAACTCACCACACACATGCAATGCTTACAGCACACCCACCACATGCAGCACAATTTCAACACATACTTTTACACATAAACCACACACACATACCTCACATGTACCCATACTTACCATACAGATACCACACACACCACCTATAGCACATATACACAACACACACTCACCACACACAGCACACATATTCCAAAAAACTTCCATGCATATTTGCCACACATACTACTTATAACCACAAAACCCTACATTTATACCACTTTGGCACCACGCATACATCATACATTGTGTATACAGTATATACACAAAATACTCCCAAAGCACACAGAAATATATACCTACATGATTACCACACACGTTCCCCACACCCACCACACCAACACACAGATCACCACATACACATCACTCAAACTCCTCAAACAAGCATTGTGTATACCACACAAAACACACACACAACACCACCAACACAAGTACCAAACACTCACATACCATATGCACCTCCCACATGACACATATAAACCAAAATCACCCAACATGAAACTCACACACAACACACCTATACCACACATATGAAACATGCACCACAACACACCATACAATAACAAACACACACCACACAAATAACACGGGTATAACAGATTTATACCACATGTATGCAATGGATAAACCACATACAGCACATATATACCCCACAGTCGCAACAAATATACCCCATGCACACCTAACATATTCACCACAATCTCACCACACTCACAAATGCGCGCTGCAATGCACTGTACATTAATCACACTTGATCCACACATACACAAGACCTATATCTCACATGCAAATATCAGACACACACCACATAACTATCACATATATGCCATACACACCACTGTCAGACATCAAAAGATCTACAGATACAATACAAATTCCACAGTTACACCAAAAACATACCACTCATAGAATATCAACACGCATCACACACTATGCATACAAAACACATGCACCACATGTTAACCATACCTATGACACACACACTCACATACACATCACTTCTACACATACTACATATAAGCCACAATGCATGGTCACATATACCACAAACACAAACCATACATATATCACACACAACACACAAACAAAACACACTAGAAACAGGAAACATTGACCCCACACCGAACATATACCACATACAGAATTCATAGAAACCATACATCATATTTGTGCCACACACAAAAAAGCACCACAGCACCCATATAACACAAACAGATATATGCCACCTATGCATTAAAGCTACACAACAAACACCACATTTATACCAAAGCACATGCTAAATATATATACACACACAACATATACAACATAATTTCACCACACACACAACTCCCACACACATTGCACCTATTTATCAATCCTAGTCCATAAGAATACAACACATATACTTCACACAGATATACCACACACATGCCACTCACACAAACCACACAAACCAAAAAGAACAGATACAGCACACACATTACACACAAACACCATATATACTCCACACAATACACACCACACATATCACTCACACATTACATATACACAACACATATACCACACTTGATGCACATGTGCCACACTCACATATCACACACCCACACATATACCGTATACATGCACACCACACATAAGAAACACAATATGCCCACATATACTGCAAGCACAATCTTATTCATGACACATACATCACACACACCACACAGATACACAACACAGATGCCACACCTACGTACTCCACACATACTTCATACACACTGCATATATACCCTAACTCATACCACACATAACACACACATACTACACACAAAGAGCCAATCCAAATTCATTGCACACATACCACACTTATGCCACACTTATAAAACACAAAAACACACCAAATACCATGCACACCACAAGACACTTCACAACCCACACATACACCATCTCCACTCCTTCCCATCACACATATGCTGCATATCACCACAATTATATATTACACACATCACCAAGAAACACATAAACACCACACAGAGATTGCACATGTACCACACACTGCACATACACCACACATATGCCACATATCCACAATACCTACACCACTCTTAATCTACACATTAAAGACACATAGACAGCATATCACATCAATTATATGAAACACACACAGTACATGCAACACAAACACAAAACACATAAATTCCACACACACAAATTATATACACTCCATTTATATCACACAGACACACCACACATGCACTGCCCACACCATACATATGACAGAAACACATATACCACACCCACACCAGACATCTAACTCACATACATCACATATACACCACACACACACACATACACACACACACCACAGATACATGCCACACAAACCTCACAAATCAAACATACATCACATATATACTGCACATATATTACACACTCTTCAACTCATACATACCTTATATATAGCACACATGCAGGCATACCATACCTATACCAGAAACACATCAATGTATACCACAAAATACTCCCATATATACAAGACATTCACCTATCATAACACATACACACTGGTAATATGCCACACATAACACATATGCCACACACATACCACTTATATGCCAAATGTTCACAAGATATATAACACACAAAAACCACATATACACATCAAATGCACATGAGACGTATATTATACACACTTCACCCCCGCAAATGTGCATAACCAATATCAACACAGTTAGCCACACAGAATACATATGACACAGACAAATGCACACACCACATGTATACCACACACATAATAAACAAAACACAAACACCACACACACATGTGTGCCACACAAATACCACAGAAGCACACACTTCACATGGAGAACCAACACACAAGAGATGTACCATAATCACAACTCTTATTTCATACACAGAGCATACATGAACACACACAACTACCTATAAACCACTGACACACCACACACACTCCACACATGCCACACAAATACCATAGCCACACACACACCACATATATGCAACATGTATCATACATACAAAACACACAAAAACACATATCACAACCATTCCAAACAGATACCACACACAGCACACACATACCAAATATACCCACACAGCATTCATACACCAAACAAGATATATCGCACAGACACACCACACATACATCAAACAATAACCACACATACAGAACACTCACTCTGCATGTACAACACACACAGTAACCTTACCACACATGTACCACACACCACACATGTCAAACATACAGTTAACTGCCTAACTACACTGTGTTTAAGATGTCTTTCATTTGGTTTTTAACGTGCATCTAGTTGGGTATTTCTTTAAAAATCTCTTCATTATCCAAAGAGAATAGTGATGCACTTAACTGCAACAGACACCATTGTGGCTAAGGCATCTTTGAATTCTCTTCTTAGATTCATCCAGTAAGAAGTATGCTTAAATACTTCTAAATAATCACCAGGGAATATACAGGTGCTTAACTGCCTGAAACAGCCATGCACTCAGTAAATTCTATAAACATTTTGAAAATACATGAAGTAACAAGTGTTCTTAAATTTCTTTGTGTAAACTCTTATACTTAAAGGTGTAAAACTACCCAGCTGCAAGACTGGTTAATGACTTTCAGTACACAAAAATTCATTGAAACACTCCATGTGAGGAATGGGAAATGACCCAGTGCTTATCTGCTTAAAAGTACAGTGCTCTTCAAAGGGCTCTTTCATGTAGGATTTCATGGACATGTAACAAGACCATTAGTTTAAATATTCCGTATCTGTGAGAGGGTAATGGCCATGTGCTTATCTTCCTAAAAGTAAAGGCTATGTTTCAAGCGGCTTGCATAGGCCTCTTACACAGAAAAGAAGTGCTTATAGTAAAGCACTAGAGGCGACTTAACTCCCTGAATCTGCAGTGTGCTTAAATTCAGTTAGCATTTTAGGTCAATGTGGGAAGAAGTGCTCCTGTGTATACAAACTAAGGAAGGGGCTACTGCTTGATTGTCTAAAACTACTCATTGCTGAAGGTGTCTTACATGTAGCTTTTCACATACAGCTCATTGGAACCTTTGTTGAAATGGTGTATATTACCAATAGGAATGGCCATGTGCTTCACTGCATAAAACCACATTGTGCTTAAAGTGGTTTTCATTGCCCTGTTTAAAGTTTTTTTTCACTTTTTAAATTATTCTTTAATTCCATTTAGTTAAACTAGAGTGTTACAATAATTTCAAGTGCACAATAGAGGGATTCAACAATTCCATATACACTACCCAGTGCTCATCATGACAAGTACAAGTGCACTACTTTATCCCCAACAACTATTTAAACAATCTCTCCATCCTTTCCCCTCTGGTAACTATTCATTTGTTCTCTATAATTTAGAGTCAATTGCTTGGCTTCTCTCTCTCTTTCTATCCCCTTTGTGTGTTATGTAAATCTGTTTCACTTAGATCTCTGGCTGTACACTTGTCTTGTTCTTTAATTTTGGATAAATTTCTGTCTTTTCACTTCCTCTAAGTCTCCATGCCTGTTTCTGTGTAAAAATTTTTTGTTAGCAACACAGAAAGGCCATGTTCTTAACTGCCAGAAACAACGCTATACTTGAAGCATCTTTGAGTTAGCTTCTTAGATTTTTCCAGTAATCTGTGTGCTTAAATAATTCTGTATAAGAAGTAGGAAATTTTTATGTGCTTAACTGCTTGAAAAAACTGTGTTCAAGGAGGATTTTATTAACTTTTAAGTTCATGTAGTAGCAAGTTTTCCTAAAGTCTTTGACACAAATAGAATGGAAGGGCTTAATGCTTAACTGCCTAAAACTACACTGTGTGTAAAGGGTCTTGAGGGACCACTTAGACATGGGAGCAAGAAGTATTCCTTAGCCCTTCTGTGTAAGCTCTAGAGAATGGCCTGGGCACAAGAGCCTGAAAGGCCACTGTGCTTAAAGCAAATGTCAATTAGTGTTTCAGATAAAGGTAGTAAGAAGTGCTCTTCTCTCTGTCCACTCTAGGGAAGGACCTTGGGCTTAAGTGTTTGAAACTACTTTTTGCTTATAGCATCACTCATGTAGCCATCACATACATTTCATAGCATCTTTTGTTGAAACACTCTCTTACCAGTAAAAAGACCATGTTCTTAACTGCCTAACACTACCTGGTGCTTCAGGTGTTTTTCATGTAATCTTTAACATAAGTCCATAGGAGCTTTTGTTGAAACACTATTAGCAAGGGGAATGGTCATGTGCTTCTCTTGCCTAACTGTGCTCTGCTTCAAGCTGAGTTCAAAAAGGTTTTTGGATAAATGCAGTCATAACCCTTCAGACTCTGGTGTACAAACACTGGAAATGCCCTTGCTCTTAAGTATCTAAAACTACACTGTGGTTAATGCATCTTTTGTGTCACGTACCATGGATATCTAGTATAAACTTTTGTTTAAACCCTATTTAGCTTAGGAAATGCTCTTGTGTTTAATTGAAGACAAAAGACTGTGCTTAAGGTGTTTTTGAGTTAGTTCTTGGATTTACCCAGTAGGAAGTGTGGTTAAATTTGGGTAAGCACTAGGGAATGCCCATGTGTTTGTTTTACTACCTGAAATACTTGTGTACTCAATGATGTTTCCAAATGCCTCCTAAATACAAATGTTCTGAAAGTTCTTTATATTATCAATAGGGAAGGGCATTCTAAGTGCTTAGAACTACACTGTGCCTTGAAACATTCTTTATTAGCCTTCACATTTATATGAAATTTTGTTGAAACACTATATATTAGCAATAGGCAATGGTCATGTACTTTAGTGCTTAAAACTATACTGTTTTTCATGACACCTGCATGGACTTCTTACCATTTAATAAAAAGTGTTCTTTACGTGTACTCCATCAACGTTAGAGAGATTCCTTGTCTTTTTTAAAATTTTATTTATTTTGAGGGAGGGAGGGAGGGAGAGAGGGAGGGAGAGAGGAGAGAGAGAGAGACAGAGAGACAGAGAGAGAATGCAAGGAAGCCAGGGGCAGAAAAAAGATAGAATTCCAAGCAAGTTCCACACCATCAGCACAGAACCTGATGCCATTAGCAGAGAGCGTGTTATGGGGATACAGTGCACAAATTTTGAGATCATGACCTGAGCCATCATCAAAGGTCAGACAAAGGTCAGACTGAGCCACCCAAGCACCCCCAAGAAATGCCTTGTCTTAACTGCCTTTAACTACACTGTGCTGAAAGCAGCTGTTGACCATTTTAGATGAATGTAGTAAAAAGTATTCTTAGCCCTTCTGTATAAACCCTAGGAAAGGGCTTTGTCCTTAACTGCTTGAAACTACACTGCACATTATGTGTCTTTCATGCAATGCCTGAGACAGCCAGCTTGCTAGGAGGGTACCTTCTCAACATTCTCCAATTCTCATCTGTCATGAAGAACACTGGTCTTCCATGTATCAATTTTCACCACTTTTCTTAATTTTCAAATGAGGTTATCCTTAGGCTCCATTGAGAATCAGACTCTATGAGGAATATCCTCTGCTTGGAATTGGGGCGTCTGATGAAGTCTTTGTAACTGTAGGATAGGTGTTTCACAGGAATCCCTTTTAATTTTGTTTCAGAACAATGTGGATATCCAGAGGCCTAGGCCATGTGAAGATGCCCAGCAGAGAATGTTTGTGTGTAGGATGAGCCAGAGGTTTTGGAAGGGAGCTGGTCTCTTTTCTGGGTGATTTGAAATAGTTCTTTCCAGATTCATTCCATTCCCACTGGAAATGTAGAACATTGGCCCTCACTGGGGACATTCTCTTCCCATCACTGTTTTTTCTAACCAAGTCTTTGTTTACACTTAGGAGCAGGGAGCTCTGACACTCAGCCAGCACCCAGGAAGAGCCAGGGTGTTCCCTTTTTGGTCCTGTGTTCAGGGAGAGGTACCAGAGCCAAATATCCAAAAGGAAGATGGCCTGTTAGTCCTTGAACACTTGGTGCTTGTCCAGTTGTGACTCATTCTCCTGGATGCTTGAGATGCCCTCATTTTCACTAGCAGACAGTTCACACATGGGCAGTATGCTCAGGAGCTGGTGAGTGCAAGAAGAGCCCTTTCCAGGAAGACAATACAAGGTTATGGTTCCAGATGCCTGAGCAACAGCCAGGGGCATCTGACAACTACAGATCAACCACTGCTGTTTGTATCCACTGTTGGGAAAAGTGAGAAACAGACAAAACCTGGGGTTTCAGGCTCCTATTGCAGAAAGAATGCAGGCTTCTTGCTGACAGGGCTCCCAGATGTATTTTGTAGATGGCTCCCTTTGCTTATTATCTGCTTCCAACTTGGGAGTCTGGTGGTATCCTTGTGACTATGATACAGGTTTTGCATTGGGCCCTTCTCAATCTGGTTTCAGAACTATGTGGACATACAGCGGCCTAGGGCATTGGAAGGTGCCCAATGGAGAATGTTTGTATGTAGGCTAAGTCAGAGGTTTGGGGAAAAAGCCAGAATCCGGCATGAGGTAAGAAGAAGTATAGATAGATATCTCCTTTCTGGATTTAGCCCATGCCAAATAGAAATGCAAAACCTTAGCCCTCCATGTACTCCCTCCATGACTGTTGTTCTCCCGTGTCACCATTCCCATTCCAAGATCATGGGCTGTCATTTCCACAGCCAGGATCCAGCAATCAGATGTGACTTACGAGTCAGTTCCTAAGCCAATTGGGAGCTCTCAGGGTCTGATATTCTAAAAGAAAACCCACCCTCCTGGTACCTAGCCAGCTAGCATAACCTTCATGAAGGAAAACCAGTTTGCTTCCTCCCATAGCTGATGGTGAAGCCTTCACCCTAAAGATCAGAAGGTTTGTGTATGCACAGTATGCTCTAAGAGCTGTTCTACACACAAGTCTCTTGAGTGAAGTCCACACCAAAGCTGCATACCAAGCACGTGAAGCACATACCTGCTACTGCTACATCTCTGCTGCCCCATCTGCTAATGGGATGACAGGAAAGACATCCAAAGCCATGTCTTTCCCTATCTATTTGAAGGAATAATGGAGGCTTCATAATGGCAGTGCTTCGGGTGTAGCATGAAAAGATGTCCCTTTACCAAAGCCCAAAGGTGTTTCTAATTCCTGAGACACTCAGGCTATTCACTTCACAGGTCTCCCATTCCCATCTCTAATGAAGAAATCTGGCCCCCTGACCATCACTTTGAACCCCTTTGCTCTATTTTCAAAAGAGTTTCTCCCTTGGGTTCCTTCCTAGTGAGTCTCTTAGAGTAATATCCTCTGCTTTCAAGGGGAGAGTCTGGTGAAGTCCTTTTGACTGGAATAGGTTTCATAACAGGACCACCCCTTAATTTGGTTTCAGAAGTGTATGGTCATCCAGAGACCTGGGTCATTGGAAGATGCCCAGTGGAGAATAATTGTATGTATGCTGGGCCAGAGGTTTCTGGAGAAAGCTGGCCTACATTATGTACTGAGATGAAGTGAAGGGAGATATCTCATTTCCAGATTGAAGCTATTCCCATTGCAAATGTCGAGCTTTGGCCCTCCTCCTGGCCATTTCCTTCCCATGGCTGATTCTAAATAAAGCTTTGTTCCCACATAGGAGCCATAGAACCTTTGCTCACTCAGCTGGCACCCTGGGGTAGGCCACAGACTCCCACTCTGGTCCAGTGCTCAGTGAGAGCTGTCAGTGTCTGCTATATAAAAAGGAAATTTATTCCCTGAGTGTGGTGCTTGGGTTGATTGAGTTGCCTTCATTTTGAGAGACAGTTTGCAAATGGGCAGTATGAACCAGGAGAGAGTCAGCACAGGAAGAGCCCTTTCCAAGAATAGGGAATGAAGTCCGTGTCCCAGACTCTTGAGCAAGAGCCAGCAGAACCCAAAGCTAAAGCCCAAACAGTGCTGTCTCAATTGATGGAAATATTGGGAGGTACAGACAAATCCAGAAATTTATGGCTTCTGAAGAAAGAATGCAGGCTATTTGCTGAGAAGGCTCCCAGGTGTAGCCCTGGAGAAGGCTCCTTTTGCCAAAGGTCACAAGAATATTTTATTCTGGATACAACCCAGTTGATGGAGTTTTTGCTGGGTACTTCATTCTCAACACTCTCCATATATCAACTCAAACAATGAACACTGCACTCCGTCCATTTGCACACTTTTGCTCTTTTTTTTTTTTTGGAAAAAAGATTCTGTCTGGAATCTGTTCAGAGCCAATATCTAGAGTAATATCGTCTTTATTCAAGGTGGGAGTCATGTGGTGTCCTTGGAATAGTGATATAAGTTTTATATTGGGTCCTTCTCAATTTGGTTTCAGAACTCTGTGGTCATCCAAAATCCTAGGGTATTTGAAGGTGCCCAGGTAGAATTCTTGTGGGTAGGCAAAACCAGAGGTTATGGGAGGATCCCACCTCCCATGTGGGACAAGAGAAAGGGAAGGTAGATATGCCTTCCTAGATTTGAACCATGCCCATTTGAAACGCAGAACTTTGACTCATCTCGTACTCATTCCTATCCCATGACTGCTTTCCTAACTTGGTATCAGTTCATACTCCAAGACCATGGGGCTGTCACATATACAGCTTGCGTCCAAGGACTGGTGATGACTTTCCAATCTGTTCCTGAATCAAGCAGGGTTCTCAGAGTCTGATATCCTAGAGGACAGCTGACCCTCCTGGCCTTAACTGATGGAGATACCCTCATTCAGAAAAAAAGGACAGTCTGTGCACCTGCAGTATGCTCCAGGACCTGAACAGCATACAGGTCACCTTTTGAAGAAATAGTGCACCAAGCCCTCGTTCCCACCACTTGGTCATCAGATGGAAGCACACACTTCCATACCCCAGAATCACTCCTTCCCCTATCTACAGATCTGATGGGCAGAAGCACACCAACATCCAATTGTTTCCCTCTCTTTCTTAAGGTAGAATGTGGACCTCTTGCTCACAGTGCTCTAAGACACAGCCTGTAAAGGACTCCCTTAGCCAAAGCTCATAAAAAGTTCTTATTCCTGAGCCATCCTCTGCCTTGATAATACACTGTGCTAGTCACTTCATTCTCAACATGACCCAATTCTCATCCATAATGAAGATCGCATGTCCTGTGTGTATCCATTTTCATCACATTGCCTTATTATCAATCCAAGTTTTTCTTTGGATCCATACAAATTCAGTCTTTCAGAGTACTATCTTCTGCTTCCAAATGTTTAATATGGTCCAGACCTTGGTATTGTGGTATAGGTTGAACCAAAGTGACCCTTGCATTTGGGTTTCATGACTACATGGATATCCAGATCCCTAGGGCATTGGAAAAGATCTAGCTAGCAGAGAACTGTTTGTGGAGGATGGGCCAAAGGTGAAGGTGGAGCTGACCTCCTTGCTGGGCCTAGGAGAAATGAAGTTAAATATCTCCTTTCCACATTGATCATATTCCCACTGGATGGAAATATTGAAAGAACTTTGGTCCTCCCTGCAGCCATTCCCTTTCCCATTTACTGTATTTGTGACTATGTCTTTGTTCACCCTTAGGAGCCATGTAGCTGGCACTCAGCCAGCACCAAGGCATGGGCATCAGATTCCCACTGTGTCCCATGCTCAGTGACAGCCATCAGTATCAGCTATCCGAAAGGAGAATAGCCCTCCTATCCCAGAACTTGATACTAAGCTCTTTCTGGAATGGGAGTGGGGGTCGGGAGCCAGCTTGCCTGATTGCCCTGCCTGATTGAGGTGCTTTCATTCCTAAAAGTAAACAGTCCACACAGGAGCAGTAGGCTCCAGAATCTGGTCAGCACATAAAAACTCTTTATAGGAAGATGGAAGTGATGCCCATTTCCACATTTTGAGCAACATCTGGTGGCACCTCAAAGCTACAGCACACTCAGTGCTCACTGCATTCCCCAAATGAGGAAAAAAACAGGGTTCTTCAGGACTTTCTGACAGAAGAAGGAAGGCCTGTTGCTGACAGAGTGCCCACATGGAGACTGTACAGGAAATTTTTATCTAAGCCCTCAGGTGTTACTCCTTCTACACACAGCCAGGTTTCCAGAAGCTTGGGCTGAGCACCGCCTTCTCCACATAATTTTCTTCCAATCTTGGAAGAGTTTGTGCCATCCAGAAACACCTTTACACTTCTTTGTGCTTTTTCTGGAATAAGGTTCTTCCCCAAATCCACTCAGAGTCACTGTCTCAGAGTCATATCCTCTGCCTTCAATCTGGGAGTCAGGCCCAGTCCTTGTGAATGTGGGAGAGGTTTTGCCACAGGGCTGCCTCTTATCTAATTAATTTAGGTTCAGGAGTATGTGGAGTTCCGGAGGCCCAGGGCATTTCAAGGTGCCCAGCAGATGATGTTTGTGTATAGGTTGGGCCAGGACTTTGGGGCAAAGTCTGGTTTCCTTTCTGTGCTGTTGGGAAATGAAGTAAGACACCCCCTTTCCAAGTTGATCTCAATTCCCTTTAGAAATGTCGAGCTTTGGCCCTCCATGTGCCCATCCCATTCCCCTTGCTGTATTTCTCATGTTTTTTTTTCCTCACTTAGGAACCATGGAACTGTCACCCACTCAGTGAAGCACCCCAGGTGAGGCCATGCAATCCCATTATGGTCCTATGATCACTGAAAGCTGGAAAAGTCTGGTATACCAAATGAAAGATGGCCTTTAGTCCACGAGTAATTGGAGCTTTGCCTACTGTGGTATGCAAGTTGAATGGGAGACAGAATGTTCACTCACCTGATTGATTCAGTGGCCTTCATTCGGAGATGCAGTTTGCACATGGACAGTATGAATGAGTAGGGGGTTGGCACATGAAAGGGCCCTTTCCAGGAATAGGGGATGCAGTCCTTGTTCCAGACTCCTGATCAAGAGCCAGCATAACCCTATAGCTATACTCAAGTATTGCTGACTCCATCAACTGATGGAAAAAGTGGGGGCAGACAAAGCCAGAAATCCCTGGCTCCTAAAGAAAGAATGCAGACTTCTTGCTGACTGGGCTCTGAAGTGTAGCTTTGTAGGTGGCTTCATTTTCCTAAGTCCACAGGCATTTCTTTTTTAAATTTTTTAATGTTTATTTATTTTTGAGAGAAAGAGACAGAACATGAGTAGGAGAGAGGCAGATAGAGATGGAGACACATAATCAGATGTGGGATCCAGGCTCTGAGCTGTCAGCACAGAGCCCAACTCCGGGCTCAAAGTCACAAGTGGTGAGATCATGACCTGAGCTGAAGTCTGATGCTTAATCTCCTGGGACACCCAGGCGTCTCCCACAGGCATTTCTTATTCCAGATACAACCAGGTTGATAGGAGACTGTACTCAGTATTTCATTCTCAACATTCTCCAAACCTCATGTGTGATGAAGGACTTGGCATTCTGGGTCTCCATTCCACCACTTAACCCTTTTTGGGAAAAATGGTTCTGAATGGTATCTATGCAGAGTCAGTGTGTTAGAGTAATATTCTCTTCTTTTAGCGAGGGAGTCTGCTTGTATCCTCGTGAGGGTGATATTGGTATTGCATTGACCTCTTCTCAATTTGGATTCAGAATTATGTGGCTTTCCTCAAACCTAGGGTGTGTGAATGTTTCCAGGGAGAATGCTTGACAGTAGGCTAAACCAGAGGACGGTGGAGGATGCTGACTCCTATGTAACAAAAAGGAATGGATTATAGATGTCTCCTTCCCTGGTATGACCCAGACCACTTGAAAGCAGAACTTGACTCACCTTGTCATAATTCCTAACCCTGGTTTTCTGACTTGGTCTGAGTGAATTCACACACCAAGATCATGGGGCTGTCCTGTACAAAACCGGGTCCAATGATTTCAAGCAAGTTTACAGGCCATTCCAGAGCCCATGCAGGGCTCTCAGAGTCGGATATGTCAGAATGCAGCTAGCCTTCCTCTTTCTGAGACCTTGGTGCTAAGCAGGCTACAACAATCATGGGGTTGGGAAGCCACATAGATACCTGCCCCTAATTGCTGAAGACATACTGCTTTGGAAGAACAGTGTGTGCATGTACACTATGCTCCATGCCCTGATTAGCACCCAAAAAGTCTTTTGAATCAGTATTGCACCAGGGCCTCATCCCAGTTCTTTATCATCACATGGAAGCACATCTTCATATCTCAGTTCCATTGCTGCCCCTATCTACTGATACCATGTGCAGAAGCACACTAAAAGCCAAGTTACCCTCTATTTTTAAGGTAGAATGCTTGTCTCTTGCTCACGGAGCTCAAAGCAGAATCCTTTGTAGTTGTACTGTAGCCAAAGCACACAAGTGTATTCAGAATCCTGATCAAGTCTGCATGCTAATATATTGTGCTAGTCAGTTTATTCTAAATATTATCCGATTCTTACCTTGAATGAAGAACTCTAGCCCAACGTGTATCAATTTTCACCACATTGCTTTACTATCCATCTAGGTTCTTGTTGGATTCCATACAAATTCAGCCTTGCAGAGCCAATTCTTTGATTGGCAATTGTGTAATGTGGAACAGCTCTTGTGACAGTGGGAAAGGTTGAGGAAAAGTGGCCCTGGTAATTTGGTTTAACCACTACATGGACACCATAAGCTCTAGGGCATGAGAAGAGTTCCAGTGGAGAACTGTTGTTTGGAAACCGGGCCAGAGATAGTGTGGGGGGGAGGGGGAGCTGGAATTCTTGCTGTGCCTAGGGGAAGAAAAGTTCAACACCTCCTGTCGACCTTGATCTCATTGCCATTGAATGGATATATTGATAGACTTTATGTCCCTTGAAGCCATTCACTTTCCCTTGCTGTATTTCTGATTATGATCTCTTTTTTGTCTTTTCATACATAGGACCCATGGAGTCATCCCTCACTCAACTGACACCTCCGTGTAGGCCACAAAATCCCACTGCTGTCGGGTGCACAATGCAAGCCATCAATGTCTGCTATAGCAATGGAAAGATGGCCTTTACTTACTGACTGCTTGGTGCTTAGCCTGCTGTGGTATAGAGGGTGAATGGAAGCCAGCTTGCCTCACTGACCTAGATGAGTTGGCTTCATTCTGAGAAACAATTTACACATGGGCAGTATGGACCAGGAGGTGTTTGGCACAGGAAGAGCACGGGAAGGAAAAGGTAATGACATCCTTATTCAAGATCCTGACCAAAAGCCAGAAGAACCCAATAGAAATAGCTCAAGCATTGCTGCCTCCATCAATGGATGGAAAAATTGGGAGGGGCAGACATAGCCAGGAATTTCTGGCTCCATAAGACAGAATTCAGACGTCTTGCTGACAGTTCTCCCAGGTGTGGTCCTTCAGAGGGATCCCTTCACCTACCTCCACAGGCATTATTATTCCAGATATCACCAGGTTGAAAGGAGAGTTGCTGGGTCCTTCATTCTCAACATCCTCCAAATCTCATGTGATGAAGAACACTGGAAGTCTGTGTCTCTAATTGCACCACTTAAGTTATTATTATTATTATTATTATTTTGGAAATTCGTGGAATTTATTCAGAGCCAGTGCCTTTGAGTCCTATCCTCGTCTTTCAGTTTGTGAGACTGGAGGTGTCTAGTAAGGGTGATATAGGTATAACATTAAGACCTTCTCAATTTGATGTCAGTTTACGTGGCCATTCCCAAATGGGGGTGTGTGAAGGTTTCCAGGGAGAATGTTGCGGGAAGGCTCAGCCAGAGGATCGAGGACATGCAGGCACAACATATGCAATAGGAAATGTAGATACATATATCCTTCCTTTATTTGACCCATGTCCATACGAGTGCAGAACGTAGCATTCCTATCCCGTTGCTACTTTTCTCACATGGTCTCAGCTGACACTCCAAGACCATGGAGACTTCCCCCTTCACAATCAAGTTCCAAGGACTGGAGGTGAATTTCCATGTACTTCCTTAGGCCCTGCACGACTCTCAGGTTCTGATACCCCAGAGGACAGCTAACACTCCTGTCCCTGAGGCCTTGGTGCTTAGCAGCCTACATTCACTGTGGGAATGGGTAGCATCATGGACTCCCATTCCTAAATGATGGAGTAACTTCTTTCAGAGAACATACAGTCTCTGTGTATGCAGTCACTTGTGCACCAAAAAGCTTATGAATGAATAGTACAGCAAGGTCTCGTCCCACCTCTTGATCATCCCCTAGAAGCACATTCTTTGTGTCTCAGTGCCACTGCTGTCCCTATTCTGATCCCATGGGCAAGAGCACACCAGAAACCACAGTTTCCCTCTATTTCTTAAGGTAGAGTGAGGGTCTCTTACAGAGCTCCATAGGCCATCCTTTGGAGTAGTCCTATAGCCCAAGCCCACAGAAGCTTCCTCTGATTCTTGAGCAAGCCAGCTGGCTTCCATACTGTGTTAATCAGTGCATCTAAGCCTTATCCAATTCCCATCCTTAAGCAGGAACTCTAGCCCTCTGTCTCTCAATTTACAGAACACTTTTTTTTATCCATCAAGGTTCTTGTGCATACAAATGCAGGCTTTCAGAGTACTACCTCTGGCTTGCAAAGGTCCAAGGTGGACCAGCCTTCGTGACTGTGGGACAGATTGAGCCAAAGATGCCCTGGAATTTGTTTCCAACCCTACATGGTCATCCAGAGCCCTGGGGCACTGGCAGGTTGCAGCAGAGAAATGTGTGGAGGCTGCGCCAAAGGTATTAGTAAGGAGCTGGCCTCCTTGCTGGGCTTGGGGAGATGAAGTGAAACATCTCTTTTCCACTTTGAGCACCTTGCCATCAGATTGAAACATTGAATAAACTTAGATGCCCCTGCAGCCATTCACTTTCCCTTCCTGTATTTCTGACGATGTAATCATTCACCCTGAGAAGCCAATGAACTGACACTCAGTGAACACCAAGGGGTGGGCGTTGGGTTGCCACTTCTCCCCATGCTCAGTGACAGCCATCAGCATCAGCTATCCAAAAGTAGAATAGCCCTCCTAACCCTGAGCTGGATGTGTGACTGTTGTGGCAAGGTGTAGAGGGGTTTTACTCTGCCTGATGGAGGTTCCTTCATTCTGAAAAGCAGAGGGGTCACTCAGGAGCAGTAGACTCCTGAAGCCTGTCAGCACAGAAAGAGCACTTGACAGGAAATGGCACCAATGCCCATTTCCACACTTTGAGCAACAGCTGGGGGGCCCTCCCAGCTGCAGCAGAGTCAATGCACATTCCATTCCCTGAAGGGAATAGCAAAGAAAAGAGACAACACCCCAGAGCTCTCCAGCTCCTTCCTATGTAAAATGCAGGCCTGTTGTGACAGGTCTCTCCCAGATGTAGCCTCAAGAGGGCTCTTTTGCTGAAGCCTTCAGGTGTTTCTTCATTTTGGCACAGTCAGGGAGCTAGGAGCTGGTGTAGGCCACTTCCTTCTCCACATAATTCCCTTTCCAATCTCTGAAGATCTCTGGCCCTCCGTATCCACCTTGAAACATATTTGTTCTTTTGGAGAAAGAAGGCCCTTACTGGAATACGTACAAGGTTAGAGTGGCAGAGTCCTATCCTCTGACTTCCACCTGAATTCTTTTGAGTGTGGGGAAGATTTTGCCACAGGGCTTCCTCTCAATGCATTAATGAGGTTTCAGAGGCACGTGGAACTAGACCAGGTCATTTGAAGTTGCCCAACTGAAAATAGTTTTCTGTAGGCTGGACCAGAGATTGGGGGAGGGATCTGGCCTCCTTGTAGGCCAAGGCAAAATGAAGTAAGACATCTCCTTTCGAAGATGATCCCAATTCCCATTGGAAATGTCGAGCTCCAGCCTACCTTGGACCAATTGCCTTCCACTTGCTGCATTTCAGACTGTGTTCTCCTTCTTTTTTCACCCTTAGGAGCTTTGGGAGGCGGGGCCCCGGTGCCAGGCTAAGACCGGGTCAAGCAACGACTCCCTGTTGACTCAGCCAACCCGGTGGTTCCCCCTCCCATTCCCCCACTTTCAAGGGCATACAAAAGTCTTGTCAAGGCTGAGAAAGTTAATTCCTGAAGCCTGTGGTCTGTGGGTGTTGGCAGTAATGTTACCTCCCCTTTTTCTACCCCGGGTCAAATAGAAACAAACATGGGAACTGTGTTTTGCTAGCAATCTATCAACAAGGTCTTGCTGTGACCCGTTTAGAAAGTTCACAAGGTACACAGAACTAAATGTTTTGGCTGGAAGTGATCATGTGAAACCTGTTTATTCTTAGAATGACCTGATCCATAAGAGCCTTATATTATAAAAGATTGTGTACAGCAACAATAAAGCCGTCACTTGGGCCATCAGCCCAGGGGACCCTCCTGTTCCCAAACTGGCTTCTCTTCTCTCTTTTTTTCTTACATTCCCCTACCCTCAGGACCCTGATCTCAGTGTTTGTTGCGCCAGTCACAACAAGGAGCCAGCACTCATTCAGTTGGCAACCCTGTGTAGGTCACAAAATCCCACTGTTGTCCTATGCTGCGTGGAAGCCATCAGTGTCTGCTACAGGAATGGAGAGATGGTCTTTACTTCCTGATTGCTTGGTGCTTGGCCTGTTGTGGTATGGAAGCTGAAGGGAAGCCAGCTTGCTTCACTGACCTGGATGAGTTAGTGGGCTTCATTCTGAGAAGCAGTTTGCACATGGGCAGTATGGACCACAAGGTGGTCGGCACTGAAGGGCAAAGGAAGGAAAGGAAATGAAGTCCTTGTCTCAGATCCTGAGCAAGAGACAGCAGAACCCAATAGCTACAGTTTATGCATTGCTGCCTCCATCATTACATGGAAAGTTTGCCAGAAATTTCTGGCTCCTAAAGACAGAATGCAGGCTTCTTGCTTACAGGTCTCCCAGGTGGGGTCCTTCAGAGGGCTCCCTTTGCCTTCAACCACAGGCATTTGTGATTCCAGATAACACCAGGTTAACAGCAGGGTGTGCTGGGTCCTTCATTCTCAACATTTCCCAGACTCACGTGCAGTGAAGATCGTTGGCACTCTGTGTCTCCGTTGGCACCACTTAAACCTTTTTTTTGGAAATTGGTTCTGCATGGAATCTATTCAGAGCCAGGGCCTTAGAGTCATATCCTCTTTTTTCAGCTTGAGTTCGATGGTGTTTTTGTCAGGGTGGGTAGGTATTGCATTAGGCCATTCTCATGTTTGTGTGAAAATGATGTGGCCATCCCCACACTTAGGGTGGGTGAAGTTTTCCAGCAAGAATGCTTTGTTTGGGCTTAGTCAGAGAATAGGGAAAGTTCCTGCCCCCATGTTCAACAAGAGTAAGGGGAGATACATACTTCCTTCCTTGACTTGACCCGTGTACATATTAGTGCAGAACTTAGAATCACTGTGTAGCCTTCCTATTTGCTGCTTTTCTCACTTGGTCTCAACTTACATTCCAAGACCATGGGGGCTGTACCATTCACAACCAAACTCCAAAGACTGAGGCAAAGTTCCAGTTAGTTTCTGAACCCATGCAGGACTCTCAGGTTTTGATACCCCAGAAGACAGCTAGCATGTATATCTACCTCAATGTCCTTGCTGCATGTGTAAGACCAGTCCTTACCCATACCTCTGGGACCACCTACACACATGCATACATACACAGCTTAGCACCTTCATATGCCCTAGGCCTCTCACTGTGAACAGAGTTCTAATGGGAAGTTACAAGAGGTCCTGTTGCCAATCTATGCCAGAGTCACCAGGATTCAGCCAGAGTCCCTACTTTAAAGTGGAAGATAAATGGGATGGAGGAGTTGATCCCATTTACAGTTACACCAAGAACCATAAATACCTAGGAATAAACCTAATCAAAGAGGTAAAAGATCTGTATGCTGTAAACTATAGGAAGCTTGTGAAAGAAATTGAAGAAGGCACAAAGAATGGGAAAGGCTTCCATGCTCATGTACTGGAAGAAAAAATATTATTCAAATGTAGATAGTCCCCCAAGCAATCTACACATTCAATTCAATCCCAAAGTAGCACAGCATTCTTCTCAAAGCTAGAACAAACAATCCTAAAATTTGTATGGAACCACAAAAACCCCAAACAGCCAAAATAATGTTGAAAAAACTATTCCAAAGCTGTAGGCATCACAGTTCCAGACTTTAATCTGTACTACAAAGCTGTAATCATCAAGCCAGTATGGTATTGGCACAAAAACAGACACAGACCAATGGAATGGAGAGTCCAGAATGGACCAACAAATGTATGGCCAAGTACTCTTGGACAAAGTAGGAAAGAGTATCCAGGGGTAAAAAACAAAAAACAAAAAACAAAACAGTCTCTTTAACAAATGGTGCTGGAGAACTGGACAGCAACAGGCAGAAGAATGAAACTGGACTACTGTCTTACACTGTACCCAAAAATAAATTCAAAAGGGATGCAAGACCTAAATGTGAGACAGGAAACCATCAAAATTTGAGAGTAGAAAAGAGGCAACAACCTCTTTGAATTTGGCCTCAGCAACTTCTTACTTGACATGTCTCCAGAGTTGAGGGAAATAAAAGCAAGAATGAACTATTGGGGCCTCATCAAGGTAAAAAGCTGCTCAGCAAAGGAAAAATTAACAAAACTAAAAGGCAACCAATGGAATTGGAGAAGATATTTGCAAATGACATATCAGATAAAGGGTTAGTATCCAAAATCTATAAAGAACTTACCAAACTCAACATCTGAAAAGCAAATAATCTAGTGAAGAAATGGGCAAAGAAGACATCCAGATGGCTAACAGTCACATGAAAAGGTGCTCCACCTCACTCATCATCATGGAAATACAAATCAAAACCCCACTGAGTTACCACCTCACACTGCTCAGAGTGGCTAAAATTAAACTCTCAGGAAACAACAGATGTTGGTGAGGATGTCAAGAAAGGGGAGCCCTCTTGCACTGTTAGAGGGAATGCAAACTGGTGCAGCCACTTTGGAACACAGTTTTGGTACTCAAAAAATTAAAAATGGAATTACCCTACAACCCAGCAATAGCACTACTTGGAATGTATCCAAGGATACAGGAGTGCTGATTCATAGGGGCACATGTACCCCAATGTTTATAGTAGTGCTATCAACAATAACCAAATTATGGAGACAGCCAAATGTCCATCAACTGATGAATGGATATAGATGTGGTATATATACATAATGAGATACTACTCAGCAATGAAAAAGAATGAAATCTTGCCATTTCCAACAATGGACTGGTACTGGAGGGTATTATGCTAAGTAAAATAAGCCAGTCAGAAAAAGACATATCATATTTTTTCACTCATATGTGGAATTTGGAAAACTTGACAGAAGACCATAGGGGAAGGGAAGGAATAATAACTTACAAACAGAGGGGGAGGCAAACCATAACAGACCCTTAAATACAGAAAACAAACTGTATACAGAGGGTTGATGAGGGTGTGGGATTGGGGAAGGGTGGAGAAAATGGGAGATGGGCATTGAAGAGGGCATTTGTTGGGATGATTACTGGGTGTTGTATGACAGTGATGAATCATGGGGATCTACTTCTGAAACCAAAACTGCACTGTATACACTGTATGTTATCTAACTTGACAACAAATTAATGTTAAAAAGGAAATATAAATCTGAAATTAAAAAACCCCACATAAATCGTAGGATATTGCTCTGAGACTGTGAGTGGATTTCAGTGAGAGCCTAGTGTGAACACAGAGCAAATGGATGGAAATAAATACAAAGAGGGCCAAAGTACTTCATTACAAATGAGAGTGGGATGAATGTAAGAATTAAGTGCCTAGCACAGTCTCCTGAGAAGTTAATGGTTATCTACAGTAAGAAACACCTGTGGGCTGGGGCAAAAGGAAACATCCATTGCCTACACCTGGGTGCCCAGGTGGCATGTGCCCTCCACTTTTCTTTCAGAAAGAGAAGGAAGGCTTCTGACCTTGGGTCCTTTGTATGCCCTACACCTCAGGGCATAGAAAGAAGTGATTCAGTGTTCCAAGGAGTTGGCACTCTAGTTTTTGTAACCAAGTCATGGTGCAGTATTCCTTGCAAGGGATGTTTTTGGGCTGAATAGTCCTGCAATCTACTGTGCGTGCGTGATTCATCTGCCTGAGAGAATGAAGACATTACAATCAGCCAGGAGAGGGAGGCAAGCTGGCTATTCATCTCAGAGATTACCAGTGCCAGTCAAGCAACAAACACTCATGGACAGGAAGGTCGTTTTTCTTTGGGATAAAGTAACTGATTGCTCTCACATAGCACAGGACCAGAATGGAAGCTCATCACAAATCCTGGGTGTTGGCTTTGTGGCTGACAGACTAACTCCTTTTGGTTATGACCCATGACCTAGTTATGAAAACAGAAAATGGATGAGAAGGGCTATAAGGAAGGCCAAGGCTCAACATTAGAGCTTTATTAAGCTTTATTAAGATAAAGCTGGGAATGACATGTCTAACATAGTTTCTCCTTCAGCCAGAAGTAAGGCCAGCTCCGTCCCAAACCCTGATATTGCCTACACATGGGCAATCTGCTGGGCACTTTCAAATGTCCTATGCCTTCCATTGTCAACATAGTCTGAAAGGTAAATAATGAGGGGTCCTGTGTCCCTACCTACGCCAGAGACATAAGGAGTTGGCCAGATTCCCCCAACTTAAAGGAAAGGATATTTCTCTGAGACACTGAATGCTCTGAATGGCACCCAGGGAGAAACTACTTTGAAAGAAGAATAGGGACGCCTGGGTGGCTAAGTTCATTGGGTGTCAGACTTCGGCTCAGGTCATGATCTCATGGCTTATGGGTTTGAGCCCCATATCGGGCTTTGTGTTGACAGCTTGGAGCCTGGAGCCTGCTTTGGATAGTGTGTTTCCCTCCATCTTTGTCCCCCTATGTCCCTACTTGCACTCTGTCTCTCAAAAATGAATAAACATTAAAATTTTTTTTAATAAAAAGAAAGAAGAAAAAAGAGGCTTTGAAGTGAAAATGAGGAAGGCCAAAGGGCTTCATTATAGATGAGAATGGGACAAATGTTAACATGAAGTGTCTAGTACAATTTCCTGGCAAAGTCTTGTCTAAGGGTAAGAAACACCTGTGGCTGGAGACAAACTAAACCTCTAAAGGTAAAGGGAAACCTCCCGAAAGACCAGCCTGCAAAAGGTCTGCATATATCCTTCAGAGAGAGAGGAAAAACATCTGGCCTTGGCTCTTTTTCCTGCCTTTCCATCAGGGGATAGAGGCCGCAGGGATTCAGGGTTAGTGGGTCCATGCTCCAAGCTGTTGTTCAAGTGTCTGGAACCATTTTTGTGGCATAATAGTTTTTGAATGGCCACATTCGGCACTGACAAGGTCCTGGAACATACCTCATATGCGTGGATTGTGTGCTCTTCAGAATGAAGTCATCTAAATCTACCAGGTGGGGAAGTAAACCTGTCTAACCGTCACTGCTCTTACACCAGCTGGCCAAGCACTAAGTGCTCTCTGACAGTAGGGCAAACTTTCTTTTGGGTTTTCAGAAATGAATTACCTGAATGAATTGTCTCTTTCTGTGCTAACCAGGTCCTTCAGAAATGGTTACCACAGATCCAGAGTGAGAGCTCACCACCAATCCCTGGGAGTTCATTGTGAGATTGACATCCTCACAGCCCCAGCCTGCAACCCAAGTTCTAGTTAGCAAATAGCAATGCAATGGGAATATTTCTATGGACAGCCAAAATTTTCATTTTAGATGAGGATGGAATAAAGCTGAGAGTGTAATATCTCTCTTTAATTGCCCTTGCCCCAGAAGTGAGGAAAGCTCTCTCCCAACACCTTTGGCCCCAACACCTTTGCCTCGACACACAAATACTCTGTGCTGGGTACTTTCCACTGACCAACATTTAACTTTGTCAATATAGATCTGAAAGGCAAGTTCCCAGGGCTGCTAGGGCCTATTCTTTTGTCACAAGAACTTAACCAGAATCCCCACCTAAAATCAGAGGGAATTTCTCTGAACCACTGGCCCTGATGGCCCATTGGAGATTCCAGTTTTAAAAAGAGTAAAAGGATGGGGTACCTGGGTGGCTCAGTCAGTTAAGCATCCAATTTTGTTTCAGGTCATGATCTCCTGGTTCGCAAGTTCGAACCCTACATTAGGTTGTCTGATGCCAGCGCAAAGCCTGCTTCAGATCCTCTGTCCCACTCTCTCTGTCCCTCACCTGTTTGCTCTTTCTCTCTCTCTCTCTCTCTTGCACACACACACAAAAACTAAAAGGAAACATTAATAAAAAGAGTAAAAGGATTGAAATAGATACACAGAGAGACAATGTTTCTTATGAGAGATGAGAATGGGATAAATCTCAAGATGAAAAGACTAATACAATCTCCTGGCAAACTCACTGTCTCAGGAATAAGAAACACATATGGGCCAGGGTAAAGGGAAACCTCCACCATCTACAGTGTAAAGATGCCTGTAATCTTACTTCAGAAAGAGAGGGAAGGCTTCTGAAGTTCACTGTTTTCCCTTCCTATTCTATCAGTGGATAGAGGCAGCAGTGATTCATGGGAAGTGGGTTTGTGCTCCAGGCTAATGTGCAAGTGTTTAGAACTGGGATATGGTTCAACGGTTCTTGAATTGTCTCTTTCTGTGCTAAGCAGGTCCTCAAGAACCTGGGTGAACCAACTGCCCTTCAGAGTGAAAGCCAGGGAGGAAGACAAGTTAGCTAACCATCATTTGTTATATCAGCTAGCCAAACACCAAGTGCTCACAGGAATGCAGTCTTTCCTTTGGGATATGAGAAACTGATTGCTCTTGGTTAGCACAGACCAGAGTCAGAGCCCATTAGTAATAGCTGGGCACTGGCTATGTAAGTGACAGCCTCATTGCCCTTTCCTGTGACCCAAGACATAGATATCAAATAAAGTCAGGGAATTAGAATGACTACACACAGGGCCGATTTTCATTTCAGCTGAGAATGGGATCAAGCTGAGAAGAAAATGTCTAGCTCCATGTTCCTCTTGTCCCATAAGTGAAGATGGCTCCCTCCCAATATCTCTGACCCTGACTACACATGGGCATTCCTGCTGGGTACCTTGAAATGCCCTGGGCTGACCTTTGTCAATATCATACTGAAAGGCAAATTTTGAGGGACCTTGTGGCCTAATGTATTCCCGAGTGACAAGAAGTTGGCCAGACTCCCTAGTTAAAAGTAGAGAAAATGGCTCTGAGACACTGTCCCTGAATGGACAACAGGGATAACTTAGCTTGAAAAAGAGCAACAGGATGGAGAAGGATACACAGAAGGCCAAAGTTCTTTATTACAGAAAAGAATGGAATATAGCAAAAAAAAAAAAAAAAAAATGAAGCAACTAGCACAGTCTCCTGGAAAGATGGATGTCTCAGGAGTAAGAACAATATGTGGGCTAGAACAAAGGGAAACCTCCTGCATTGTTCCTTCAGAAAGAGATGGAAAGTTGTTAGCATTGACTGTTTTTTCCCTGTCCATTGAGGCAGTAATGATTCATAGTAGGATCTGTCTTGTGGCTGACCCTCAAGTATTTGGAATGTGGCTCTGGTGACTGGTCCTTGAATGGACTGTTTCTGCACATAGCAGGTCTGAAGAATACTGCAAATGGGTGAACTGTCTGCTCTTCAGAATGAAGGTATCTGTAGCAGCCAGTGTTTGGAGTTCTGCTATCTATTACCATACCAATTCCAGCCTTTCAAGCACCAAGTCATCAGTGACAGGAGATCAATAGATCCTTTTGTATATCAGAAACTGATTGCTTTCATTTAACATGGGAGCAAAGTGGGAGCTCTCCACAAATCCATGGATTTTCACTGAATTATTGACAGGCCCACTGTGCCTGGTGGGAACCAAGAGAGAATTAGAAAAACAGCAAGGGAGGGGGTGCCTGGGTGGCTCAGTCAGTCAAGTGTCTGACTTTTGATTTCAGCTCTTGGATGATCTCATGATTGTGAGTTCAAACCCTGCCTCATGCTTTTGCACCCCCAGCCTGGAGCCTGCTTCAGATCTTCTGTCTCCCTCTTTCTGTCCCTATACCACTCAAACTCTCTCTATGTCTCTCCCTCAAAGCTAAATAAATAAAACAATTTTAAAAAATGAAAAACAGAAAACAGCAAGGGCATGGGAATGGACACACGGAGGGCCAAAGTTCTTCATTTCCTATGAGAGTGGAATCAAGCAGAGAATAAAGTGACAGGTATAATCTATTTGAAGCTCACTGTCTTCAGAATATAAAGCACCTCTTCACTGGGGAAAGGGAGAGACACCACTGATTCTAGTTGGGAGCCCTGTCCAGAGGAAGCCTTCATCTGATATTCAAATGGGAACGGGATAATATTGAAAATGTAATGGATAGCTCAGTGTATCCTTGTTCCAGAAACAGGACTGGATTTCTTCCAACTCCTTCTGGGCTTGCCTACACGCATTCTCTGCTGGACACCTTCACATGCCCTAGGTTTCCTGATGTACACATAGTTCTAAAATACAGGTGGTGAAAGACCCCATAGTCCAATGTATTCCAGAGTCTAGAGAACTTGACCCAATTACTCAGTTAAAATGAAGGTGAATTGGTCTTAAAACCTGGCCCTGAATGCCTACCAGAGTAAACCTAGTTTGAAAAAAAGACTGAAAAGATGGACATGGATACACAGAGGCCCAAACTTCTTTCTTACAGATGAGAATAGGATAAAGCAAAGAATAAAGTGACTAGAATAATCTCAAGAGTAAGAAACACCAATGGTTTGGGTGAAGGAAAACTTACCCTGACTACACCAGATGCCCCTATTGCAAGAACTGTTCATCCAGAACATTGGCAAGACAGGAATTCCTCTGGCCATTGCTTTTTTTCTTGTCCTTTCCATCAATTATAGATGCAACATTAATTCAGTGGTTCGAGGTCAGTCTCCATGCTGACTTTCAAGTGTTTGGATCCAGGCTGTGGTGCCAGAGTCTTTGAATGGGCTCTTTATGCACTGAGCCATTTCTGGGAGCAAACTGCCCATCTGAGAAACTTCTCCTTTTCAGAATGAAGGCAGCTCAATTTGCCGGTTGAAGAACATGTCATCTGCAACCTGCCAAGCACCACATTTTCAGTAAAAGAAGAGCAATGTTCCCTTTGGGATATCAGAAACTGACTGCTTTTGGTTAGCACATGAAGTGAGGGGGAGCTCTCCATTAATCCCTGAGTGCTTTTTATGTGGGTGACGACCCCATTTCTCCTGAGTGTGACTCAAAACCTAGTTAGAAAATCCACAAGAGGGGCGCCTGGGTGGCTCGGTCGGTTAAGCGTCCGACTTCAGCTCAGGTCATGATCTCACGGTCCGTGAGTTCGAGCCCCGCGTTGGGCTCTGTGCTGACAGCTCAGAGCCTGGAGCCTGTTTCAGATTTTGTGTCTCCCTCTCTCTCTGCCCCTCCCCTGTTCATGCTCTGTCTCTCTCTGTCTCAAAAATAAATAAACGTTAAAAAAAATAAAAAAAAAAAGAAAATCCACAAGAGGTTGGGAATATATGGAGGACAAGAGTTCTTTATTTTAAGAGAGAATGAGATATAATATAGAATGTGGTGCCCAGCTTCATTTCTCCTTGCTGCAGAATTGAGGCTGGCTCCAAACACTGCTCTGTCCCTGCCGACATGCAAACATTCTGTACTGGGCACCATCAAATGTTCTACGTCTTCTGTGGCCAACATAAGGCTGTGAGGTAAGCCCTATGGGCCAATGTTGCTCAACTTTTCTCAAAGTTGGGAGAACATGGCTTGACTCCCCAGTTGACATGAGAGGAAATTGCTCATACATTCTGGCCTGAATACCTGCAGTGAATGCTTAGGTAGAAAAAGTACAAGGGGGGTGGAAATGGATTCATCAATGGTTCAGGTTCTTGACTACAGAAGAAGACAGCATAAAGCTGAAAATTAATGAGTAGCTAAGGTTCTTCTACCCCTGGAAGTTAGGCAAGCTCCCTCCCATCTCCTCTGAATTGCCTATATGCAGAAATTCTGTTCTGGCTTCACTGCACCTTCCATACCACAGCAGGCCAAGCACCAAGCAATCATGAAGGAAAGGCCATCTTTTGGTTGCTATAGCAGACGTTGATGGCTTTCACTGAGCACAGGACAACAGTGGGATTTTGCGGCCTACACAGGGTTGCCATCTGAGTGAGTGATGGCTCCAAGGCACATTAGGGTGAAAAAAAAACATATTCAGAAATGCAGCAAGGGGAAGGCAATGGGTGCAAGATAGGCTGAAGATTGACATTTGCAAAAAAGAAATGGGATCACTTACTTCATTATATTCAGCTCAGAGGGAGGCCAGATCCCTCTGCAAACTCTATCCACCCTAATATGTAGCCAACATGAGCTAATAACATGTGTCCAACGTGAACTCATGGCAATCTGGCTATGCAAAGAAGAAACACACCTGAGGGCTTAGGCAGAAAAAGCCCTCTGGAGGCTACATCTGAGAGTCAGGTCAGCAGCAGCCCTGCCTTTTGCATAAGAAAAACATAGAGAACCCCAGGGCTTTGTTTCTTTTCATTGATATTCCCATCAGGGAATGGAGTGTGTAGTGACTGTGCTGTAGCTAGGAGGAGCCCCCAGATGTTGCTGAAACTCTTTCAGGGTTCTGAAACTCTTTCAGGGTTAGGAAGGCTATTCTCCTTCTGGATAGCCAATGCTGATGGTCTTCACTGAACATGGGACAGAGTGGGAACCTGACACCTACTCCTTAGGGCTCGCTGAGTGAGAGCCAACTCTTTGGTTTCTCAGGGTGAACAATTACATCATCAGAAATATAGAAAGGGAAAGTGAATGGCTGCAGGGGCATCTAAGTTCATTCAATATTTCCATCCCATGGCAAGGTGCTCAATGTGGAAAGGAGATGTTTCACCTCATGGCCCCTGGGTCCAGCAAGGAGGCCAGCTCCCTACTAATACCTCTGGCCCAGCCTCCACACAACATTTCTCTGCTTCACCCTGCCAATGACCTAGGGCCATGGATGTCCATTTAGTGGTGGAACAAATTTCCAGGGCATCTTTGGCTCAACCTGTTCCACAGTCACAAGGCCTTGTCCACCTTGGACCTTTGCAAGCCAGAGATAGTACTCTGAAAGCCTGCATTTGTGTGCATTCCAAAAAGATCCTTGGTGGATAAGAAAGCAATGTGCTGGAAATTGAGAAATGGAGAGCCACAGTGCCTCCCTAAAGATGAGAATTGGATAAGGCTTAGGTGTACTAACTGGCACAATATGGCAACCAGCTGGCTTGCTCAGAAATCAGAAGAACCTTTTGGGGGCTTGGGCTACAGGACTACACCAAAGGATGTAGCTTGGAGCTCTGTGAGCAAGAGACCCACACTCTACCTTAAAAACGGAGGAAAAATTTGGCTCCCGATGAGCTTCTGCTCATGGGAGCAAGAGATAGGGACATCAGTGGCATCACCTCCCCAATTCTCTGGCTGAACCTACCCACAGCATTTGCCCTGCAAACTTTCACACACCCTACATTTGGTGATGGCCTCTTTGACCTCAGCTGCAGCAACTTCTTACTATACATGTCTCTGGAGGCCAGACAAACAAAAGCAAAAATAAACCATTAGGACCATATCAAGATAAAAATCTTCTGCATGCTGAAGGAAACAGTCAACAAAACTAAAAGGCGACCAACATAATGGAAGAAGATATTTGCAGCTGACATATCAGATAAAGGGTTAGTATCCAAAATCTATAAAGAACTTATCAACCTCAACACCCAAAAATAATCCAGTGAAAAAATGGGCAGAAAAGATGAACAGACACTTTTCCAAAGAAGACATCCAGATGGCTAATAGACATGTGAAAAGATTATCAACGTTACTCATCATCAGAGAAATACAAATCAAAACCACAATGAGAGACCACCTCAGAGAAGGCTAAAATTAATAACTCACGAAACAACAGTTGTTGGCGGGGATAAGGAGAAATGGGAATGCTTTTGCACTGTTGGTGGGAATGCAAACTGGTGCAGCCACTCTGGAAAACAGTATAGAAGTTCCTCAGAAAATTAAAAATAGAACTTCTCTACAACTCAGCAATTGCACTACTAGGTATTTATCCAAAGGATACAAAATTGCTGATTTGAAGGAGCACATGGACCCTAATGTTTATAGCAGCACTATCAAAGCACCTAGGTGGCTCAGTCCATTAAGCGTCCAAGTTTAGCTTAGGTCATGATTTCATGGTTCATGGGTTTGAGCCCCACATTGGGCTCTATTCTGTCAGTTCAGAGCTTGGAGCCTGCTTTGGATTTTCTGTCTCCCTCTCTCTCTGCCCCTCCCTTGCACTCTCTCTCTCTCTCTTAAAAATGAATAAACATTAAAATAATTTATAACAGTGCTATCAACAGTCAAATTATGGAAAGAGCCAAATGTCCATCAACTGATGAATGGATAAAGAAACTGTTCTGTGTGTTTGTATATACATATATACAATGGATTACTGCTTGGCGATCAAATGGAATGAAATCCTGCCATTTTCAACAACATTGATGGAAGTAGAGTGTATTATGCAAGTGAAATAAGTCAGTCAGAGAACAACAAATATCATGATTTCACTCATATGTGGAATTTAAGAAACACAACAGATTAACATAGGGAAAGGGAAGGAAAAATAAGATAAAAACAGAGAGGAAGGCAAACCATAAAAGACCCAAATACATAGAACAAACTGAAGGTTGCTGGAGGGGAGGTAGATGAGGAGATGGGCTAAGTGGGTGATGGGCATTAAGGTGGGCACTTGATGGGATGAGCACTGGGTGTTGTATGTAAGTGATGAATCACTGGGTTCTATTCCTAAAACCAATATTACAGTGTATGTTAACTAAATTGAATTAAAGAAATAAATAAAAATGTACTCTAAAATAAAAAGAAGATACTATATATAATATATATAAAGTATATATATATTAATATATATTATATATATCGGAATATTTCTCAGCTATCAAAAAGAATGAAATCTTGCAATATGCAATGACATGGATGGAGCTAGAATGTACTATCTAACTGAAATAAGTCAATCAGAGAAAGACAAATATCATATGATTTCACTCATGTGGAATTTAAGAAAACAACAGATGAATGTATGGGAAGGGGCAAAAAAGAAGAGAGAGAGAGAGAGGAAACAAGCGATAGTAAACTCTTAATGATCGAGAACAAACTGAGGGTTTATGGAGGGAGGTTGGTGGTAGATGGTCTAGATGGGTAATGAGTATTAAGGAGGGCACTTATGATGAGCACTGGGTGTTGTAATGTAAGCGATGAATCACTGAAGTCTACTCTTGAAACCAATATTGCACTGCATGTTAACTAGGTAAAATATAAATAAATTTAAAAAATTAGAAATTCTGTGGCTGACAGTAACTAAATATTGGTAAGCACTGGAAGAGCACATGATTCTCTTGTCTCTGAATTTAATGCCTCACTTTAAATTCATCAGTTTCTCTATTCAGTATGTGTGCTGTGAAGCTAACTTAGCAGGTATGGAGCACTCAACCCTTGCACACTACAAAGAAACTGGCCTTTAATCTTCATGTGAGAGATAATTTCTCAGCCTTTGGAATATCCTACCTAATAAAATAATCTCTGTATACATGGGGCTTGAGCCACAGCAGATAATTTATGTTAACAATGCAAATTTGGTGAGGGCCTTGGGCCATACCATATCAGCTTCACCTCCAGAGGGGCTGGAGACTGATCAACTAAGGTTAACCACACAGACACTCTCTGCACATATGACTGACCCTTAATAAACCCCTGGATGCTAGTGCTCTAGTAAGCTTCCCTGGATGGTAGTACTTCACCTGTTTTGTCACACATTGTGTCTTGGAAGATAAGCCCTCTGCACACCTCCACTGGGAGTGAGCAAATGGAAGCTTGTAGCTGGTCCCTCCTGCACCCTGCCATATGTGCCTTTCATCTTTATTGATTTTAACTTGTTTCCTTTCACTATAATAAACCATAATTGGTAGTATAACTTAAAAAATATTGCACAAGATCTTAATGGTAATTATCACTACAGGATCTCTATAAATGACTGTGTACATTTGGAAGTGGTGGGGAGGTGGGAGTGGGACAAGAGAGGAAAGTTTTCACTTTATACAAATATTTAACATCACTCTAATCTCAGGAAGAAATGTGGGGCTCTGTCCATAGCCTCCTCTAACGCTGTTTTTTTCTCCTTTGGTTGATGACTTGGAGAAGCTCTTTATTTCATGTAATTTGAAGGGCACCATATTATGAAGCCCACCAAAGTTTTATGTTGATGAGTATGTTGTACCTACTAACAATGTGGAATGAGGTGTAGGACCCCAGGGAAAAGGATAGAAGTTGGATAATTTCTCATGTTCCAGTGAAAGTGGGAGGTTGAGTGCTAATGGATAGGATGTGAGGACTGGGAACACTGAAAAGAGGAAGGATGGCTGACTGGCCTCTAGAGCTTACAAGGCTTGACTAGCTAGTCATATGTTGTTAACATATGAGAAGTCCCCTTCTTCTCACCCAGGATTGTGACAAATGTATGTCTTACTCAAAATATACACCAGTGGAAAAATGGGCTTTCTTTAAAGTTGATTTTTGCTAGCTACATCTGCACAGAGGCAGCATATCCTCTTCTGAGTGACCAGACCACAGGCAGATGAATTGGCATATTACCATGCAAAGCAGCCCTTTCAGTGGGACTTGTATCAGCTGTAATTCCAGCAGGAAAGAGCACACTCAAATTAGGATCAGTTGAGGTAACTTCACGTGAGGGAAACACAAGGGCAATACAGGAACTGAGCTAGCTGGTGCAGAGTAGTCCACAGACTTAGGCTGAAAGGGACAAGAAGAGAGGGGTTACAGAGCCTAGGAGCACAGGTCCCCTTGAAGCGGGCACAATCGTTCCTTAGAGGGCAGAGCCAGACCAAGGTGAGTCTACAGGAGGGAAGTGTACTCTTCTCATAACTTCCCATTTTCTGAGTTCCTTGTTGGCCCAACCCAAGGTTCAGGGCCTGTTTGTGTATTAGACACACACCCTGCCTCCTGGCACAGGGACAGTGTGGAGAATAGTAGAGAGGGAGCATGGAAGTGTGAATAGAAGGCAACATAGAATGGTTTCTGACAGGAGGCTAGCACCTTACATCTCTTCTAGGTGTGTCACATAAATACATAGAGGAGTTTATGTGCAGCAAGAGGAAAACATCAGCCACTCTGGATATGGAGCCATTACTCATGCTGTGAGAAAAACCCACACAGATTCCATTTTCAGTGGTATGGGGTTCCTTGATGTCTGAGGAAGGAGGGCAGGTAGATTCAGAGAGAAAAATAGCTGTTCACACTTTCATCAGCTCTTGCACTCCCCAGGTGCCTGAAGACAGATCTTTCATTTCATAAGCACTCAGAAGCAGAAAATCAGATTTGTGATTGCCTCCTGGATTTTTTATTGTCTGCAGGGCTCTGAAAAGACCTTTCTTTACTCATATCTTCTCTCCAAAGATGCCCTTCTTTCTTTCTCATTCTTATATTCCTTCTCTCTTCTCCCTTTCTCTTATATTTATTTTTACTTTTCCATCTCTCAGTCTGATGGTTGTGAGAATATTTCTTTTCTTTTTCTTTAAAAATTTTTTTAATTTATTTAAATTCAATTTAGTTAACAGTGTAATATTTTATTCATGAGTAGAACCCAGTGAATCATCACTTACATATAAAACCCAGTGCTCATCCCAACAAGTGCCCTTCTTAATGTCCATTACCCATTTGACCCATCTCCTCTCCCACTTCCCCCCCAGGAACCTTCAGTTTGTTCTCTGTATTTAAAAGTTTCTTATGGTTTGCTTCTGTCTCTGTTTTTATCTTATTTTTCTTTCCCTTCCCCTATGTTCATCTGTTGTGTTTCTTAAATTCCACATATGAGTGAAATCATATGATATCTGTCTTTCTCTGACTTAGTTCACTTAGCATAATACACTCTAGTTCCATCCACACTGCTGCAAAGGGCAAGATTACATTCTTTTTGATCTGCTGGTGCCCCCCCCCCCTACTTCTTTCACTCTACACTGGACAGCAATTTAGCAGCATCTAGTATGTTGCAAATGCAAACTACACATCACAATACCTCCCATTGGTCCCTAAGGAACAAGTAGAGATACTTCTGTGGGACACTGAAAAAAGCCCTTCTCTCACTGGTTTCTGACCCTCTTTCTATTCTCCTTCTCCACCACCATGTCTTCTCTGTACACAATAGACACCTTCAACCATCCTGTAGTCCCCAAATACATCTTTTATTTTCACCCCTGCATGCTTTTGCCCATGTGTTTCCTTCCATGGAATTCCTTTTCCCCAATATTTCTCCAGAAGCTTTACTTGGTATTGATCTCATCCTTCAAACTCAGCCCAAATGCTATTTCCTGTATGAAATCTTCACTTAAATCTTTTCTTGGCATTTTCTGAGCATGCTGTATTAATAATTTTCCCCTCCATATTTACAATTATTTCCACATTTCCTATAATGGTTATGGGTACCACCATCTTCCCCAAATTTTTAACTGGAGAAAAAAAACCAGGGAGCTATGTTTGCCATCCAGAACTTGCTGATTTAGCCTGAAAAATATTTCTTAAACTCATCCCCCTCTTCTTCCACACTGCCATAGCCTTACTGCAGACGTTTGTCATTTCTCTCACAGACCATTTCAGCAGTCTTATAATTGGTTTCCATGCCTCCAGTCCTTCTTCTCTCCAATCTATTTCCCACTCTGCAGTCACTCTGTACTCTTCCAATCCGTCTAAAACACACATCTGACCTGCCCACCCCTACCCCCATTAAAAAATCCTTTTCCTGTAGGATAAAGCCCAAACTCCCTAGTATGGAGATGGCTGTAGCACTTCCAGCCTCATGGTTTGACATTCTCTTCCATGTCTGTCTCCTGGGCATGTGGTATTCGCTGAAATCCATAATACACTACATGTCTATCTCTCTGTCTCCTAGCATGTGCAGTTCTCTTGTAAAATACCTGCCATTTCCTATCTCCCCCTCCCAACATGCATGCACACACACACACATACACACACACACCAAACACTTAGTGAACTTTTTCTCAGTCTCTAAAACCCACTTCTACTCCCACTCCACTTTCCACTTTTATTTGGCAGCATCTAGTACAGGGATCTACAAGCTACAGCCCACAGGCCAAGTCTAGGCTAACTGCTCGAGTTTTGTAAGCGAAGTTTAATTGAAAGAGAGCCATAATATTCATTATATATTGTCTACAGCTACTTTTGCTCTACAATGGCAGAGTTGAGTGGTTGCAACAGAAACAATAAATATTTACTGGAAATCTTTGCCAACCCCGATTGCAATGTACATTGCAAATGCACATAATGCACATAATTTGCAATAATGCAAATGCACATAATTTTCTCATTTATTCATTTTCTTTCTCTCTATAGATAGATAGGTATGGACATTTTAGGAATATAATATTGAGTGAAAAGCCAGTTGCACACTGAAAATTATAGTATGGATGCTACTTATGTATATTTAAAATCACACACAAATCAATACTTCTATATATAAATATATATATCATACAGAATATCACAAATAGGCTGGAAAGATACACATTAAATATATGACAATGATTTCCTCTAGAGAGGGGGAAGGAAAGGGTCTTGGGTTACTTGTCACAAGGCTTTAGCTTTATTTTTACTTTTTAAATAAAACCTATGCACATGTGATAAAATATTAATATCTGATAATTCTGGATGTTGGAATTAAGGATGCATATTACTTTAATATTTTCAAATTTCTTTAAAACATTTTTTATATTATTTATTTTTGAGAGACAGAGAGAGACAGAGCACAAATGGGGGAGGGGCAAGAGAGAGAGAGGGACACACAGAATCTGAAGCAGGCTCCAGGCTCTGAGCTGTCAGCACAGAGCCCGACACGGGGATCGAACTCACAAACGGTGAGGTCATGACTTAGCCGAAGTTGGATGCTTTTTTTTTCTTCAATATATGAAGTTTATTGTCAAATTGGTTTCCATACAACACCCAGTGCTCATCCCAAAATGTGCCCTCCTCAATATCCATCACCCACCCTCCCTTCCCTCCCACCCCCCATCAACCCTCAGTTTGTTCTCAGTTTTTAAGAGTCTCTTATGCTTTGGCTCTCTCCCACTCTAACCTCTTTTTTTTTCCTTCCCCTTCCCCATGGGTTTCTGTTAAGTTTCTCAGGATCCACATAAGAGTGAAACCATATGGTATCTGTCTTTCTCTGTATGGCTTATCTCACTTAGCATAACACTCTCCAGTTCCATCCATGTTGCTACAAAGGGCCGTATTTCATTCTTTCTCATTGCTTAACCGATGGAGCCACCCAGGTGCCCCAATATTTTCAAATGTCTTAATGTAGAAAAAATCTCCTCTTCAGTTATGACTTCCCCACAGCCCTTTCCTACTCCTTCATTTCCTTGTAGAGGTAACAGGTGCTGCTGGCACTGCCTCTGTTCCTTCCATGCACATTTAAATACAATATATGATGAAAGCAATTGCCAACAAACAAATTATGTTTAAAAATAAATAAATAAATAAATAAGTAAAAAAAAAACAATTGCCAACATAGTCACCTATGTGTTTGTCTTCTTCAGTGGGATATAAGATCCCTGAGGACAAATATACTCTTGAATTCATGCCATAATGAGTGTCTAAATATTTTTTGTGATGAACTGTATTTACTCTTTTAATGGCAAGAAGTTTTATTTTGTTTAATTGGTAATTAATTTTCTTTCATCTCCTGAATGAGCCAAGAGCTCCTTGAGGCCAGGGATTGTATTGTACTTGTCTCTGGATACCTGTAGCATGGCATCTAGCCATAACTCAGGGAAGGTATAGTTGAGAAATGAGGGCCCAGGGCTCAGGACAGCCATCCTGAGCATAGAAAGGGACCCAGTTTTAACTTTAATTGACCCAGCTGAGGATGGACAGAAGGTCCAAAGTGATTAATTGCCTGGAACACAAGGAACTTGGAGAAAAGATTAAAAGAGATCAGATTGTTTTTACCCAAAGTGGAACCCGAGAGGGGAATGCATAAGTCCCTGCCACACTCCTTATTTTCCCCCTACTCTCTGGCCATTGTTTACTTTGTTTACTGGCTCAGCTTCCTTCAGTGTCCATTAGCATAAAGAGGTGGTTCTCACAGTGTGGTGCCCAGATCAACAGCAGCGGCAGCAGCAGCAGCAAAACCTGGAAGCTTGGTAGAAATCAAATGCTTGGGACCCACCTCAGGACTCCTGAGCCAGAAGATTTATGTCTGGTGCCCCAGCACTGATTTTGCAGAGCCTCCTGCAGGCAACTGAGATGCAACCCCAATTCTGAGAACCACTGCTACACTGACTCTACCCTTTCCACTTACTACTCTGGTCCCTTACCTGAGCAAGTTCATGGTTTCCTAAAGAATCCATTACCACCTACAAACCAGACCTCTAGCAAAGACTCATCCCCAAACACTAGCCTGTGCCTGCTGCTTCCCAATTAGCATCTGCTCAGATTTGCCAAAGGCCCTGCTTACCACTATGTCCTGGATGTGCTCTTTCTCCAACTCTGGCCCTTGATGTATGATGCCACCCATTTATATGACTAATCTGGAAACCTCTACTGTTTTCTCACTCTGCTCCCTTCCCTTACGTAATCCAATACCAATCCAATGCTGCTGACAGAGGTATAGTTATTTCTTTAAGTTTTTATTTTAATTCCAGTATAGTTAACATACAGTGTTATATTCATTTCTGGTATACAATATAGTGATTCAACAATTCCATATGTCACCTGGAGCTCATCATGACAAGTGCCCTCTTTAATCCTCATCACCTATTTCACCCATCTCCCATCCACCTCCCTTCTATTAACCATCAGTTTGTTTGACAGAAAGTTCTTTAGACATACACATAGATCCTGTCCTCCCACATAATGTTACTCTACCAGACCTTGCACAGTCTGGCCCTGCTACCTCTGACTTCACCTGATTAGTCTCTCCCTTCGTCTTTGAAACCCAGACACACTGCTCACTTTCTCAAACAAGCTAACTTATGTCCATTACAAGGTCTCTGTGCATGCCGTTTCCTCCCTGGAATTATCTCCTTACCGCTGTCTTACCTTTGCCTACTTTTACTTCTTTTTACCTTTCATATCTCAGTTTTAGGATCATCTTTTTGGGGAGACTTACTGTTATTAGTTTTCTATTAGTTTTTATTAGTTTTCTATTGTTGCATAACACGTTATCACAAACTTAGAAGACAATACCCATGCATTAGCTCACTCATTTCTTAGTTCTGAAGTGGGGGCACTGTGTGGTGGTATTCTCTGCCCAGAGTCTTACAGTGCTAAATCAAGATGTTGGCCAGCTGTTTGCTTCTGGAGACTCTAAGAAAGAATCTGCTTCCAAGCTCCTTCAGGTGATGATTGAATTCAGTTCACTGTAGTTGCAAGGTTGAGACCTCTGTTTTCTTCTAGCTTTTAGCCATGGAGTGCCCTCTAATCCAAAACTATCCACATTCATTGCCACCTCATCCCCACTGCCTTCATATCTGACAACAAAGAATTTCCTCACATCAAATTCCTTTTGTTCCTGCCATGTCTATCTCCAGGAAGAACCCAGTTCCTTTTAAGGGTTTGCTTGATTAGGTCAGACACACTCAGGATAATCCTTATATTTTAAGATGAATGATTTGGGACTTAAATTACACCTACAAAACCCTTCACAACAGTACATATATTCCTATTTGATAAATTAGTTGGAGAAGGTACATACACTAGAGGGGAGGGTCTTAGTGCCGTCTTAGAATTCTGCTGACCACACAATCTTGACATTCGATTTATGCCAGTCCCCTTCCATGAGCTTTCTAACTTTATCTCCTACTGAGCAAACCTTGACCCACATTGCGCCTGACATTTCTGTCTCTGTGTCTTTGTCCACTCTATACCTCTGCCTAGAATGCCCCTGCCATCTTTGCATGTTGTCCCTATAGCTGGTGTCAATTCAATCACCTTTATGTCCTTAAAAGCTGTTCTTATCTAGGACAGCAAACTGACACTGCTCAGGGTGAAGACATTGATTCTGAGCTCATCAGCTCTCCTTAATCTGGTAGCAGGTGGAGTACAGGGAGCACAGCTCATTCTTTGCTGCCTGAACCCATAGCACCCAGGTCATGGTAGGGTACAGATTAGATTTTCATTAAACTTGCAAAGTAAACTGAACAGATTTAAATCCAGAAACATTCAGACTGACTACTGAGAGGATATGAGAGACCAAGTAGGGTAAGAAAGATTGAGGAAATGGGGGGCTGATTAAGGAAGAGGTGCCCACCTGGGGGGCTCCAGGGTCTCCCAAACTCATCCACATGGCTTCTCCTCCACTCAGAAAAGTGGCTACAGTTGCGTTACCTCACCCTGGGCCACTGAAAATATTGATGTGGACAAAATACCTAGGGTGGGGGCAAAGGGCCACTCTTAATGTAGAGACCAGCCCATCCTCTTCTGTGACATTTGTTAATCATCTTGCAAAGCGCTTTGGCAGTCAGCAGAAAGTGAGGTTTAGGTTCTAAAAATTTTCATGCACAATAAAATCCAAACCTTTTAAAATAAGTATATATCTTAGCTGAAGTTTAAGCTGTGAGGGCAGAGAGAAAAGAGGAAATGGCCCGTGACACAGAAATTACCCAAGAAAATGTGAGTGGCATTTTACATTTTTTAAATTCAGGGTGGATAGAGCAGGGAACCCCACAGGCTCACACAGAGATGGTGGTGGCAGAGTCAGGGCAAGATTTCTGGCCAGGATCTTGCCCACTGCCCCATTCTAGTGTGTATATCATATCTAAGGGAAGCAGTGCCCAAGTTAATAATCATTCCCAGGCATTCACCTTGCTTTCTTTGGGATATTATATGGTTGTGAGAACAATATAGACTATACTATCAGACAGGAGGGCTGGGTTGTATGGAGAAGGCAGTGCTGGCAGGAGAGGGGCCTTGGATGAGAATGCGGAAAGTGGAGGCTTATTCTTGACTGAGAAATTCCAGGTGACTAATTAATAAAATAATGGAGACAGAGTCAAAACCAAATTAGGCATTTCATTGCCCTGAAACATTTCTATTGCTATGGGGTAGTGTCCTTAAATTTTAAATTTTTTATTGCAAAAAAAAGAAAAAAATCCTAGTAGAAAAGGTACAGAACTACTGAATGTCTAATTTTGGTAATAGAAATTCAGTGTGGTAATAGCAATAGCCCCTTGAATCACTGTGCATTCACTTTACAGACAAAGAGCACACGGTCATCCTGGGCAGCTCCTGGCCTTCACACATGCCTAGCAGACACTTATCTGGAGTGCCTATTGCCCTATTTAGTTGTGCAGCCACAGCAGAACTCATTAGTCAGGAAAAATTGCTTCTCATACTCCAATGTGCCTTGTTGGCATCCATGGGGACCTATACCCCAAACACTGTTTAAAACTGACCATGAAATATTTATAGCTGGAGATATTGCTTTGAGAATGCTTCAGAATATAGAACTTTATCCAGAAAAGGGTTCTGTGCATACTCATTAGAGCAGTGACTTAGTAGGATTTCCGTTATACAGTATTTACACTGTAGTGATCAGTTGCCACCAATAAATTAAGATATAAATTAAGCTTTTGTGGGGAAAAAGAAAAGTAAGTTTGAAATCAATTAGTTCAGGACATATATAAATATATTTTTTAAAGTAGTGGCTCAGGGTTTTCAAAGACAGACCTGGCATGTCTAGAAGCAGGACCTGCTAAGTAGCATTGACTTTAGGGCTGGTATGATTTTTTTATGTTTGTTTTGATAAAACTGGTGTAATGATTATAAAAATAACTGGAATTACTGAATGCTTCTCTGTGCCAGGAACTATACTGAATTATTTATGGGAATTAACTTGCTCAACTGTAAAAACAAACTTATAAGGTGAGTCCTGTTGACACACAAGGTAACTGAGGCAAAAAGCCAAAACCTTTCTTTTACTCCAACTCTCACAGCCCAGCAGCCCAGACCATAGACATTTTTAAAATTTTTGCCAAAATAACAACGTGTGTGTGTGTGTGTGTGTGTGTGTGTGTGTGTGTTATTTCTTTTCAACGCCTTTGGGCAGGACATGGAAAGTCCAGTTTGTCACAGGTCCCACCTGTCTTTACTGTCTCACACTTTGCCCACTGCACACAGTTCTAATTGACTGGTCCCTGAAGATAAATGTGTCGTTACACTGACTCTGTAACTTGGTCAACCAGGGTGGGTGTCAGGGTAAGTGCAATTCAGCTCTGTCACAGCAGGAGACCTGCCTCTCCTCCAGCATCCTCCCTTCCTCCAGTCCTGTCTCTCAGAGGTGTTTCAGCAGGTTCTCCAAAGCAGATGCTGAGATGGAAGCTTTAGGAGTGAAGATTTGTATTAAAGGTCCACAACTGAAGGGAAGAAGAGGAAGCATGACTGGACAGAGAAGGTCTTCAAACTGCAGCTCAACCCCGAGAATCTCAGTCAGCCTGACAGGAGGTACCACAGGCTTCAGAGTTGTCCTTCTGCAGGCTGAAATTTACCAGATCTGTATATGCTTGACCAGCTAAGTCACTGGAAGTGGACAGCTCCAAGAGGGACATGACTTGAAAGGGCCAGCATCTGAAAGCTACTCGCTGACCACACTCCTGGTACAGCAAGCCTTCCCTTGAAGGGGCATCTGTACCGATCATGTCCATGCCAAGCACAGAAAGGCATTTCCAACTACAATTTTAGTTGGTATTCCTTCTAAATCATCTCTCTGGTGCTGTGTGCTAGCAAGAGCAGACTGACTCATTTTAGTCTGAGTGTTCTGGATCAAGGAGCATACCTAGAAGAGGCTAAAAGGTGGAGAAAAAACCCCACATTTTACATGACAACCAGGGCTCTTAGAGTGAATTTCCTTTCCAGATGATCTTTCTGTCTGTAAAAGATGCCCACCACCACACACACACACACACATTCATTATCTATTCCAGAGCCCTGCCATTGATCACAATGGTCAACCACCTTTCTATAGTACTGAAATGAAGAGGATGGAGGATTTGTTGAGTATGTTAGGACAAGTCAGATAGTGTCTGTAGTGCTACTCCTGAGTAGCACACAAAGCCTGGTGGAGAAGCATCATCAGAACAGAGTACATTGTAGTCAGCTGCTTGTTCTCAGAATTTCTAATAAAATGTCTATTTTGACTATCATTATACCAATTCTTCCAAGTGAGGTCAGTGGGACCAAAGAGCCCTTAAAAAAAGAAAAAAAGCAGTCTATATTTGTGCAGAAATCATTGTAGATACAATTCTATTTACAATGTAAATCAAACAAAAAAGGAGAATAAGGAGTGGGGAGAGAAAATAGAAACATTTAAAATGTGCCCCTAAATTCTGGGTCATGGAAGAGGCTGAAGGTATTTTGATCTGTAGAAGACAAAACGGAGCTGAAACAGAATTAGGAAAAGACACGAGGCTGAAAGGGACAGTCCAAAGTTCACTTCACCAGCCCTCCTTTTCGCCACTAGAAGGCAGGGGTTTCAGGGTCTCCTGAAGAAACTGCCCACAGAAAAAACCCTATTTTTGTGGAGGCTAGGATGCTTAGTGTTTATTTCTTCTATTTTGTGACAAGGTAACCCCAAATTTCTTTGGGAAACTCTCTTCTCCCCATTCTTAGTAGCATATTTTGTATGGTTTCATCCTACCCCCAATGCCTATAGAGGGACTTGATCACTTATACTAACTGGCTGTCTCCATATGCCCAGACATAGCACAATGAGTGCAGAGGGCAATCATGACCTAAGTTGGTCCAGTTAAAGGTACCTCACCATCTTTTCTGAGAATGCCAGGTCACTGACCTCTCTTCTACTTCTAGACAAGGAAGGCACTGGCCTTTAGAGCATGGCAGCAAACTTGCACTCACACACAAAAAAGTCATCCTTCAGATGAAGTTGGCAACATGGGTAGAAGGAGAGAAAAACTGAGTTCTTGCTGAATTCCTGGATCAAGCTTACTTGAAGGCTTTACCACTATACTTTCTGTTACACAACCTAAATAATGCCTTTATTGTTTATGCCAGTTTGAGCTGAGTGTTTGAAACTTCTGATTACTACAACTAAAAGCCATCACAAGACCTCTACTGTGTAGCAGCAGCTAGCATTTTGGGTATGTGCAAGCCAGTCTCCTTGCCATCCTGACAAGGACCCTTTTATATTTGACGGTAAACACTACCAGTTCTTTTAGGGATACTTGGTCCCATCTTTATATTATTGCTGCTGATGGCATCTCCTTTGAAGTGCCAGTTTCTTCTTGTTTGGGTTCCTTTTATTTTCTTGTTCTCTGCTTCCACAGGTGGACTTGGCTACAATTGTCTAGTTTTCCATAGTTGATTCTGAGAGAGACAAAGTATAGACACACATATATGGCAGTGGAGTTTGCCTTCCAGTTGACACATTATGGACACAAGGCTAGGTCTGGGTTTTGACCTAGAAATCTGTCTGGGGAGGTTTATCTACCATGTGAACACCTGGCAGTGTGTGTGCAAGGGCTGTCTTTGCTTAGTATTAGGGGTTGTAAGATGTTGCAGGGTGAAAGTCTCCAACTGCTGTGCAGAAAGTTCTGGGAGAAATCTCTCTTCATGTGTCATTGCACAAAGAGATCACTCTTGACCACACCTGGCATAGGCTTGGGAAAGCACTCTGGCAAATGTCACCACTCTTTGAGAATCAGTAGTGTCTCAGCTATATGCAGGCATATTTTTCTGCACATTGAAACAATAGCTATGCATTTCCAAGCTCTGCTCCTGTCTGCTCCATTCGTGTACTCTCCCGCATGCTATAGATTCCATATACAGGCCCTCAGTAGCTGCAGAAAGGCCAGGCCTTCTCTCATTCTCTCAGCTTTTACCACCACCTGACTCTTCTCATGTCATGCCCTGGCCCATCTGGTTTCTGCCCTTAGTGGGCTTTCAGACTTAAACAGTCCCTGCCTTTGCCCCAAACACATAGGCCAATTAGTTGAGTTTAGGATCAAACCCCTGTCCACCCCAATGCATGCCTTGACTACTCAGCTTCTCTGAGCCCTTCTGTTATCTGATGTCTTCTGATGCTGTCTTGCCAGACCCTGAGCCACTTGTGTTCTCAGCCCTCTGGCAAAGGATGCCAGAGCTGCAACCCTGTTTTCACTTGGAGCATCTATGTCAAGGCCAGGACAGCACAGGTCCGGAGGTCCAAAGGTCATATCTCTAGTGAAAGAGGGTGTCACTGGCAAAGTGTCGTTCCTGATATTTTCTTAAGGTTGTGTATATATCGTGTGTTATTTTATTCTACAGGAACTTGGGACACTATGGGTGAGCTATGGGGAAGCCAGGCAGGATTTGTATCATTTCCAAATTGTTCTCAAGTACACTAGTTCTACTAGATACTCCAAAAATAGAGGAAGGTGAGAGGTGAGAGTGAGTTATTTAATACATTTGAAAACATTTAATAGTCTATTCCCTCTTTGAAATTTTTACAGTAAAGACACAAAGTTAACTTTAACTCAGAGTTTCATAAACTTAATTGGTCATTAAACCCTCTCTTTGGTGAAATATTTGTCACTATCCCACAGATGTATTTGTGAAATGTAGTTTGGGAAACAGTGGTCTGGTTTCCTCTTTAGGAGATCATACCCATTCCATAGATATCATCAGAAATCCATGTTGTCAATTGGTATGTCTTTCAATTCAATTTGATAAACTTTTATTAAGCACCTACTGGGTACAGATATTGTCATGGATGGTGTGAGGGAAGATAGGTAAAAAAAAAAAAAAAGCTTCCATGAGATTTGGAGGCCATAACAGAAGATAAGACAAGAAGAAAAAAAATAGCTCTAAAACAAGGTACACTGTTTGTATTATTAGATTAAGATAGTGCCATAAAATAGATATAGACAGAATGTCATGGAACTTTAAAGAGAAAAGAATTATTTCACTTGGAATAAACAGAGTAAGCTACCACACTGAGAACCAAACCCATCCATTCAATGCCTGTTAGACATCTCTGCTTTGGTATCTCAAACCAAATTCATGAGACCCGTCTCCATAAATCTAGTGTTTCTCCCACATCCCAGCTCTCAGAAAACTACCACCTCCCACCTGCCATAAAGGGCAGATACCCTTTATGCTTGTCTCCTCTTGCTGGCCCACAGATAAATGTTTACAAATTATTTTATTTCATATTATTTTATTTCATGTCCTTTTACTTTTGTTTCCAGCACTTGTCTCAGTTTATAATTTCACATATATTTATGTGTTTAGCTAATTGGTGTCAATCTTGCCCACTATTTCAGAATGCATAAGTAATGTTCTTGTTCATCAATGTAGTCTCAAAATTGGTTTATTTGGCACCTAGTAGGGCTCAAATAAGTAATGTTTCATGAATGCCTGAAGGAACAAATGAATGAATATGTAGGCTGGCTTTACAACTACTCCTGATTGACAGAACTACATGTACAAATGGAGGAAAAGCACATTCTGAGTGGAAAGAATCAAATGAGAAAAACAGGCTTACTAAGCCTGGTAAGTCTTTCAGTATTAAAATGAACTTTCTCCTAGAGGCAATGTGGTATCCATGATTGGGCCTAGAACAGAAAATGGGCATCAGTGGGAAAATTAGAGAAATCCAAATAAAAGATTTAGTTTATTTAATCATAATGTGCTAATGTCATAATAATATAAGATGTTAACATTATAGAAAGCTGGGTAGCAGTACATGGGAAATGTGGACTAACTTTGCAACTTTTCTGTAACCTAAAATTATTATAAACGTGAAATTTTTATTTAAAAATTCAAATGTTTCTTTGCCCTATATGTAAAAGAGATCATTCCAGTCTAATTAAAGTAAGTCTTATTAATTATTACCAATATTACAGCTACACTTGTCCTACAGCTCCTTGTAATTAATAAAAGTAACAAGTTTAAGAGTATTTTGTAAGTGGAGGAATGAGATTCGTGGTAGGCCACAAAGGAACAGTGGAATATTTGGAGCATGTCTCTGATAGGTAAGGTTCAGTGCAATGAGGCTCATTTGCCCTTCCCAAGACTTATCCCAGCTCTGCCCTTGCCAAATTCAGGGCTTAGGGAAACTGATCTCGAGGTCATTTTCAGCTGAGAGCTAGCTCAAAGTTCTAGTCCTATAATTTTTGATTCAGGATTTTTCTCTCCCCAACCTTACTCTTTCCCTTTAGCACACTGATTGTGTCCGGAACAGATCTTCAGAACCCTGTCAGTGACTATGTGTGCTCTCTATCCTGTGCTTTGCTGGACCTTCCTCACGGGACTGCATTTGGGTGCTGAGGTTGCCTGTCATGGGAAATGCTCTCTTTCCCCACTTCAAGGTGGCTCACAGCTGATGATTAACTGGTGTGAGACTACAAAACTCAGTTCCTTCCCTTTTTTTTTAAATTTTTTTTTCAACGTTTATTTATTTTTGGGACAGAGACAGAGCATGAACGGGGGAGGGGCAGAGAGAGAGGGAGACACAGAATCGGAAACAAGCTCCAGTCTCTGAGCCATCAGCCCAGAGCCTGACGCAGGGCTCGAACTCACGGACCGCGAGATCGTGACCTGGCTGAAGTCGGACGCTTAACCGACTGCGCCACCCAGGCGCCCCAGTTCCTTCCCTTTAACAGAAACAAACCCTGGGGTGCCTGGGTGGCTCAGTTGGTTAAGCACCCGACTTCAGCCTGGTTCATGATCTCACAGTTTGTGGGTTAGAGCCCCATGTCTGGCTGTGTGCTGACAGCTCAGAGCCTGGAGCCTTTTTCAAATTCTGTGTCTTCCTCTCTCTCTGCCCCTCCACAACTCACGCTAGCGCTCACTCTCTCTCTCTCAAAAATAAATAAACATTCAAAAAAATTAAAAAGGACAAACTCTGAGGTGTAATTTCCGGAGTTGATCCTCCTGGGATCAATCTGGCTAGAATTTCACCTGAAATCACATTCTTGCTTGACTTTTTCATCCCCTGTCTTGCTTCCTCCATACCCTTACTAGTGTGTTCTTGTTTGCTTATTTTTTAAAGCATCTCCTTAATCAATCATTGGTTTAGGGTCTTCATCTAGGAGAACCAGATCCTAGATAGTGAGGTAGTATGGCTAAAAGAATAGGTATCAGAAGAGTTGCCTTCAAACCCTAGGTCAATACTTACCAGCAGTGTGGCCTTGAAGAAAAGTTCCCTTTCTCAGTGAAGTAGGAGTAATCACACTTGCTTCATCTCTGATCACCAAGCATACATGAGATAATGAGTGCCAAGGGCCTGTCATCCCTTTCCTGGGTCTCAGAGTAGTGCAGCTTCCAAGCAGCCTGAGCCCCTTTTCTATTACAAGCCTGTGCTCATGGACTTCAGACAAACTTCCTGTGTGTCTTGGTCAATAGAAGATATTAGCAAATGCTTAGCCAAGTGCTCTGACTGCATTTACTCCCACATTCACCATCATAAAAATAAACAGCAGAATAAATTGTCCATCTGCTGCCATCAATCACAAATACAATCTTAACTTGCTGTAACACAAGACAAATACAGTAATGACAAAATCCATAGCTTGGGAGATAATAGAGTGCTGGCCAGGACTTTCCTCTCTCCATAGTCTACAATCTATTATCTAAATGCACAGTAAGTGACCAGAGCAATCAATATGTTGCTTGCCTTTTCTGCCATTGGCAGGTTGGTTGCTTTGAGCCTTAATTCTCAGAGCCTCTGGATGGTATGTGCTGGACCATTCTAGGATAGAGGGCCATGAAAGGAATGACAGTGGGGCCTACTTTATGAAAAAAGTTTCATGTATCATTTGGAGCCCAAAAGTGGAACCCTGAAAGGATGGAGAGAGCCACTAGTGGAATACGACAAAATATATCATGATGGTTCAGTATTTTGTTTGCCACATACTGACCCATATATAAAATAAGTTTAAATAACTTTGTTCTGGAGGCACCTGGGCGGATCAGTCTGTTAAGTGTCTGACTCTTGGTTTCAGCTCAGGTCGTGATCTCATGGTTCATGAGTTAGAGCTCTGTGTTGGACTCTGTGATGACAGCATGGGGTCTGATTGGGATTCTCTCTCTCCCTCTCTCTCTGCCCCTTCTCAGCTCTCTCTCCCTCTCAAAATAAATAAACATTAAAAAATAAAATAATTTTTTCTGGTTTCAGAGCACATAGACATTTTAGCCAATAAAAAAGCTCAAAAAGAACACTCAGCGTGTGTGATTTTATTGTTCAAACAACAGCCACTATTAAAATATTGCTCTGTATCGCTTTTTTGACTTTTTCTCTTTGATATAGCTATATGCACACACATATACAAAATAAGTTATGCTATGTTATCCAACTGTATTTTTATTTCTGTGTGTGTATCTTATGTGTTGATATAGGTGTGGTTATAAAATATATACAACCTTGTTAATAGTACATGTTAAGCAAAAAAGAATGAAATCTTGCCATTTGCAACTACATGGATGGAACTAGAGGGTATTATGCTAAGCAAAATTCGTCAGAGAAAGACTAATACCATAAGATACAAAACAGATGAACATAAGAGAAGAAAAGCAAAAATAATAGAAAAACAGGGAAGGTGGCAAAACATAAGAGACACATAAATATGGAGAACAAACAGAGGGTTACTGTAGGGGTTGTGAGAGGGGGGATGGGCTAAATGGGTAAGGGGCATTAAGGAATCTACTCCTGAAATCATTGTTGCGCTATATGCCAACTAACTTGGATGTAAATTAAAAAAAATAATAAATTAAAAACAAATCAAAAACAAAACAAAACAAAATTAAAAAAATACATGTGAAGCCATTATTTGAGTTTTACGCTATTTTATTATGTAAATGTGTCTTGACTTATTTAAGTACTTCCCTATTGTTGGACATTGAGTTGTTTCAACTTTATGTAATTATAAATAGCACTTTAAAAAATAAGGTTGTTGGGTTGCCTAGTGTTTCAGTCAGTTAAGTCTCTGACTTCGACTCAGGTCATGATCTCATGGATCATGAGTTTGAGCCCCGCATCGGGCTCTGTGCTGGCAGCTCAGAGCTTGGAGCCTGCTTCAGATTCTGTGTTTCCCTCTCTCTCTCTGTCCCTCCCTGACTCAAACGCTGTCTGTCTGTTTCTCTCTCTCTCTCTCTCTCAAAAATAAATAAAAACATTAAAAAAAAGATCTGTATGCTGAAAACTATAAAAGCTTATGAAGGAAATCGAAGAAGAAACAAAGAAATGGAAAAATATTCCATGCTCGTGGATTGGAAGAATAAATATTGTTAAAATGTCAATACTACCCAAAGCAATCTACACATTCAATGCAATCCCAATCAAAATTGCACCAGCATTCTTCTTGAGGCTAGAACAAGCAATCCCACAATTTGTATGTAACCACAAAAGACCCCAAATAGCCAAAGTTATATTGAAGAAGAAGACCAAAGCAGGAGGCATCACAATCCCAGACTTTAGCCTCTACTACAAAGCTGTCATCAACAAGACAGCATGGTATTGGCACAAAAACAGACACATAGACCAATGGAATAGAATAGAAACTCCAGAATTGAACCCACAAAAGTATGTCCAACTAATCTTTGACAAAGCAGGAAAGAATATCCAATGGAAAAAAGACAGTCTCCTTAACAAATGGTGCTGGGAGAACTGGACAGCCACATGCAGAAGAATGAAACTAGACCACTTTCTTACAGCATACACAAAAATAAACTCAAAATGGATAAAGGACCTGAATGTGAGACAGGAAACCATCAAAATCCTCAAGGAAAAAGCAGGAAAAAACCTCTTTGATCTTGGCTGCAGCAACTTCTTACTCAACAGATCTCCAGAGGCAAGGAAAGCAAAAGCAAAAATGAACTATTGGGACCTCATGAAGATAAAAAGCTTCTACACTGCAAAGGAAACAATCAATAAAACTAAAAGGCAACCAATGGAATGGGAAAAGATATTTGCAAATGACATATCAGACAAAGGGCTAGTATCCAAAATCTATAAAGAACTCACCAAACTCCACACCCTAAAAACAATCCATTGAAGAAATGGGCAGAAGACATGAATAGATACTTCTCTAAAGAAGACACCCAGATGGCCAACAGGCACCTGAAAAGATGCTCAATGTCACTCCTCATCAGGGAGGAGTGACAAACCATACTGAGATATCACCTCACGCCAGTCAGAGTGGCTAAAATGAACAAATCAGGAGACTATAGATGCTGGAGAGGATGTGGAGAAACAGAAACCTTTTTGCACTGTTGGTGGGAATTCGAACTGGTGCAGCCACTCTGGAAAACAGTGTGGAGGTTCCTCAAAAAATTAAAAATAGATCTACCCTATGACCCAGCAATAGCACTGCTAGGAATTGGCCCAAGGGATACAAGAGTGCTGATGCATAGAGGCACTTGTACCCCAATGTTTATAGCAGCAGTTTCAACAATAGCTAAATTATGGAAAGAGCCTAAATGTCCATCAACTGATGAATGGATAAAGAAATTGTGGCTTATATACACAATGGAATACTACTTGGCAATGAGGAAGAATGAAATATGGCCTTTTGTAGCAACGTGGATGGAACTGGAGAGTGTTATGCTAAGTGAAATAAGTCATACAGAGAATAACAGATACCATATGTTTCACTCTTATGTGAATCCTGAGAAACTTAACAGGAAGGGGAAGGGGAAAAACAAGTTATAGAGAAGGAAGGAGGTAAACCACAAGAGACTCTTAAAAACTGAGAATAAACTGAGCATTGATGGGGAGTGGAGGAGAGGGGAGAGTGGGTGATGGGCATTGAGGGGCACACTTGTTGGGATGAGCACTGGGTGTTGTATGGAAACCAATTTGACAATAAATTTCATGACTATTTCATGACAATAAATTTTATGACTATTATTCTAAATTCTTGTTCCGTTATATTGCTTAAATCATTTTTGATTTAAATAGCCATTGCTACTTCCTGGAGTTTCTTTTGAGGAGAATTCTTCCATTTTGTCGTTTTGGATAGTCCCTGGGGTGGCGCAGAACTGCAAGGCACTTCCCCTATGCTATCTGGAGTAAATTGTGTTTGTGGGCGGGGCCGCAGTCAGACCTGTTGTGTGTCCCCAGCCCACCGCTGGAGCCACAGTCAGACTGGTGCGTACCTTATCTTCCCCTCTCCCATGGGCAGGACTCGCTATAGAGTGGTGTGGCCCCTGTCTGGGCTACTTGCACACTGTCAAGCTTGTGGTGCTGCTTTGATGGGATTTGGCGTATTAGCTGGTGTGGATCCTCAAGGTGCACAGGGGTGGAAGGGGCAGGCTAAGCTGCTTTGCCATTGGCAGTCCCCTGTGGGAGGGGCCCTACAGCACCCAGAGGGAGGCAGACCCGACGGAGGGAGGCAGACCCGACGGAGTGATGGGTCCACAGAAGCACAGCATTGGGTGTTTGCATGGTGCAAGCAAGTTCGGTGAACTGGTTCCCTTTGGGGTCAAACTGGGGGATGGGAGAGGGAGATGGCACTGGCCAGCACCTTTGTTCCCCGCAGAGCTGAGCTCTGTCTTCCAGAGCTCAACACCTCTCCCTCCCGGTGTCCTCTCGCCCTCCTGCTCTCTGAGCAGAGCTGTTGACTTATAACATTCTAGACATTAAGTCCCGCTGGCTGTCAGAACTCATGCAGTCCAGCCCCTCCACTTTTGCAAGCCAGACTCGGGGCCTCTGCCTTGCCAGGTGGGCTGCCCCTCCACCGCCCTAGCGCCCTCCCCGCCAGTCCGTGTAGTGTGCACCACCTCTCCACCCTTCCTACCCTCTTCTGTGGGCCTCTTGTCTATGCTTGGCTCTGGAGAGTCCATTCTGCTAGTCTTCTGGTGGTTTTCTGGGTTATTTAGGCAGGTGTGGGTGGAATCTAAGTGATCAGCAGGACGAGGTGAGCCCAGCGTCCTCCTACGCCACCATCTTCTTCCCTCAAAAAAAAGATTTTAGTAACAGTTTGACAAAATGATAATACAAGTGTAGCCACAAGAATATGCTCTTCTGGTCTTAGTTAAAAAGAACCTTTCTTGTTCTGGGAGGGAGGATGTATGCAACTGTGCGTGTGTGTGTGTGTGTGTGTGTGTGTGTGTGTAGGAGGCCCTGGTGTGAGCTAGAACCACAAGAAAAGACTTATTCCTTCCCCTACTGCTAATAGGTATTTCTGTTCATAATTATAAGACAGAGCCTTCTATGTCACATAGAAGACTAGATCTAGAACAGCCAAATATCCCCAGTGGTATTCATTTCAGAAATGTTTCTGAAATAACTATTTGCCACTGGGATAAAATTGTGAACACAATAGAAATAGTCCCTTCCCTCACTGAGCTTCTGTCTAGTTGAGTGGATCAGGAAGGCCACGTATATCATCATTGTGTATACAATCCTAGGTAATCAGTAAAGGTTCAATGACATGGAGGAAACTTTACATGAAGCAAATGTAAGTAGGCCAAAGAACCATCTAAGGAGGATGTCCACATTATCCATTAGTATACTCAAGGTAACCAAAAGAGTGAGAAACAAATATATCTCTTATGTTGAATTCAGCAAAGTCTTTTAAGGTCACAGGTAAAATTAGCAAATAAATTCATGGTTTATTCCCTGTTTACTATTCAAACAAACTTGACTTTGCTGATTTACACAGCAGGTTGGACCCTGATTAGAAATTGTTAAGTGGTCATTGATAAATAACATTAACTACGTTAACTTCTCAACTTATGTTTGAATATCACAGCAAGGAATTGAGAGCAGTCAACATACATTTGCATATCCCTAGAAAGCAAGATACAAAGGAGAATGACTATGTGCTTTGAAGTTGGAAATACTGAAGAGAAAGCTTATCTGAGTTTACATTGGAACCCCAATAATCATCCCCTATCACCAGTGCTTGGCAAAAACAAACAAACAAACAAACAAACAAACAAACAAACACCATGAAAAATGTAGGGAGGTTATTGGATTGAGTTGAGTCTCTAGTCTTTCAGATATGGATGAGTAACAAAGACTTCATGTATAACTCCTATCATATACGGGCAATCACAGCCATCCTTGCACAGATGTAAGAGATCTGCTGTGAACCTATTGTATAACACTGAAATCCTTGTCAATTCTCATAGGTAAGCTTTTTTTTTTTTTTTTTTTTTTTTTTTTTTTTGATGGTGACCAGTTCCTGATGACACTGCTTTGTCTTCTGGCCATTTCAACTCAGAAGGCTCTTATTTATGCACATATCTCCTTTCTGCCTTTTTTCACCTCACTCCTTACACCTTTCTTCCTTCCTACTACATCCTATCTTTCAGAACTTCCCTGTGGGGTTCTGTTAACAGCTTCACCAAGCTGGAGCCCTGAGGGTCAACTCAACAACAAAGGGGCTTTCAGGATTGACAGGAAAGGGGTATGTGAGACCTGGAAAGAAGTCCCTTTTGCCCCCAAATTAGCCCAATGTTCAGTTTTTCCTGTCAAAGCAGCTACATTTAGGAAAGATCCTTGCCACACTTGTTTGCTCCCAGAGTCAGGCAGGCACTTGATGATTTTTCCGCCATTGTATCTCTCCCAGACTTGCATAAGTCCTGTCACATGCAGTAGTAATTCAGTGTATTTCTGGTGAATGAGTGAATGCTCAAATGAATGAAAGAATGTGTTGCTCTGTTCCACTCTAGGACTCCCCACATACAATGTCGTCATTGCCCTTCTGGCCGCTTTAATAAGTACCTTGATTTGGAAGCAATGGGAAGCCAAGCTTCTAGTGAAGATGATAATTTAAGATTAAAGCAGTGATTCACTTGCTGAAGAGACCTGCCATCTCTGAAACCCAGTTTGAAAGGTTGAAGTGCCCTTAAAAATTTGAAGCACTCACAGTAATTTCCAGCTGGGTCCTACTTCACTTCTCAGACTCAGTCACCCCCCTCCCATCATGACTGAGCATTTAAACAACAAAATAAGAATGTATCTCAGACTGATCTGAGACATCATGAGAAAGGCAAGGAGAAGACATGGAGTATTGAATGTTTCATGAAGATGAAACAAGCTGTCACATTTGTCCAGAGAATGCACAATTTCCTCTGCTCTCCAGCTTCTAAATGCAAAGAGAAAATACCTGGATCACCAAAATGAAAAAGACTACAACTTCAAGTTCACAGACTTGAGCAGGAAAGGAAGCACCTGTCCTCAGTTTGTGTACTCCCCATTCCTCCAAGGTGAGTACTTGGGATGTTTTGTCTAATCGAGGAGTCAAGTGATGGGGTGGAGGAAGTGCACAAGCTGTAAAGAACCCTGGTTCTGCCATTTATCAGCCACTTGATTTGAGAAAACTATTCCTCTTTCTGAGTAATATGTTCTTACTTTAAACTTTTTTAAAATTTATTTTGAGATAGAGTCTCTGTGCAAGCATGGGAGGGTCAGAGAAAGGGAGAGAGAGAATCCCAAGTAGGCTCCACACTGTCAGTGCAGAGCCCAACATGGGGTTTGATCTCACAAACTGTGAGATCATGACCAGAGCCAAAATCAAGAATCAGATTCTCACCAGACTGAGCCACCCAGGTGCTCCTGATTAATATGTTCTTTATCCATCGGTTGTAGATATGAATACTGATCTCTTCTTGTTGTAAATGATCTGACATGTTAAAAGATATGGCATATGGAAGGCTTTCAAAATTTCACTATTTCAGCTGAAAGGTCACTTCCTCTAGGAAAGGTTCCTGCCCCTCACACGTTCCCAAAACCACTTAATTCAATAGGTCTCATTGGCCCCCCTCTTGAACTCCCACCCACAGCCAGACTGTGAGCTTCAGAAAGTAAGGAAAGAGCCCATGTCTGCTGGCACATAGCCCAATGTCGGCAGAGATGGATACTCACTGAATATTTAATCAGTGACTGCCTCAGCAAATCTGAAAGTCTAAAGACCAGCACCAGAGCATGGCATCGACCCTCTTTCTTCCTGCAGAAACCTGGCACTCCTTTTTATGCTGTTCCTTTGGCATTCATAAACTTCTGGTAATGAAGTGAAGATTATTTCATTTCTACCTGGTTTCGTTCTATCTTTAAATACTATAATTTCTCTGTAAGAAAAAGAGACTTTATTTTGAATTCAGATTATAATTCCACAAAAACATTAAAAAGTGGAAATTAAAAAAAAATGGTTTTGAACCCATCAGGTCGTATTTGTTTTTGTGATGTGTGCCTCCTGACCCTGTCCCAGGCATTCTACAAGAACATGATCCTCTTCAACACAACTGAAGCCTCCCTCCTTCAGCCCTACACAAGTAAGGTCTGCTCTTACAGCAAAATAATAATTACCTGCCAACAGTTCTACATTTATAACTTCCTTCTTACATTTACTTAATATGGAGGTATTTGATCAAAGGAACCAGAATCCCTGGAATCCTTTCTTCTCACCTGTTCAACCCTTAATGTACTTATGAAAGCAATTTCTTTTTATTATTTATTTTTATTTTTAAATTTACCTCCAAGTTAGTTAGCATATACTGCAATAATGATTTCAGAAGTAGATTTCATCCCCCACATAAAACATCTAGTGCTCATTCCTCAATGCCCCTTGCCCGTTTAGCCACCCGCTGATGCACAACCCATCCAGCAATTTTCAGTTTATCTATATTTAATTATATTTAACTATATTTAATAATTTTTGTCCTCCTGCTTGTTTTTATATTACTTTTGCTTCCCTTTCCCTATGTTCATCTGTTTTGCATCTTAAATTGAGTGAAGTGGTATGGTATTTGTATTTCTCTAATTTCGCCAAGCATAATACCATCTACTTCCATCCACATTGTTGAAAATGAAAAGATTTCATTCTTTGACTGCCAGTTATATTCCATTGTATATTCATACCACGTCTCCTTTATCCATTCATCCACTGATGGACATTTGGGCTCTTTCCATACTTTGGCTATTGTCAATAGAGCTGCTATAAACATTGGGGTACCTGTTCCCCTTTGACACAGCACACCTTTATCCCTGGGATAAATACCTAGTAGTGCAATTTCTGGGACCTAGGGTAGTTTTATTTTTAATTTTTTGGGGAACCTCCATACTTTTTTCCAGCATGGCTGCACCAGCTTGCCTTCCCACCAACAATGCAAAAGAGATCCTCTTCCTCCGCATCCTCACCGACATCTGTCATTGCCTGAGTTGTAAATGTTAGCCATTCTGACAGGTGTGAGGTGGTATCTCATTGTGGTTTTGATTTCTGTTTCCCTGATAATGAGTGATGTTGAGCATTTTTTCATGTGTCTGTTCGCCATCTGGATGTCTTCTTTGGAGAATTGTCTATTCATGTCTTTTGCCCATTTCTTCACCGCATTATTTGTTTTCTGGGTGTTGAGTTTGATAGGTTCTTTATAGATTTTGGATACCAGCCCTGTATCTGATATGTCATTTGCAAATATCTTCTCCCATTCCATCGGTTGTCTTTTAGTTTTGCTGACTGTTTCCTTTGCTGTGCAGAAGCTTTTTATTGTGATTAGGTCCCAATAGTTCATTTTTGCTTTTGTTTCCCTTGCTTCTGGAGACGTGTTGAGTAAGAAGTTACTGTGGCCAAGGTCAAAGAGGTTTTTGCTTGTTTTCTCCTCTAGGATTTTGATGGCTTCCTTGTCTTACGCTTAGGTCTTTTATCCATTTTGAGTTTATTTTGTGTATGGTGTAAGAAAATGGTCCAGGTTGATTTTTCTGCATGTTGCTGTTCAGTTTTCCCAGCACCATTTGCTGAAGAGACTGTCTTTATTCCATTGGCTATTATTTCCTGCTTTGTCAAATATCAGTTGGCCATATGTCTGTGGGTTTATTTCTGGGTTCTCTATTCTGCTCCATTGATCTGAGTGTCTGTTTTTGTGCCAGTACCATACTGTCTTGATGATTACAGCTTTGTAATACATTTTGAAGTCTGGGATTATGATGCCTCCAACTTTGGTTTTCCTTTTCAAGACTGCTTTGGCTATTCGGGGTCTTTTCTGGTTTCATACAAATTTTATGATTATTTGTTCTATCTCTGTGAAGAATGCTGGTGTTATTTTAATAGGGATTGCATTAAATATGCAGATTTCATTGGGTAGTATTGACATTTTAACAATATTTGTTCTTCCGATCCATGAGCATGAAATACTTTTTCCATTTTTTTTGTGTGTCTTCATTTTCTTTCATAAGCTTTCTGTAGTTTTCAGTGTATAGGTTTTTCACCTCTTTGGTTATATTTATTCTTAGATATTTTATGGGTTTTAGTCCAATTGTAAATGGGATCAATTCCTTGATTTCTCTTTCTGTTGCTTCATTATTGGTGTATAGGAATGCAACTAATTTCTGTGCCTTGATTTTATATCCTGCTACTTTGCTGAATTCCCGGATCAGTTCTAGCAGTTTTTTTGGTGGAATCTTTTGGGTTTTCCAGGTAGAGTATCATGTCATCTGTGAAGAGTGAAAGTTTGACTTCCTTGTTGCCAATTTGTATGCCTTCTATTCCTTTGTGTTGTCTGATTGCTGAGAATAGGACTTCCAATACTATGTTGAATAACAGGGGAGAGACTGGACATCGCTGTCGTGTTCCTGACCTTAGTGGGAAAGCTCTCAATTATTGCCCATTGAGGATGATATTAGTGGCGGATCGTTCATATATGGCTTTTATGATATTGAGGTACAATCCTTCTATCCCTACATTCTTGAGGGTTTTTTTTTATCAAGAAAGGATGTGTATTTTGTCAAATGCTTTGCATCTATTAAGAGGATCATATGGTTTTTGTCCTTTCTTTTATTGATGTGATGTATCACATTGATTTTTTTCTGGATAATGAACTAGCTGTGCATCCCAGGTATAAATCCCACTTGGTCGAGGTGAATAATTATTTTAAGGTATTGTTGGATCTGGTTGGCTAGTATCTTGTTCAGGATTTTTGGATCGATGTTCATCAGGGAAATTTGTCTGTAGCTCTCCTTTTTAGTGTGGTCTTTGGTTTTGGAATCAAGGTAATGCTGGCCTCATAGAATGATTTTGGAAGTATTCCTTCCATTTCAGTTTTTTGGAACAGCTTTAAAAGAATAGATGTTAAGTCCTCTTTAAATGTTTGGTAGAATTCCCCTGGAAAGCTATTTTGCCCTGGACTCTAGTTTTTTGGGAGGTTTTTTACTAAAGTTCAATTTCTTTACTGGTTATGGGTCTGTTCAAATTTTCTATTTCTTCCTATTTCAGTTTTGGTAGTTTATATGTTTCTAGGAATCTGTCCATTTCTTCCAGATAGCCCAATTTATTGGCATGTAATTGCTCACAATACTCTCTTATTATTGTTTGTATTTCTGCTGTGTTGGTTGTGATCTTTCCTCTTTCATTCTTGATTTTGTTTATTTGGGTCCTTTCCTTTTTCTCTTTGGTCACTGGTTAGGGGTTTATTAAACTTGTTAATTCTTTCAAGGACAAGCTCCTGGTTTCATTGATCTGTTCTTCTGTTTGCTTGTTTGATCAATAGCATTGGTTTCCACTTTAACCTTTATTATTTCTTGTCTTCTGCTGGTTTTGGGTTTTATTTGCTGTTCCTTTTCCAGTTCTTTAAGGTTTTAGGTTAGGTTGTGTACCTGAGACCTTTCTTTCTTCTTTTGGAAGGCTTGGATTGCCATATACTTCTCTCTTGTTATCATATTCATTGGCTTCTGTGTAATTTTTAATTACCTCTTTAAATTCTTATTTAACCCATTCATCTTTAGTAGGATCTTCTATAACCTCCATGTATTTGGGGGCTTTCCAATTTTTTTTCCTGTGTTTGATTTTGAGTTTCAGAGCATTGTGGTCTGAAAATATGCATGGGATGATCTTGATTTTTTGTGCTTATTGAGCACTGATTTGTGTCCCAGTATGTGATCATTTCTGGAGAATGTTTCATGTGCACTCGAAAAGAATGTATATTCTCCTGCTTTGCTGTGAAATGTTCTGAATATATCTAAGTCCATCTGGTCCAGTGTGTCATTCAAAGCCATTGTTTCCTTGTTGATTTTCTGTTAGATGATCTGTCCATTGTTGGGAGTGGGGTGTGGAAGTCCTCTACTATTATGGTAATATTATCAATGAGTTTCTTCGTGTTTCTGATTAATTGATTTATATATTTGTGTGCCTCCACGTTTGGAGCATAAATGTTTACAATTGTTAAATCTTGGTGGATAGACCCTTAATTATGATATAATGCCCTTCTTTGTCTCTTGTTACAGTCTTTATTTTAAAATCTAGATTATCTGATATAAGTAAGGCTACTCTGGCTTTATTTGGTGAGTATTAGCATGATAGATGGTTCTCCATCTCCTAACTTTCAATCTAAAGGTGTCTTTAGCTGGATTATTTGTTTTTTGGGTGTTGAATTTGAAAGACGTGAGTAGACACTTCTCCAAAGAAGACAACCAGATGGCCAACTGACACATAATAAAATTCTCAACATCACTCATCATCAGGGAAATACAAATCAAAACCACAATGAGATACTACCTCACACCTGTCAGAATGACTAACATTAACAACTCAGGCAACAACAGATGTTGGCGAGGATGTAGAGAAAGAGGATCTCTTGTACGCTGCAAGGAATGCAAATTGGTGCAGCCACCCTGGAAAACAGTATGGAGGTTTCTCAAAAAATTAAAAATAGAACTACCCTAGGTCCCAGCAATTGCACTACTAGGTATTATCCAAGGGATACAAGTATGCTGTTTTGAAGGCGCACATGCACCCCCATGTTTTTTTTTAAATATATGAAATTTATTGTCAAATTGGTTTCCATACAACACCCAGTGCTCATACCAAAAGGTGCCCTCCTCAATACCCATCACCCACCCTCCCTTCCCTCCCACCCCCCATCAGCTCTCAGTTTGTTCTCAGTTTTTAAGAGTCTCTTATGCTTTGGCTCTCTCCCACTCTAACCTCTTTTTTTTTTCCTTCCCCTCCCCCATGGGTTTCTGTTAAGTTTCTCAGGATCCACATAAGTGTGAAACCATATGGTATCTGTCTTTCTCTGTATGGCTTATTTCACTTAGCATAACACTCTCCAGTTCCATCCACGTTGCTACAAAGGGCCATATTTCATTCTTCCTCATTGCCATGTAGTACTCCATTGTGTATATAAACCACAATTTCTTTATCCACTCATCAGTTGATGGACATTTAAGCTCTTTCCATAATTTGGCTATTGTTGAAAGTGCTGCTATAAACATTGGGGTACAAGTGCTTCTATGCATCAGCACTCCTGTATCCCTTGGGTAAATTCCTAGCAGTGCTATTGCTGGGTCATAGGGTAGATCTATTTTTAATTTTTTGAGGAACCTCCACACTGTTTTCCAGAGTGGCTGCACCAGTTTGCATTCCCACCAACAGTGCAAAAAGGTTTCTGTTTCTCCACATCCTCTCCAGCATCTATAGTCTCCTGATTTGTTCATTTTAGCCACTCTGACTGGCGTGAGGTGATATCTCAGTGTGGTTTGTCACTCCTCCCTGATGAGGAGTGACATCGAGCATCTTTTCAGGTGCCTGTTGGCTATCTGGGTGTCTTCTTTAGAGAAGTATCTATTCATGTCTTCTGCCCATTTCTTCACTGGGTTATTTGTTTTTCGGGTGTGGAGTTTAGTGAGTTCTTTGTAGATTTTGGATACTAGCCCTTTGTCTGATATGTCATTTGCAAATATCTTTTCCCATTCCGTTGGTTGCCTTTTAGTTTTGTTGATTGTTTCCCTTGCTGTGCAGAAGCTTTTTATCTTCATGAGGTCCCAATAGTTCATTTTTGCTTTTAATTACCTTGCCTTTGGGGATGTGTCACGTAAGAAATTGCTACAGCTGAGGTCAGAAAGGTCTTTTCCTGTTTTCTCCTCTAAGGTTTTGATGGTTTCCTGTCTCACATTCAGGTCCTTTATCCATTTTAAGTTTATTTTTGTGTATGGTGTGAGAAAGTGGTCTAGTTTCATTCTTCTGCATGTGGCTGTCCAGTTCTCCCAGCACCATTTGTTAAGGAGACTGTCTTTTTTCCATTGGATATTCTTTCCTGCTTTGTCAAAGATTAGTTGGACATACTTTTGTGGGTCTAGTTCTGGGGTTTCTATCTATTCCATTGGTCTATGTGTCTGTTTTTGTGCCAATACCATTCTGTCTTGTTGATTACAGCTTTGTAGTAGAGGCTAAAGTCTGGGATTGATGCACCCCCATGTTTATAGCAGCACTATCAACAATAGCCAAAGTATGGAAAAAGCCCAAATGTCCATCGATGGATGAATGGATAAAGAAGATGTGGTACATATATACAATGGAGTATTAGTCGTCAATCAAAAAGAATGAAATCTTGCCATTTGCAACAATGTGGATGGAACTAGAGGGTATTATTCTCAGTGAAATTAGTCAGAGACACACAAATATCATATGACTTCACTCATATGAGGACTTTAAGACACAGAACAGATGAATACAAGGGAAGGGAAGCAAAAATACTATAAAAACAGGGAGGGGGGAAAACATAAGAGACTCTTAAATATGGAGAACAAACAGAGGGTTACTGGAGGGGTTGTGGGAGGGGTGATGGGATAAATGGGTAAGGAGCATCAAGGGAAATCATTGTTGCACTACCTGCTAACAAACTTGGATGTAAATTTAAATAAATAAACAAATAAATAAATAAATAAATAAATAAATAAATAAAGGTGTTTTTAGGTCTAAAATGGGTTTCTTGTAAACAGCATATAGATGGATCTTGTTTTCTTATCCATTCTGTTACCTATGTCTTTTGATCAGAGCATTTAGTCCATTGACATTTAGAGTGAGTACTAAAAGCTTTGACATTGTGTTGCCTGTAGAGTTGGAGTTTCTGGTGGTGTTCTCTGGCCCTTCATGAAAGCAATTTCAGTCATAAGGATCATAATGGTTAAGGTGTCAAGCTACCAGGTCATCAGCTACAATCCCTGATGTTATGCAAAGTTGAGGTGCAAGGATTCTCCCAAGTCAGTCTAGAAAAATGCTGTGTATATGTGGAGAGAGGGAACCTGGGGAAGGAAGATCTTATCCTGGCATTCAGAGCTTGCACAACAGCCACCCACCTCTCACTCACTGAGAGGGATCAAGGTCTCGGAGCATGAAGAAAAAATGAGGTATTTACATGAGCAGATTTCTCCTGGCTGACTTTCCTGTTAAAGTCTGATCTCAAATCCAGGTCTGAACCACTTCTATCTATCACCTATCTATCTATCTATCTATCTATCTACTATCTATCATCTATATCCTTCTGTTTATCAATAGGCTTGAGCCCTCTGAACACAGGAGCTCCTCTGCTTTTCCAGTCTCCCTGAACCTAGCAGAGGACATGTTCACAGAATAGGTGCCCCACCACTTACTGGCTGTAGGACCTAAACTATGCAAAAGATCTTTAGGAACTTTAGGCTCAATATCTGTGAAGAAAGAACAATAAAATATATGGCACATGTGATTTCTTTGAAGGTTAAATTGAAATAATACACACAGACAGATATATTCTGAAACTGTGCAATGAGATTTATAAGGATGTCAACTGCCATTTGTTTTAGTATTGTTTTTATGTGCCAAAAATTGGAAACAAAGCAAAAATGTCACCAACAGGGGTACCTGGGTGGCTCAGTTGGTTAGGTGTCCGACTTCAGCTCAGGTCATGATCTCACATTCGTGGCTTTGTGCCCCATGTCAGGCTCTGAGCTGAGAGCTTAGTGTCTGGAGCCTGCTTCAATTCTGTTTCCCCCTCTCTCTATGTCCCTGCCCTGTTTGTTCTCTCTTTCTCAAAATTAAATAAAAAACATTAAAAAAAGTCACCAACACAAAATAGTTTAAATGAATTTTGATTAAATCCTAGAGTGGAATATTATGCAGCCGTTAAAAAGAAATGATGTTCCTTCCCAGTTTTCCCCATGGTACAAACTTAATTGCATTTCACAAAAGTGAAAACAGTGATTGACAAGACAATGTTGGTCTTAAAAATAGGAGGAGAGTAGGGATTCACAATGTTTTCTAAATTTCAACCCATTATGAGAAATTCTAAGTTTATATGTGCTATGTATAAGTCTGTAATATGTGATGCAAACAGTTGACAAATGATTCAGTCATACATTTATCAAACCTTGCAGAGAAAACACCTCAAAACCCAAATGAGTAGAAGGTTACAAATTGTAGTATCTCTTCATATTTATGATGTTCATGATGATTAAGAAAATATTCTGCTCCCTGTAACCCCTGTGAGCTTCCCAGATACCCTGGGGGACAGGAAGAGAAGAATTTTTATCTCAGAGGTTTCTTCATTGGTGAGTGATCTAGCTCTCTCTCTATATATCATCTTTATCTATTTTTATCATCTTTATCTCATCTCTCTCTTTATCCTATGAATCTCTACAGCTTTCACAGATGGTTGCCCATCATACACTGAGCTCAACTAAATTGTGGAACTAATCCAGATTCCTTCTCTTTGATTGCCAAAGCCCAGGCAGCCAGTAAATATAACTTCCTGTCTTGAGCTTTGGTGTCGGCCCTATCCTTAGCTCCATTCCAAGTCCCTACCCTTGTTTTGCTTTCTCTTTCTTGACAATGTCTAAGTCATGTCATCTTGCTATGTCATCTATAATCTTCCGAGCCTCTTAGATACTTTTAGGGTAGATAGGTACAACTTCAGCATGTTTACTTATTTATCTATTTATTCATTCAAGGACGAAAGGAATTTCTGTGGCTGGAATGACAGAACACCTGTTGGGAAGAGCTTTGGAGCTCTGAACTAAGAACAAAATACAGAAGCAGAGGTGACAGGGCAATTTCTTCAGACGCTGTCACACTCCACCCCTGGAAAAACCTCCCATAAGAATTATATTGTCTGGAGAGAAGATTCCAGACACAGAACTGTTAGACACCACACTGGCTAAAGATATGTACCTGGGGGGAGGGGCAACAGTTTTAAATAAAAAATAAATTTTATTTTATTTTATTTTTGTTCATTTTATTATTATTTTTTCAATATATGAAGTATAGTGCTCATCCCAAAAGGTGTCCTCCTCAATACCCATCACCCACCCTCCCTCCCTCCCACCCCCCATCAACCCTCAGTTTTTTCTCAGTTCTTAAGAGTCTCTTATGCTTTGGCTCTCTCCCACTCTAACCTCTTTTTTTTTCCTTCCCCTCCCCATGGGTTTCTGTTAAGTTTCTCAGGATCCACATAAGTGTGAAACCATATGGTATCTGTCTTTCTCTGTATGGCTTATTTCACTTAGCATAACACTCTCCAGTTCCATCCACGTTGCTACAAAGGGCCATATTTCATTCTTCCTCATTGCCATGTAGTACTCCATTGTGTATATAAACCACAATTTCTTTATCCACTCATCAGTTGATGGACATTTAGGCTCTTTCCATAATTTGGTTATTGGTGAGAGTGCTGCTATAAACATTGGGGTACAAGTGCTTCTATGCATCAGCACTCCTGTATCCCTTGGGTAAATTCCTAGCAGTGCTATTGCTGGGTCATAGGGTAGATCTATTTTTAATTTTTTGAGGAACCTCCACACTGTTTTCCAGAGTGGCTGCACCAGTTTGCATTCCCACCAACAGTGCAAAAAGGTTTCTGTTTCTCCACATCCTCTCCAGCATCTATAGTCTCCTGATTTGTTCATTTTAGCCACTCTGACTGGCGTGAGGTGATATCTCAGTGTGGTTTGTCACTCCTCCCTGATGAGGAGTGACATCGAGCATCTTTTCAGATGCCTGTTGGCTATCTGGGTGTCTTCTTTAGAGAAGTATCTATTCATGTCTTCTGCCCATTTCTTCACTGGGTTATTTGTTTTTCGGGTGTGGAGTTTGGTGAGCTCTTTACAGATTTTGGATACTAGCCCTTTGTCCGATATGTCATTTGCAAATATCTTTTCCCATTCCATTGGTTACCTTTTAGTTGTGTTTGTTGTTTCCTTTGCTGTGCAGAAGCTTTTTATCTTCATAAGGTCCCAGTAGTTCATTTTTGCTTTTAATTCCCTTGCCTTTGGAGATGTGTCACATAAGAAATTGCTACAGCTGAGGTCAGAGAGGTCTTTTCCTGCTTTCTCCTCTAGGGTTTTGATGGTTTCCTGTCTCACATTCAGGTCCTTTATCCATTTTGAGTTTATTTTTGTGAATGGTGTGAGAAAGTGGTCTAGTTTCATTCTTCTGCATGTGGCTGTCCAGTTCTCCCAGCACCATTTGTTAAAGAGACTGTCTTTTTTCCATTGGATATTCTTTCCTGCTTTGTAAAAGATTAGTTGGCCATACGTTTGTGGGTCTAGTTCTGGGGTTTCTATTCTATTCCATTGGTCTATGTGTCTGTTTTTGTGCCAATACACAAGTACACCACAATACCTATTGTGGTTCCATATGAATTTTAGGATTGCTTGTTCTAGTTTCGAGAAGAATGCTGGTGCAATTTTGATTGGGATTGCATAGAATGTGTAGATAGCTTTGGGTAGTATTGACATTTTAACAATATTTATTCTTCCAATCCATGAGCACGGAATGTTTTTCCATTTCTTTATATCTTCTTCAATTTCCTTCATAAGCTTTCTATAGATTTCAGCATACAGATCTTGTACATCTCTGGTTAGATTTATTCCTAGGTATTTTATGCTTCTTGCTGCAGTTGTGAATGGGATCAGTTTCTTTATTTGTCTTTCTGTTGTTTCATTATTAGTGTATAAGAATGCAACTGATTTCTGTACATTGATTTTGTATCCTGCAACTTTGCTAAATTCATGTATCAGTTCTAGCAGATTTCTGGTGGAGTCTACCGGACTTTCCATGTATAGTATCATGTCATCTGCAAAAAGTGAAAGCTTAACTTCATCTTTGCCAATTTTGATGTCTTTGATTTCCTTTTGTTGTCTTATTGCTGACGCTAGAACTTCCAACACTATGTTAAACAACAGCGGTGAGAGTGGGCATCCCTGTCGTGTTCCTGATCTCAGGGAAAAAGCTCTCAGTTTTTCCCCATTGAGGATGATGTTAGCTGTGGGCTTTTCATAAATGGCTTTTTATGATCTGTAAGTATGTTCCTTCTATCCCGACTTTCTCGAGTGTTTTTATTAAGAAACGTTGCTGAATTTTGTCAAAGGCCTTTTCTGCATCGATTGACAGGATCATATGGTTCTTATCTTTTCTTTTATTAATGTGATGTATCACATTGATTGATTTGCGAATGTTGAACCAGCCCTGCATCCCAGGAATGAATCCCACTTGATCATGGTGAATAATTTTTTTTATATGCTCTTGAATTTGATTTGCTAGTATCTTATTGAGAATTTTTGCATCCATATTCATCAGGGATATTGGCCTGTAGTTCTCTTTTTTTACTGGGTCTCTGTCTGGTTTAGGAATCAAAGTAATACTGGCTTCATAGAATGAGTCTGGAAGTTTTTCTTCCCTTTCTATTTTTTGGAATAGCTTGAGAAGGATAGGTATTATCTCTGCTTTAGACGTCTGGTAGAACTCCCCTGGGAAGCCATCTGGTCCTGAACTCTTATTTGTTGGGAGATTTTTGATGACTGATACAAGTTCTTCACTGGTTATGGGTCTGTTCAAGCTTTCTATTTCCTCATGATTGAGTTTTGGAAGCGTGTGGATGTTTAGGAATTTGTCCATTTCTTCTAGGTTGTCCAGTTTGTTGGCATATAATTTTTCATAGTATTCCCTGATAATTGCTTGTATTTCTGAGGGTTTGGTTGTAATAATTTTATTTTCATTCATGATTTTATCTATTTGGGTCATCTCTCTTTTCTTTTTGAGAAGCCTGGCTAGAGGTTTATAAATTTTGTTTATTTTTCCAACAACCAACTCTTGGTTTCATTGATCTGCTCTACAGTTTTTTTCAGATTGTATATTGTTTATTTCTGCTCTGATCTTTATTATTTTCTTCTTTGCTGGGTTTAGGCTGTCTTTGCTGTTCTGCTTGTATTTCCTTTAGGTGTGCTGTTAGATTTTGTATTTGGGATTTTTCTTTTTACTTGAGATAGACCTGGATTTCAATGTATTTTCCTCTCAGGACTGCCTTCGCTGCATCCCAAAGCGTTTGGATTGTTGTATTTTCATTTTCGTTTGTTTCCATATATTTTTTTAATTTCTTTTCTAATTGCCTGGTTGACCCATTCATTCTTTAGTAGGGTGTTCTTTAATCTCCATGCTTTTGGAGGTTTTCCAGACTTTTTCCTGCGGTTGATTTCAAGCTTCATAGCATTGTGGTCTAAAAGTATGCATGGTATGATTTCAATTCTTGTATACTTAGAAGGGCTGTTTTGTGACCCTGTATGTGATCTATCTTGGAGGATGTTCCATATGCACTCGAGAAGAAAGTATATTCTGTTGCTTTGGGATGCAGAGTTCTAAATATATCTGTCAAGTCCATCTGATCCAATGTCTCATTCAGGGCCCTTGTTTCTGTATTGACCGTGTGTCTAGATGATCTATCCATTTCTGTAGGTGGAGTGTTAAAGTCCCCTGCAATTACCACATTCTTATCAATAAGGTTGCTTATGTTTATGAGTAATTGTTTTATATATTTGGGGGCTCCTGTATTCAGCGCATAGACATTTATAATTGTTAGCTCTTCCTGATGGATAAACCCTGTGATTATTATGTAATGCCCTTCTTCATCTCTTGTTACAGCCTTTAATTTAAAGTCTAGTTTTTCTGATACAAGTATGGCTACTCCAGCTTTCTTTTGGCTTCCGGTGGCATGATAAATAGTTCTCCATCCCCTCACTCTCAATCTGAAGGTGCCCTCAGGTCTAAAATGAGTCTCTTGTAGACAGCAAATAGATGGGTGTTGTTTTTTTATCTATTCTGATACCCTATGTCTTTTGGTTGGCTCACTTAGTCCATTTACATTCAGTGTTATTATAGAAAGATATGGGTTTAGAGTCATTGTGATGTCCATAGGTTTCATGCTTGTAGCGATGTTGTAGCGATGTCTCTGGTAGTTTGTCTCACAGGATCCCCCCTTAGGATCTCTTGTAGGACTGGTTTAGTGGTGACGAATTCCTTCAGTTTTTGTTTGGGAAGACCTTTATCTCTCCTTCTATTCTAAATGACAGACTTGCTGGATAAAGGAGTCTTGGCTGCATATTTTTCTGTTCATCACATTGAAGATATCCTGCCATTCCTTTCTGGCCTGCCAAGTTTCAGTAGAGAGATCGGTCACGAGTCTTATAGGTCTCCCTTTATATGTTAGAGCACGTTTATCTCTAGCTGCTTTCAGAATTTTCTCTTTATCCTTGTATTTTGCCAGTTTCACTATATGTCATGCGGAAGATCAATTCAAGTTACGTCTCAAGGGAGTTCTCTGTGCCTCTTGGATTTCAATGCCTTTTTCCTTCCCCATATCCGGGAAGTTCTCAGCTATTATTTCTTCAAGTACACCTTCAGCACCTCTCCCTCTCTCTTCCTCCTCTGGAATACCAATTATGCGTATATTATTTCTCTTTAGTGCATCACTTAGTTCTCTAATTTTCCCCCCATACTCCTGGATTTTATCTCTCTTTTTCTCAGCTTCCTCTTTTCCATAATTTTATCTTCTAGTTCACCTATTCTCTCCTCTGCCTCTTCAATCTGAGCCGTAATTTTCTCCATTTTATTTTGCAGTTCATTGATAGCATTTTTTAGCTCCTCCTGGCTGTTCCTTAGTCCCTTGATCTCTGTAGCAAGAGATTCTCTGCTGTCCTTTATACTGTTTTCAAGCCCAGTGATTAAAATTATGACTATTATTCTAAATTCACTTTCTGTTATATTGTTTAAATCGTTTTTGATCAGTTTGTTAGCTGTTGTTATTTCCTGGATGTTCTGAGGGGAATTTTTCCGTTTCATCATTTTGGATAGTCCTGGAGTGGTGCGGGACTGCAGGGCACTTCCTCTGTGCTGTCTTGAATAACTTGCATTGGTTGGCGGGGCCGCAGTCAGACCTGATGTCTGCCCCCAGCCCACCGCTTGGGACACAGTCAGACTGGTGTGTGCCTTCTCTTCTCCTCTCCTAGGGGCGGGATTCACTATAGGGTGGTTTGGCCTATCTGGGCTACTTGCACACTGCCAGGCTTGTGGTGCTGGGGATCTGGCGTATTAGCTGGGGTGGACCGGCAAGGTGCACAGGGGTGGGAAGGGGAGGCTCAGCTCACTTTTCCTTCAGAGATCTGCCTCAGGAGGGGCCCTGTGGCACCGGGAAGGAGTCAGACCTGCAGGAGGGATGGATCCACAGAAGCACAGCATTGGGTTTTTGCACGGTGCAAGCAAGTTCCCTGGCAAGAACTGGTTCCCTTTGGGATTTTGGCTGGGGGATGGGCGAGGGAGATGGCGCTGGTGAGCGCCTTTGTTCCCCACCAAGCTGAGCTCTGTCCTCCTGGGCTCAACAACTCTCCCTCCTGTTGTCATCCAGCCCTCCCATTCTCTGAGCAGAGCTGTTAGCTTATAACCTTCCAGATGTCAAGTCCTGCTTGCTGTCGGAACACACTCCATCCTGCCCCTCCGCTTTTGCAAGCCAGACTCAGGGGCTCTGCTTGGCCAGCGGGCCACCCCTCCACCCCAGCTCCCTCCCGCCAGTCCGTGTAGTGCGCAGCGCCTCTCCGCCCTTCCTACCCTCTTCCGTGGGCCTCTCATCTGCGCTTGGCTCGGGAGACTCCATTCTGCTAGTCTTCTGGCGGTTTTCTGGGTTATTTAGGCAGGTGTAGGTGGAATCTAAGTGATCAGCAGGACGCACCCGTGAGCCCAGCATCCTCCTACGCCGCCCTCTTCCCAGGATCCCTAAAAAATAAATTTTAATACAGTTGTGTTTGTATCTAGTCTGTCTCAATTGTGCCAGAAGAATGTGAAACCAGCTTCTTCCCTGGATAAGTTAGCTTTAGAAACAAACAGGCAAACTCTTTCTAGGTAGAATGAGGTTATCAGAAAGGTACACAGAGCCTCCATCTTCAAGACCCCCTCAACTGGAACACTCTCTCAGTGGCTAGCCATGTTGCCTAAACTGGAAATTCTCCAAGAGACAGGGGTTCTTTTGCCTTAAGGTAATTATCCTTAAATGCTTACATATCAAAATTCTCTAGGAGACTAATTAAAAAGACAGATGCACAAACTTCATACCCCACAGATATGATTAGCCAGTCTTAGGTGTAATTCAGGAATCTGTATTTTAATAAGTACCTCAAATAATGCTGGGGACCACATTCTCAGAAAACCTTCCTGAGACATTTTGTGAGAAGTCATTAGTCAACAATCACTCTTCTAAGAAAGGGAGAAGATTGCAAGATGCCCACTACATATATGGCTTTCAAATCTTATCCTAGGTGCTCAAGAACTGCTGGTATCCCCAGAAAACTGTCTCAGGAGATCCTAGCTAGACATAGCCAAACACTGATTTCGTTTGTGAAATTCATCCCAAAGCCCACTTTTATCTTTGACCTCCAAATTGCTCCATAGTTTTCAACCTCTATTAATGTTTCCCCAGGTACATTCAAGGACTTCCCCTTCACATAGATATTTGCCATTTATAGATGGAATATTTGCTGTGCTAATTGCAATTCCATTGCAAATGGATCCAAGATAGAAAAAAACTAAAGAATGTGTTCAGAATCAACTGCATTGTGCAGAATCATCAAATGCCAGCCTGCAGCAGTGTAAGAACATTGTATTCGGTTTGGAGAAAACAATTTATTTGTCTTGTATTTCACTGTCACCTATGAAAGCATTGTGGAGCATCTCCCTCCTGACCACAAACATATCTCATGCTCCTGATTACTCCCCTTAACTTATTTCAGGTTTGGAGAACCAAGCCCTTTTGAATTCCATATAAACGCTGATGAAATAGAACCCAAGTGAAGGCTCAAGGGGCCTTTTCTGTGAGTAAAGAAATTCAGATTTAGTGCTCTGACTTTGTGGAATTTCAGGCAATATACTAAGGTGGCAATATCACCAGCTCTGCAGACTATCTGAAAGCAAACTCTGACCCTCTGACTCTCCATTTGCTCATTTATAGAATGGGTGTTACTGCACCCATCTCCTTGGCTTGTTATGAACATTAAAGGAAATGAGATATGTGAAGCCCTTGGCATATAGGGAGTTCTCCTAAGGAGGTATTCCACTAGTTGCTGGAAAAACATCTGAGCCTGGATGGAACTGCTGGTGGCTGGAGTAACTGAGAGGTATATAGCCAAATCCCAGAAGAAGAACTAGAGTCCCATATTGTTAGCCTGCTTGGAAACCTTAGCCTTACAGATGCAGGGTGACTCCGTGATTCAAAGCTCCACCTCTTCTTAGCTGTGTATCCCTGGACAAGTCTCTTTGGGGACTCTAAGGTTGCTCCACCAACACCATCCCACCCCCATTGTGTAGCATCTATGTGGCTCAAGAACAAGGCTGGCTTCATGAGCATGTGACTTTTTGAAGGTGCATAGGATACTCTGCTGTTGCCATCTTGAAATTATTTACATTTTTATCTTTGAACTTCTGTTTTGTAAGTGAAGTTCAGTGGGACAATGGAGGAGATACTACAGGCAGCAGCAGTGTGGGCTCAGAGTGGTTGACACCAGAAGCAGTCAATATATATATATATACATATATATGTATGTATGTGTATATATATATATATATATATATATATATATATATATTGATTATGGTGGGGATAAAATCTTATCCTTGAAGTCAGAGCCTGAGCTAGTTGCTTCTGAAGAATCCTATGAACATAGCCGCCAAGTATGACCTTGGTGACCCCTTGGGCCTCTCCTTCACAAAGCCTCTATCTTCCATACTTCTCCAACCTCTCCTTCACCTAGAATTCTATGAAGTATTATTCCCCAGAAATTTCCATCTGTTGTCAGGAAGTCTAAAGCTAAAGGCCTGTCCTTTGCCTAGGACTTTGCCCTTTGGTAGGAGACTATGACAGCCAGCAGCATTCACTGCTTCATTGGATTATGACTATTAGAGCTGAATAGGAACTTGGAGGGACCAGATTGTGCGGTTCCAAAGTATGTTCCCTAGACACACCATGGTGTAGAAGGATTCCATGGTGTGAGTAATTAAGGAAAACTTGTATAACATGGTGCTGTTTTAGAATTTGCAATGATCAGTAGCACATTAAATGTCCTGCGAAACTAGAGTAAGGAATCCAGTGGTTCCCAATGTTATTTGGCCTTTATCCTCAGACCTCCTAACAGCCTTTGCAACTAAGGCTCCACTTTTTAAGTAATAGTGTTTAATCCTGTCATTTTAAATATGGGGCAGCCAAGACTGATAGAAAACAAATAATCCGGTGAAGAAATGGGCAAAAGACATGAATAGACACTTCTCCAAAAAAGACATCCAGATGGCCAATCGACACATGAAACAGTGCTCAACATCACTCATTATCAGGGAAACAGAAATCAAAACCACAATGAGATACCACCTCACACCTGTCAGAATGGCTAACATTAACAACTCAGGCAATGACCGATGTCGGCAAGGATGTGAAGAAAGAGGATCCCTTTTGTGCTGCTGGTGGGAATGCAAACTGGTGCAGCCACAATGGAAAACAGTATGGAGGTTCCTCAAAAAATTAAAAAGTAGAACTACCCTAGGTCCCAGCAATTGCACTACTCTCCCAGGGATACAGGTGTGCTGTTTCAAAGTGGCACAGGTACCCCAATGTTTATAGCAGCTTTATTGACAATAGCCAAAGTATGGAAAGAGCCCAAATGTCTATCGATGGATGAATGGATAAAGGAGAAGTGGTATGAATATACAATGGAGTATTACTCAGCAATCAAAAACAATGAAATCTTGCCATTTGCAACTACATGGATGGAACTAGAGGGTATTATGCTAAGCAAAATTAGTGAAAGAAAGACAAATATCATATGACTTAACTCATATGAGGAATTTAGGATACAAAACAAATGAACAAAATGGAAGGGAAGCAAAAATAATATAAAACCAGGGAAGGGGAGGAAATATAAGAGACTCTTAAATATAGAGAACAAATAGAAGGTTGCTGGAGGGGTTTGGGAGGGGAGATAGGTAAATTGGTGAGGGACATTAAGGAATCTACTCCTGAAATCTTTGTTGCACTATATGCTAACTAAATAGCATATTGGATGTAAGTAAGTAAATAAATAAATAAGACAAACTTCTGTTATGTTAAGCCTCTATATTTAGAGACATTTGTTACAACAGCAAAACTTAGAATGACCTGACTGATGCAATAAGTAAATAATATAGTTCTTAGAAGTCTTTATTTGCACCCTTGAAGTGCATCTTCCTCCTACGTCTCATTTCTCTACAAGGCCAGGCAACCTAGCAACTGGTACCAATATCCATTGGTTTTCTTTGTAAAAATCTTAGAAAGAGAAATCTACAGCTCTGTCTAGACTTGCTCTTCTACCTCTGCCCCTGCATCCCTAGTTGAGATCCAGTCAAACATTTGTCTAGTATGCTCTGGATCTATGTGACTATGCATTTCCTCTCTTTTTCCACCCACTTTGGACCAGAGGGAGCTTTTCCAAGACTATTTCAGCTTTTCAGTCTCATGTCAGATTTTTCATTGTATATTTTTCCAATTAAGTTAATTAAAATGCAAATCTCTTTGTATGAATAAGAGACCTCTACTTTCCATAACTGCTCAATAACTTTCAACTAAAAAGGTACTTTATTCCACTTTTATTTGACTTCAAACATTCTTTGCTAAGCATTTTTAATTCTAACATAAAAGCAATGCAACCGGTTTCCCATACCATGAAAACATTTAGAACCTGTTTTTATGTGTATGTGTGTGTGCACGTGTGTTTATATATCTGTAATTTTTTAAGCTCTAGCAACAACCTTATCTTTCCCCCCTAAAATAACTTTAAAGTCTTCAGCCTGGCTGAGAAAAACTAGCTGCAATTCTGGACTTAAAATAGTTACTTGTAATTACCTTCAAGTACAAAAAAAATTTCTAATGCTTCGAATTCTTTTTCCACTGTATTGAAGTAAATAGAAGTAATTTATTATTGAAAGTGCTGCTGCTCTGCCAGTTTGGTGGGTGGGAATTGACATTTGGGATATTGTGTAATGTATAATGAGTATGAAATGAGTGGTCTGATCCAGTCAGCATCAAAGGCAATTTCCCTTGTAGGGTAAAATGCTTGCAAATTAAGTTGCATATCTTCACGAAGGCAAGGAATGGCATAGACTGTGGAAATATTGATTTCGATTCTGCTTTTCTTAGAAATTGTTTTGGATGTGAATTCAGAAACATGTTTTCCCTGAGACAGAACCCTATATTTTCTGCCAGAGAGATGTTTGAAAGACGTCTTTGGTAAGGATTGTTTTTCAGGTGCTATGGAAATAAAATCAATAGGGGCTAATTTCTACTTGTCACTTTCTATGAATATTGCCTGATGGGGCTGCAGACAAGCTACAAAATGAGGCTGGGGATTGCTGCCCCCTGCCTCTCCATCTTTTCTTGTCCAGCCTAGGATATGCAGAAAGGTTTTGCCTAAAGGGAGGCCCAAGGTGGGACTTGCTCAGAAATGACAAGCTGGGAAAGTTACTGCTTGGCCATGTGGTGGAGAGGAAATAGCTGAGAAGAGGAATGGTATATGCAGGCTGCCAGGAGAAGATGGAAGCGATAGTTGCTGCTTATAAAAAAGCAAAGTTATTGAGTTGGAGGGTTCCAACTTTAAGATGAAGAAATGTGTGAATTTACATGGAAATCACACTGAAATGGGGCCAGTTTCTCACATCACTTCAGGAACTATCACATGCTCTCTTGCTTCAGTATCTCATTCTCCTTTTGACTTGTTTCCTGCCTCAATTGCTTTCAGAAATTATATTCGAGACCATAAGTAAATTATTTAAAGTTGTTGTCTATGGAATCTTCTCTTCCTTCTGACAAAACAACTGGTTTTCACAAATTCATTTAAGCCTGTTACAAATGTCAATCATTTTGGAGTGCTCTTTTGCTAAACTTCCCACACACTAGATAGGGAAAGTGAGGTCTTGCAGACTTATAGTGGGATACCTGTTCTTCCTACCATAGATTCAATCTTTGGGACTAAGTCACTGTCTTCATAAGTCCTCAGGAATACACCAGTTGCTTACTCCCTTGAAGTACCATACAAAGTCTGTGACCAAACTAGTAGGAGGTTAGGCCTCAATACACTGCTGGATATCCTCTGTAACCTGCCCTGTGACCTGTAACTGCCTGACAAAATCTGGCTTCCATCCTTCTCTGACCTGTTCTGTACTGACAGACCCATCACTGCTGGCTACAGCATGTGGACTCCTTTCCTCTGGCTCCCTATTAAATTTTAACAATAAAAGACACTGGCAAGTGATGCAAGGATAGGAGGAGAGATTAAGGTATTTCCTTTCCCTAATCCATTCCTGCTTTAGATCCAGGCTTCTGGCAGTGGCTGATATTTCCATGATTGCAACTTATATTGAAAAGTGTTTCAAACTCTCCCTGGACCCCAGTAATGCCATTCCTCCCTTTAAGCCTTCATCCCTAGGGATGAAGAATAGTTTGTTGGGATGAAGAGGAGTTTGTTGCTCATCTCTGGATGCTTCAACATGTCTTGTTTGCTCTCTTAGCCCTACCCACAATGCTATAAGTGATCACTTCATTAAATTCTCTTAATTTGAACCACCCAAGGTTCATTTTGTTTCCTGCTTATACTTAGTCTGATAGAAAAATGTAGTCTAAGAGCAGTAGAAATAAGAAAACCTGGAGGTTTTAGTAGTCAGAGAAGACTTCCAGGGAAGGATAAATCTTGAGTTATACCTTGAAGACATTGATTAGGGTATAAAGAATTATAGATAATGTGAAGGTTGAAAAAGGAATAGCTTGTATCTATCTGGATTCAGTGTTATGCTATTTACAACTAAACATGTGACTGGAACAAAAGAAATTATTGATTTTTATAACAAAATATCCAGGGGTTTTAGGCATGGTTGGATCCAGGAACTTAAACAAAATGGTAGGAATCAGTCTTGTTTCACATTTTAGCTCTGTTTCTTCCTTATTGGGGTTATTCCATGGCAGGATTTGTCTTTTTGGTACAAAATTCGCCCCAGGGATCTCCAGACATATTTCATCTTGTTAGCTCATGGTTTCAGAAGAAACACAATGGTTTTTCTTCCAATACTCAGTGTGATATTTCTGAAAATACCCCATCAGCCCTGTTTGGGTCACACATGAACACACATATGCACACACACATGTATGCATGCATGAATGCATGTGACCAATAACTATGTCTAGGAAACTGGGGCAGCTAATGTTCTCATGCCTATGGTCAGGCAGTAGAGGTTTTTGGATTAAGTAAGCCACTGTGCTGAAAAGGGGTAGCTTCCAAAAGGAAAGGACATGGGGAAAATCACAGATGTTCTCTCAGATCTTAACTTCCTTACCTACCTGGGCTCAAAACCAACCCAAGCCCAGTGGAATGGTGAAAGCCATTCTCCAGAAAATAAGCAGATCCTGAGCCCAAACATGGTCCTCTAAGTCTATCAGAAGGGCTTGCATGAGATGTCATGACTTGGGAGAAACACTTTGCTGAGTAAAAACATCCTCTGTCTCCTGAGACTATCTCTAAAACCTCTAGTCTATATTCCTATTTGACACAAAGGTCCACAATTCAATTCTGAAGGTCAGAGAATTGAAAGGGAAGATAGAAGAAAGAACATTTTTTCCATCCCCCATCCCCATTCTGATAGCCATGTTCACCTAGAGGGAGATAAGTTTAATGGCAGTCTCTTTTTTCTCCATCAATTTTAAAACTTGTGTTAGCATTTGGTCTAGAACCCTGGCTGATGAACCCAAGATTCATCTCAATTTTATTTTAATCACCTCTGTCCTTAAGCAATCATCTAGTGACTTCCAAGGAAGTAGACTGTGACTTCCTGGAACATTCGTATTTTTACCAATTTAATGTATTGGTAGCTTTGAAAGCAAAGCAACTGCCTGAAAGCAGTAGACCATTCAGCCAATCCTACTGAAAAGGACAATGCCAACTTCTGTTGAATTTCACCTAGAAAAGTTTCAAATGTGGAAAATGCATGTGTGTTGTGCTGCAGGGAGAAGTGGGGAGTGGCAAAGGAGCAAAGAGGCACACATTTGAGGGAACAAGAATCTGTTTCTAAGATGCTGTAGCTTCAAAGGCACTTTTCTAGGTAATCTTAAGAGATAATAGGCCTTAGAGCCATATATGTCCAACTATTTGCTTAATATCTGGTTTTATAAGCCAGTATTCATCTTTGATTTTTTCTTGGTCAATTCAACATCATTACTTCCCCCATAAAACAAGAATACTACCATTTGCCAGTTAATGGTGTTGTGTGTGTCCAGATCCAATCAGGAATCCCAGGCTGAAGTGTTTTTCCTAAGCCATGAACGTTTACTGCCATCATGGAGTGCCCCTTTCCAGTTACTCCGACAATCCAAAAAAGTCACCACACACCAGAGATATGGTGGCATGCTTAATTTGAAACCCATGACCCTCAGAATTCCCAGGATAGTTCAGAGTGAGGGTCTTATTCTCGAATGAAGAGTGGCAGTGATTGATTTTCAGGGCACCAGAGAATCAGCCAAGAGATTTCTGCATACTGGCCCTAGGCCAGCCTCACACTAGGCCTTCAAGAGGAAGGACTTGGAGAAGATAAAATCAAGTTGATGTTGGACATGAAGTGCTGCCAGGAGCTCCCATTTACTTGAATCCTCCCCAAGCCATTTGAAACAAGGTCTATTCTTATCTCTGTTTTACAGTGGAGAAAACTGGGGCTTGGAGAGGTGAAGGAATTTGAGGCTAAACTGAAGATTAGTGGAGCATCAGGATTGGAACCCAGGCTCTGCTCCTACAAATCCTGAAAGTCTGACTACTCTGTCTGAGTCCTGTTACAATCTACTGAATAAGGCAACTTTCGAGCAAGGCTACCTTTTCCTAACAGATAGAATGCTGGCAGTGGGTATGAAACATTTGATTACCCAGAATATTTACCAAATAGCATTTCTGGTTAATGAAGACATTCTTTGAAGGATAATGGGGGCAAGAGGGAGGATAGAAGTGCTAAGCACAATTACCAACTTCTGTGAGGGTGTACTAGGCTCAATGATGGCCCTCAAAAGATGTCCATGTCCTAATTCCTAGAAAGTGTGAATATGCTATATTAAATGGTGAAAGAAACTTCGTAGGCACGATTAAGTAGAGTAACAGGTATGATTAAGTTAATGCTCTTGAGATGGAAAATTATCCTGAATTATTTTGGGTTAGCACAATTCAATCATAAGAGTCCTTAGAAGAGGGAAACTGAGGCTATGCTTGTTGCTGGCTTTAAGATGGAGGAAGGATCCAGGAGCCAAGGAGTGCAGGTGGCCTTGAGAACCTGGCCCAGGAGTAGACAGGTTCTCCCCTAGAGCCTCCAGAAGGAACCAGACCTGCTGACACTGTGACTTTAGATCAATGAGACTGATTTGGGATGTCTAATCTTCATAACTAATAAAATACTTTTGTGTTATTTTAAGTCAGCAAACTTGTGGTCATTTTTATAGTGGAAGTAGAAACCAATACAATGCACTTCCAAACTCTAAGTGCAAATTAACCATCTAGGATATTGTTAAAATGCATATTCTTATGCAGCAGATCTGGGTTGGGGTCTTAGATCCTGCATTTCTCACAAGCTCCCAGCAATGCTGAAGGTGCTGCTCCATGAATCATGCTTTTGAGAAAGAGGGATTTACATCTCCCTTAATCATCATAGTGACCATGAAATGATCTTTAGTTTTCATTTTACACTTGAGGAAATTGAGACTGAGAATTTAAGTAACTGATTTAAGGCCAAACAGGTAGTAAATTGCAAAGTATGGAACTGAATTTCATCTTGTCAGGGTTTAACACTGATGCTCTCTCCACTAAGTTCCCTAAAACACGGGTAATGTAGGCCATGGAGGACCAGGCAGCAGATTGTCCTTATTTTCACATGACATTAAGAAACTCTGTCTTCACTGGGGCAAAACTGAAAGAAGGTTTGAGGGGCGCTTGAGTGGCTCAGTTGATTAAGCGTCCAACTTCGGCTCAGGTCATGATCTCACAGTCCGTGAGTTTAAGCCCCACGTCGGGCTCTGTGTTGACAGCTCAGAGCCTGGAGCCTGCTTCAGATTCTGTGTCTCCCTCTCTCTCTGGCCCTCCACCCATTCATGCTCTGTCTCTGTCTCAAAAATAAACATTTAAAAAAATTTTTTTAAAAAGAAAGAAGGTTTGGAATCTGGGTAGAAGTTATTGGATGGTAACAGTGGGTCAGGGTGTGATCAGTGTGTGTTCGTGGTCTCATAGATATGATTAGTCCCTTCACATAGGATGGGAATTGAGGCTCAATGCATTTTATTTGCCTCCAGTAAAGGCAATGTCTAGTTTTTAACAGAATGTAAGCAAAGTCAGCCTTTCAGTTTGGGAGATTACATTAGTTATGAAGAACACCATGGGCTTTTTCATCCTGTAATACCTTGCTTGTCCTTGGTTTGCACTGGAACTTTCTTCAGCTAGAAAGCCCTTCTTTAATGTTTTTCTTTAACCCTTTTGAAAAATACTCATTTGCCTTTGAACAAACAATATCTGTGATTTGTCTCTGATGCCTATCACACTTATACTAACTAGCATCTCACACTTCTTTAACAGATCATTAGCTGTGTGAGACAGGAACTGTGTGGATTTCCTCACTGCTGCCTTCCCATGGGGAGTTTGTACCCACCCGGCACATAATAAGAAAATATGTGCATGGCTGGATGGGTGTATAGGTAGGATTTTCCCCTCGTGCTAGGTCAAAATTTCCTTGAAAGTGGAGACAAATTCTCAAATTTATGTCATCTATACCTAGGTTTTCCATACATACAATCAAACATGAACCATAATTTGGGTTTAGAGCATAGTCACTGTTTTTCATGTTTTTGTGATCTGCTTTGGGAAACAGCAAATGTAAACCTCTGTATTTCACATCAGAAGTCCAGAGTTCAACCCTTGGGCCTGCCACGTCTTTGCAGAATAACGATGGTAATGTGGTTGTGCTTCTCTGAACCTTCATTTTCTCTGCCATCAAACACAGAGTTGCAAATGTGTGGATGATATAAAAGTACTATGAAAGCTCTAAAACCCAAGTAGAAACTCCCTCTGGTGTTTTGTCTGCAGTAAAGCAGCATCAAATGTTGGCTTGATTTAAAGTTTGTAGCTGGGTTAACATTCCTGATTCTTTATCTAACACTGGCATCTATTACTACGACCTCAGAGTTGCTGAGAATAGCAGTTTTTCAGGCCCTGAATTGAAGAAGAAGGAGAAGAAGGGGAAGGGGAAGGGGAGGAGAAGGAGGAGGGGCAGGGGGAGACAAGGAGGAGGAGGGAGAAGGGGAGAATAGGCAACATTCCAGAGGCAGAATCAGGCCACTCTGGTTTACATACCCATTTGGCCTTACAAATATTGTGACCATGGGAAAAATCACCCATACTCTGAGCCTCTGTCTTACCATAAATTTCGTGGGATAATATCAGTACCAATCGCACAACACCATTTACGTGCACCACAGATAGATCAGCCAACAGTCAGTAAACCATATTTATTAGTTGGCTTGAGGAATCCAGTGATTCTAACTTGATGGATTGAGGTCTAACTTTGTTTGTTTCTACTTTTCTGTTTGTTGCTTTCCACATGTGATCTGAGCTCAGCTGCCTTAAGAAAATCCAAGGCCTAGTATCTTCTAGAATTTCCTAGCTCTTTATTTACCCAATTTAATAATTTTTTTTTTGGGAAAGAAGTAGACAAAAACATTTCCTTTTATTTCTATCTCAGTAGAACTGATGATGGAAAGTAGAAAAACAGCCTTACTTATTTATTAACACAGAAAATCAAAACATTAAAACCCAACACTACAGGAAGTTTACAAACAGAATAGAAATGAGCTCTCCATGGGGCACCTGGCTGGCTCACTTGGTTAAGTATCTGACTCTTGATCTCAGTTCAGGTCTTGAACTCAAGGTTGTGAATTCAAGCCCTGCATTGGGTTCCATGCTGGGTGGGGAGCGTACTTAAAATAAATTTTTAAAAAGCTCCCTGGAAACAGTGTGGTGTCCTTTTCCTGAAACAAAAAAATGTGTTTCCCCTTTGCAATTAATACCCTGTTAGCAAAAAACATATGAAAAGAGATGACTAGGTGAGTCCTGAACATTAATTTCCTCCCATTTCATTGAAAGGGAAAAAAAACCTTAGATTTTTTTGTTGTTGTTGTTGTTTGATACTTACAACTGGACTTCTATGCAATTGCAACCTCCCCAAGTGGTTAAAACCCACAACACCCCATGTCTAAAGCAAACTTTGTTCTTCTGCAAAGGGTTCCCAGAGGCATGTTTATTGTCCAGGTCAATTATCTTCTGCCCTGACTTCCCCTTGCCAAAACACACTTGTAAAATATCAGATCTGACACTTTGTTGTAGCATTTGCAATTTAACAGTCTTGCTGCTTTCATCCATGGACTGTTAGATTCATGGTTTTATTTTGTGTTTTATCTTTTTTCCAATCAATAAAGCTATATAACTAATGTTTAAGATACTACAGTAGATACTGAGGTCAGCAGACAGTATATGCTAATCAATTTTTAATTATGAATTTAATTTTATATGATGCCATTTAATTTTATTAGATGTATTAAAGTGAAGCTGTCAGATCACAGGCTCTACTCCTGGGGCCAGGGCAAGAAATGTCCCAGGGGCTGCATGCAGGCGTATGACATCATTAAAAAGATCATAAACGAGTATGTAGAGTATGTATTGCAACGTGCATATTGTTGCATATTGTGCACATAAACGTTACATATGCCTCAGTGGCTGGAAAGAATTCCTCACTGGCAACGTCTGACTAGCAGAGCTGCTGTGCTCATTGTAGCTCAGAGACTGCATGGGGCAATGGACTGTGAGCTGACTGCAGACCCAGCACTGCTACAGACTTGTCCATGGCCTTAGTTTTTTTAAGTATGTTATTTTGATTCTCTGAGCCCCAGATTCTTCATTGGTAAAATTAGGATCATGGCAGTTAGAGTTTTTGAATAAAAACAAAAAGCAATACAAACTCAGTCAGGCCTATTAGCATTAACCTCCCTGCTCTTGGAAATCTAAAAAGAAAGGAAGAAAGAAAGAAAAGAAAAGGAGAAAAATGAGCAGTGTAAGGGATACTGTTGGTGCTTTGCCTGCATTCCCTCAGATTCCTCCCCCTGGTTTCCTTTTCTTTCACTTCCACCAGCCTGAACCCTGCCTCAGGCTAGGGCCCCTTTACCTTGGACAGCAGAGACTGGAAGCATGTTTATGCCACACCAACAAACTCCCAGGGGTTACTTGTATTCCAGACCCCTCCTCAGGATCCTCCCTTTCCAGGTCTCACTTCCCCTACTTCCTATGAGGTTCTTCAGAGTGTACTTTCTTAGTAAATCCCTTGCATACAAATCCTGGATTCAGTAAATGAGAAAACCAGACCTAAGACAGGGAAAAGGAGCTGGGAGACAGATTGTGTTACCAGCCAAGAGAAATCTTGATCCAAATACAGTTTGAAGGGCAGAGATATTTTACTGCAAGAGATCTTCATCAGGGATCATGTGCAGGTGTGCCTGTGTGAATGTGTGTACAGAATGTTAAAGGTTGTTTCTCTAGTAGCAGGCTTTGAGACTCGTGAAAAAGGAACCAAGTGGGATAGGGTGGCATTAAGATAACATCCAATTGTCTCAGAAACAGCATTGTCAGAGGGAATCTATATTCCTGTGTAAGAGTGACTTGCCTGAATTTCCAGAACTGACCACAAATGCCACCTGTAGTCAACCATCAATCAAATGGAAAGGTCTCACTGCATAGAAAATAGAATGTGGAGCTTCCTAAAGTGGAATATAAATCAATTGAGCAGAGCAATGTAATAACCAATGGCACAAAACTGTATCAAATATGTTTCAGAATGTCAGAGAAATGTACAAAGTTGCTTAATGTCTTATTTTCTACTTTGTTTTCATTACCATGAGGCAAAAGGAACACTCTTTGGACTCATGGAATTTTGAAGACCTTCTTTCAAAGTATTTTTTTAACCAGTGTCTTTGAGCAGACTTAAGTCTACTTGAGTAACATTAATCCAAGGTTTGGTTTGCTGTCTTGTCTCCAGACAACATGCTATTTCATCTAGGAAGCCTCTGTTCTCTTGGAAAGAACAACAAAATGCTGTCATGCTCCCTTCCATCCTTATTTTCCCTTTCCTTGTGGCACTTACTTCCTTACATTAACTGGCTGGATACATGTGTGTCTCCCAAATGAAACTCTTCAATTTTTTCATTCATTCAGTACATGGTTACTGAGCACCTTCAACGTGCAGACTCTTCTTCTAAACCTGTAACCTTGTTTACTGAGCAAGTACCTCCAACGTGTCCACACTTTTCTAAGCACAGGGCGATCAGAAATGAACAAGGAATCAAGGTCCTGTCTGGGAGATGAAGTCTACTGAGGGGAGAATGTCAGTAAATGAAACAATTCCTGGTAGTGGTAAGCACCTCACAGGAAATGAAACTGATGTGTTGGGAAGTGGAGATGAGGGTTCAGGGACATTTTGAGGAGTGGGCATTTTACCTGAAAAGGAGCCAGCCATGAAAAGGAGGGGGGAGTCTGAGCCAGGAATAAAGAGAAGTAATTGAGCTGGAGACAAGGTCAGTATGGCTGATGCATGGTGGGCAAGGTGGAAGCTGGTAGAAAGTAACGTTGGAAGATGGGCAGGAGCCAGACTGGCAGGGCCTTGTGGCTGTTGTGGAGAGGGGGCTTCCATTTCATTTAGCTTGTCACATGAAGCCCTGTGCCCAATCATCTGGTATGCCCTACATGATCTCTCCTCAGGAGAAGACTCGAGTGTGTCTAAGTACTCTAAATGGTTTTAGGTTCTGTAAATTAGCAGGTAAGGGATGTGTCAGAGAATAGACCATTCCCTTCAAGTTAGCAACATCCTCTTGGCTAGAACTTTAGGCTGAGACCTGTGACTTCTATCATCAGATCTACCAGACAGAGAGTCTCTGTCCGAACCTCAGCCTGGAGTACCCCATTCTCCTTTCATGGCAATTCATCTTGGATCACATTCTCTATATGCATATTCTAACCTACTCTTCTCTTGTTATTTCACTTCAAAAGTAGGGACTGTGCCTTGCCATTTTCTATGCTAGATGCACAGTAAGCACACACTAAATCTGAAGGTGCAGACTCAAAGTCCAATGCAAAACCAGGTAGGCAGAATGGATGAGCAAAGAGGCCCAGGCAGGTCCTCTGCAGTCTAGGAGGTGAGATCTTGTCAGCTGCCGGCCATTTGGACATATCTACCTGGCATTGTCAAAACAACTGATTTTTCATGAAAAACTGGAAATCCATCTTATTACATGAATTCTTTTGATTTGTGAGTATTGATAGGTATTTCACATTTTAACATTGTGCGGGGGAGGTATGTCTATCAGCCAAATAATTATAGCAAACACTTACAAAGTGATGAAAGGCACTTGTACGAACATTGCCATGTGTGTTAACTTACATAATTCTAACAAGTCTGTGAAGTAGTCACCATTTTTACCCCATCTTATAGATCAGAAAACTGTAGTGCAGAGAGGTCATGTAACTTGTCTAAAGCCATTCAGCAAGTAACTTATGGGTGGGGACCTGAAGCAAAGATGTGTGGCTCAGAAACCAAATGCTATCTGCAGGCCAGGCATATATGACTTCTGCTTGGAGTCTCCCAGGCCTGCCTGGCCCTGGCCCTGGCCCTGTACAGCAGCTCTGATACTTCTCTATGTCTCTACCACCTGCTTGGGAAATCAGCCTGAAGACCAAAACTAGCTGACTGAAATTGAGCCAGGAGTGTCTCCTGGAAGGAGAGCAGCTTCACTTTGAGTGTTCTGGGTTCTTCAGGGGCTGAAGTCAAATAGTAACCCAGTTACCTGGCATTGGTGCTCTGACAGCAAGGAAGCATGCGGCAGAAGGGGCCCTGAGGTGGTCCTTTGTTCCATCATGTACCAGCAGTATGATCTTAGGCTGTATGGTGGTAGAAACACAGGACTGGGGGCCCAGTCTCAGGCTCTGCATACTTTGTGCCCTTCCAGTAAGTTAAGTCACGTCTCTGAAACTCACCAACAAATGAGCAAAATAATCTTTACCTTGCAGGATTGCTTTCTGTGGAAGGTAAGTTACCAAGGTGAGACAGAAGAGATGCTGCCTAGGGTGTAGAAATGAATGTGGCCAACCATGTACTTGCAAGACCCTGACAGTGAGATTCTCCAATTTTGCACCCTAGGTGGCACTCTTGCCTCACCCGAACTTGGTTCTGAAGAAGGTAATGCAAGTAGAGGGCTTAGCATCAGGCCAGGCCTCTAGGCTCCTTGATAACTGTAAGCTGTTGTTATCTACTGGTTAGATTGTCTAGGATGTTTTCTCATCTGCAAAATGAGAATGAGAGAGTGGAACAACTCTCTCACAGGCTTGCAATGATTGTGTGGGACACGTGAGACAGTCCATGGGGCATGGTGGCCTGCACACAGTAGGAACACAAAAAGGGCATTCTCAGGCCTTTGGGCAGCCCAAACCTTCTGCCTCACAGGCAGGGCCCAAGCTCAGTCAGGCATTGTGAGTACCTGAAAATGTGTGGCACAGATGGTTTCTTTACCAGTGCATTGCCAGCCCTGACAATACTATTTGGATGTGTCTTTCAGTCTGAAAAATAGCTCTGAGTGATAAGCATTTCTGCCCAATTTCTTGTGGGTAGCACACTATGAGGATTGAATATAGCTAATTTTGAAAGAAGATTATACAAGAGTGTGTTTCCTCTCTCAGAGCATTCTTGGGAAAGCCATGACCCTACAGCTTTCCTAACAGGTTGAGACAACATAGAATATGAGGGAGAGGGCAGGAGCATATCTGTAATCATTGTGGCAAATCTCCAGCTGCTGGGCCTGACTTCACCTGAACCAGCATGCACAGTGTGTGGTTCTGTGCCTTGAGGAGAGGTATCCACATATACCATTCCTCATCCATTCAGCCCGTTTCTCCTAAGTGTAAGCTCTGTGCTGGCACTGTGTTGGAAACTGGGTGAGGGAACAGAATGGCACAGACTTTGTCCTTGGTCATCTCACAGAGGAAGAAGGCATTTAGTCATTAAAGTCAAGGCGGTAGCAGCAAAACTCTCTGATACAAGGGAAAGGAGAAGCCAGGTACACCACATGGGCTGCCCTGCCATATTGTAAACTCTTCAAAACACATATTTTATACATCTTCACAGGAGTAACCAGAGCCGAGGGCCCAACGTGTGTCCGATGAATATCTGTTGATTAACAATTCACATATACAACAATGCAAAGGTATTTTAAATTTAGAAATTCCAACACACAAAATTACCAGAATAAAGACACTTTATAAAAGTACACTTCACTTGCTCAGAATATTTGCCACACAGTAAGTCACCATCACTCACATGTTAAAAAAAATGGGTGGTGGCCATGAAGGCTTTCAGGACCCTGAAAATGAGCAAATGATGTTGTCCTTCCAAACATGGGGCATTAAAGCCAGTCTTGGATTTAATAAATATGTATACAAATTCTTCTGGGGGGAGCTGTGCCTCCTGAGGGGCTTTGTGTTCAGAACGGCCAGAAAAGTGGTAATAGCCAAGTAATTCTGGAAGAAATCATGGCCCCAAAGTGCAGGGAAGGGAAACCAGCAGGACTCAGCATAGGTCACTCATGTTTTCAGCAAATTTCCCAAACTGGGCTATGCTTGGATGCTTAGGAAAGCAGTTTCTTGGGCATCCTCAATCAACACAGGGTTGTAAAATGAGTCTGCTAGTTTCATAGTGGGTTGGGAAAATGGAGAGTGTGAAACCTGAAAAAAAAAATTAAGTGCTCTAAAGAATGTTGAAGAATTGAGCAATTAGGAATACATGAATGGATGCTTTAGAAATGACAGTAATAATTATTCCTTGAATTTATACAACTTATATAACTTTGCATTTCACACATATTATCTCATTAATCCTCATTTTTAATAATTTAAAATTGAGTTTGTGTGCGTGTGACTTTTCAGTGAAGCTTCATAAACACACTGGGCTACTTTCACAGGACCACAGAGGCCTTTGCAGAGACATTGTAAAGATTTATCATAAATCATGAAGCAAAGAAATAACATAGATGTGAAAAAAATGAGCCACTAGTGTCTGCCTCCCTCATTAAATACCAGGAATCCATCTTGCCCACTGAGCTCCTGCAGCTTGACTTAAATTTGCCTTTCCCCAAGTCTTTGGACTCCAGTGGTAGCTTTGTGTGCATGTTTCTCACATCCTCTGGGACCCCTGAAAGATATGGGGCCATGTCATTCATTTCTGAGCTTTTGGTGCTAAGTTGGATACTAAATAAAAGCATAAAAATGAATACTAATGTAAGTAGTGCCTACTAATATTTCTGTACTGGGAAGTTGTTTCTTCTCTTAGGTGCATAAGCCACATATTCCCAGCTTGACTTTATTTTCCTGAAAGCAGGGACTATGTGTCATTCTTTCCTTTTTGCCTCTTTCTACATTTGATAAGGTACTGACAGATGTCAGATGCTCAATAAATGTCTGTTGGATTAACTGAAATTTGTCTCCTGATTTGAAGAGCAACCATGAAAAACCAGGAGAAAAAGACACATTTAGGACCTCCATCTTCCTTTTGGACCTAAGGTGGTCTTGGTTTAGATGTCCTTCCCAAATAGAAATTGAGACAAGGGTGTGTACAGGTAGCTTAAGTGGACAAAATTAGGGAAGGGATGGCAACCAGTAAGGTGTGTGTCCATGGGCAACTGGAACTGAATCCACTGGGGGACTTGGAGAAAAAGCATAGAACACACACTCGAGTTGTCCCACCTTAGGGACCAGGCTGCTGAGATATTCATCCACCGCTTCCTGTCAGTAATTTTTAGGCTGCTTCTAGTTCATTGCCTAGCACTTTGAACCTGATACCATCCTGGCAGCCAGAGGGAGTTTTCAGGGAAAAGAATTCTGGTCCTGGCTGTTGGGAGTGAGTCCAGAGTACACAGAAATGGTGAGTACTGTGGAGAGACAGACAAGCACTGATGGCATCTGCTGTAATTGCCCTTCACATTTGGAGCCACATGACATATGGGGCCCAGAGCTTGACCATGAGTCTTGGATTCCAGTTCTGGGTCAGAGGTCTCAGGATTTGACTTTCTCTCTGCTTTCCCAAAACAAATAGAATGCTCCCCATCATTCTGTGGATTGAGAGCTTCATGGCATGGGGGGAAAGGCCTATAAGGGCTTTGTGTGAATGAGAAACACTGGTTCAGGGTCCAGGATCCTGGCTTTCATCTGGGTTCTGCCTTTAATTAGCTGTGTGGCTAAATAAATGGCTGGTCCTCTCTGGGTTTCTATTGAAGACAGTCTGCATGGCATATAAAAATCCTCTCTCCTTGCTCTGGTTTGCTCAGCAGACTATATAACTCTCCCCTCTGATGAGCTCCACCCCCCCCAACCATTGGCACTTTTTGAGTAATTATATAAGTAATACATAATATACGTTAAGTGTACATGAGCCATTAGAAAAATGTAGGTAAGTAAACATCCCATAATCTGATGGCACAGAGAAAACAACTATACAGTTTTTCATGCACATCCTTCATAGACACACACCATACAAACACACACACACACACACTCTCTCTCTCTCTCTCGCTCTCTCTCTCAACATTATTGATATGCTACAATGTTTTAAAACCTAACCTCTTGAGACACCAAGGTGAACAAAACAAACAAGCTTGCTGGAATTTCATTGGAGGCCACAAAAAATAAGCACAAAAATAACAATTTCAAATAATTATAGTACCAAAAGTGATATGATGAAAGAGATACAAATTCCAGTTAAATACAAAGTGGTATTCTGCTATTCTCCTTAGAAAAGTTGGCAGGATAAGCTGAAAATAAGACAAGTCTACCAAGATTTAAATAGTCTTTGTCATTCAGGGCTTCTTATAGTCGTATTTAAAAATATTTTTATTCCTTTTCTCAAATACACTAAAAAATAGAGATCAGTGTGTTGTTTGCCAAAATGCTCCTGAATATAAACATAAACCAAACTAAGGGGACATTTTACCACTTAAGGCCAGAAACCACCCTAGATTAAAACAGCAGGAATATATGAAATATGATCTACATACTTTAATTGAGTGACCTTGATCTGTTGTTCCCAAAGTACCTCCCACCCCCACCACCAATCATGAGTACCAAGCTCTTAGCTATTTTTTTTCCCTATAATTATTTGGTGGTTCTCTCTGCATGAAGCACTCTCTCCCTCATTATTTCAGGTCTTGGTTCAAATATCACCTTGTCAGAAAGGCCTTTCCTGACAAGAAAAATAAAAGAGCCCCACTCTCCCTACCACCACACACACACACACACACACATTACATTGTTTTTCAAAGCCTTATTTGTTTGTTTGCCCCATGCCCCAATCTGTAAACCCCATGATTGCCAAGTCTTAGGGAACTAGAACATCCCTAACACATGGTAAACACTCAATAATGATTTTTATTGTTATCATTTGGTGAGAGTGGGTGTTTGAAGTCAGCAGGAGGAGGTCACTTTAAGTTGAAGGAGGTTAAGAAAGACCTGTGTAGGATGTCAACATATGAGCTAAAATCTGAATGACAAGAAGACACCCACACAAAGGTCTAGCTTGGGGATTGGTAAACTATTTCTACAAAGTGCAACATAGTAAATATTTTTGCTTTTGGGTGCTACATAGTATTTCTGTCACTTCTCCTTAAAAAAAAAAAAGTGAAAAACAGGGCACCTGGGTGGCTCAGTTGGTTGAGTGTTTGACTTCAGCTCAGGACATGATCTCACAGTTTGTGAGTTTGAGCCCTGCGTCAAGCTCTGTGCTGACAGTTCAGGGCCTGGAGCCTACTTCAGATTCTGTGTCTCCCTCTCTCTCTGTCCCTCCCCTCCTCACTCTCTGTCCCTCTCTCTCTCTCTCTCTCTCTCTCAAAAAATAAACAGTAAAAAAAATTTTTTTAAATAAAAAAAGTGAAAAATTTTAAATGAATGTTCTTAGCTCATGGGCTGTACAAAAGCGGGTTGTGGATCATAGTTTACAGACTCTTATCCACACGGGAAGCATTCTATGGGGGAGGGAGACAGCTAATGAAAAGATGGTGTGCACTTGGAATATTTAACAGAGAGAAAGAAGGCCAGTGTGGCTAGAACATAGCCACCAGGACCCAGCCAGGGAGTGGAAAGAAAGCAGTCCAAGGAGGTAGGAGGGTCCAGAGGAATAGGGCCTTGCAGGACCTAGGAAGACATTCTATTTGATTGTAAATGCAACAGGAAGCCACTGAAGGAATTTAAGCACAGGGTTAAGATGATGCGATTTATGTCTTACAAAAGATCTCTCTGGCATCTGTTTGGAAAAAGCATAAGATGGGAGGAGGAAGTGCAGTGAGCCCAAGTAGTGGTGGAAAAGGAGGCCACTGAGAGTGAAGGAGCCATGGTGAGGAAGAGTCTTAGACTTGGGACACAGTTGGCACTACACAGGTTTTCAACATGCTTCTTTGCATTTCGCAAAAATAGTTTCCCATGACGCTTAATATCCTTTTCCACATTCTTTTAAAAATCTGCAGAATATCACATGGTATTATTATTTAGTTCGGCCATCTCTAAAAGGCAGGCATTGAGGTTGTTTCCAAATATTTTGTATTAGGAATAATCTCCCCACAGTGTTTGATTTGCTCAATCTCTCAGACTCACCAAGATAGTTTCATTAAAATGGTCTCTAGTGGCCTCTGAGGGCTCCCATATTTTCTCCATTTTAGGAAGAGCTGGAAGAGGAAGTAAATTATGCTTTCTGTTTGGATCTCTCCCAGAAGTCTTGTAGTGGTCCACAGTCCAGATTAGCCTCCCTTTCATGTCAGCATGTGCTTTCCTCTTCACCCCTGAACCTTCCTGCTACCTTTTGCTACTCCCTATTTTTCCCTAGAACAATTCCCTTGGACTGCATCTCCTTCTAAATTCTTATCTTCCTCAATCAACTTCATTTTGTTGCCTGGGGATCATTTTCTCCCCAAGTCTGCAATAACAGTGAACTAGAGAACAAATGGCTTAGGTTGACACACAGTGTGGCCCTCGCTGGCAGTTGACTCCTCCCTCCACCCTCTCAAATGATGCTTCCCAGTGATGGCTCTCCACTGCCTGGTGGCCCAGACCTCTTCCCATAACTGATCCCATTCTGTGACTCGGTTTCCTTCCCTGGTGACTGGTCTTCCTCTGTGATTTGTCAGCCCCAATGACCAACCCTTCCCATCTGAACTTTACAGTCAGAGTCTGTGAGTACCTCAGAGAGGGTCCTTATCCTACTTCATGTAGGAAACTATGACAGTTTCACATGTTGCACAGCTGGAACAAACTATGGTGGAAGGAAACCCAAGCTTCAGTCCCCCGGTGCTGCCTGCTTGTAAAAACTGCACTGCATGGGGCATTCTAGTCATAATTCCAGGAAGTAAAGTCCCCATTCAGAGGCAGCAACTGAGAAAAGAAGGAAACCCAGGTGTTTCTGGGCAGGCTAATGTTGATTCTCTTTCACACTCCCCTCTTCTTTTGCTTTTTTTTCCCCCTTGTTCCCCTTCTCTTCATTCAAACTAATTTTACATTCACTGTTCTTAATAGAGAATAGTGGTATGGGCTGAGCTGGAGAGTTGAAAGAGGAAAAGGGAAAGCAAGAGACATGGGCATTTTAAAGGTCTCTGAGATGGGATTATGAACCTCTAGTACTCCCAGAATGGAAATGGAAACCCCAGAAAAGTTGGACAATCTGGACTCAAGACCTATGCTAATTTCTATGTGGACACACACATCTCTGGTATGGAATCTCCCCAAATGCAGAAAATGATAGTCTGGAACATTGGGGTAGAGATTCTGGGGGTAGGGTAGTCCCCCAAAGCCCAGGTGGGCAGAAACTGCCATCTCTGATTGCCCACAGTGAGCACACAATACAATCTCTACGGCTCTGGACTGACAGACACTGTTGTCTCTCCTGCCTAGACACAAAGTCCTATGGTGGTCCAGGACAGGTCTGATATATTCACTCCTCATACTGCACAACTGGGCAGACACCTTTGTCCCTCACAAGACAGGATTGTGCACACACTATATTCCCTATAACCTAGGTCTATGCAAACAATGCCTCCCCTCACAGCCCATCATGGGACAAAGTAGTCCCTCACAGCTCATAAGTGAGAAGACACTGAAGTATCTCACAGCTCAAGATTGGAGCCCGGAGGACTGAGACGGTGGCTAAAAGAGGCCTTGTTAACAGAACCATGGGTATTCAGAGTGTATGCACCATGACTGATGATCAGTAAGAACCAGGTAACTCTGCAGATGTCAGTGTGGACAGAGGCTGCCCCAAGGATAAAACCCCCTCCTCCTCAAAACTAATGTTTCAAAGTCAGGTGAGCCTGGCATATTTAGATATTATTCTGGGGACAAGAATATTTTGGGCTCAATTCATCTGGAATTAACTGTGGTGATCACTTCTGCAATGGTTATGTTATAGAAAAAATATATTAGCACGTTTGTGCACACTTGGATTTTAGAGAATTAAAATAAGCAGCCTTCCACATTCTCTTAGGTTTCATAATCTTTTGCCTCCATATTAGAAGATCACTTTGGGAACATATGGAGAAGGATGCTCTGAATTTGCCTGTGTGCTGCCCTCTCACAGGACTGCTCCCATTGCCAGGAAATTTGGGATGTTTGGTCCTCAGTACCCAAAGAAAAACCTTTCACAGAAATCAACTTCACTATTCCCCCCTCCAACATCCTTAACATGTTTTCATGGAGTACTTCAGGTAGTGTGGGGTACATGTGATACTGGAGCTTGATTCCCCCCAAAGATGTTTCTTCAGCCACCTGTTTCTACCAGGAAACAGTCCTTATCTCTGTCTTTGACAAAAGAGACCTTCATTCTGAGTGCTGCTCTCTTGTTGCTCCTTCCTCTCTGTGTTTAGACAGAGACAGTAGATTTGTGTTTTATTAAACTGTGGCAGGCCTAGCAAAATCAATTAGCAAGCAGAATGATCAACAGTAATCATGATCACTACCATTTACAAAGCTCATATTATGTGCCAGGCACCACACAAGTACCTTATGTACATTATCTCACTTTATCTTGACACAACGAGATGAGAATTATCTTTTGCACTTTACAAATAAGGAAGAGACAGAGAGAGGTTAACTGGCATGCCCAGCCACAGAACTGCTAGTGTCAGATAAGGATTTAAAAGCAGGTTTTATGCAATTCTGTAGATATTGCACAAAGCTGCTGTGGAGCTGTAGCTAGGTCTTGCACATCACACTTCAGGCGACTTCAAGGAGTTTCCAGGAACCCCAGTGAGTCCAAAATTTGTCCTAGAATGGGGGTAGAAGGGGGAATGTGGGCTGTGAACAACCTGGGAGGAGACCCTGTGAATGATTTGTGTGTCTTCCTTTCCACAAGTGGGTAATTTGGTCTCCTTTCTCATTTTGCTTCCTGCTTTTGTTTTTTAATTTGAAATAGCACCATCCAGTTGGCAAAGCCTGTGGGGAAAACCATTTTATTACTTTTTCTAAATATAATGTGAAAAAGTTGCTGACCCAGAGCTCTGTAGCAGGAACAAATTGTGCAAGGTCTTTTAAGAAGAGGATAGATGGCCATCTGGGATCATAGAGACAGGGCTCTCCAGAACAGGCTTCTGTAGAGAAGTTAATGCCCACATTTTTGTTCTTTTCTTGATATAGTCATCATGTTAGAGAAAGAAGGAGCATATTTCACTAACTGTGTTTGAACTTTGTGATACTATTTGCAAGGACAGCCTCTGAGCCCAGTCTCATCTGCCAAAGGGACAGACATTCTGCATTTTGTGGCATCATTGTACGCTGTCTTGACTGTTTCCATTTTTTTTTTTTTTTGGTCTATATTTGTCTTTGTTTTCTGGGGAGGCAGGAGCTGGGTCTCACTCTTTTTTTCCCCACTCCCTGAGTTTCTACCAGTGATTAGTGTGTGGTCAGTTCTCAGTAGTCATTTATTGTTTGATAATGCCTATCTGAGTCCCAAATCCACTCTTTAAATAGGAGCAATGATACATGTATATCCCTTATGGGTGTCGGAAGTATTAAAGATAACGTTCGTAAAGCATTCATCACATTGCCTGCTATGCAGTAGACAATTAATTAATGGTGACTATAATAATGTGTTTCAGAAATAAATAGTTGCAAATGGAACTCAAGTTGTTCTCCTTCAGGGAGTGGGATTATGTCTCCTGAAACTCGTCGGCGGTCAGTCATCTGTGTCTTCATTTAACTTTCTTATCGATCCTAAACCACTCACTGATGAGACCTTCTGGTGATGCTGCCCTGGAAGGTGTAATTAAAATTAAAGCAAAGCAAATGAAAACAAAACAAATACATCAGAGAGTTGAGAAGTGAGGACCAGAAGCAGCAAGGAAAAAGGTTGGGAATACAAAAGAGGTTCTGCTAAATAGTCTCCATACCCAAAAGAAAGGAGAAATTCATAGGAACTATAGGTTTTCTAGGAAATGGTAAAATCAATGATGGGGGGAGCTCCTGGGGAAGAACCAAGTCAGGTCTGTCAGGAAGTTTCAAGATGTCATCAAGCCCTCTCATTATTTATACAGGCCAAGAGGGTATCAGAGAGGTGACAGGGCTTGTCCAGAACCCCAGAAGAGATTCCAGCTATTCTTTGGTGTTGTGTTGCCCTGCCTTCCAGGATACATTTTTATTCTGGGAAGTCTCTACCACCTTGCAGTTAGTGTATGTGCCCTAATTAGGCCCAGGACCCTCTGGTTCCAGGGGCATTGCATGTGGCTCAAGCCTGGCTAGTCAACCTATCAATGCCCTAGAGGTGTTAATTAATTCATGGCCTATGATGTGGCCCAAACTGGTTCAATGAAAATGGCACCCAAGGTGAATGTAGGAGCTATGAGGAGTAATAAGTTTCTTTACCATTAGATTTGATGCTGGGAGGGAGAATAAAACATTTGGAACTCATTTTACCACTAGGTGGAGCCCGAGAATAAAACATCAAGGAAGAAAGCCTAGCCAAGAGAGAGACTGTGTTCAGCGAGATATATATATATATATATATATACACACAAGTTTTTGAGTGTCTGGATCACACCATACCTGAAGATAGCATAGTTGTTGGGTTTCTCAGTTATATGAGGCAATAAAAATTTCTTCCATTCTTAGTCAGTTAGTGGTGATTTTCTTTCCATTTCAACACTGAGTTCTGAGATACAGGTCTCAGTGGGGGAGATACAACAGACCAGTTCACTCAACATCTGTTCCAGTCTTTTTATATTGTATGTCCCTTTACTTCAGGATTTGGGGAAAGCTCTAATTCCAAGATATTGGGATAGTCCTCATAGCTGAGACTCTATGTGCTTAAGGTTCTGCCAGTCAGATGCATTTAGATGTGATTTGATTTGCAACCAAGTTCTATGGGGAATAAAAGATGAGGCATCCATTTTGCTTGTTTTGATATAGCAGGTGTATTGGGTACTTCTTTATGCCCATATCACTGCCACAATGGTAGGATCTGGAGTTTATGCTTAACACCGAGACATGCTGATTTACCCTCTGCCTGACTGTGGCAAAAATAGCAAGCAATTCCTTTGATGGGCCACTTCTCTAGTGATGCTCTAGGTCTTAGTCCTGTACAGACTGCTCTGCTAGGCCTTCCATGAATTTTGTAAGCACCTTATTTCTGGCATTAAAGCCCTTTCTGCTTGAAATAGTTAGAAAGGTTTCTGTGTCCTGCAAAGGAACGCTTTCTGATAAGCCAGAAAGCCTGCCTCTGGACATGGCACTTGTTTTCCATGTGAGGCAGCAGTGTTCCAGCTCTCCCTGACCCAGGGCATCTTGGTGCTGTCAGGTGGCAGGAGGCTGGTGACTGCCACCTGGACTCCCAGAAGTACTGGTTAACTACTGGTAATGCTCGGCTCCCAGATGACCCAGATTTGGGGAAGAAGGAAAAGAGAGGAGGTGTGGAGAGTGGTGCAAGGGGGTAAACAGACTGAACTGGAAGAGAGACAATGCAGTGATAAGCATTGCACTCTATTCCAGAGAAGGCTTCCTTAGGGTTTGAGAAGAACAGCAGTTGAGTCTCTGCACATTCCACATGAGGTATCTTAAAGGCAGTTTTATGCAGTGTCTTTGATTATGATGCAGCCTAGTCCCACTCCCAGGGAGTGAGATGGATTATTGGTCGCTTCTCAAAAGTCACACGTTGGGATCACTGCTATAAAAACAGTGAACTTGTGATTTTTACATTAAGCAGTTGTGGCCACCTGCCTCCAATATCATATAGATATGAGCACAGCTCGAGGTATTCTCCAGGTTTCTGAATCTTAAGTCTTCTCAAATGTATGGATTGTTCCCTGAGATTAAGGATAATGTACTGAGTTTTCACTTAGTAGTTGAGCTCTAGTATCTAGCACTGTATTTACATTTGAGTTCAAGCCCCAAGTAAGATCCCCTACACATAAACATTGTACACATTCACTGACTCAACACCACATCTAACTGCCCACTAGCATTCTAGAGCAAAGGGCCCAGTGTGTGGCCCTTGTACTGGTAGTATCAGCACCACCAAGGCACTTATTAAAAATATAAATTATCAGGCTCTAGCCCAGATCCACAAAATGTAGCTTTTTCATAGGATTATTATTGTGATTAAATAGAAACCAAGTGTGTAACACATCTAGTCAAGCCACATGGCTGACACTCCCTGGGTTTGTATATGTCCCATACTGTCACCTCTGATGGCATTGACTCATTCTCCTTCAGCCTGATGGACTTATACTCATCTTTCACATTCTAATTCAAGCATCCCTTTGCATATTTGTCTCTGACCTCTTTTTTTATCTTCTACCTTCCTGGTACTAACCTTGCCCTCTGTTGAGCTTCCACTTATTTTTGAGAGAGAGAGAGAGAGCAGGGGAGGGGCAGAGGGAGAAGGAAACAGATAATCCCAAACAGGCTCCACACTGTCAGCACAGACCTCGATGTGGGGTTCAAACTCACAAATCGTGATATCATAACCTGAGCCCAAACCAAGAGTCGGATGCTTAACTGACTGAGCCACACAGGCACCCCATCAGCTCATGTAATTTTGATGGAATTGACCCTACTCACCCACCAACATCTTGCCAAACTTATTTCACTTCATGGCCACAGTAGTTGATTCACGGGTGGACATATGACATAAATGAGTCCAAGAAATGTTGGTCCATAAAGTTTGATTTGAAATATTGGGAAATAATGGGCTCATTTTTGGCTGGGGGTGTAATAGGTATAAGTTGGTATCATAGAAGAAATCCTGTTCAACACAAAGCCAACTCACAATCAAGCAGAGAACAGCAATGGAAACAAATTCCTGAATTTTTTGAACACCTGAATCTGTCGGTGCCTGCTGCAATCAGACACTGTGAAATGGCAATTTAGTGCATGAACCAAGACTTTTTGGGTTATTTTTGTTTATTTTTTTTCCCACACCACTGTGACTTTTGTTTTTACTATTTACAAAAGAAAAAGCACTTGGCTTCTATGACCCAATTAAGAGAAATTATTCATACTTGCCTTACCACTGCTTGGTTCAGGCAAGTTGCTTGGTCCATGGTAGGCTCCCAAGAAGTGTTGAATAACCAGATGAATACCTGCAAGGAGCAAAGGGCTGAATTACCATCCTCTGTGCACCTGCCCTTGAGTCCTTTCTTCATCCCCTCAGTATGCATTCACTGGGCACTTCCCATGTGCCAAATATTTCCCCATTCTGCGGTTTGCCTTGCAGAGCCTTCCTTCCCCTGACCACCCAGGCCCTCACAATACCTATGAGATCTCCTCATAGAATAGGCACAAATGTCTGTACTCTGACAGCCAGACAAAGGCCTCTCCCTGACTCCCTTGGCTAGAAGCCTTTCAGCTCAGATGATCATGCCAAGCAGCTGCCTACTGACCATGCCTCGAAGTGGGGGACACCTTCGTCAAACTCCCTTTGAAACTGGCTTTCTATGTCCCCATTATGAATTAATTCTCTCTTTAAATGACACTAACTAGCCCATCATCCAAAGGATATTTGTCAGTCAGGTGGCCAAGTGACTGGTGGCCCACCTGCTGGGGGATGTTTAGAGGAGAAAATTCCACAGAAAACAAGCTCTTCTCTCTATTCATTTTTTTAGAATTATGACTCTCTTCCATCCAGAAAACTTGGGCTCAAGCTTTCAGGCAGCTTCAGGATTACAGCTGGGGGCAAGAAATCTACCTGGAAAGGAGTATTGGTAACTCCCAAGGGGAGGACATGAATGGACCTGTTCCTGCCTGGGAAAGGCTGCAGTCCTCAGACTGGGTTGGAGAGTTTTCCATGATGCTTTCATAAGGCAGTTAGAAGCCCTCCTAGGAATCACTTGCCCAATTGGTCTCACTGTCAGATCAAGCTTTGAAACCCTGAGCAGTGCCCTCCAATCCACTGTCATATGGGGGAAGAATGGAATGTGGGAGGAGATAAGGTGAGGCTGAGGGAAGGAGGACAAGGTAGGAAAAATGACATCAGTGAAACTCCAGACCCTTTAAAAACCATGGGTTAAGTTGTTTATCCTCAGTGCCATGGTCTGTCCTTAGAAACAGCTCTCAAGCCTACTGGAGCAAACAGTACTTGGAGACTCAGGTCAGGAGGCCCTCCTCTCTCTACATGCTGATGGACATAGTTCTACCTTCAGCATCAAGGGTAGGATCTTACATCAGGAAAAACTTAGGCATGATTTTAGTTCAACCCTCTCCTTTTACCTGTGAGAACCCAGGATCGGGGGGATTAAGAGATGTCCTGAAATAAACAGAAATGTAAGAGTTAAATTGGAACTAGAATCTCTCTCTCTCTGGAATTTTAGAGCTGTTACTTAGCATTGACATTTACTGCCCTGGGCCTCCTGTTGGTTTTTACCCCACCCAGAAATCTAAGGTATCCATTAAATGTACAAATCCAGGGTGCAGGCTCCAGAGTGCTGAACAATAAGTTATCCTGTAGCTCCATCTGGTGGATCTTTGGACTATATTCTTATTAAATCTCTAGGAAGGACTGCAGTGGCAGGATCCTCCCTTTCCTTATTGACATAACCCCATTTCCTCCATGGTTGTGAGATGGTTGGCTCCAACTACCTTTCCCACAACCTTTGGTGAGCTCGTGTCCTCTCTTCCTCAGGCTGGATGTGATTATTATCCCAGCCTCAGTTTTCTTTCTTTCTTTCTTTCTTTCTTTCTTTCTTTCTTTTAATAAAAATTTTATTTATTTATTTTTTATTCAACGTTTATTTTATTTTTGGGACAGAGAGAGACAGAGCATGAACGGGGGAGGGGCAGAGAGAGAGGGAGACACAGAATCGGAAACAGGCTCCAGGCTCTGAGCCATCAGCCCAGAGCCTGACGCGGGGCTCGAACTCACGGACCGCGAGATCGTGACCTGGCTGAAGTCGGACGCTTAACCGACTGCGCCACCCAGGCGCCCCTCAGTTTTCTTTCTTGAACTCTCAATGTTTTTTTCTGTTCCAGCAAAGAACAGAGAGCTGTTGATGTAGAGTGTTTGTCAGGTCTCCCCACAACATGGAATCCTCCTGAAGGAGGGGATTTGGCTCTTTGTTGTATCCTGATCACTAGATAGCTATACCAGGCACAGGGCCTAGAATAGAGTAGGGACTCAAGTGTTCCTTACAAGAAGAGAAGGAGGGTGGAAGTTAGACAAGAACAGTCCACCTTATATATCTTTGTACACCTACCATCCCTGAAGTACAGCTTGACACAGAGTAGCATTAATCCTGGATGGAAAAGTGGATAGAAGGAATACCTTTTCCAAAGACCCTCCTCTTGTCAGACTCATACTTTTGATCCCCAGCAGTGTAATCCTGTATACAGTCCCAGCTACTGTCCAGGTTTAATGTGAACAGGATAATAAGAGCCCTATTTACCCTTTGTTATTCTCCTGTGGTACTGATTTCAGATTCATCCAATTTTACTTTATCATAATTAATTCACTGATTTTTCAAATATCTAGGTATTTATACCTTTGAATAGGTGATGTTCATACCAAGATAAATAAAATACAGTGCCTGCACTCACAGAGCTGCAATCTCTGAGGAGAGGGAGCAAGAATAGAGGCAAAGAAATTCTTGTAAACAAATATTTGCAGGCCAGGAGGATCATGGCAAATTTTTTAAATCAAGTGGGTGGTAGAAGCAAAGTTGAGGCTGAATTTGCTATATTACTGTTAGGGAAAACTGGGATTCCATTGTATGTGGATTTCCAATGGCATTTTTTGTCTCTTACCATAGGCAAATGGAGCCTAGAGATTGGGCATCCTATTCATTATTATGCAACCACAGTTGCTCTGATTGCAATGGAGAGAGTTCCTAAGAGTCCATGAGAAATGACATATTCTGGCTGCATCAAGATGCAACTAACTTGAACTGGACATTTTGGTAACTGTATCTGTTGTTACAAGAAAAGTTTCAAAGGAGGAGAGGTGGGGGGCAAGGGTGATGTTCATTTGCTTTCTAAGCAAATGCATCAGAGAGTGTTCTAACAGGGAAAGAAAGTATAACTAATGAAATTAAATTCAGAGAAGAAAGATGAGCTCTGCTAATGATTAATGTTCAACTTAATAGATCAGCAGGACATGCTGAGAAGTTGCCCAGAGGGTTCCAGTCTGATGCCCATGTAAAGGAAGAACAATGAAAGAAACAATTTCAGCTCCCCTGCCTCCTCCCACAGCTTGTTTCTGGGGAAACACAATTATTAATTGCTCTGAAATGTCAGCTGCTTTGCTTCAAAGTAGTCATGTCCTCAGTTACTTTCTGATCCACCCCCTACCAAAAAAAATGACTTGAAATGTGAAAATCAACCCTTGATTTGTTTGAAATCAGATTCGAGGTCTGCCACCCACCCCTATAGGCAGCAGCTTTTGACAAAGGGACAAGTTAGTCCAATTCAACACAAGTGGACAGAGATCCCGCTGCTCCCTGCATCTCCCTTCATGGAAGGCACAGACAAGCACAGAAGTGGGACCAGGCAGGGTCTGCAGGGAGCATCTGGAGGAGAAGACAGAACTAGCAGAGGTTTCAGCTGAGGCAGTGCCTGTGGGCCAAAGGAAGCAGGGATATCTTCCTGGTGGGACAAGATCTGGGATCAGAGCATAGGGTAAGGGGTAGTTGGAGTCTCTTTCTTTTCCAGACACAAGAGGAGGTAGGAAAAGACTTCTCCCTGCTGGCTCCCACTTTGGGATGTATGGCTTCCTTCCTTCCCTGTCTTCCTTCTTTGGGTTTCATGGAGCCCTATATGTGTGCTAAGCTCTGGAATAGACAGGAAGAGGAGTATCTGATGATGTTAGGCTCCCTGTGTGTCTGCGAAGTGGACAGCTGAAGTAAAATACCAGGAGAAGTCAGAGAAGGCTGACATAATGGAGTGGCAGTGGGGAGGGGACACCTGTATGACAGGCAAATAATCACCCTATTTTGGACTCTGTTGTATTTAACTCTGCAGCCTTTAAAATAATGTAATCTCTAGGACTCTGAGGCCTTCCCAAATCCTATTGACCCGAGAGTCAGATAAGAACTGATCTCATTTGTGTCTGAATGAATGAATGTTGCCTGTGCAAGGAGCAGACGTCAGGGCCAGGTTGGTATCCAGCATAATAAAAGGAAATGCATGCTTTGTAGTTACAGATGGGCATGCAAGAAGCCTGGCTTCCTTCTCTTATGGGGCCTGCAAGAGTCTGAGGGTGAGGGGAGTGCATGCCTGAGGCCTGTCTCAGTGCTTGTGTGCCAAGTACCTCATGGCCTTGCTGGCAGTGTCTCTGATCAGCCATTTCCCCTGTGACTAAATATTTGGTCATGGCAGTAGGAGAGAATTCCATCAGTGGACAGCTCTATTTTTAAGGCTCAGGTTTTGTTTTCTTTTTCCCATGAGGCAGCCCCTCTGGCAGGCCTAAGCATCTCTAACTGATAGCCACCCTTGCATAATGTTAAGCAGGTGTCGGATACTTGCTGGAAGGCAAGAAAATGCAATGAAAATGGATGGGGTTAAGAAGCTGTGTTCCTTGGGATGAAGATAGTTTCTGTACTATTAGGTATGTATTTGCCATCCCAAGGTGATGCTTGCTTGCATGCTCCCTATGGTGTGTGTGTGTGTGTGTGTGTGTGTGTGTGCATGTGCATGCGTGTGCATGTGCATGTATCATACACCCTAAAAATATTATCCTGGACTCCCATTACCAGCCCAAAACACTCCCTTCTCCAACCAGCTAACCCCCTGATTCACTCACTCCCTTTATGGGAGGGATGGCCTGCCCGCTTCTAGGCTTCCTCTTCATTCTTTTTACTGGATTCCTTCAAAACTTAATGGAATGAGTCCTTCTTGCAGCTCAGTCCTAGCTCTCCTATGATATGGCACTGTGGTCTTTGGCAGGAGGCTTGATTAGCCCTGGGCTGTTTCTTCATCTGTGGCAATATTCCCCCTTATAGGGATGTGGTGGGAGATGCTGTGTGGCCAGAGCTGCTCCTCAAGAGAATTTGCTGCTCTTGCTCTACAGCCTATTTTGAAGCATTATGACTCTTCTATTATAAATCTGTTATTTGTGGCTTTTGGGGGAACAAAACTGGCCCATTTTGATACCCTTCACAAACCACTACCATACAACTTGTGTCCTTTTAGGACAGGGGCAGAGAAACACAGCTGGAAGTCAACACGGTAGACATTAATTCATCATCTGAATGCCTTATGGAAACATTTCCTTTCAACTGTGTGCCTTGAGGAGGACTTCCAGTTATAGGCTCCCACAGTTTAAGGATACAACCCAAATTAAAACTGTATTACCAGACTACTCCTTGACAAAGAAGTTGGTCCACAGATGAGCACTTGAGGCATCTGGGCCAATTAGAGAACTTCTTTGGGATATTTTGGATGGAGTTGCTGGTAAAGAACATGATGCTTAAGTGCCAATCAACATGCTTATGTTAAGGCAAGAGCCAGCCTGGGAGAACTGGGCTGTCACAGACAAGCAGAGAGGAGAAACAAGGAGTGTGCCTCCATCATGCCTAAATCTCCAAGCCCTTCTCCACTGCTATTTGTTTTTGTGGACCTGTCCATTTCCCTTTTGGACCAAACAGACCAGGAGGAGTTAAGGCCCAGACTCTGTGGGAAGCATATGAGTGGGGCATAGTTGGAAAAATCTACAAGATTTGGTAACATGCTTTGATATTGATCCCAAAAGAAACTGAACTTAAAAAAATAACAATAACAAAAAAAAAAAAAAAAGAAAAAGAAAAAGAAAAAAAAATAAATAAAAAGAAAATGGAAAGGAAAAGAAAGAATATGCCCTTTGACACTGCTCTGGTTGAAATGGAAAACCAGGAAAGCAAACCTGACAGAGAGGCCCCCACATCCATGAGTACACCCTCTGAGGTGTTTAGAATACTGACCTGTGTTTGTCCTTTGTAAGGCAGAAAAGGAAATGACAAAGCACGTTCATGTTAACTTGGAAAATGTCATTATCCTCCAAGAGCCAAGACACCAACTGGGAGAGAATCAGGCTTTTCTAGCCCACCTCCAAGGAGAGCATTTAGACCCAGATTTCTATGGGTCCCAGGAAGTTCCTCTACACAAAGTTCAGCAAGAAGAAAAGCCTTTAATGTACTTTCATTCTGGGTTCAAGAACTCTTTCTGACACTGGGTTAAATGTCACCTCTGTTTTTCTACTGCCTCAGACTTCCTGGACCCCCTCACCTTCAGGGGTCCCAAAATTTAACTTTGACATGCAGGAAGTAATGTGGTCTTTTGAGGGCTCAAAACAAAAACAAAAATAAGCAATAAACCTTAAGAATCAGCAAAATATAAGCAAAGCAGGGTGAATTCAGTCTCATAGCATCAAAAGAAGGAGGAGGAGAAGAAGGAGAAGGAGGAGGAGGAGGAGGGGAAGGGGAAGGGGAAGGGGAAGGCGAAGGGAAAGGAAGAGATGGAGAATGTCTTGAATGAATGAGGCAGTTGACTTTAATCCTACTCACACCATACTGCTCCCTAAGGTCTCAGCTCAGTAACTACACTCAGTTATATTTCCTTTTACTCCACAGACATTTGAATATGAGAGTGTTGGATTCTGGGCCACTGAAAGGAATAAACAAAAATCAAAATATAATATTTAGTATTTAATTCAATGCTTAAATAGTGTAATATTTAGGAGTGGATGTGGGGTGGGAGACAATTCTACCACATTCCTCTTTACCTTCAAAGTTCTTTCAATTGAATTTATTTTTATTTATTTATTTTTCAATATATGAAGTTTATTGTCAAACTGGTTTCCATACAACACCCAGTGCTCATCCCAAAAGGTGCCCTCCTCAATACCCATCACCCACCCTCCGCTCCCTCCCACCCCCCATCAACCCTCAGTTTGTTCTCAGTTTTTAAGAGTCTCTTATGCTTTGGCTCTCTTCCACTCAAACCTATGATAGATGTTTCTTATGCAATTTTTTTTTAATTTTTTTTTCAACGTTTATTTATTTTTGGGACAGAGAGAGACAGAGCATGAACGGGGGAAGGGCAGAGAGAGAGGGAGACACAGAATCGGAAACAGGCTCCAGGCTCAGAGCCATCAGCCCAGAGCCCAACGCGGGGCTCGAACTCACGGATCTCTTATGCAATTTTTTAAAAACATTTTAATGTGCTGATTTACTTCTACATAGGTGTGTTTTAAAACTACATATAATCCTACAAAAAGATGACTGTCATTCAGAATGTCAAAATAACACAGAAATACAGAGAAATATATATTCCCAAATAACAATGTCAATAAACAAATTAATGTTAGTATATGAAATTAGATTGTGGTAATTGTTGAATAACTCTGTGAATATTCTAAAATACACTGAATTGTACTCTGTAAGTAGGTGCATTTTTTTTAATATATGAAATTTATTGTCAAATTGGTTTCCATACAACACCCAGTGCTCATCCCAAAAGGTGCCCTCCTCAATACCCATCACCCACCCTCCCCTCCCTCCCACCCCCCATCAACCCTCAGTTTGTTCTCAGTTTTGTTTTTTTTTTATTTTTTTTCAATGTTTATTTATTTTTGGGACAGAGAGAGACAGAGCATGAACGGGCGAGGGGCAGAGAGAGAGGGAGACACAGAATCAGAAACAGGCTACAGGCTCTGAGCCATCAGCCCAGAGCCCGACGTGGGGCTCGAACTCACGGACCGCGAGATTGTGACCTGGCTGAAGTCGGACGCTTAACCCACTGCACCACCCAGGCTCCCCTGTTCTCAGTTTTTAAGAGTCTCTTATGCTTTGGCTCTCTCCCACTCTAACCTCTTTTTTTTTTCCTTCCCCTCCCCCATGGGCTTCTGTTAAGTTTCTCAGGATCCACATAAGAGTGAAACCATATGGTATCTGTCTTTCTCTGTATGGCTTATTTCACTTAGCATCACACTCTCTAGTTCCATCCATGTTGCTACAAAAGGCCATATTTCATTTTTTCTCATTGCCACGTAGTATTCCATTGTGTATATAAACCACAATTTCTTTATCCATTCATCAGTTGAAGGACATTTAGGCTCTTTCCATCATTTGGCTATCGTTGAGAGTGCTGCTATAAACATTGGGGTACAAGTGCCCCTATGCATCAGTACTCCTGTATCCCTTGGATAAATTCCTAGCAGTGCTATTGCTGGGTCATAGGGTAGGTCTATTTTTAATTTTCTGAGGAACCTCCACACTGCTTTCCAGAGTGGCTGCACCAATTTGCATTCCCACCAACAGTGCAAGAGGGTTCCCATTTCTCCACATCCTCTCCAGCATCTATAGTCTCCTGATTTGTTCATTTTGGCCACTCTGACTGGCGTGAGGTGATATCTCAGTGTGGTTTTGATTTGTATTTCCCTGATAAGGAGTGACGTTGAACATCTTTTCATGTGCCCGTTGGCCATCTGGATGTCTTCTTTAGAGAAGTGTCTATTCATGTTTTCTGCCCATTTCTTCACTGGGTTATTTGTTTTTTGGGTGTGGAGTTTGGTGAGCTCTTTATAGATTTTGGATACTAGCCCTTTGTCTGACATGTCATTTGCAAATATCTTTTCCCATTCCATGGGTTGCCTTTTAGTTGTGTTTGTTGTTTCCTTTGCTGTGCAGAAGCTTTTTATCTTCATAAGGTCCCAGTAATTCACTTTTGCTTTTAATTCCCTTGCCTTTGGGGATGTGTTGAGTAAGAGATTGCTACGGCTGAGGTCAGAGAGGTCTTTTCCTGCTTTCTCCTCTAAGGTTTTGATGGTTTCCTGTCTCACATTCAGGTCCTTTATCCATTTTGAATTTATTTTTGTGAATGGTGTGAGAAAGTGGTCTAGTTTCAACCTTCTGCATGTTGCTGTCCAGTTCTCCCAGCACCATTTGTTAAAGAGACTGTCTTTTTTCCATTGGATGTTCTTTCCTGCTTTGTCAAAGATGAGTTGGCCATACGTTTGTGGGTCTAGTTCTGGGGTTTCTATTCTATTCCATTGGTCTATGTGTCTGTTTTTGTGCCAATACCATGCTGTCTTGATGATTAGAGCTTTGTAGTAGAGGCTAAAGTCTGGGATTGTGATGCCTCCTGCTTTGGTCTTCTTCTTCAAAATTACTTTGGCTATTCGGGGCCTTTTGTGGTTCCATATGAATTTTGTGATTGCTTGTTCTAGTTTCGAGAAGAATGCTGGTGCAATTTTGATTGGGATTGCATTGAATGTGTAGATAACTTTGGGTAGTATTGACATTTTGACAATATTTGTTCTTCCAATCCATGAGCAGGGAATGTCTTTCCATTTCTTTAAATCTTCTTCAATTACCTTCATAAGTTTTCTATAGTTTTCAGCATACAGATCTTTTACATCTCTGGTTAGATTTATTCCTAGGTATTTTATGCTTCTTGGTGCAATTGTGAATCGGATCAGTTTCTTTATTTGTCTTTCTGTTGCTTCATTGTTAGTGTATAACAATGCAACTGATTTCTGTACATTGATTTTGTATCCTGCAACTTTGCTGAATTCATGTATCAGTTCTAGCAGACTTTGGTGGAGTCTATCGGATTTTCCATGTATAATATCATGTCATCTGCAAAAAGCGAAAGCTTGACTTCATCTTTGCCAATTTTGATGCCTTTGATTTCCTTTTGTTGTCTGATTGCTGATTCTAGAACTTCCAGCACTATGTTAAACAACAGCGGTGAGAGTGGGCATCCCTGTCGTGTTCCTGATCTCAGGGAAAAAGCTCTCAGTTTTTCCCCGTTGAGGATGATGTTAGCTGTGGGCTTTCATAAATGGCTTTTATGATCTTTAAGTATGTTCCTTCTATCCCGACTTTCTCAAGGGTTTTTATTAAGAAAGGGTGCTGGATTTTGTCAAAGGCCTTTTCTGCATTGATTGACAGGATCATATGGTTCTTCTCTTTTTTTTTTTGTTAATGTGATGTATCACGTTGATTGATTTGCAAATGTTGAACCAGCCCTGCATCCCAGGAATGAATGCCACTTGGTCATGGTGAATAATTCTTTTTATATGCCGTTGAATTCGATTTGCTGTATCTTATTGAGAATTTTTGCATCCATATTCATGAGGGCTATTGGCCTGTAGTTCTCTTTTTTTACTGGGTCTCTGTCTGGTTTAGGAATCAAAGTAATAATGGCTTCATAGAATGAGTCTGGAAGTTTTCCTTCCCCTTCTATTTCTTGGAATAGCTTGAGAAGGATAGGTATTATCTCTGCTTTAAACGTCTGGTAGAACTCCCCTGGGAAGCCATCTGGTCCTGAACTCTTATTTGTTGGGAGATTTTTGATAACTGATTCAATTTCTTCGCTGGTTATGGGTCTGTTCAAGCTTTCTATTTCCTCATGATTGAGTTTTGGAAGGCTGTGGGTGTTTAAGAATTTGTCCATTTCTTCCAGGTTGTCCAATTTGTTGGCATATAATTTTCATAGTATTCCCTGATAATTGTTTGTATCTCTGAGGGATTGGTTGTAATAATTCCATTTTCATTCATGATTTTATCTATTTGGGTCATCTCCCTTTTCTTTTGAGAAGCCTGGCTAGAGGTTTGTCAATTTTGTTTATTTTTTCAAAAAACCAACTCTTGGTTTCGTTGATCTGCTCTACAGTTTTTTTAGATTCTATATTGTTTATTTCTGCTCTGATCTTTATTATTTCTCTTCTTCTGCTGGGTTTAGGCTGCCTTTGCTTCTAGTTCCTTTAGGTGTGCTGTTAGATTATGTATTTGGGATTTTTCTTGTTTCTTGAGATAGGCCTGGATTGCAATGTATTTTCCTCTCAGGACTGCCTTCGCTGCGTCCCAAAGCGTTTGGATTGTTGTATTTTCATTTTCGTTTGTTTCCATATTTTTAAATTTCTTCTCTAATTGCCTGGTTGACCCACTCATTCATTAGTAGGGTGTTCTTTAACCTCCATGCTTTGGAGGTTTTCCAGACTTTTTCCTGTGGTTGATTTCAAGCTTCATAGCATTGTGGTCTGGAAGTATGCATGGTATAATTTCAATTCTTGTAAACTTATGAAGGGCTGTTTTGTGACCCAGTATATGATCTATCTTGGAGAATGTTCCATGTGCACTTGAGAAGAAAGTATATTCTGTTGCTTTGGGATGCAGAGTTCTAAATATATCTGTCAAGTCCATCTGATCCAATGTCTCATTCAGGGCCCTTGTTTCTGTATTGACCGTGTGTCTAGATGATCTATCCATTTCTGTAAGTGGGGTGTTAAAGTCCCCTGCAATTACCACATTCTTATCAATAAGGTTGCTTATGTTTATGAGTAATTGTTTTATATATTTGGGGGCTCCGGTATTCGGCGCATAGACATTTATAATTGTTAGCTCTTCCTGATGGATAGACCCTGTAATTATTATATAATGCCCTTCTTCATCTCTTGTTACAGCCTTTAATTTAAAGTCTAGTTTGTCTGATATAAGTATGGCTACTCCAGCTTTCTTTTGGCTTCCAGTAGCATGATAAATAGTTCTCCATCCCCTCATTCTCAATCTAAAGGTGTCCTCAGGTCTAAAATGAGTCTCTTGTAGACAGCAAATAGATGGGTCTTGTTTTTTTATCCATTCTGATACCCTATGTCTTTTGGTTGGCGCATTTAATCCATTTACATTCAGTGTTATTATAGAAAGATATGGGTTTAGAGTCATTGTGATGTCTGTATGTTTTATGCTTGTAGTGATGTCTCTGGTACTTTGTCTCACAGGATCCCCCTTAGGATCTCTTGTAGGGCTGGTTTAGTGGTGACAAATTCCTTCAGTTTTTGTTTGTTTGGGAAGACCTTTATCTCTCCTATTCTAAATGACAGACTTGCTGGATAAAGGATTCTTGGCTGCATATTTTTTTCTGTTTAGCACACTGAAGATCTCGTGCCAATTCTTTCTGGCCTGCCAAGTTTCAAAAGAGAGATCAGTCACGAGTCTTATAGGTCTCCCTTTATATGTGAGGGCACGTTTATCCCTTGCTGCTTTCAGAATTTTCTTTTTATCCTTGTATTTTGCCAGTTTCACTATGATATGTCATGCAGATCGATTCAAGTTACGTCTGAAGGGAGTTCTCTGTGCCTCTTGGATTTCAATGCCTTTTTCCTTCCCCAGTTCAGGGAAGTTCTCAGCTATAATTTCTTCAAGTACCCCTTCAGCACCTTTCCCTCTCTCTTCCTCCTCTGGGATACCAATTATGCGTATATTATTTCTTTTTAGTGTATCACTTAGTTCTCTAATTTTCCCCTCATACTCCTGGATTTTTTTTATCTCTTTTCTCTCAGCTTCCTCTTTTTCCATAACTTTATCTTCTAGTTCACCTATTCTCTCCTCTGCCTCTTCAATCTGAGCTGTCATCGTTTCCATTTTGTTTTGCATTTTGTTTAAAGCGCTTTTCAGCTCCTCGTGACTGTTCCTTAGTCCCTTGATCTCTGTAGCAAGAGATTCTCTGCTGTCCTTTATACTGTTTTCAAGCCCAGTGATTAATTTTATGACTATTATTCTAAATTCACATTCTGTTATATTATTTAAATCCTTTTTGATCAGTTCATTAGCTGTTGTTATTTCCTGGAGATTCTTCTGAGGGGAATTCTTCCGCTTGGTCATTTTGGATAGTCCCTGGAGTGGTGAGGACCTGCAGGGCACTTCCCCTGTGCTGTGGTGTATAACTGGAGTTGGTGGGCGGGGCCACAGTCCGACCTGATGTCTGCCCCCAGCCCACTGCTGGGGCCACAGTCAGACTGGTGTGTGCCTTCTCTTCCCCTCTCCTAGGGGCAGGATTCACTGTGGGGTGGCGTGGCCCGTCTGGGCTACTTGCACACTGCCAGGCTTGTGATGCTGGGGATCTGGTGTATTAGCTGGGGTGGGTAGGCAAGGTGCACAGGGGCAGGAGGGGCAGGCTTAGCTCGCTTCTCCTTATGTGATCCACTTCAGGAGGGGCCCTGTGGCTGTGGGAGGGAGTCAGATCCGCTGCCAGAGGTTTGGCTCCACAGAAGCACAGAGTTGGGTGTTTGCGTGGAGCGAGCAAGTTCCCTGGCAGGAACTGGTTCCTTTTGGGATTTTGGCTGGGGGATGGGCGGGGGAGATGGCGCTGGCCAGCACCTTTGTTCCCCACCAAACTGAGCTCTGTCGTCCGGGGGCTCAGCAGCTCTCCCTCCCTTCGTCCTCCAGCCTTCCCGCTTTCCGAGCAGAGCTGTTAACTTATGACCTCCCAGACGCTAAGTCGTGCTTGCTGTCAGAACACAGTCAGGCCCCTCCGCTTTTGCCAGCCAGACTCTGGGGCTCTGCTTGGCCGGCGAGCCGCCCCGGCTCCCTCCCGCCAGTCCGTGGAGTGCGCACCGCCTCGCCGTCCTTCCTACCCTCTTCCGTGGGTCTCTCGTCTGCGCTTGGCTCCAGAGACTCCGTTCTGCTAATCCTCTGGCGGTTTTCTGGGTTATTTAGGCAGGTGTAGGTGGAATCTAAGTGATCAGCAGGACACGCGGTGAGCCCAGCGTCCTCCTATGCCGCCATCTTCCCTCTCTCTCAATTGAATTTAAACATTAGCCTTTATAATACTAATTCATGGGAGCAACTCCCATCTTACAGGTAAGGAAAACCAAGGCTCCAAGTTGTTGAAAACATCAGGCTGGAAATGGCCATCCCACTTCTATTTTAGTGTTCTTCTATTGGTGGAAGATTGCCTCAAAGAGGCATTGAGATCCATTTGCACAAAGTGGCTTAAAAAAAAAAAGGTCATTAGAATACAATGTAAACTCCAGGGAATTAAAAAAAAAATGACTCGACAACATATTCGCATCAAGGTGGGGAAGCAGCAAGCTGCTTACTGTATTATACAACAATTATACAACAACAATATACAATTATACAAGAAATTATACAACTTCTGAAAATAAATTGTGTTCCTCTAATGGGGCTTAGCAATGAATCGATCTGATTCAATTCTCCCTTTGGCTGGCTGTGAGCATTAGCCTGCTAGGTGAATTGCCACAGAAAAACACCCCCACACCTCCCTCTGACCTGCTGCTTGGTGAATTACTGGATATTTTGGATCCATAACCTGGATCAAGTAAAAGCTGCCATGGAGAAGCAGGAAGAGTTGAGCTCCAAGAAAGTGAAGATGCCCCATTGTGGGTTTGCTTCAAAATAGTGGTGCAGACAGGCAGCAGCTGTCTAGCTGTCAGGTTTGCAGGCTCCACCATCTCCTCGGGAAAAACATCCAAGTCCCTACTGGAACTTCTCTACACCGAGCTCTAATTGGCAATAGATTCTTCCTGTGACTTAGAGCACGAGTTAGAGACTTAGATAGGAAGGGGTGCTCTGGGAGCATAGAGACAAATGTGGCTAACTTCATAATCTGACTGAGAGCTCTCAGAGCAGAGGGGGCTGAGACAAGGAAGAGGTATGGAAACTGGTCACCAACTGTGATATCCACAAGAAAGATCTGGTAGGAGAGAAGAGGTAAGGAGTTAATCAGAGTGGCCAAACCTCTGGGGATGACAAAGAAGACTCCAAGAGGAACAATATTGCAGACTTGTGGCTTTCTTAGCAGCCCTACTGAGTATCTGGGTAGACGCCCAGTAGGAGCAGCAGAATGTCCAGGTTCCTGCTACCCAAGGAGTCTGGAGGGCCAAACGTCTCCTATGGGGTGGGGAATTGTCCCTGAAACCCTGGTACATGACTCAGATATGCCTCTAGTCCAAGAAGATTCTGACAGATACAAGCCAAAAGCCAGAGGAAAATTCTATTAGTGGCCAATGGATGGCTTAACTGGCTTTCAAGGAGCAGCACTAATGTGCTTAATAAAGCCTCTTTCTTGGTACTGACTTAGGGAGCACTGAAGTGTGTGCCAGGTATTCACTAAGTCTGTCTTGTCTTCCAAGGAGGACACTGGAACCAGACTTAGGCAATGGACAGGTAACCTGTGCTTAGGGGATGCCTGATAACTACTCTTGGAATTGAAGAGGATGCAATCCAATCTACCAATGTGGCAAACAGCTCTGCTTCTAAATCAATCATGTCTCAAATGAGTTTTTCCAGCAGAACATACAGAGGCCATTCCTAAATAAGTACTTAATTTATACAATAGACCCTATTACTGTTTTCTAAAGTAAAATCAGATTGGGAAGGCTGATGGGGCTTCTATGTATTTAGCATCTGTCTGGACATTCAGGGAGCATGGGCTTTCTGCGTCTGGTTACTCTCTGTCTAGTGGTTCTTGATAGAATATTCACCTAAAAAAAGGGAAGAGATTCAGAGGGCAAGTCTTCAACAGGGTGGAGGAGTCAGATGGTGGAGTGAAGGTGCTCTTTGAGCAGGGGCTGAAAGGACACAGGGAACACTGTCTTCAGCTATACAGAAAGAAGGACTGCAGCAGCTCTCAGAACCTTGTTGGCTTTCTGAGTCAAATACTTAGGCTTCTGGAAGACCCATCTTTTGGGTGGGAAGATAATGGAAATAAGTAAGGATGGAGAGTCAGTGGGATAATGAGGTCAGACTATTACAGATTTGGGTCCTTCAACCCAGCAATGGTAGAAACAAGGCTGGACCCAAAATTTCAAGGCACAGGCAAAACTTTATTGGGGCAACAGCTATAGCTGAAGGGAGAGACTGTCATGACAAAGGTGTCAGACTCCCTCTCTGAACAGTAGCCAGAGAAAGGAAAGGAGGTAAAAAAGAAGTGACATCTAAGCATGCAGGGGTAGGGAACACAGGGAATTGGTTACACAGGGACAGTTGACAGAATATGCTTCTTCACACATCACTTTTCATTTGCATTTTAAATCTCCATCCCTGGGTGTGAGTTTCAATATTATGATGAGGGGAAAAGCCAAATTTGGTGGCCATTGTATCTCGGGCTAGTTTGAACTGGTGTAGGCTTGCTCCTTGGTTGGTGATTGCTCTCCTAGAATAGTGGTATCAGCCAGCAAGAAGTGTCATCGGTGCACAGGGGCTTGTACTCAAGGCCCCTGACTGTCAGAAGAACATAGGAGAGACAAATTGAGTTTTGTACTGAGTTTTGTCAGAGAAGACTTGAGAAAGATTTGAGTTAATACATTTTATTTACTTTTTATTTTTTAAGCATTTATTTACTTTTGAGAGACAGAGAGAGACAGAACACAAGCAGGGAGGGGCAGAGAGAGACACACACACACACAGAATGTGAGGCAGATTCCAGGCTCTAAGCTGTCAGCATAGAGCCCGACATGGGCTTGAACTTATGAACTGTGAGATCATGACCTAAGTTGAAGTTGGACACTCAATGGACTCAGCCACCTATGTGCCCTTGAGTTAATATATTTTAAACAATGAGCTTTATTTTCCTTTTTTTTTCTTCCAAATTTTTATTTAAATTCTAGTTAGTTAACATATAGTGTGATATTGGTTTCAGGAGTAGAATTTAGTAATTCATCACTTACATATAACACCCAGTACTCATCACAAGTACCCTCCTAAATCCCCATCACCCTTTTAGCTCATCCTCAACCCACTTCCCTCCATCAACCCTCAGTTTGTTCTCTATAGTTAAGAGTCTCTTATGGTTTGTTTCCCTTTCTCTTTTTTTCCCCTTTCCATATGTTCACCTGTTTTGTTTCCTAAATTTCACATATGAGTGAAATCATATGGTATTTGTCTTTCTCTGACTGACCTACTTCACTTAGCCTAATACATTCTAGCTCCATCCACATCATTGTAAATGGCAAGATTTTATTCTTTTTGATGGCTGAGTAATATTCCATTGTGTATATATGCCACATTGTCTTTATCCATTCATCAGTTGATGGACATTTGAGCTCTTTCCATAGTTTGGCTATTGTTGATAATGCTCTTATAAACATCAAAAGGCATGCATCCTGTTGAATCTGTATTTTTCAAAGATTGTTCCAGGAAGTCTCTGTTGATTCTTCTCATGGGAGGAAGACATCTCCAACCACATTTCAGGAAACAGGCTGCAACTTTGTCTACATCAACAGCTTAAATAAGTTTCAGGCAACAAATGTGCAAAGATGTTTGTGGAGATGCTTTGGGGATTCAATCCTTTGGATTTGGCCTCCAGATCATCACACTGGAAAGTTCTGTTGTACTCTGCTGAACTTTTGTAGACATTTCCTGAGAGCAGAGCACAAGGTTCCACATTATCTGTCACAACTTGAATTTCATTTCAGTGGCTGTAGTTGTTTGCCTCCACTGAGGGAGCCCAGCGCAGAAAGCCCTGCCGCATGGCTCTGTCTCTAAGCACCTCTTTCCTGTAACAAGCCTTCAGAACAAATCTAGAGAGTTTGCAACTAAGACTACGCAGCCTGATATTTGTAAGCAAAAAAAAAAAAAAAAAAAAAGACATGTGGCTTTTTTTCCTCAAATAGTGGCTATTTGAGGAAATGATAATAAATATATTTGGCAGTGTAAGGCTGATTGGTGATTGCTTGAGTTTTGATAGCTGAGACTCTGTCAGCCTTTCCATTATGAACCCAATTTTTCAGAGTTTATAACTTGGTCTTAAAAATGTGCTCCAGGCAGAAACCTGGCATACGAGGTCTCTGTCCAGAGAGAGGGCCTTGAGCAGATTTGTTCAGTTTTAATTTGAGAGATGTAAAGGAAAACTGTCCTGTGAGTGTGGATGGGTCTGATGCAAGGACAAATTGTCCATATTTGGCTGCAAGAAACCTAACAGGGGGCAAGGGAGGGGAGGAAGGGGAGGGGTAACTTTGTCCAGAAAGCCTCTGCCTGATGCTATCTACCTGGCAGCCCTGAAAAGTGAGTTGAATCCTGAGGGCAAAGAGTATTTGCCCAATGGTTGTTGAAGAGTAAGGGACAGGGTGTCTTCCCCACTGGAAGGAGCTCAAAAGCCATCTGAACCTAGGACATGTGCACAACTTCCTCACTGGAGGAAATTCTTCAAGCCTGGTTTCTAAGGGCTGTTCAGTGCTGACTGTCCTTTGGATGTTATGAGTCAAATTCATTCTTCTAAGTCATTTCAGCCCCCAAAAGAATCACTTAACACAATAAATGGGCACCCAAATGGCGAACCCTAGTTCTCCTTCATCAGATGTCTCCACTCTATTTCCCAAAGACCTTGATAACAAGGTTAGCTAGATTCCTGTCCAAATGTAATTTTCAAGGTCTAGAAAATAATCAAATGGAATGAAATCTCATCCTCTTTAATAAGACCTTCAGTATTGCTAATAGGCCAGCAGTGTCTTTCTGATAGAACTGTTGATTCAACAGTGGATGTGAATGCCATTCTCATCGATTGTTTATAATTAGAGGTTGGAGAGATAAATGGCAGTGAGCTGAGGCAGCATTGATCCTTCCAGGGAAGTCTCAGTTCCAGGAGACATATCCAAACTCTTAGTAGGTTTGCATCTACTAGATGCATCCCAGGGATCAGTTTAGTTGCTTAAAACAACCTTTCTTATTGTTTTTCTGTGGGAAGTTTGGAAAATATATGGAAAAGCATAAGAAAATAAAAAGTACTCAGAGTACATCATCTGTTCATCATTATATCTAACCAGTGTTCCCATTCTTAAAGCTTCCATCCAATCATTTCTCAATGATGCATATCCAAATGTTATACAAAATTGGGATTATATTGTATATTTCTAAATTCTGCTTTGTTTATTTAGCATTACATTGTGTTTTTCTATCTCATTAGATATCTTTAGAAAGTATCATTTACAAATTAAGTCTATAACACTTGAATAGATTTAAATATTAAATTTCTAGACATTTTCTTATATTTTGCTGTTCTAAAAATACACTGATGAACATCTTCATCTTTTTGATTATTTCCTAAAAACAGTCTCCTGGAAACTTCTATAAGTAACTGTAGGCATTGGCGCCACATGCAGCATAAAATACTTATGTTCCCTCCTGCAGAAGCTCTGTCAAAGAAGAGATGAAGTTCTTGGGTAGGTTAATGTAGCTAGTGCCCCTTTTTGCCTTTCTGTTATGGAAGTGAGAATGCCAAAATAATATTTTTAGTTTACTTTATTGAGTACTTACTATGTACCAGGTACTAAACTAAGCACTTTTTCTAATGTTCTAATGTTCACAACCTCATGAGGAAAGCACTATTTTTTCTAGGTTAGTTGGCAATATTTGTTCACAATTCTCCCTTCCCTCCCTTTTCCTGCCTTAGTTTGTTGAATACAAAGCATACACTCCCACCCCATTGACTGTGGCCTTGACTATGACTTGCTTGACTAACATTATACAGACAGATATACACCAGAGGCTTTAAATATGTTGTGGGTTTTTTTTTCTCTCTTCTCCCACAAATTATTATTATTGAGTTTATTTGGAGTCTGAAAGGAAAAACAAACCCTCCATTATTGTTTTCTGATGAAAAGCTACCGTTCTTAGTTGTCGTTTGAGATGTTACTGGCCTCGTCTCTAGTTTTACCTACCCAAGAAAATTTGTAGTATTTGTATTTGTTTCTCTTAGGACTGCCTGACCATCCATGATCCACAGGTCATCCATCTCTTGAAGGTGGTCTTACATAGATAACAGATTCTATTGGCAGATATGGGAGCATTAGCAATAGTAACGGTTATCTCTGGGAGGCTTAGAAAGACAGCTGTCCTTTACTCCAGATAAATCTTCACCAAGGATTAAAAAATTCTTTAAGTATGTAATTGTGAAAACTGGGTGGGTCATGGTAAGTGTAGGGAGGGAGACCTGATTTTTCTCTTGAATAAGTCGCCATTTATTTGAAAGACACCACAATAGTTTGCTAGCAGATTTTTTTTTGATGTGTTCTTTGAGGAAGCATCTGCTTTGCTTGGTCTTATCTGTTGTCTGTTTATTTGCTTGCTTGCTTGTTTTTTGGTTTGCTTTTTGTTATTTTTTGGTGGAGTTCCTGTTCATTTTCTTCCACTTCTGCACTAAGCCATGAAAAAAGTATGCCCCAGCTAGTCATTAGTCCTCAAATAAGGAGACATGAGGCATAACCAAGCTCAAATCTCTCTCTGGAACTAAGTCAGCAAATACCAATCAAGCCATAACTGAACTACAAACCCATGGGTGAGACTTAAGCGATTCTTGTTGTAAGCCACTGAGATTTAGGGGATGTTTGTTACACAGCACTATTACATCAAAGCCTAATTAGAGCAGCTTTGTTTGTCAATAAGGAAAATGAACTTCAGAAGGCGAATTATGTCAAAGTCACACAGGAATAAATGGAAGAGCTCTGATTCAAACTCAAGTCTTAATTCTGGAGGCAGTATTTCACAGAGGTTGGTGCACATGAGCATGTTATTGTCATTGTGCATGTTGTCTGGAGTTCCAGGTAGCTGTGAACCTAAGATTCTGATCCATTGTAGACAGATATCTGCTATCACAGACAAGGTAGTAGGCTTAGAGCAGAGACTGAGAAAAGTCGTACCAAAACACCATGTTTGAAATGACTAGCCCATTCAAATAATTTATTACAGTGACCAATTCATTTAGAATTTGCAAAAACTAATGCCAAAGTTTGATGCTTCATGCAAAAAAAAACAACATCGTATTTATGAGCATGAGATAAGGAATTACACTGCTTGGTTTTGCATTCTACCTCCATCACTTACTTGTTTTTTGACTTTAGGTAATTTAGGAAACATCCCTTTGTCTCAATTCCTTCATCTGTAAAATGAGATACCAAGACTATCTTTCTCATACAAATGATATGAAGATTAAATGAAATAATGTTTCTAAATACACTGAAGAGTGTTTGGCATGCATTAAGTACTCAACAAATATTAACTACTTACTAACTTTATTATCCATCTTGGCCTATTTTTTCTGCTAATTGAACCAATTAACAGTTTCATGGTTAAAGTATGAGAGTTTCTGAATATAAATAAGCCATGTTTCTTTAAAGTGGAATTCCTTTGGTTGAACATTGGACATTGGACAATGGATTGGACATTGGACACTGGTAATTAGTACAGCTAGAGATTCTGTCAATAAGATGTTTAAAATCATATTTCAATCTTATCTTAAATTTTGCCTTTATCAAAAATCTCTTATTTCAATCAGTTTCACACAGTGTGCATTGATTCACAGTGTGAATATTGATTCACATTAAAATTTCCATCTACCCTTTTCTTGAACTCCACCTGTGAAAACATTCCATTTACATATCTTGAAAAATTTTTGTATTGAAAATGTCATGGCCTTAAAACTGAGTACACAAAGAAATGAACAAGAAAGGAAGAAATGCATTTGGGCCTGGAGATTCTAAGTGATATGGACTTATGGATATAACCAGATTGCCAGAATCATCTAAGAGTTATCAGGGTTGTCAGCAAAAGTTTAGCTCAGAGTCTTTGGGAATCTGGCGTCCAGCTGAGGTTTAGAATGTTCTGTTGGGAGAAAGAGTTGGGGAAATTGGCTAGTTTTGCTGACTGGGTCAGAGGTTTGGTCTTGCTGTGAGTTAGTTTTTGAGTTATTGTGAATGAATAATGCCACTTCCTGCTGACATGAGCTTGGCTTGGTGCCTTGTTTCCCCCTTGCTGCCTGCTCCATCAACTGCTGGGTGCTGGAACATGGTACCCTCCTTGAAATAACCCTGGGTGTGTTTCTGGTGACACATTAAGTAAAAGCAGTGGAAGGGAGATGCAATAAGTAAAGGCCCTAGAAGTCAGGAAGAGGGTTAGTGCCCACTACCTGCTTATAAAGAGGAAAAGAAAATATTCCAGTTGGTTGCCATCCCCCTGAAGGCTGAGGCTCTGTAGTTGTCATCTGTGTTTCTATTTCCCCTGCCTGTGCCTACCACAGTGCTTGTTTATCATACAATAGGTCCTCAATCAATGTTTGCCTTTATCTCTATCCAAGACAGATTAGTGTGTTGCATTCAGTGCTGCTTAGAAAGAATCAAATAATTACAGAATCTCTGAGTAGAAAAAGACCCCAGGTGGTAGCTGTTGCAGGTCTTCCAAAATGTATTTAACTAGACTCTGTTTGCACACTCCTCATGTGAAAGAGCTCACAATATGCTGATGCAATTAATTCCATTGCTGGACAGCACTACATGTTTGAAAGTTTTTTTTTTTTTATTATACTGAGTAGGAATTTGCCTATTGTTTAACAAAGTGAAGGGAAGAAGGTGTCTGTGGCTCTATAGATGGACATGTCCCTTACTCCCTTCCCCATTCATTCTCATTACAGATGAGTCCTTGGCACAATAAAATGTACCGAGGTAGGACTTGGAATTGATGAAAAGATGCTGCTTCCAGCTTTGGTAGGTGGAAGAAGTTTGGTCTCCAATTATTTCACTTTGAGGTCAAGGGTATCTGAAGCTAGAGTAGTTATAAAAATGACCCAATGTAGTAACATCACCAAATGCAAAGTTTTGAATAAATATTTAAAATCCTCCCATTATAAATCATTTATTATGATCACTCTCTGGGTGGTCATGGAACAAGATGATGAGCTTTTCTTAATGATGTATTTCATATAAATATCTTTCCATTTATCTTAGTGTCGGCTGATATGTGAACTGAATGGCAAATGTGGTAATTGATGTGCATATATAGGATGTACCTATCTCCTCATATCAGAGGGCAGGAGCAAAGGAGAATTTCCCCTATTGGCTTTAGAGGCCTCAACTCTGAGCAGTGCCTCCCGATTCTGACCCCGTATATTCAGGATGGCATTTGACTTTGGTTGTACCAGGTTTCCAGAGCCCCTTATTCAAGAAGTTTGGTGGGAGCTGGGGAAAGAATTCATTAACTGGTGAGATGAAAAGTGACAAACATTCAAACGCAATCTGAACTTTAACTTTTAGGCTTGTGAGTTAATCTATATCAGTTTCCAGAAAAGGTCATGGTCTGGGACGGGTGCTCCAATGAAAATAAATGTGTTTTGGAGATGACAGTAACATAGCAAGGCTGGGACTCTTCAAGGGCCCCCTCCACACCCTTTTAATCATCAAACATATTAGGTCTTAGAAATTGGATCACCAGGTTCACGACAGCTTTATATAAAATGTGTATCTCAGGTCAGGCTGATCTAATCTAAATATCTTGGTGTTTGGCATTTTCCACTTGACATTGTTAAGACAAATGTAATGGGACCAAGATTAAAGTACCAGAATGACAGGGAATGATTTCACCTTGAATATATTAAAAATCACATGTGTTCTGGGGTTGCACGTTTAATTTGAAACATCTGTATTCCTTGTACATAGCATCTCTGCAGCTCGCTGCTCTACTCTATTTATATTAAATAAATAAATTTAAAAGAGTCAAAGTACTCATTTGCCTTCCACAGAATATCAGTGTTCTTTTGTTTTGTTTGTTTTTGTTTTAAGACCCTACTGTCACCAAAAAGGAAATTTGTATAAGACGTGGAGGAAATTGTTTTTTTCAGCTAGGTTCCTAAGCCCACCTAAGATGGCAGCATCATGTTCCATCAGATCCCAGCTCTGTAGAAAACAGTGGATGAGGAAGTTCTCTTCCCATACTCAAGGGCTCAAGGAGACAGAAAAGTGTGACATTTTCCTTGGAATTCTGCCAACTTCAAAGAAGGCCACCCAAGGGGCCATATGATGTGTGCTGCATCTAGCGAATGCTGCCCCACCTTCTACCTACCATGTGTGGGGCTAACACTTCTCAACTGAGGGATATTTACACAGCCAGGCTGACCACCAAGTAGCCCACCATTCAGAGAATAACCTCATTCATTCCCAGCCACCAGTAGGATGCAACAAAAAACCAGGAGCTAAAACCATATAGTAGTTTCCTTTTTTATTCCTCTTCTCTTTTGTCCCTATATCCCAATCAGCTACATCTCCCTAAGCCACTATTCTGATCAAACTCCTCCTCTGTCTCAGATCCTTCAGAAGCTCCACTTTGTGCCTGCAATGAACTGGAGCATCCTCCCTGCTAAGACTGACCCTCTTCTCTCATGCCATGCTACCTCATCGCATGGTTCTCTCTGTGCATGCGGGCCTGCCCTAGCCTCAGCATGGCACACACTCCCCAGACTCAGAGAGCTCCACATGTGCCATTCTCTTCATCTGGAAGCTACTTTCTCACTAGGCTTCCCTAGTTCCAGTTCACCCTTTAGGCCTCTGCTTATGTGAGTTTTGTAGTCAGCAAACACTTCTGTAGCATTCTGTGCCAGGCCCCCTTCTAAGCACTTCACCACTATTAAGTCATTAATGCTCCTAATAAGCTGGGAAGAGGGAGCTATTATTATCACAGCCTGTTTTACAGATAAAGGAAACCATCCAGGATCATGCAGGGAATAAGCAGCGAGCCAGCATTCCAGCTCAGGCAGTCACTTTACTGGGCTGCCTCTCTTGCCAATTTCATGGAAATTGGAATTGATGACCTTTACACACCTTCACACCCTCCGCTGGCCTAGGGCCCCCACTGCACCCCCCACAGACCCTGTTCTTTTTACTTCATAACACTTATCACAGTTGGTAATTTTACAGTCATCATTGTGATTATTATTTCAAGTGTGTCTCTCCTGCTAAGTGGTCTGGTTCCTGTGGAGAGAGCCTCATCTGTTTTGCTCCCTGCTGTGTGTCACTGTTCTCTGTCAGAGTCTCTGGTCTGTAGTTAGTGACTGAGCTCAGTGTTTGTTTGTTCTTCTATTGGGCGAGTACTTCAGCCATCTTGCTAATTGTGGGCATGGTGAGGCAGTGATACTTCCAGATGTCTTGTCTGCACTTCTAATGGTTTCTTTGCCAGAGTTCTGTGTACCATGGCTCACCTGGTCTGAGCCAAGGAGCTGGGAGAGACAGAGGAGACAAGACTCTTGGCCTTCATGTTCTCATGGTCTGGAGCTAGGGGTGAGCCAATCTAGCACAGTAGGTGCCAGAGACAGAAGCAGTCACCACCCAAGGGGCCCTCCATTTGCTCATCTAACTGCTGAATCTTCCCTTTGAGCATAACAGAAATTAGTGGGGCAATGGGGAGACACAGAGAAAGAGGGGGACAGTGGGCTTCTTCCAAAATTCTTTACTGCCACAGTGTTTTTAAAAGCAATCATGGACTGCACTCTCCTGGCCTGCTAATGGAGAGTAAAGCTGTTTCACCACAATATGGGCCATCAGGGGAAAAATAAGCCATTTCTACTTGCTGACACTAAGGGAAACCTTCCTGCAAAGAATGTGCTAATGCCAATATGCAACTACCTGGGGTATAGATGCAGTTGTGACTGACAGCAGTTTTGCGAAGGGCATGTTGAGTAAGCTGTTGGGCCCCCAGGAGCTGGCAGCAATCTCCCCATGCAGATATCTCATTGCAGCTCTCCAGAGATGCCCTAGGTTCAAATCCCAGTTCTACCAAAGACTAGCTCTGTGAGCATAGGGCTCACCTTTAGTCTCTATGTCTTCACAAACTAATGTTGAGAGGTGACACTTTCCTCCCAGAAATGGTGGACAGGTTAAAGGGACTGAGCTTGGGAAACTATTTAATACAGACTTCACTCTCTGACTCACTGTCAACAACCTAGCTGAGCATTGTATATATACTTGGTAGACAGAAAACAAATTGTATTTTATAGAGGACAGTCTAGACATCTGTGAAGCCATATTCTACTTTCTCGCTTGTATAAGCCAACTATTGAATTTGACAATTTTCTGGGTCTAAGCTTCAGTCTCTCCTCTTGTGGAATAGTAGGGCATTTTGCCTGGCTAATATACATCCTCCCTTCTGATAACCCTTACTGACTGCTTGTGGCTGAATGGCATTTCCCTTGTTCTAACTCCTTGAGGTCAGGCAGGGTGTGGTCACCTCCTAGTTCTAAGGGGAGCTGAAGCCCATACCTGGCCAGTGGTGACCTACATCTCCAAGATTCTGTGATTGACTTATCCTTGGACAAGTGACTGAGTCAGACACACCAAATCAAACCACTAGAAAATATTTTCTCTCTTTTTGGCTTAAATTTGCTTAGCTGGTAAAACAGAATCCTGGAGCTGCTGGAGGCTAGTATGTCACTAGAACAAACCTGCAAAAAAGCCACACTAAGGAAGTAGAGGGACGAGAGAGACAACGTTTGAGGTCCTGGAGTTAGACTTTTTCAACCTGATAATTACATGAGAACATGGATTCTCTTCTTTGGTTAGATGGTAATACATCTTTTCTGCTGATTTGTTACTTAATCAGTAGGTTTTATTGTCTGAAGGAGTTTATCCTGGGTGTATGCCAAAAGGAGAATGAAGACACTGCCCCTGCCCTTGAGGAACTAACACTCTAGTGGAAGTGGTATGAGTGGGCTTTGATCAATATGGTAGAAGGCACTGGGTGGTAAATGTGTTAGGCTGAGTTTGAGGAATCAGATACATGAGACGCCAAAGAGTTTCACTTGCTAAGAGCCTTTCACACCATTTGGGTGAATGAGGATTTTCTGGAGGAAGTCATATGTGAGCTGGAACTCCTTCCAAAGCCATATGCTGGGCCAATTCCAGGCCTTTGCAAGAATTGGCTGGGGTGCTACCACATCCTCTTTCTTCCACCCTGGGCTCCATGGATCCAACCCCATGGACACTGGATTGTCAAGGAATCACTCAGCTCCAGGAATAGGCAACAGCAGGAGGAAGATAGGTTATTTGGATAGCAAGTTAAACCTTTATGGTTCTGAATGTTCTTTCCCCCACCCCCTAGACAAGAGTGCAACCAAGGTCATATGGAGTTGATTTTGAATTAAACTGTAAGAAACAGAGTTAATACCTTCTTCTTTTTCTCCTATGGTGGCTTCTCCTTTACACACACACACACACACACACACACTATTTTTAATAAAGATTCATTGACTTCTTGTTTTTAAACTCTGTGACATTTCTCAAAAGACTGAAACATGCCATAAAGAGGCAGAGGAAAAGAAAAATAAAATTTCAGTGTTTTTCAGATGTGGATTATTATAAGAGAGACTGTATAACATAGTGGTTAAGTCTGTTGCCCAGTGCTCTGAATTTAAATTCTTACCTCTTGACTTACTTGCTATGTGAGCTTAGGCAAGCTACTTCAACTCTCTGCCTCAGTTTCCCCATCTCCAACCTGGGGTCAGTCATAGTACTTATCTCATAGAATGTTGGTGTGGATTAAATAAGGAAATGCATGTTGTGTTAATAGTGGTGCCAGTCGCATGGTAAGTATGATGGATATGTCAACTGTTGCTATTACTATTAGTATTAAAGAAAGAGAGGAGGAATGCCATGAAAGATGGAGCCTGGAAATACCAAGGTACTTCAGTCTTAAATGATGAGTGTCATTGACTTAGGGAAGCATTAATTTATAGAATGGAACTAGAAGAAAATCTCTCATCAACTTTTAATAGTCAGGAAACTGAGACACAGAAAGGGGAAGTGTCTTACCCAAAGTCACACAGCAAGATATTTGCTGACCATAGAAAATACCAACTCTTCTGACTTCCAGTCTAGAGCTCTCCTTCTCCATCTCTGGGTTCCTAGCATTCATGTCTATCAACCAAATCTTCCTGGGTGTCAAAACTAGATTCTCTCAACCAAAATCTGGACCCAAATCCTGCCACAGATTTCCCTCTAGTAGGACAACAATCTATGTACAAGAGGCAGATTAAGAGGAATGGTGGGGCTGCCTTAAGAAGGCAAGAGTAATTTTCAACAGCACATAAATCTGCTAATTGCCAAGGCTTGTTTCCCTGTTCCCCTGGAAAATGTGCACTTTGTGTTTATGCAGCTTTGAAGCAATTATTTCACAAGAAAGAAAATTTCTTGATCACATTCTTTAATGTTTTCTAAGTGAACATTTGGTATTTAGTGGCTAAGCAAATTTACTTTTCTATAACGAACCGAGTGGATGATTAGAAAACATTTAATATACTTAGGTATGGGTGCCCGCTGTCCAAAGGATTACTTAACTCACAGTTTAAATTCTCATTTTTTTAAAAAAGGCAAACAGATTTCCATTATACTACAGAGTTTGGGATTAACTGTTTTGTTCCCACTAAAATCTAACTAAATAATGTGAATTGTGTGCTTTTGCATATATGTTCTATGAGGATATGTAGATATACTTTTTAAAAAGTGTTGAATGTCCTTGCCTTTTTGCCAGGATTTCCCTTTTGGATGGTGATCTCTCTGCATTGATGCACACTTGCTGGGTGGGATTAAGTGGAGATTTGATCCATTAATGCCACTGAGTTAGATAAAATCCTGGAGCCCTGCTACTGCATTCAAGTTATCAGGGCTTTTGAAATTGAGCCCACATAAATTCATCTTAATATTGTCTTGATAACAAACAACATAAGAACATTGACTGCCTTGACAAAGTAACTAGAAAAAAAAGAGTATTTATTAGAAGAGTATGTAGAACAGGAAAAAGAGTTTGAACAACCAGACCTTAGGCAGGTGGCAAGGTGAGGGTGGGGTGGGGGCAAGACATCTGTGGGGTTCTCACCAAAGTTTATGGATTTTCTACAGGATCCATTTGTAGCAACTGTAGGTCCTTAAGTCTCTTTGTTTCATGTTTCAGATTCCCAGGAGACAAAATCTGAGTGGTCCATCTTGAGGAAGATACCTGTCACTGGATTGATAAGCTAAGACCAGGGAGGAAGTGACATGCAACAAAGGTGTGACCACTGGGAACATTCCCAAAGGAAGGGAGATTATTGTGAGCTAAGCAGCAACCCCAAATGCATCAATTGATCCAAGATGGAAATGTAACCAAAACCCTTTTTCTAATATTAAGCTGTTTGCCCTCTGTAACAGACACTGGCAGTGGTCTGCCAACCCTCCCCCTCTGTACTCCCTATTCCAGGGCACGTGCCCGACTCTCCACCACCCTTTCAGCTGCAATGACTCTTAGTGGCTTCTGTGTCCCAGAATTTCTCAGCTTGTTGTTCCTAGCTGTCACCTGCTTTTTTGCTCATTCTGTTAGCCTCTTCCCTTTTCTTGATCACTTTCCCATTCCCCTATCAGTGCATTGTGGGGTCACCTCCTAAGCAAACCATTTCCCCTGAAATCTTTGTTTCAGGGTTTACTCTTGGGAGAACCCAGCCTAAGGGACATTTCCTTTCAAGAAACATACCAATCTGCTTTTGATTGATGGCCATCATCCTTTAATGAACTGGACAGCTGTCTCACCCTAGAGGTAGTCTAGCAGTCTCTTGCTTTATCTACCTCTAGATAAAGGGGAAAGGATGCCTGGGAAAGGATCTGGTGGCTGAAGAAAAGCCCTTGCACCATGGCTAGACACAAAGATGGTCACATTTCCCTCTGCTTGGAGAGATGCTGTCTGCAGTGCTCACAGTCAGCTCTGCAGCTTAGTGTCCTCGGTATTGTTTCAGGTTTGTGGATGTTGCTTCTCCAATTGCATGATGAGCTGCTGGAAGCCAGGCATCCCAGCTTTCCTTTCTTTTGTCACCCTCAGGGTACAAAACAGAGGGATAGGTACATTTAATGTATTCAAAGAAGATGTGCTGCTGCCAGGGGATGGACAGGCATAACAATTTCCAGTTTTCCATAGGCCAAAGGGATTTCTGCTCTACATGTGCAATGATAATCTAGATAGTTTTGAGGGGGGTGTTGCAGGCACTGTCAGAGCCCTGACACATCCCCTTGGCATTTACTATTTCTATGTAAACCAAAGACTTCTTACTGCCACTACCTGGGACTTTTGCCTTCTCTGGAAGCAGAGGCATGTTTAATTCTACACATGGGGCAGACCAAAAGGGCCAGAGAATAAGTGCCCAAGAGAACAGCCCTCCACAGTGACAGATAGGATATGATGAATAAACACTCTGACCTCCCTGCCCCTTGGGTAGAGAAGCTCTGAGGTGTTCCACAGCATCTGCAAAGGAATGCAACAGGGCTGAACCCCAGTTTTCCATAAAGTCTGCTCTTGGAAACACCCTTTATTGGCTTTCTCCCTTCCTGACTTCTCAAGTTCCTCCTCATCAGTTGGTACTTCCTGGATTTACTGCTAGCACTCATGGACCTGCTGTTGGGTTCATCTAAGACAAAGGAGGACTGGTTTCTTTATATGAAAAAAGTTCTTTTAGAGTCCAAGAAATGATAAAGGGAAATTTCCTGTCAATATACATTTACATTGGATTAAATTTATCTCCTATATGGACTAGCTTCTGTTTTCTTGTTCTTTTTTTCTTCTTCCAGTACATGTGTGCCTCCATTCATGCAGAACATTATTTTACAAGACAGAAAATATTTTCCCAGAATGGTGTAAATTATGACTGAACAATGGAACCCCTTCTGTAGCCATCATTGCCATGCCACTTGGCCAGGCTCAGATAAATGGCCTATTCAGAGGTGCGTGGACCTGGATGAATTATGATGTTATCCCAAGGATGTGGCAGCCCAGGTGCATGGGTGATGGAATATCTGTAAGTGTGGCCTTGTGATGAGCTCCTAGAGGGTAGGACTTAGCTCTTATTGAAGGCTATCCTGCTGGCAAGTCTGGGGAACTCTGTGGGCACAGACCCAGTTGCCCAGGGCTGGGTTTAGATGATAACATTTTCTTCTTGGTCTCTTTCTACTTGCATGGGGAACCAGCTGTATAAAATACAGCTGGTGGAAGAATGAGTAGCATAAATGTCCTAATTTTACTTTCTGTCTGTGGGGTTTAAGATTCATTTGCTGAAGTGGACTCGGCTGCTATTAACCCCTTTCTCAAGATTAGATGAGCTTACAATGGGGGATCTGCTTCAATGGTCTTGGTGTGTTTTATTTATTTTTCAGATGCAAAGCCTTGAATCACTGTACTCAACAGCAGTTCTCAAATTTTTGGAATCACTTTGAGATTTGATAAAAGTCCTATAACCTTCTCCCAGACAAATGCACTTACACCTACACTTAACATTATGCATACAACATTAGAAGGTGACTAGACTCAAAAAACTTATTCATGGACTCATCAGTGGCCCACAGATCTCTGGCTGAGACCCCTGTGTTTGTCACTGTTAGTAGCTGTGGTAGTTTTGAGGGTGGAGATTCACCCTGAATCATCTTACGATGAGTAGGATGCACAGTCTGATGACAAGCAGTGCATTTAGGAAGAGACTGTGCAAAGAATATAACACCTACCCATAGAAAAACTCACTGCTATGTGTTTAGAGATGGATGCCAAACTTAAGCAGTAAGTCCAATGTCCCCCTTTTGGCCAAGTTGCAAAAACTTTAAATTCAAGAAAAAGAATTTTAAATTCAAGAACTGTAGGTATTAATGTTCTTCCAAGTTAGAAAGATGTTGGCATCACTGATTATATTTGCTTGCCTTTTGTTATTGTTATAATGTATATGTATTTTCTTCCAAATTTTTAACATTCTTCCTTCTCATTTCCTATGCATATATTCATATTATTTTTAAAAATTTACTTAATATATTGTTTTTCACATGTCATCAGATATTGTTTATACAAATATATTTGAGGATTACAGGATTTTTTCTTATTGTATTTAAACATTCTATTATTAGGGGCACCTGAGTGGCTCAGTCGGTTGAGTGTCCAACTTTGGCTCAGGTCATGACCTCACTGTCCGTGAGTTTGAGCTGCACTTCGGGCTCTGTGCTGACAGCTGGGAGCCTGGAGCCTGTTTCAGATTCTGTGTCTCCCTCTCTCTCTGCCCCTCTCCCACTCATGCTCTGTCTCTCTCTCTGTGTCAAAAATAAATAAGCATTAAAAAAATTTAGACATTCTATTATTAGAAGCCACAGAATATTCATAATTTCTTATTCTTTATATTGCTCTTGATGCTCAAACTCTCATGAGAGTTTTTCCATGACACTCTGACCTGATCCTGAGCTTCCTGGAATCACCTCCCAAGCAAATTACTTGCCTTTGATCCCTGGGCTCTCAGGTGGCTTATCAGAAAACATTTTTTTTTTCCAAACAAATGTGCTCTTTCTCCAGGATGGAATGCTGGTCAGGTGACTTTCTGTTGCTGGTTACAAACTTTCTGTCTCACTTAATTCTCATAGTAGCCCCATGAGGCAAGCATCACTTTCTCCATTTGTCTGATGAAGACGCTGAGATTCACAAAGGTTATGTCCCTTTACCAAGGCTACATGGAGAGTTTGTGGGATCAGATTTCAGCTCTGCTTTGCTCCACATCCTGTGTTCTCACCAGCTTTTCTCTGCCACCCTGCCCAGAGTGCTCCACTCATTACCCCTGTGTGTTCTTGGGCATGCTACTCTTTGTCCTGGCTCTGCTTTCCCACTATCCCACTTACACACAGTTTTAGGAACGTGGTCACCTCGGGTAAAGAGCAGTTAACTGCTCACTGCCTGAAGGGCAAAGCCCCTTTTCTGGATTAAGATGATCAATTCCTGTAAAATGAATTCTGCATGTACCCTGCTGTATAATTAATGAAACACTATCTGTGTAGGAGGAAATGTATCCTTTGGGACTAAACCCAGACTCTATGTATCTACTCCTGGGCTTCCTTGATGAAACTCAGTGGGGCCAAGTGGAGAACATTGACATTTGAAAGCCAATTTTCATTCTTTGGACTGATCGATCAGGAATCTCTGTGCTGTGCTTGTTCATTAGATTCCAACACAGACACAGACACACACACACACACACACACACACACACACATGCACACACAGGATGTTCACCTTGGAACTGCTACAATTCAGAAGGCCATGGTGCAGGGCATTAGCATTTGATGCAGCAACCTATCTAAACAGTGTAGCTGAGGAGACTTACATCATGGAGCACATTTCAGATCCAGGTAATGAAAGAGGAAACATGTCAACTCATGTCAAAACTATTACTTATGTAGGTTTTCCAACTTCTGTGTATTTCCAGTACTTTGCTTTCTGACTTTGGCTCTGCCCACACCAATAGAGCAGGACAAGAAAGAGAGTAAAGTTTTGGGAATGACTTTTACGGTCCCACCCTCTGCTCAGGATCCACAACGAGAGCTCTAGAACTCAGTTCCATTAGGATTGGGACAGAGATGCCAAGACTCTACTGCTTTAATATTAACAAAATTTGTAATTACTGGATTCCTACCGTGTTCCAGGCGCTGTTATAAGAACTTTTGCAGATATTAACTTATTTAATCCTCTTTGAAGTATGTACTGTATCCATGATTTATGGATGAGGAAACAGGTATAGTTAAGTGACGTGCCTGTGTCACCTAGCTTCGATGAAGCAGGTGTTCAGTGAGTATATTGTCGTCCACCTGGGAATAGACATGAGGAGTTTCCTGAGATCCCTCTTGCCACCAACACCCTTCCATCACCAACCAACTTTTGAGGATCCATTTTTCCAACTGACATCTTATGACACAGTTTGGGAATCCTTTGGAAAGTCAGATTATGGTGCCTTACTCAAATAAAAAGCAGTAAAACTCAACTTTTGCTAGATGCTTCTTCAAATCTAGCTTCATAGCTCTTGTAACAATGCAGCAATAAGGGGAAAGAATGCTTATTGAGCAAACAGAATGTGCGAAGCATAAATTAACTCTCAGGTAAATTAACTCTTTGGTCTTTGGTCTAAGCCAGGGATTGGTAAACTACAGCATATGGGTCAAGTCAGGCCTGCTACTTGCTTTTGTAAATAAAGTCCTATTGGAACTCAGCCACACCCACTCATTTACTTGCTGTCTATGGCTGCTTTCATGTTACAGAAGAAAAGTTGAGTAACTGAGATAAAGACTGTGTGACCAACAAAATCTAAAACATTTACTCTCTTGGTCCTTTATGAAAATTTCTGCCCAACCCTGATCCTTGTAATAACCTGTACAGTGGGTTTTATTTTTATAAATGAGAAAACTGAAGTTCAGAGAACTTAAAAGTTAGCTCAAGGTAACCCAGACCATGGCAGTCATGATTTATACTTCAAGTGGCTGCATCTCTGGCAATGATATGGCAGTCCTGGTGTTTCTCAAGGTTTCAGGGGATACCTCCCTCTACCCTCCAACTGTTTCAGGAAGAATGAGCAACCACAGGTTTGTTTCTCTAGTCCATCACCTTGTTTGCATTGAGCATCCTGGTAGCTGCTGGACTCTGTTCTGTATGTCTCCTCCTCTTTGCTGTCCTGGCCACTGTGTCTTGCTTCCTATTACCAAGAATATAACTGCTCTTCCACATGGTTGTCTTGTTAACCAATGGGCACAGAAACACATTCGATCATTTTCAGTATAAGAAATGATAGTGTATACAATTGCTTCAGAAATTACCAAGAAGAAAAGCAGTGATTAAAGTTTTGGCTTCTTTTTTTTTCTTCCTTAGAGACAATAGTGTTGATTTCAGGCTGTCTCCATGAACAGCACATTTGTAGGAAATTCAGCAAGCTAATTTGAAGAACAATGATTGCAAGCATAATAGAGTCCTTGCTCCTCACTGACACCTCACATATGACTTCCTAATACTCAAATGTGGTCACAGGGGATCCTTATATCACCACTGACAAGAGTAACAAAGCCCACCTACTCACCAATACCACCTCATCTTTCCTGGACTCCAAACCACCACTCCCCAAGCTGTGCTTCCTCTCTCCAGTCTCACACTTTCCACCTTCTCTGATACAGTTTTTACTTAGCTGAGTAGTGCAATCAATTATGAGGTGTATTGATATAATTTTGTATTAAAAACAGTATCAGAATATAGACATTTACAAATTATTTACTTGTTTCCTTTAGTTGTGCACTTTTCCTGGAATACAACATATATACATAAAAATGCACAAATAACAAGTATATAGCTTGATGAATTTTCACAGACTGAACAATATCTGTATTACCAGAATCTAGACTAAGGAATGGAATATCATCAGCCTTTAGTAGTCTGTCTTGTGTCTTCCAGTCCCTACTTTCAAGAGTAATAGCTATCCTGACTTTTATCACCATCAGTTAGTTTTGCTGCTCTTCATCTCCATGGGAGTGGTGTCATTAAATGCTCTTGTGTCTGGCTTCTTTCCCTCAACATAAGGTTGGTGAGGTTCATCCAGATCCTGGTGTATAATTATAGATCATTGATTTTCATTGTTGTCCAGTGTGAATATACTACAATTTACTTATCCATTCTATGGTTGATGGGAATTTGAATAGTTTTTTAGATTTTGCTATTATAGATTGTGCTGTTTATAAATGTTTTTATACATTGCTTTTGGTGTACATAATTACACATTTCTTTCAGGCATATACCTAAAAATGTAATAACTAAGAATAGTATAAGCATACATTCAACTGTAGAAAATAATGACAAATGGGGGACACTTGGGTGGCTCAGTCGGTTAGGCATCCGACTTTGGCTCAGGTCATGATCTCACTGCTCGTGAGTTTGAGCCATGCGTCGGACTCTGTGCTGACAGCTGGGAGCCTGGAGCCTGCTTCAGATTCTGTGTCTCCCCCTGTCTCTGCCCCTCCCATGCTTGTGCTCTGTCTCTCTCTGTCTCTCAATAATTAATAAATGTTAAAAAAATTTAAATGCTTAAAAAATAATTACAATTGTTTTCTAAGGTGATTGTACCAATGTGGATGGTGGCGCACTGCTGCCACCAACAGTGGATGAGAGTTCCAGTGTGTTCCACATTCTTGCCAAATTTGGTAATTTGATCTTTCAAAATTATTATTTTAGAAAGATTCAAGATTTTCCTTATTATAATACCTCTTTTACTAATTTTACCTATCTAATTTTTAGGAGAGAAAGCTGCAATTAGATAAGGTTGTTCAGGTCATGATTTGAGGGTGCTGTCTTTCATGTCCAGAAAACCCCATACCCATTTGTTCCAATTAACAAAGTAACAGGTCTTGGCTGTGTTCTCTCTCCTGGCAAAAACCTTTGCATATCATCAAAACACAACATATTAGTCTTCTAGGGAAGACAGATCCTATTAAATAGAACATCTTGTTGTTTGGTTTAGTAATGTGATGGATTTTGATCTGCACAGGTGAGCCTGAAGTCAAAGTTGGAACTAGCGCACTCAGAGCAGGTACCTGAGACTGGGTTACCTTAGGTACCAGCAGATACTACTGGGGGCTTAGAAATGAGAAAGAAGAGGAGAGGGAGTCAAGGAAAGGTGTGTATCAATCAGGACACTGGCATGGCACATGTGCTCAATCCCACTGGAGAATTTGGGGGCCAGTATAGAACAGGCCACAGGTGAGGGGCTGGAGCATTCACCCACCAGCTTTCCTGCATCATCAGTTCAAAGATATTTCCCACTTGCACAGGAATGGTCAGAAACAAAAAGCCCTCAGACAGGGAGTCGTGGGGGTTGTCCCCCAACAGACTTTACCTTCACAGAAGCACAGTGGGGCACCAACAGCCTCTGCTTCATTAGGCCTCCACCACCACTATTACTGTCTTATGCTGAACACATAGTTTAGCAAGGTAGAATCCTGCCTCTCAGAAGCCATTCTGACTACTAAAGGAACAAATATACGCATTCAGGGGACAGATGCTTCCCTGCCTGATGTTGACAGGACCACCTAAAAGGCATGAAATACCTTCCTGGCTTCAGACAGGCCCATAAGTCTATCACTGCATGTGTCCAAAGTCCTTCCATCAGCTCCAGAGAACTTCCTCTGGAGCACCAAGGCCTAGCCTCTCTACCTCATGTGTGTATTTACTCATTTCTGGGAGAGAAAAACCATCCTGCTCATCTTGAAGCCCAAATAGCACCCATCAGAGGCCCAGTGGAATAGATAAGGCTGTTGTCACTGTCTGCACAGCTGCTCTACTCTGCTGGGCTGTGTGCTGATGGGTGATAGACTGATGAATCTCCTCCCTGCCATTGGGAAAAAGAAATTCATTCCATCTCCAGGCCTAACGCTCGTTCACCCAGACTGAAAACTGAAACACCCTACCAGGACTCTTAAGTCAGGATTTCATTTCTGGCACAAAAACAGACACATAGACCAATGGAATAGAATAGAAACCCCAGAACTAGACTCACAAACGTATGGCCAACTCATCTTTGACAAAGCAGGAAAGAACATCCAATGGAAAAAAGACAGCCTCTTTAACAAATGGTGCTGGGAGAACTGGACAGCAACATGCAGAAGGTTGAAACTAGACCACTTTCTCACACCATTCACAAAAACAAACTCAAAATGGATAAAGGACCTGAATGTGAGACAGGAAACCATCAAAACCTTAGAGGAGAAAGCAGGAAAAGACCTCTCTGACCTCAGCCGTAGCAATCTCTTACTCGACACATCCCCAAAGGCAAGGGAATTAAAAGCAAAAGTGAATTACTGGGACCTTATGAAGATAAAAAGCTTCTGCACAGCAAAGGAAACAACCAACAAAACTAAAAGGCAAGCAACGAAATGGGAAAAGATATTTGCAAATGACATATCGGACAAAGGGCTATTATCCAAAATCTACAAAGAGCTCACCAAACTCCACACCCAAAAAACAAATAACCCAGTGAAGAAATGGGCAGAAAACATGAATAGACACTTCTCTAAAGAAGACATCCGGATGGCCAACAGGCACATGAAAAGATGTTCAGCGTCGCTCCTTATCAGGGAAACACAAATCAAAACCACACTCAGGTATCACCTCACGCCAGTCAGAGTGGCCAAAATGAACAAATCAGGAGACTATAGATGCTGGAGAGGATGTGGAGAAATGGGAACCCTCTTGCACTGTTGGTGGGAATGCAAATTGGTGCAGCCGCTCTGGAAAGCAGTGTGGAGGTTCCTCAGAAAATTAAAAATAGACCTACCCTATGACCCAGCAATAGCACTGCTAGGAATTTATCCAAGGGATACAGGAGTACTGATGCATAGGGGCACTTGTACCCCAATGTTCATAGCAGCACTCTCAACGATAGCCAAATGATGGAAAGAGCCTAAATGTCCATCAACTGATGAATGGATAAAGAAATTGTGGTTTATATACACAATGGAATACTACGTGGCAATGAGAAAAAATGATATATGGCCTTTTGTAGCAACGTGGATGGAACTGGAGAGTGTGATGCTAAGTGAAATAAGCCATACAGAGAAAGACAGATACCATATGGTTTCACTCTTATGTGGATCCTGAGAAACTTAACAGGAACCCATGGGGGAGGGGAAGGAATAAAAAAAAGAGGTTAGAGTGGGAGAGAGCCAAAGCATAAGAGACTGTTAAAACTGAGAACAAACTGAGGGTTGATGGGGGGTGGGAGGGAGGAGAGGGTGGGTGATGGGTATTGAGGAGGGCACCTTTTGGGATGAGCACTGGGTGTTGTACGGAAACCAATTTGACAATAAACTTCATATATTTAAAAAAAAAAAAAAAGGATTTCATTTCAACAGGAATGTCAAAGTCCTGACCTAGCTCCTGAAACACATCAATTGCCTTCTCTCAGGAGAGGAGAGAAAGGTCTTCAGAGGCCAGAAACAGAGCTCTGATGCACATAGGTTTGAGAATCTGGGGTTTCTGTAGGATATTTGGGGAAAACAATTTATATTTGCATAGCTTCAGAGGTTGCCATTTTATATGACAATCACTGTGTTGGGGCTGAAATGGAGTCCCCATCCTTTCTTTTTCTTTTTTTCAATTTTTAAAATGTTTATTTATTTATTTTGAGAGAGGGAGGGAGGGGAAGGGCACTGAGGGAGAGAGAATCCCAAGAAAGCTCTGTGCTGACATCTCAGAGCCTGACACAGGGCTTGATCCCATGAACCATGAGATCATGGTCTGAGCCAAGATCAAGAGTCAAACACTTAACCAACTGAACCACCTAGGCACTTCTAGAGTCCCCATCATTTTTTAACTACAGATGGTCAGGATGACACTTTCTATAGAACTAGTTTTCTCCTTTCTTCTCAGGCTGTATGAACCCTATTCTTAGGCTCCACCTCCAGGATGCCAGAAATAATTAGGCGTTCTGTTGAGGATACATGGCACAGGTATAGCAACTCACTCCACTTTACCCCAGGGCAGATATTATTAGTCAATCCTAAGCCTGGAAACAGACTCTTCCTTCATCTTTCTTCAACACACCATCTAGGCAGCTATGACCAATCAATTAAGTTGTGCATATAAGTTATTTTCCTGGTTTATTCTCCTGTTGAATCTGGCACCTGTAAAAAGCATCGTGGGACCTGGATAATATTCTGCCCTTCATGGCCTCTTTCCCATATATGCTATATACATGTATTAACAAGAGGAATTCATCCATCCTGAATATTCAACATTCATTGGATAAATGTATTTTATTAAACATTTACTGTATTCTAAGGACTGTGCTAACATTATGAGTATTCAAAAGGAGCAGAATTCAAGGTCAAAGCTGCTCACTGAGAGAATCTTACTAAGATCAGATTTATTACTGGAACTGCAGAAAACACTGTATTTATAGGACTAGGGTTCCCCAGTGTATGTCACAGCCACTTTCCACACAGGGAGTTTTCCTTTTGGAAAAGTAGAAGTCTAGCAGAGGAGAGGAAGAATGGGTTCAGGTAGGAAGAAAGAGGAAGCCAACCAGAGACTGATAGAGTCAGATTGTGAGTTCATTATTACCTCTTGTTTCTCAGTCATTTCCCAGGGAAGATCCAAGATTGTGATGAGGATAGAAATTAGTTGGACATTGTTGGGAAAAATGAGCAGGCTAGTCATACCTATTTCCCCAGTAAACCACCCTCACTCTTGGGGAAAAGACAAATCTATTCATACACATGGTAAGATCACTGGATAAGGAAATGATACCAGCACCAATGGCAGCCATCCAGAAACTTACCAGCAGCCTAGGAAAAAGCTACCACAAGAGATTCTACACAAGCAGGGGAAGAAATATTTAACCAAACCAAGCAGTCCATTGCTGTGGGACCTGAACCTGAGTATACAGAAAAGAATGGCCAGTTGGGCCATGAGAAGAACGTGCAAGCTATAAGAAGAGGGAGAATCTGGTTCCTGAAGTCTCAGAAGGTATTCTGGGTGCTACTCCAGTCTGCCTGTGACTTCTAGATTACTCCCTCATCCTTTAAAAAAAGTTTATTTATTTATTTAGACTGAGAGAGTGTGCAGGGAAAGAACAGAGAGAGAGGGAGACAGAGAGAATCCCAAGAAGGCTCCCCATTGGCATTATGGAGCCTGATGCAAGGCTGGAACTCATGAACCATGAGGTCATGACTCAATTGAAATCAAGAGTCGTATGCTTAACTGACTGGGTCATGCAGGCACCCCACTCCCTCCTCCTTCTTAAAGTAGCTTATTCTTTGTTACCAAAGGAGTTTCCCAAATACAAGGATGATGAGTCTAGGAACCAATTCACATGAGTCATCATTGAAGGAGCCGAAGACTTTCACTCAGAACCTGAGGGTTGCCATCTAACACGTTGCAGGCTGTCTGAGAAAGAAACAAAATGGAGAGAGAGAAGTGGGTCTGACAATGTATAAACCACACACTGTGCAGGACTCTCCAAATCCATCAGTTGTAGTATCCTGATAACAGTCTTATAAAATATGTGTAAATAAGTGCTGCCCTGCTACCTCAAAAAATGGGCTTAGGGAATCACATCACTATTCTGTACACATGGCTGATCCAGGATTCAAATTATGTTGATGGTTCCATATCAGAAAGAAATGCAGATGCCATCAAGTTACATGCTCTCACTGGGTCCTATGTAATTCGTTCAGCATCTTTTTGCACCCACAGTGCCTGATGCCAAGTCTTATATCTAGAAAATACCCAATAAATGTTCAAAGAAAGAAAGAAGGAAAAAGAAGGTAAAAACTTGGGGTATGGAAAAGTTGGAAGGAAAAAAGAACAGAACAGTCACATATATGGCACACATTCTGGTGACAAGAGTGACCTCCTGACAAGCTTTCCCTTACATTGGAATGAAGCCTACTGTCAATGTTCCCTCCATTTTTCTTGGATCCTGTCACTGATGCACACCAGCTCTATGTATGTGGTCACTCCCCACAGCCTGCACCTGAGTCTCTATGCCATGACTGAACTTATTTGTTTGTCCTGAGAGCTGGAAATACCTCAATGTATTGCCCCCAGGATAAGACCTTAACTAATGATAGTTGCAGAACTACATAAATGCTTTCTGCACCTGATCTGCTCAACTCTTTGGTGTATCCCCAGAACTCCCTTTTGGAACGGAGCTTAAGTTTCCAGGAACCTTTTTTGATACTGCATCCTTGTTTGTCCTTTTACTCCCTGCCCCACTTTCCTACTCCCTTTCCAATTTTTCCTTGGATCATTTCCAAAAAAATAATGTTTCTACAGATCCTCTTCTAAGGTCTTCTTGGGAACCCAACATAAGACACGAACCTCATTCAAAACTTCCCTTTGAGAACTAAAGCCTTCCAGTAACTTCTTTTCTTGGCTGTGCCTCAGCTTTAATAGAGCTTGATACTCAAGTTCAATTCTTAAGCAAGTGTTTAAGAATTTCTGTTTATCCTTCTCTAGTCTTCAGCCCCATGTATGTGAGCACTGGGGGTAAGGCTTGAATTTTTAAGTCCTTTGTTCAAAACTTCCTTAGGAAGTTGCCAAATGTTCCCTTTTAAAATAGTTCATCACCTGCCTTTAAAGGTTCTAATCAGGAAAATCCAAAATAAAGTAGACATTAAAATAGAACACGTAAGGTAGGTAGAAGAATTATAATGAATGTTGACTTAGTCTAACCAAAATACCAGATACTCTTTTAAGTTCTATTTGTAAGCTGCCATGTTTATTCCTGCAACAACACTACAAAGGATGTATTACCTACACACCTCCTTCTTAATAGATGAGGAGGAGACTAGAATCTCATCACTAAAGAACCCATCACAGGACACATGGAGTCCAACAAAAAAGGCATTGCGGCTGGCAAAACCCATATCCTAGGAGTGGGAAATTGCCATGTTTAAGCAGATACAGAAGTCAGTAAGTTTCCCCAAGGTTGGCTGATTCTGATGCCTTGCATTTTAGGACAGATTGAAGCAGGGGACAGAAACATCAGTTAGTGAGAAGACAGGAGTCACCTTTTACCTATTCACACGAGTCATTGTTGAAGGATCCCTATGTGCTCAAAAGTCCCTCTGAGATCCCTCCTTCCACCCCAATGAGGAAAGAAGGATAAACTTACTTATTCACAACCAGTAGAGCAATTTTAATCGAAGCTAAGAAGACCACACTAGTGGGGTGAAAAATAAACACAAACCAACACAGAATGGACTTCAACAGCATGCAGTAAGACTTGCCTACCTACTGTTTATTGGGCACTGACTCTATACCAGACATTGTGCTCAGTCCTTTCTTCCATTTAATCCTCACAGCGGCCCCATGCATATATTCTATTCCTATTTCCTTGTAGAGAAATGGAATACAAATAAGGTTTAGGTAATTTAAGATCTATGTTCAAGGTCACTCAGCTTGAACAGTGGAGGAGGAAGGTTTCCAGGAGGCTACGGAGCTCGAGCTGGTTCAGGGGACTCTCCTGCTGCGCCCTGCTCTTGACCCTGTCTGGGGAGCACAGGGGAGGGAAGAAGGCATGACTCAGCACTTGATAATTTGGCCATCTCTCTCTCTCTCTCTCTCTCTCTCTCTCCCCCCTCCCTCCTTCTCCCTCAGGATGGTCCTGTGTCATGGTGTCATGATTACTATCTGCTTGTCGTCATCACTACTGCTATTAACAACACATGAATAATTCAAAAAGTAAACTTTGAGGTACCCAGCTCCTTCCTGCCTTGGGGAAGCTGCCAAATATAGCTTATCCTCAGGGAGCCAACGGAGCTGTTTGAGGAGAGGAAGAGGTGCATATGGAAGATTTCATTTCTCCAAACTGGTTACATTTTATGCCTCCAATGGATTCAGAGTCCCCTTCTCACCTGTGAAAGTCTCAAACTGAAAGACAGTGAATAAAAAGAACAGTATTGGATGATGCTGACCTCCACTTTAAGGGATATCTGCTGGTTTCTTTTTCTCTTTTTCCCCATATGAGATTTTCCCAGGACCTGATGGCCTGAAATAAGTTGCTGGGTGGTAAAGACCTAACGCCTACAGGACAGAGAAGATTCTGGAAAGCAATTCTGTGTGGTAATGGGTCATCTCCTGAGGCCTCTCCTGCCCAGCTCTGAAGTGGAATCATTCAACAGAAGGTATGCCCTGTGGATCAAAAGGCCTTGAGAAGAAGCAGGGGGATTTATGCACCCTAGTAATGAGCCCAGTAGGGAGACTAACCAGCCTGGTTTTCCCAGGACTGTTTGAGTCTTAACCCTGGAAGCTTCATATTTCAGGAGGTCCCCAGATACAGGCAGACCAGGATGGAGAGCCCAGGATCAGTGAGGGCTCATGGAAAAACAAATGTTCAGAAGGGAAGTTTATTCTTCAGGGGAGATTTCAATTTTAAATCTTAAAACATGGCACAAAAATAGACACTCAGATCAATGGAACAGAATAAAGAACCTAGAAATGGACCCACAAACATATAGCCAACTAATCTTTGACAAAGCAGGAAAGAATATCCAATGGAATAAAGACAGTCTCTTCAGCAAATGGTGCTGGGGAAACTGGACAGCAACATGCAGAAAAATCAACTCCCCAGTCTTTGGAATGGGCCTTCCCCTTGCCTTCCTCATTCCCAGAAGCTGCCCCAGGGATACAGCCTGGAAATAGTGGTGTAGTGTTGAGGCCATCTGGTCAGAAACCAGTTAAAACCTCCGTATAAACTTTTAAGAATTGGCAGGCAGGTGTGGAGATAAGTTGCCTTGCAGCTACTCAGAATAATCCTTGTAGGTATGCTGCCTACCCATCTGCCTACCCATTCTTACACCATACACAGAAATAAATTCAAAATGGATGAAAGACCTAAATGTAAGACAGGAAGCCATCAAAATCCTCAAGTAGAAAGCAGGCAAAAACCTCTTTGACCTTGGCCGCAGCAACTTCTTACTCAGCACGTCTCCAGAAGCAAGGGAAACAAAAGCAAAAGTGAACTATTGGGACCTCATCACAATAAAAAGCTTCTACACGGAGAAAGAAACAATCAGCAAAACTAAAAGGCAACCAATGGAATAGGAGAAGATATTTGCAAATGACATATCAGATAAAGGGTTAGTATCCAAAATCTATAAAGAACTTAAACTCAACACCCAAAAAACAAATAATCCAGTGAAGAAATGGGCAAAAGACATGAATAGACACTTTTCCAAAGAAGACATCCAGATGGCCAACCAACACATAATAAAATGCTCAACATCACTCATCATCAGGGAAATACAAATCAAAACCACAATGAGATACCACGTCACATCTGTCAGAATGGCTAACGTTAACAGCTCAGGCAAAAACAGATGTTGGTGAGGATGCAGAGAAAGAGGATCTCTTTTGCAATGTTGGTGGGAATGCAAGCTGGTGCAGCCACTCTGGAAAACAGTATGGAGGTTCCTCAAAAAACTAAAAATAGAACTACTCTATGAGCCAGCAATTGCACTACTAGGTATTTATCCAAGGAATACAGGTATGCTGTCTTGAAGGGGCACATGCACCCCAATGTTTATAGAAGCACTATCAACAATAGTATGGAAAGAACCCAAATGTCCGTTGATGGATGAATGGATAAAAGAGATGTGGTATGTATGTATGTATACACACACACACACACACACACACAACACACACATACACACACACACACACACACACACACACTGGAGTATTACTCGGCAAACAAAAAGAATGAAATCTTGCCATTTGCAACTACATGGATGGAACTAGGGAGTATTATGCTAAGCGAAATTAGTCAATCAAATAAAGGCAAATATTATATGACTTCACTCATATGAGGACATTAAGATACAAAATAGATGAACATAAGGGAAGGGAAGCAAAAATAATATAAAAACAGGGAAGGGGGACAAAACATAAGAGACTCTTAAATATGGAGAACAAACAGAGGGTTAACTGGAGGGGGGATGGGCTAAATGGGTAAGGGGCATTAAGGAATCTACTCCTGAAATCATTGTTGCACCATATGCTAATTAACTTGGATATAAATTTTAAAAATTAAAAATAAAACAAAAACAAAAACTAATTAAAGGTAAAATAAAATCTTAAAACCAAACCCACCCATTTTCAATGCGTGTGTGTGTGAGGTAGAACCTCACACCGTTGCTAGGTATGCAATTTATATGTCCCAGGTATCTTTTATTTAATTATTTATTTTAACGTTTATTTATTTTTGAGACAGAGAGAGACAGAGCATGAACGGGGGAGGGTCAGAGAGAGGGAGACACAGAATCTGAAACAGGCTCCAGGCTCCGAGCTGTCAGCACAGAGCCCGACGTGGGGCTCGAACTCACAAACGGTGAGATCATGACCTGAGCCGAAGTCGGCCGCTTAACCGACTGAGTCACCCAGGCGCCCCTCTTTTATTTTTTAAAGTTTATTTATTCATCTTGAGAGAGAGAGAGAGAGAGAGAGAGAGAGAGAGAGAACAAGTGGGGGAGGGGCAGAGAGAGAGTAGAAGAGAGAGAATCGCAAGCAGCCTCTACGCTAACTCAACTTGGAGCTTGATTTCATGTACTGTGAGATCAAGACCCGAACTAAAATCAAGAGACTCAAATCAAGAGGCTCAACAGACTGAGCCACCCAAGCACCCCTGTCCCAATCATCTTTTAAAAAATTTGAACTTTTTCCTGAGACTTTCTTTTATGGTTCTCTTAAGAAGTTGATAGAAACTGGCACAAATCACGGTATTATAATTTTCTCCTTTTTTTCAAAATACTATAAAAACCAGAAAGAAAACAGATCATTGATCAAAATGCAGAATGATTACAATCATAGTCATAAACATTGTTTCATTCATAAGCAATGTTTTTCAGCTAATAAACATGTTTTTTTCTATCTATAACTTGTCTTTTTCTCCTGTTGCTGAATAAACTGTAAGTATAGACCCAAATTTGTAAAACAGATATTGCAAATGCACACACATACAAGTTAATATGTTAGAAAAAGACCAGAATAAAATACACCCAAAACAGAAGCTTGAAAGACCACTTTCTCAAGATGACTTTGATGTTTTAGAAGAAACTGTGCCTTTCTCTATTATGTAAGTGATATTGAAATTCCAGTGGAAAAAATTCTCAATTTAATGTTGAGAAATGCTTTAACTAAATCAAACTCTGAAACCTATTAATAAAAAATAACAATACCACCATGTTTCTGAAACAACTATAGTTTTTGGAAGGCCATCACTCACATAACTATATGAAGGGATGGGATAGGTATTATTAACTCCAAATCACAAGCAAGGAAAACACAGCTCAGTCAAGTGGCCTGTCCCAGGTGGCAGCAGCTCACAGGTGAGACCTCATGGGGGCAGACCTCAGGTCCCCTGACACCAAGCCCTTATGCACTCTGGTCCAGGTTGCCTTTCCAGACTTTGAGGACAGACACCCCTTCTTTAAAAACTAGCTAGGAGGCACCTACGTGGCTCAGTCAGTTAAGCGTCCAACTTCTGGTTTTGCTTCAGGTCATGATCTCAGTTTGTAAGTTTGAGCCCCACATCAAGCTCTCTGCTGACAACTCAGAGCCTACTTGGGATTCTTTCTCTCTGCCACAAACACACTCTCTCTCTCTGTCTCTCTCGGTTTCTCTCAAAAATAAATAAGCAAAAGAAAAATAAACAGACAAACAAACAAATAAAAACCAGCTAGGATTGTGAAGCGCCTGGGTGGCTGACTGGATTGAACATATGACTCTTGGTTTTGGATCAGGTCGTGATCTCACGGTTCATGAGGTTCTGTACTGACAATGCAGAGCCTGCTTGGGATTCTCTCTCTCCCTCCCTTTCTGCCTCTCCCTGGCTCACTTGCTCACATGCTCTCTCTCTCTCCCTCCCAAAATAAATGAACATTAAAAACAACAACAACTAAGACCTTTCCCTAAGAGACGATGTGTCCTATTTGTCCAGGACACTCCCCACTCTTGTCTACTCTTCCAGCATAATTAGTAGCACACTTTCTACTCTCAGGAGTAGTATATTAGAAAATAAGATATCTTGCCTCCTTTTAGGGGAAATCAGTCTTCTTCAAATTTCTGATGGGATTTCACAAAATCACCCTTATGGTGAAGGGTGAATGGGCAAGTGACTTCCTGGCTTCATGCCTGGTGGATGTGATCTCAAATTTTGAGCCCTGATTGTTATTCTGAGCATATTTTCTCCCTTCAGCTATGTCACTGTAAAAAGAAAAACTGTAAAGAGTACAACTCTCAGGAACTCAGATAAACTGTGACTGAGGGCAGCTCCACCCAGCCTACATCTCTTGTGTTGGGAGGCTTAACAGGGCCCAACAGGAGGCCTGCTTTAGGCTAAAAGATCCCAAATGGGTCCTGAATTTTCATTGATTTTTTCTCAATAATCACACATTTAACATATGGTTATTGAGGACCAGCTGTCAGGCATGGCACAGAGCAAGGAGACAGAAGAAAAGGTCCCTGTGCTGATGGGACTAACACTGTAGTGGACACACAGATAACAGAAGAATAATGCACAAATAAATACAAAAATTGACATAAATAGATGTTGTACTAGTATATATAATGGAGGCAGGTCTAATTCAAATTGGGTTGTCAGGGTAGGATTCTCTGAGGAGGAAGTTTTATGATGAAACCCCCAAAATGAAGAGGAGCCAGGCAGAGAAAGATGTGGGCCCAAAAGGAATCTACACACACAGGAATATCAAGAACACAGGCTCTGGGGTGGTGAAACCCTAGCATAATTGAAGTAAGAGAGAAAGTTGGTATGGCTGGACCGTAGTGAGCAAAGTAGACAGTGACACGAGAGGGGGCTGTGAAGTCAACCAGAGAAGCTCACACCAGGGTTGGTGGGGATCTGGTACTTGGCTCTCAAGGCAATGACAAATCCTGGAGGTGCTAAGTTACATAAACAGGCCACTCTAGAGACTCTGAGGAGGATGTACTGGAGAAATAAAAGTGTGGATGCAGCAGAAGAGACAGGAGGCAGAGGGATGCAGAAGGCCAGGTGAAAGAGGATGGTGCCATAGGTAAAATGCATTACATTAAGATAGAGAAGTTCAAACAGTTCCAAGGCTAAATTTCAATACAGCTTGAGCATTAAAACAAAATGATGAACATTGTGGGGGGAGAAGAAGAAAATAAGTAACCAAAGATTTCATGTAAATTTCTAGCTTGACTAAGTGGTACATGGGGTGTCATTATCTGAGATGTGACAGAAAGGGGAGGGAAAGTTTGGGGGTTGGGGAGAGAAAGTGAGGGAATCAAATTGTGCTTGAGACATGCTATTTTGAGGTACCTCTGAAATAACCAAATGGAGATGTCAAAGAGAGGGTTGGCTAGACATAAATGTAGGAAGTATTGACCTATTTTGAAGATAATTTGGTAAAACAAAAACAAAAACTAAAAAGAATGAGCAAACAAACAAAAAACCCAAAACAAAAACTCCTCAAGAAAAAGCAAGTGGTCACTTGTGTTGAAAACTTACAGAGAGGATGAAAAGATAAGGATAAGAAATTTTAATAGATTTGGCAAAAATTAGACATCACTGGTCTAATTAGACCTTGATGAAAGCAGTTTTCAAGGATTTTTAGGGCAAAGTTCACAATGAGGAAAGTTGAAGAGTGGATGGGGAACACTTTTCTAGAAGTATGGCAGACCAAGACAAACCTTTTGGTAATGATGGCTGAGTATAGCAAACACCTTTTTAAATGCATAGCTTAGCTCACAAAAATAAGACAAATACCTAAATAAATAAACAAATAAACTAAAAATTAAAATTATAACTATGCCTTTCCAGGTTTACTGGACAGAATGTTTGAGTTTTCATGTCTACAAGTAAATGAAGCCCTGAGCCTGTAGGAGGTAGGAAGTTGGAACTGAGACTTACCCCTGCCCCCTCTACCACACACTCCAATAAAGCCCAGAGCTCTGAAGAGCTTCATCCCCAGGTAAAGTGTAGGTTAGAACACTTGACCATTGCCCAAGGAGACAGCAGACACATTCATGCTCTTTGACTTAGGCTCTGGGATGCATACTCATTTCAAAATGTTATTCAATACACCCTTGAGAGAAATTTCCACTGACTCCGAAACCCAACACCATGCAACTTTTATGTCTTCTTTCTATATTCCTACCATACCAGCTTTCCTCCTCTTCCTCTCCCTGTCAGACTGTCTCTAGGAGCTAAGAATTCTTCTCCCTTCTAAAACTGTGATGTCAAAGGTCAATGTGTCTCCAACATTAAAACCCAGGCCTACCTTACTCTTCAAGATGCCCAGCTGAACAAACAGGCTCACTGCTCCAAAATTCTCATCTTAAACCATGGCATTCTTGATTATAAATACTGAAACCAAAAGAAAAACAAAAAACAACAGAAAATAAAACCATACATATTACCTTCTTCCTTTTTTGGTTACCATCTACTAAAAAGACTCCGTAATGCTATTTTCGTCAAAAAACTTAAAGTGTTGGGGCGCCTGGGTGGCGCAGTCGGTTAAGCGTCCGACTTCAGCCAGGTCACGATCTCGCGGTCCGTGAGTTCGAGCCCCGCGTCGGGCTCTGGGCTGATGGCTCAGAGCCTGGAGCCTGTTTCCGATTCTGTGTCTCCCTCTCTCTCTGCCCTTCCCCCGTTCATGCTCTGTCTCTCTCTGTCCCAAAAATAAATAAACGTTGAAAAAAAAATTAAAAAAAAAACTTAAAGTGTTTATAGTGAAATCCATTGGTCTCAAATATGAGTCTCTAAGGAGCTGAGCTGGAAGATGTTCTAGATGTTCTAGGTCCATCTCGGTTCTAGATGAACAAGAGGCACATAGCATTCAGAATTTCCTTTCTATCAGAAAATCAAGAACATGAAGCTTTTTTCCTGCAATGACGTTTTCATGCCTGGCCTCCTTCCCCTAAGGTATACACAACCAGATAGCAACTTGGTGCTTGAAAAATGGTCTTCAGGGGAGCCCACCATGCCAGTTTACTTGTTGGACCTGGATTATAGCTGTGGAAAGTGCCTAAATTCAGGTTCCAGTTTTACTAAAATCCTTTTATATAGATCAAATGTGCATTTAAGTTTACTTATTTTGTGTAAATAATATAAATATAAACATGTAACTATATATAAATATATATTAATGCATGAGTACATATATTTGATGTATATTTATATATAAATATGTAAATATTTATATAAATATAAATAATTATATACATTTACAATTGGTTTTTTACTTATTTTTTAAAAGATGAGATTAATTCAAATACACATACAGAAATGATTTCAATTTTAATTACACTTTTAAATATATTTTATCTCTCCAACTAATAACAGGTATATATGTACTTGGTTCAGAAGATCCAATATCTAATAGACGCCCCAGGAGAAGAAAGCAAGGAAAATGGTTGGGAGGAAATTACCAGATAAATACTGGGAGAGAGTTTCCTCGAGCAGAATGGATTGAGTTTGAGATTAAAAAGGCCTATTGCAAGTCCACCAAGATCCCATGCCAGGACACCTTTTTATGAAAGATAAGGAGAGTATCCTAAATGTTCCCAGAGGGACAAAAACAAATTCACCTATAAAGTGTGTGGATGAAAAATAAATATTTCTTCTGAGTAACCTTGGATATTAGAAAACAAAAAGCAAAGCAGGGCAAAACCAGTATATATTTTGAAAGGATGTATAGAAATACAGTAGTTATATCTTAACAACATTAAAATGTTTTTTGAGGGACAAAGGGGAACAAAAATTCAGAACAAAATGCAGAATGATAAATGGAAGAAATGAAGTGGCAGAAAGAGGGAGAAAAAAGGAAGAAGGAAAAAAAGGAATAAACGAAGGGAGAGAGGGAACCAAGAAGAAAGACATTTTCATATGTCTTTCAGCAAAACAAAATGAAAAAAGAGTAACCACTATGGAGAAAGACATGGGGCTACTAGGTCTAGTGGATTCCACACAGGAGAACAAGAAAAGAAGCTCTTTGCTTCGTGTTTTCTTCCTTCTTCCATAGCCACGTAATAATTTATTGTGATGTTCTATAAATTCTTTTGTTGTTTGAGATTTAAGTTGTTTCTACCTTTTCACTGCTTAAGATTGCACTGCAATGAAACTATTTGTGAATGCAACTGTTCTCCTGAATTACTCCAGAAAAATTCACAAGATTGGCATAATTGGGTCAAAGGATATACATATTATAGAGTTTTGGAACATCACTTGTTACATTGCTTTCCAAAAAAGTTGTGTCAACATACTGTTTTCCTAGTCCTCTTTAAGCCTCAATTTCTTGATTCATAAAATGGAAACAATAATAGTTCCTATCCCATAGAGTTGTGAGGACCAAATGAAATAAGTATATTTAGTATTTAGCACTTAGTAACTGTTTAATAGATGCTGGATATTTATTAGCCCTGGAAGGTTTGCAACAGAACCACAGAGGGCCCTGGAAGGGAAAAGTGTAAAAAACACCAAAACACAATGCTAGAAAAAAATAACAACAATAGAATAGAGATTTTATTGATATTATTAGTTTTTCTTTGCGTTTTTGTCTTGTTAAAAAATATATCATATGACTTTAAGCTCAAATATGAAACAAATGAAAATGGAACAAGATTTCAAGCAATTAACAAAAAACAATAAAAGAAAGCAAATCCATTTGACCTTACCATGAGGAACCTTCTCTTCTGGCACAGGAGTAATGTAATGAGATGCCTGGAGATGACAATCTTACTCTTAGTGCTACAATATTTGATTGAACAATTAATTATTCACTTATCTTTCACTTGCTATCTTCAACCCTACCCTGAGAGGACTTTATCTGTCTTGTCAATCACTGTAACTTCCATACCAAGAGCACTGCCTAGCACTTTTGAGTGAATAAATGAATGCTTATTTGGCCTTAATAATATAAACATTGTTTATTAAATTTTAATAAACACTCTTGGACAAAGAATAGAAGACTTATATGTCATGGAAAAATGTAATAAAATATTAATAGCCTTCAGAGGTGAAAGGAGAAATGTAGCTGACAGAGGAAAAACATGGAGGGTTGAAGATGGAGTAAATGAAGAGGCAGAAGAAAAGTTAGGGTTCCTAAGATTCTCATCTGTAAAGTGTTACCAGGAGAGCTACTAGAAGAATAATGAATATTAAATATACTATTTAAATCACTTCAAGTTATTGTGTAACATGAATGATGCTGCTATAAATTTTTGTGTGCACGTTTTTGTTTTAATTTCATTGGTGGGTACCTGGGTGGCTCAGTTGGTTGAGTGTCCGACTTCAGCTCATGTCATGATGTCATGGCTCTTTTGTTTGACCCCCACATCTGGCTCTTTGCTGTCAGCATGGAGCCTGTTTAGGATTCTCTGCGTCCCTCCTCCCCCAACACCTCCCCTGTTTGCACTCTCTCTCTCTCAAAAATAAATAAACATTAAAAAAGCAAAGTTATAGAGACAGAAAACAGAGCAGTGATTAGCTATGGCTGGGGGTGGGAGTGGTTTTGACCGTAAACGGGCGTGAGCATTTTTCTAGGGTGATGGAAATGTTTGAAAACTAGGTTATGGTGATGGTTACACAACTCTACAACTATACTAAAGTAACTGAATTGCACACATACAATTTTATAGTATATAGTATATAAATGATCTCAATAAAGCTGTTTTAAAAATATATTAAGTAAAGTTTCTAGAAGAAAATCTTAAGGGATAACATCATAACTAAGGTATAGGAAAACATTTCACAGAAAGAAATAATCATAAATAAAAAATTAATTTTAATCAAAATTAAAATCTTTTGCTCATCAAGAGACATAATTAAGGAAATAAATAGGCAAGCCACAGACTGAGACAAAATATTTTCAAAATAAAAATTTGACAAATACTTTCTACAACTCAAAAATAAATAGACAAACAAACCAAATTTTTTAAACAGGCAAAGAATCTAACCACACATCTGATAAACACACACACACACACACACACACACACACATGAACAAATAAAAAAACTACTTAACAGCATTTGTTATATGGGAAATACAAATTAAGGCTATAAGATACCACTACACACCTATCAGACTACTTAAAATTTAAAGGACTAATAATGTTAAATATTGGTAAAGATATTGAGCAACTAGTACTTTCAAACATTATTAGTAGGAATATAAAAGGGTACTTGCATTTTGGAAAAAAAAAGTTTTGGTGGTTTCTTCTAAAGTTAAACATGACATATTCTATGGCCCAACAATTACACTCCTAGGTATATACCTAAGAGATATAAGAAACATATGTCCACAAAAAAAATACTTGTACATGAATGTTATATCAGTCTTATTCATGATGACCAAAAACTGTAAACAGGCTAAGAGTCTATCAATAAGAGAATAGAAAATAACCAGAAGAGATTACTGATAAAAGGATGCCATTAACCAATCTCAAAAACATTATGTTGAGACAAAAAAATAAGCTTTCAATTAAACAATATTTATTGTATGGCTTCCTTTTATATGACTTATGGAACAGGGAAAACTAATTTTTGACGGAAAAAATTTAAGCAGTAGTTGTCTTTGTGGTAGGGGAGAGACAGGGATTTACTGGGAGGAGACAAAGAATATAATGTTCTATATCTTTCTGAAATTTTTTTTAATGTTTATTTATTTTTTAGAGACAGAGAGAGAGAGACAGATCATGAGTTGGAGAGGAGCAGAGAGGAAGACACAGAATCTGTAGCAGGTTCCAGGCTCCCAGCTGTCAGCACAGAGCCTGACACAGGGCTTGAACCCCCAAACTATGAGATCATGACCTGAGCCAAAGTCGGCCATTTAACCTACTGAGCCACCCAGGTGCCCCTGTAATGTTCTATATCTTGACAGACTTGAGTTACAAAGAAATATGCATTTATTGAAACTCATAGAAGGTTACACAAAGTTTGTGCATTTTATTTGATGTAAATTTTACTTCAAAAGAAGAAAGAAAAACTTTATTTCAAAAAAAAAGAGAGGAGAACTGTAAATAAATATTAAACTCTGGATCAATACTGTAAGCTGAAGTGTTGAGAGGTGGAGCATACTAATGTCTCAACTTCCTTTGAAACTCATCAGAAAATAAGATGGATGATGGATGGATATAGGTGTAAATGAATGGATAGACAAGTGATAAAGCAAATGTAGTGAAATGTTAATTACAGGATCTAAGTGATGTAAATATGAGTGTTCATTGTACACGTTTTCAACTCTTACATATGTTTGAAAGTTATAAAATCTGGGGAAAATGTAATCAATAGAATAAATTAATTTAACTATGAAATATGGAGAAGAAGAAAATTTGGGTGGGGGGCTGTAGTTGCACTAAATCGTTATTTTTCCTTTTAGGGAGTCACTAGATATTGTGTAAATCTAATAAATCAAGAAATGGATGCTCATATTACTTAGGACAATGGACATAAAGAATACAGACAGCAAACAGAAACAGTCTTAAAAATTATCTGAGACAAAAGATGAAGGTATGTATGCATTAAACTTGCCTTTTATAATAACCTATTTTTTATCTTTTGATTTTTTTTACCCTACAATGTTTTACTTTGATCAAAAGAACACACAGAAAATGTCTCTGAGCCTGCAGACACATTTTCAGCTGAAGGACTGCTGGAGATCTTAGCCCAAAGCTCTCTGCCCACTCTTTGGGGCTGGAGTGATTGATGATGCTGAGAAATGTCACCGCTGGAAGGAATTCAGAGTCAGAACCACTTTCATCTTGTGTCAAGGGTTTGAACTCCATGGCTGCCTGGTATCTACCAGGTGAAGTGCACAGCTGAATATGTTCCAATTAATCCTAGAATGGACCATCGTTGGACTAAGACAGTCAAAATACACATTGATTTTTAATTGATTTACTAAGTTCTTCTTCATTTCCAAAATAAGATAGCTTATACAACATGGTAATTTGGAAGTTAGTAATCATGTCAATGGAAATAGATATGAATAATCAAGGTGCATAGCACCTGTCCTAAAAGTGGATTTAATGTTATTATAATGGAAAGTATTGACTCTCTTCTGAACTGTCTGCTTCTACACTTGATGGTAGTCTGTGCTGAATGACTTGCTTCCTGCCATCTGTGCTATGGCATTAATATCTGGAGACTCTTTGGTTATAAAGTTACCTAAGTTCAGTGCTTCATATTGAGGATGGCTATTTTTAGTAGAGACCAGGAATTGCACTCCCTTAGACAATCACCATTTATCCATTCATCCATCTGCCTATCCATCCATCCATCCCCTGACCCATTTATCCAACAAATACTAATTAAATGCTAAATATAGGGCTCATGCATTCTAGGAGTTAAAAAAAAATTCTGTAGAGAAATAGACAAGATCCCTGTCCTTGTATAGATTACCTTTATTTATTAAGAAGCAATATAATTACATGTTTGAATGCCATAAAGGAAATTATCAAGGTTACCTGAGTTGTAAATAAATGGTGACAATAGGAAGTGTCTTTAGGGAGGTAGCATTTTAAGTGGACCACATTAAGAATTCAGCTATGAGAAGGTGAGGTAGTCTATTTCATTTGGAGGAAACAGCAAAAACAAAGCTCTGAGGTTAAAAGAAAGTTGGTTTGTTTGAAAAACCAAATGAAGGCTGTAATGGCTAGATTTTAGACTGGCGTGAATTCAGTAGATCAGGAAGTGGGGACAGATCTTAGAGGGCCAAGTAGGTCATGGTACTTTATTTTCATGTGAATAAGAAGCTATCAAATATTTTAAGAAGTGACAACAGAATTTACATTTTCAAAAGACGATTCTAGATGGTCTGTGGAGAATAAATTTGGGAGGCTAAACAAATGAAAACTGAGGACTTTTTAGTTACTTAGGGAGAGGCAATGGTGACCTGAAAACAGGTGGTAGAGGAAATGTATGATTCAAGATGCTATGGCCCACTAGTTTTCCAATTATTTTTGCCCAAACCTGCCACTACTATGACTTTAGGATTAAAGTTAATCTGCATGATGCTTCCTTTAGTAAAATCCCCCTCCAGAGTTCTTTGGAATCTGAAAGTAAGTTTTAGTGTGTCTTCAGCATCTTTAGTTGGCAATATAGCATGCTTGGGACTAAAACTTGGCTGGAGGAGTTTTCATCCTGATTCAGAAAGTGTCCTGATGTCTTCTATAGAAAATCCCACTTCAAAGGAGTCACCTGGGACCTACTCCACCTCTGAACAGACCCTGACCCCTCTCTATCTATTTGCTCTTCTTTTCTCCCATCTACACACTTGGGTCGGCCTAATCTAGAGACCTCACATGGTCCGTAAGATAAGACTCATGCTTTTTCCAACATTTCTAGCAAAAGTTATGGGATTGATCCTTATTAGACTGACTTATTTAACTCCTGAAAAACCACAGACATAGTGTAGCTATTGGCTAAGCTTGAGTCAGTTGTCAACTATTCAAGCCAGGCTATGTAGGAGTGCTCAAGCCAGTGCATGTAGGATGGAATTGCACATAAACCATATTGTTGGAGACTTACAGGAAGATGATTCTTCATGGAAAACCAAAGGCTGGTACCAAAAGAAGGATAAGTAGATGCTTGGTGAGGAAAACAGTGACATTTCCCAAAGCATCTTTCAAGTATGCCTCATGAGCTCTCTCTTCTAGGAAGTATTTATCTTGCACCATAAAGAATGCTTGCTCCCTTTGGGGAGCTTGAATTGGTCAGTGCAGTTGACTTTCTTCTTAAGAGGAGATGTAGACAAATGTCAGTGACTTCAGATGTAATATTTCAGGGGTCTTGACAGAGGAGGAGGGTAAACTGATGTCATGGGTCTCACTACCTAAAGAAGTGGTATGAAGTTGTTTCTCCAAACATAATTTTGGGTGTCTATCCTGTGCCAGGAACCATGCTAGATGCTTGAGGTCCAATGTAAATCACGTTTATGTTGTACTTCAAAGAGCCTATGAATAGAGTGCAATACGAGTGTGGATGAGTCCTCAAAGTTTTGAGTAAACATATGACAGCTTAGCACATAAATGTCTTTCTGGGAGAGGCCATGAAATCAGTGATAAAAAAGAAGCTTCTGTTTCCAGAGCCTTCACAACTGTTCTGTTCATTAGCTATGCTTCTGATTGGGTCATTGGATTGCTCACTGTCTTCTGTGATTTTCCATGCCTGAAGAAATAAAACCTGACCTTTTTACCAAGAGCTCCAGGCCCACTGTGATTTACTCCAGATTGAGGTCCCCCTGCATTACTGATGCCATCCCCTCTGCCTGGAACAGATTCCTGGCCTGTCCAAATCCTACTCCCTTTTCAAGGCTCAGCCACGAGAAGTTCTAGTCTCCCAGGCTTAAACCTATTTCATTGCTTCCTGCCTTTGTGCTTTGATTATCTTTTGCTTCTACTTTCACTGTCACACACAATGACTACTGCTTGCATTTACTGTGGAATCTGTGTCTATTCTCTCCGCAGATCATGAGCCGCTTGAGAGCAGAGGCTGGTCTCACATAACCCTGGTCAAAACTCTGAGAACACAGAGAATGCTTTCACTAAATACCCTTTGGCTTAATTTCCTTATTTTCTTCTTGAACACACCTTCCTAATGTATTAAGCTAAAGAGCCAACACACTGAGGGAAGCAGAGGCCATGGTGTCTTTCTTTCAGGAAAGGTTTTCTTAGAAATAAACTGGGAAGTGAGGGGAAGATAGTGGCGAAGGAGGACTCTGGGCTCACCTCATCCTGCTGATCTCTTAGATTCCACCCACATCGGCCTAAATAACCCAGAAAATTGCCTGAAGGCTAGCAGAACAGACTCTCCAGAGCCAATCATACACAAGAGGCCCACAGAAAAGGGTAGGAAGGGTGGAGAAGTGGTGCATGCTACACGGACTGGTGGGAGGGAGCCCAGTGGTGGAAGGGCAGTCTGCAGGGCAAGGTAGAGCCCGTGAAGTCTGGCTTGCAAAAGCAGAAGGGCTGGACTGAGTGAGTTCTGACACCCAGCGGGACTTAACACGTGGAATTTTAAAAGTCAACAGCTCTGCTCTTGGAGAGCAGGGAGGGTGAGAGGATGCCAGGAGGGAGAGTTGTTGAGTCTCAGAAGGACAGAGGTCAGAGGGGGGGAACAAAGGTGCTGGCAAGTGCCATTTCCCTCTCCCATCCCCCAGCTGACATTCCAAAAGAAACCAGCTCCCGTCACCGAAATTGCTTGCACTGAGCAACACCCAGCACTGTGCTTCTATGGATCCATCCCTCTGATGGGCCTGCCTCCCTCCCGGTGCTTCAGGGACCCTCCCGCAGGGGACAACTGATGAGAAGCTAGCTAGGCCTGCCCCTCCCACCCTTGTGCACCTTGTGCATCCACCCCGTCTAATATGCCTTTGGCCAGATCCCATCAAACATCATCACAAGCCTGGGAGTGTGCAAACAACCCAGACAGGGGCCACACCACTCAACAGTGAATCCTGCCCCCGGGAGAGGGGAAGATAAGGTACACACCAATCTGATTGTGGCCCCAGCAGTGGGCTGGTGGTAGACATTGGGTCTGACTGCAGCCCTGCCCACCAGCACAAGTTGTTCTGGACAGTACAGGGGAAGTGCCCTGCAGTTTGGAGCTACCACAGGCACTAGCCAAAATGACAAAACAAGAAGAATTTTTCTCAAGAGAAACTTCAGAAAGCAGCGGCAGCTAATGAACTGATCAAAACCGATTTAAGCAATATAATGGAATAAGAATTTAGAATAATAGTTATAAAATTAATCGCTGGGCTTTAAAAAATCATAGAGGACAGCAGAGAATCTATTGCTATAGAGATGAAGGGACTAAGAAATAGTCATGAGGAGCTAAAAAATGCTATAAAATAAAATGGAAGTGGCCATAGCATGGATTAAAGAGGCAGAGGAGAGAATAGGTGAATTGGAAGATAAAATTATGGAAAAAGAGGAAGTTGAGAAAAAGGGAAATAAAAAAAATCCAAGAGTATGAGGGGAAAATTGGAGAACTAAGTGATGCAATCAATTGGAATATCCGTATCATAAGAATTCCACAAGAAGAAGACAGAGAGAAATGGGCTGAAGGTGTACTTGAACAAATCATAGCTGAGAACTTCCCTGATCTGGAGAAAGAAACAGGCATTGAAATCCAAGAGGCACAGAGAACTCCCTTCAGACATAACTTGAATCGATCTTCTGCATGACATATCATAGTGAAACTGGCAAAATACAAGGATAAAGAGAAAATTCTGAAAGTAGCTAAAAATAAACAGGCTCTAACTTACAAAGGTAGACACAAAAGAATAGTAGCAGACCTATCTACTGAAACTTGGCAGGCCAGAAAGGAATGGCAGGAAATCTTCAACGTGATGAACAGAAAAAATATACAGCCAAGAACCCTTTATCTGGTAAGTCTGTCATTCAGAATAGAAGGAGAGATAAAGGTTTTCTCAAACAAAGAAAAACTGAAGGAATTCATCACCACTAAGCCAGCCCTACAAGAGATCCTAAGGGGGACACTGTGAGTGAAATGTTGAAAGGACCACAAAGCACAAGAGACATCACTACAAGCATGAAACCTACAGATATCACAATGACTCTAAACCCATATCTTTCAACAATAACACTGAATGTAAATGGACTAAATGCACCAACCAAAAGACATAGGGTATTAAAATGGATTAAAAAACAAAAACAAGATCCATCTATTTGCTGTCTACAAGAGCTTCATTTTAGACCTGAGGACACCTTCAGATTGAAAGTGAGGGGGTGGATGGGAATGCAAGCTGGTGCAACCACTCTGGAAAACAGTATGGAGGTTCTTCAAAAAACTAAAAATAGAACTACCCTACGACCCAGCAATTGTACTACTAGGCATTTATCCACGGGATACAGGTGTGCTGTTTCAAATGGACACATGCACCCCATGTTTTTAGCAGCACTATCAACAATAGCCAAAGCATGGAAAGAGCCCAAATGTCCATCGATGGATGAATGGATAAAGAAGATGTATAGATATACAATGGAGTATTACTCAGCAATCAAAAAGAATGAAATCTTGCCATTTGCAACTACATAGATGGAACTGGAGGGTATTATGCTAAGTGAAATTATTCAGTCAGAGAAAGACAAAATCATATGACTTCACTCATATGAAGACTCTAAGATACAAAACAGATGAAAATAAGGGAAGGGAAACAAAAATAATATTATAAAAACTGATAGGGGGACAAAACAGAAGAGACTCATAAATATGGAGAACAAATTGAGGGTTGCTGGAGGGGTTGTGGGAGGGGTGATGGGATAAATGGGTAAGGGCCACTAAAGAATCTACTCCTGAAATCATTGTTGCACTATATGCTAATTTGGATGTAAATTTTAAAAAATAAAAAAATAAAATAAAAAAAAAAGAAAGTGAGGGGATGGAGAACTATCTATCATGCTACTGAAAGTCAAAAGAAAGCTGGAGTAGCCATACATATATCAGACAAACTAGACTTTAAATTAAAGGGTGTAACAAGAGATGAAGAAGGACATTATATACTAATTACAGGGTCTATCCATCAGAAAGAGCTAACAATTATAAATGTCTATGCACCGAATATGGAAGCACTCAAATATATAAAACAATTACAAACATAAGCAACCTTATTGATAAGAATGTGGTAATTGCAGGAGACTTTAATACTCCACTTACAACAATGGATACAACATGTAGACAGAGAATAAATAAACAAGGGCCCTGAATGATACATTGGATCAGATGGACTTGACAGATATATTTAGAACTCTGCATCCCAAAGCAACAGAATATACTTTCTTCTCAAGTGTACATGGAACATTCCCCAAGATAGATCACATACTGGGTCACAAAACAGCCCTTCACAAATATAAAAGAATTGAGATCATACCATGCACACTTTCAGACCACAATGCTCTAAAACTTGAAATCAACCACAGGAAAAAGTCTGGAAAACCTCCAAAAGCATGGAGGTTAAAGAACACCCTAATAAGAATGAATTGGTCAACGAGGCAATTAGAGAAGAAATTTAAAAATATATGGAAGAAAATGAAAATGAAAATACAACAATCCAAACGCTTTGGGATGCAGCGAAGGCAGTCCTGAGAGGAAAATACATTGCAATCCAGGCCTATCTCAAGAAACAGGAAAAATCCCAAATTACAAAATCTAACAGCACACCTAAAGGAAATAGAAGTAGAACACCAAAGACACCCCAAACCCAGCAGAAGAAGAGAAATAATAAAGATCAGAGCAGAAATAAACAATATAGAATCTAAAAAAACTGTAGAGCAGATCAACGAAACCAAGAGTTGGTTTTTTGAAAAAATAAACAAAATTGACAAACCTCTAGCCAGGCTTCTCAAAAAGAAAAGGGAGATGAGCCAAACTGATAAAATCATGAATTAAAATGAAATTATTACAACCAATCCCTCAGAAATACAATCAATTATCATGGAATACTATGAAAAATTATATGCCAACAAACTGAACAACGTGGAATAAATGGACAATTTCCTAAACTCCCACACACTTCCAAAACTCAAATGGGAAGAAACAGAAAATGTGAACACACCCATAACTAGTGAAGGAATTGAATCAGTTATCAAAAATCTTCCAACAAATAAGAGTCCAGTACCAGATGGCTTCCCTGGGGAATTCTAGCAGACATTTAAGCAAAGATAATACCTATCCTTCTCAAGCTGTTCTAAAAAATAGAAAGGGAAGGAAACTTCCAGACTCATTCTATGAAGCCAGCATTACTTTGATTCCCAAACTAGACAGAGACCCAGCAAAAAAAAAAAAAAAAAAAAAAAAGAGAGAATTGCAGGCCAATATCCCTGATGAATATTGATGCAAAAATTTTCAACAAAATACTAGCAAATAGAATTAACAGCATATAAAAAGAATTATTCACCATGATCAAGTGTGATTCAGTCATGGGCTGCAGGGCTGGTTCAATATTCGCAAATCAATGTGATACATCACATTAGTAAAAGAAAAGATAAGAACCATATGATCCTGTCAATCAATGCAGAAAAAGCATTTGACAAAATTCAGCATCCTTTCTTAATAAAAACCCTTGAGAAAGTCGGGATAGAAGGAACATACTTAAACATCATAAAAGACATTTATGAAAAGCCCACAGCTAATAGCATCCTCAATGGGGAAAAACTGAGAGTTTTCCCCCTGAAATCAGGAACACGACAGGGATGTCCACTCTCACTGCTGTTGTTTAACATAGCGTCGGAAGTTCTAGCTTCAGCAATCAGACAACAAAAGGAAATCGAAGGCATCAAAATTGGCAAAGATGAAGTCAAGCTTTCACTTTTTGCAGATGACATACTATAAATGGAAAAGCCGATAGACTCCACCAAAAGTCTGCTAGAACTGATAATATGTGAATTCACCAAAGTCGCAGGATACAAAATTAATGTACAGAAATCAGTTGCATCCTTATACACTAATAATGAAGCAACAGAAAGACAAATAAAAAAACTGATCCCATTCAAAATTGCACCAAGAAGCATAAAATACCTTTGAATAAACCTAACCAAAGATGTACAAGATCTGTATGCTGAAAACTATAGAAAGCTTATGAAGGAAATTGAAGAAGATACAAAGAAATGGAAAAACATTCCGTGCTCGTGGATTGGAAGAATAAATATTGTTAAAATGTCAATACTACTCAAAACAATCGATACATTCAATGCAATCCCAATCAAAATTGCACCAGCATTCTTCTTGAAGCTAGAACAAGCAATCACAAAATTTGTATGGAACCACAAAAGACCCCGAATAGCCAAAGTAATTTTGAAGAAGAAGACCAAAGCAGGAGGCATCACAATCCCAGACTTTAGCCTCTACTACAAAGCTGTCATCAACAAGACAGCATGGTATTGGCACAAAAACAGACACATAGACCAATGGAATAGAATAGAAACCCCAGAACTAGACCCACAAACGTATGGCCAACTAATCTTTGACAAAGCAGGAAAGAACATCCAATGGAAAAAAGACAGTCTCCTTAACAAATGGTGCTGGGAGAACTGGACAGCAACATGCAGAAGAATGAAATTAGACCACTTTCTCACACCATTCACAAAAATAAATTCAAAATGGATAAAGCACCTGAATGTGAGACAGGAAACCATCAAAATCCTCAAGGAAAAAGCAGGAAAAAACCTCTTTGACCTTGGCTGCAGCAACTTCTTACTCAACAGATCTCCAGAGGGAAGGAAAGCAAAAGCAAAAATGAACTATTTGGACCTCATGAAGATAAAATCTTCTGCACTGCAAAGGAAACAATCAATAAAACTAAAAGGCAACCAATGGAATAGGAAAGATATTTGCAAATGACATATCAGACAAAGGGCTAGTATCCAAAATCTATTAAGATCTCACCAAACTCCACACCCTAAAAACAATCCATTGAAGAAATGGGCAGAAGACATGAATAGATACTTCTCTAAAGAAGACACCCAGATGGCCAACAGGCACCTGAAAAGATGCTCGATGTCACTCCTCATCAGGGAGGAGTGACAAACCACACTGAGATATCACCTCACGCCAGTCAGGGTGGCTAAAATGAACAAATCAGGAGACTATAGATGCTGGAGAGGATGTGGAGAAACAGGAACCTTTTTGCACTGTTGGTGGGAATGCGAACTGGTGCAACCACTCTGGAAAACAGTGTGGAGTTTCCTCAAAAAATTAGAAATAGATCTACTCTATGACCCAGCAATAGCACTGCTAGGAATTGACCCAAGGGATACAGGGGTGCTGATGCATAGGGGCACTTGTACCCCAATGTTTATAGCAGCACTTTCAACAATAGCCAAATTATGGAAAGAGCTTAAATGTCCATCAACTGATGAATGGATAAAGAAATTGTGGCTTATATACACAATGGAATACTACTTGACAATGAGAAAGAATGAAATATGGCCTTTTGTAGCAACGTGGACGGAACTGGAGAGTATTATGCTAAGTGAAATAAGTCATACAGAGAATGACAGATACCATATGTTTTCACTCTTATGTGGATCCTGAGAAACTTAACAGAAGACCATGCTGGAGGCGAAGGGGAAAAAAAAAAGTTAGAGGGAAGGAGGTAAACCATAAGAGACTCTTAAATAAAACTGAGAATAAACTGAACATTGATGGGGAGTGGAGGAGAGGGGAGAGTGGGTGATGGGCATTGAGGGGCACACTTGTTGGGATGAGCACTGGGTGTTGTATGGAAACCAATTTGACAATAAATTTCATAGTAAAAAGAAAAAAGAAAAGAAAGGTTTTCTTGGACTCTTTTAAGTATGGAAAGCCATCTTGCCAAACATAGTGGAAAGCCTTTCTGCAACTACTAGTTGGTACGCAATTAAACAGCAACTTGCAATCAGGTATCAGAGTGCTCCGTGGTTCTATCTTATTGCCACATGTGCTGAAAGTTCACCACTAGTACCAACAGACTGGTTTTAGGCAGGACAAAACTGGAGCCTGGAGCTGTCACTCTCTACAGACTAACCATTTTCATCAGCCATTGTGTGAGGTAAAGAGAATGGAAAGCAGGAGAGGGTGTGGGGCTTTCCTTTCCCGATAGCAATCCTAATATTTTTATAATTTCTGCAGAGTTATTAATGTGGCACTGCCACACTGTACTTTAAAATGCCCAAATTAGAGTCAGTTGATGCAGTCCTCCCAAATTAAATTATACCAGATATATTGTAGCAGTCCATAGTCAGGCTTTTGATAAGACATCATTATGAGTAATATTTTGTGGGAGGCTGTTCTTAATAAGTAAGGGCTGGGCTGAATGGCTCTAAAAAATGTTTGCTGGATTTCAGGGTTAAAATCCTGGTCCAGGAGTTTAGGGAGACAAAGGGAGGGTGAAAAAGAATATGCTTCAGTGATTCACTCCAACTGTTTTTTGGTCCATTAAGGTTTTAGGAGGAAAATACTTATCTTTGACAGCCAGCGCCTTCTGGAAAAAAATTTCAGATGATTGATGAATTTTTAACAAAATCACAAGCTAAGAGACAATGACAGTACAATGTGCATTTCTGCTTGCAGGAAGTTTAAGGTTTCACCTCACAAACCAGATCCTAATGACTGGAAATAGCTTCTTATATTCCTGTGTTGGAAAGGACTGCAAGGAATCTTCTGAATATACTGGGCAAGTATGCCATGATTACTGGCAATGTCTGCCATGGGTGTAGAAATTTGAATACTCCATTGAGCAACAAAGACTCTTAATCTACTAGGAGAACCTATGGGGAAAACAAAACAAAACAAAAACCCCTAATTATAAATTCATTGCTAAAACAAACTATTTTTGTGTGTGGGAAAGAAGCATGTGCTTTCTATTAAGATTACTCAGATGATAGGAGATAATTCTGGAGTTATTGGTAGCTATCTTGCCACCAAGATGAGAGAAGCTACCTGAAAGTGAGGACAACCTAAAGGAATCAGAGACAAGAGACAGAAACTGATTTCTGATGACATACTTTCCAAATCTGTATCTATGCCTTTAATCAGGAAGATCTACCCTTGAACTTTCGTTCCATGAGCCAATTATTTCCCCTGTTTATCTAAGTCAGTATGAGCTGAAGTTATGTTATTTGCAACCCAAAAGTGTCCTAAATAGGTTTTTAGAAAGAACATAGAGGAGTCTTTTAAGAAAGCCACTTAATTTCTTCTGATTTTGAGTCGTCTTATCTGTCAATGGAAAAAAAAAAAAACCACTTATCTGTATTTGTTTAATTGGATTGCTGTAGAGACTAGCTGAGATAATAGATATGAAAGTTCTTTGATAAATGTATGTGGAATTTTAAAAATTAAATTTCAGGTATGTGTATGTGGTCTGTGTGCATGCTAATGAAGAGAACTAGGTTATCTGCATGTCAGATAATGAGGTAAATGATTCACTACCACCTCCCTCCTCTTCCTCTTCCTCCTCCTCTTCTTCTCCTTCTCCTTCTCCTTCTCCTTCTCCTTCTCCTTCTCCTTCTCCTTCTCCCCCTCCTCCCCCACCCCTCCTCCTCCTCCTCCTCCTTTTCCTCCTCTTCCTATTTTGGAAAACTGTCATCCATAGAATTATGGTATGGATGTCATATGCATGTGGATGTCACCAAAGCTACCAAATTCTTTGCTTTGTTGGAGGAGTTTTCTACATGATTGAACACTTTGATTACCTGTTCTATTACACTGTCCTGAAACTTTGTCTGAATTTAGTGATTTCTTCATGTTGCTTGCAATGCCATCCTTGTATAGCACTCTGAGATAAATTCTGTGTGGATCTGGCCCTACCATTGATTTTGAGTCTCTTATTTAAGACTTAAGTAGCTCTCTGTAACTCCACTATATTCTAAGAGAACTGTTCGAGTATCACTGCTGGAAAGCCCTCTTTAACACTCTCCATGGTTATGTATGCCCTGTTCCATTCATTATTCCTGCTGTGGGCTCTATCATTCAGCTTCTATGTGGAGTTTATCCTTTAAAGTTCTGGTACCCTTTGAGGCTGCTCACTTGACTGAGGCAGCATCTCAAGTGTGGAGTAGAGTATACTGTGTTTATGCCCAACCACCAATGCTTCTTCTGGTTCTAGTCTCAAAGATCAAGTCTGCAGTCTGCAGCCTCTAGTCTCAAAGATTATGTATTGTTCAGAAAGCCAATAGCCATGTGTGGTGTTTTATTAATGTTTTTAGTTTGAATCTTATTTTTGAGAAATGGCTCCTTTGAAAAACCACCTGTCCAGGAGAATAATCCATATATGTCTTAAAGTCAATCCCTTTTTTCATTCAAATAGAAAGTGGTGTAACCTCTTTCCCAAGTAAATGCCAATTCCTCTGGTTTGAATTACATTTACTTTTACACAAAATTATGTGAGTGCTTCCTTTTGCTTACCAAATTGCCTTGCTAGGCACCATGTTGATTCTTTTGGGCAGTGGCAACTCAAAACGGGTACACTTTCTTGAAGATTCAGGCCATTGGAGGGGATTTTATTGTACCTACCACAGCAAACAATCCAAGTTTGAGGTTTAAAGTTTCTCCTTTAAAATTTTCTCAGCCAGGGACATCTGGCTAGCTCAGTCAGTACAGTATGTGACTCTTGATCTCAAGGTCATGAGTTCAAGCCCCATGCTGTGTGTAGAGATTGCTTAAAAATAAAATCTTTATTTATTTTTTTTAAATAAAATCTTTAAAAATGAGAAGAGGTGGTGGCACCTGGGTGGCTCAGTCTGTTAAGCCTCCAACTCTAGATTTCAGTTCAGGTCATGATCTCACGATTTGTGAATTGAAGCCCTCACCTCAGGCTCTGCACTGACAACTGGGAGCCAGCTTGGGATTCTCCTCTGTCTCCTCTCTCTTAGCCCCTCCCCTGCTCATGTGCACTCTCTCTCTCTCTTTCTCATAAATAAACTTAAAAATAAGATGAGGAAGATTTTTTAAAAATAAAAATAAAATAAAATTCTCTCAACCATTTCTATTCCTGTAACCATTTCATATTTTATCCAGCCTTCTGCTGTATTTATGGGCCTCCTCTCTTTCCTTTGATCTTCTACCTCTCTGTAACTGACTCATTCCAACCTCATGAATTAATATTTAAGTATTATTCAGAACAATTCTGTGTGATTATCTCTCTGTCTCTCCTTCCCTCCCTCCTCCATTCCCTTTCATTTTTTCTCTCTCATTTGCTTATATACTATTCCTCATTTTATTCATATAGCAGCCCACCATGTCCCATCCTGGGCTCAGTGGGCTCTCATATGATTATCAGATGGTGCTCCTAAAACAGAGAGTTCCTTATAATCGCTCTCCCCGGTCAGAGGCATTGTACACCCAGCTCTTGAAATTAGATTATTTCATTCTCACTATTACTCCCACAATGGATTTGCATCAATTTAATGGGTAACATATGAGAAAGCATCAGAGAAATGGCCTTTTATTAGATCTAACAAATGCTAACTACTATTAGTATTATTGACAGAGTAGGTGCTGAGAATGAATCATTGATCATTGAATGAATGAGTGAATGAATGAATGAAAAGGAAACAAATTGACCACGGATGACATGGAGGAATTCTATAGCCAAGCGGGTTTCGGAATGATCACCATAACCTCTCTCATCTCTCCTTAGTTGCACTGACTTCTACTGGTGTTGCAGAAAGGCATCAGTATCCAAGTGAAAAAGACATTAATCCCACTTTGCAGAATGAAATTCTGAGGACTATAAGTTTAATTTTCTCAAAGACATACAGCTAGTGAGATTCTAGGAAGGCTGAGAAACGCTTGCAAAGTTGGCTCTGGAGTAAAGCTCCTTAGGTTCATATTCTAGGTGTACCACATGAATCTGCAACCCTTGGCAAATTATTACACTTCTCTGAATCTCAATACCTTTATTGGCAAAATGGTGATCATAATAGCACCCACCCCTTAGAGATATTGAACACTTACATAAGAGATTCCGTGTGGAGTGCATGGCATGTCCTCTGCACAGATACCAAGCATGCCGCAATTGGTCCAACTCCTGGTTGAGGCTCTGTCATTGTAAGGACTTCTTATTAATAATGAGCAGATCCACCCTACATCATTACAGGAAATGTTCTCTCTCTCCTTAGGGGATTAGCCCAAGTGTTCCATATTCCCAAACTTGTCCAACATTCCCATCACTCATCATTATCCTCTATGAACCCAGGTTTTGAGCTCTGACAGTATTATAAGCTAGCCCTCCCCAATTTACATGTTGAAGTCTTAATACCAAGAACTTTAAAATGTGACTATATTGGGAGAAAAGGCATTTAAAGAAATGATTATATTAAGATGAGGTTGTTACAGTGGGCCCTATAATCCAATATGACTGGTGTCCTTATAAGAAGAGGAAATTTGGGCACAGACAGTACAAAGGGAAGACCATGTGAAGACACACGGTAGAGGGAGAAGATGGTATCTACAAGCTAAGCAGAGAGGCCTCAGAGCAACAAACCCTGCTGACATGTTGATCTTGGCCTCCAGAACTGAGAACATTATTTTGTTGTTTAACCTACTCAGTCCATGTACTTTGTTATGACAACCTGAGCTGAGTAATATAGACAGCAAAGGACCAGACTTCCCGTTTCAAAAACTGATGCAGGAAATAGAAAAATAAATGTGGGAATGCCATTTGATGGTGAGGGTGTTATTCTGAAGTTGTAATTCATAGCAGAATCTTCCATAGACTTAAAGGAATGAAAACGGAAAACTCTACAATGGTATATTTCAAAATGAGCTCTGTAGAAAACGAGTATGAAAGGTGTCCTTAAAAAAAAAAAAAGATAAAATTTCCAAGAACACTGAATTTGTGAAGATTTAAATACTCTAAATGCCCCCCACCCTCTTTTAAAAATCATAATGCAGGGCACCTTGGTGGCATAGTTGGTTAAGCATTCGACTCTTGATTTCAGCTCAGGTTATGATCTCATGGTTTGGGAGATCAAGTCCCACGTGGGGCTCCACACTGACAGTACAGAGCCTGCCTGGGATTCTCTCTCTCCCTCTCTCTCTCTGCCCCCCCATCCCTCACTCATATGCAAACATTGTCTCTCTCTGTCTTTCAAATGAATAAACTTTTAAAAAGAATAATGCATATTAAAGGCTTTGAGAAACCCTAGAGAAAAACAAACCAGAAATTTCTTATTACCAAAAGAGAAGACTGTAAATATTTTCCCCAATTAATAGTTCTTAGGCTCTAGTTGAACTCGTGTACCATGAAACATACTTTCTGAAATTCTTATATAATGGTTTCTTCAATGTGCAAAGAATCAGCTTAGAAGAAAGCTGAATTTATAATGAGAAGTGAAAGCATTTTGTTCTCCAGCAGCATGTTGAAGGACCATACTAGTCTGCATGAAAATGCAGATCAGAAGTGGTAGAACACATTTAAATAATTGTTATATGCCTTGACACCAACTCACATCTGTCATAGAAAAGGGGAATTATAAATGTTGGGTGTCAGGGCTTTGTTCATGTCTGTTAGCAGGATTAATACAGTAACTGCTTAATTATTGCTAGTTGGAAATACCTAATGCTCTACTTACACATTCAAATGTCTTACCTTACTCAGTAAGAGCTCAAAGACGGCCAAACTCATTTAACAAAGGGCATCACATGTTGGTTGGAGGGAATTAAAAGAAAGAGGCTGGAGTATTACGTTCAGGCTAGACAGTGAAGAGGTCAAGATCACCCTAAGGAGGCTGGAGCTTCCTGCAGTAATGGGGAGATGACAAAGAGCACTAAGATACTAAGGTGACTTTTTTAAAGAAGTTCATTATGACATCTAGCTAAGATAATGGCTAAAAGAGAAGAAATTAGATGCAAAGAAACTAGAAAACTTTTATAATAGAGTCCCAAACAAAGGATTTGGGATAGATTTGGGAGCTGAAGAAAAATCAGAGCTGAACAGGTGCTTTGTGACTTGTTAGGAAGAAGAGAAGAATGTGATGCCTGTCACTTGGTCAGAGACACAGAGACGCAGGGTTTAGAGAAAGAAACAAATTCTATGTTATATGCTGAATGCTTGTAAGTTAGAATAAAAAACCCACTTGCTGAATATGCCTTTAAAAAAATCTTGGTTATTCTACAGCATAGATTCTGTTATATAAATGACCATCAGGATTGATCTGTAATGCTCTAAGCCAGAAAGTAACTGGCAATTCCAGCCAGTGAGCACCTTTCAGCAAAGGTCTACATTGAAAGCATTCCTGCATGGCACCATTCATCTGACTCAACTCTGCATTTGGACTGGTTTAGAATGGCAGAGCCTGTGTAGTTTAGTTGCTTACAAGCAGGACTCAGCACATACTCTTTCCTGGCCTCCTTGCCTGAAAGATTATGTCAACTTTGAGACACTTCTCTGGACTTAATATGTTTTAAAAGTGACTCTTCTGTGAGTGGTAGTGATGGAAAGATTCTAAGGAAGGTTTTATTTTAGTAGCTATAATTATGGATATAATGTAGATACTGTATTAGGAAAATATGCTGGAACATCCTGCTTGAAAAGGGTATTTAAAGAGCTCAGTTTACATTCCAAGTCCATTTGGGAATTAACTGCCCATGGCCTCTGACTTGTGCAATTTAGGAACCTAGGAAACATGAACCTAACCAGGTGAAAAATCCAGTCACTAATAACTCAGCCTTGATTGAGCTAAAGTGTGTTCTCTAAAGAAAGAGGAAAGTAACATTGTAGGAGGTATGTTTAACCTATATAAGAAAATATATGGTTTTAACACATAATATGAAAATCATTGCTGCAAATTATAGTCCCTTTTATCAGTTCATTGAAATAGGCTCAGCAGGGGCTCTATTGCTCCCACCCCCTTCACTGGCATTGCATTTCATTATTCTCCGTAGTTGAGCAAGAGCAGAATGAAACAGCACATCTTTTCAACTATTTTGTAATTTGAACTTGAGCAATCCAGACTGGCCTCCTCAGCTCCAAGCAGCCTGAGTAAAAAGTTTGACGAGTTTGTGAGAATGATGATGCCTTCCTTGAATGAGCCACAAGGAACACTTCAACTCTGTGTTTAGACAAAAAGTTTCCACATGTTCCTCTTCCATGTTTCTCTTCTACAAGGCTTTTAGAGAGGTAGCATAATGGACTTCGTGTGCAAAATGTTTTCAAAAGTTGTTTTAATGGAGAAATTTCTTTGGGGGCTTAAGTTTCTATTTACCTTTTGTGACATGATTTAAAAAAAAAAAAACAACTCATTATCTTCCTTTCCCACAATCTCAGCAGTAGAATGGAGATAAGGCAGGTCCCAAATGATGGCTGGGTATGCTGCTGGGATATCTAATGCGCCCCTTTAACAAATATAGTCTTTAACATGCAGTAACACTCACAATCTCAGTGCCGAGTGATAAGAATAATTGTATTCATTACACAGTTGAATACAGGAACATATTTCTGAAATAATTTTCCTTGTCTAGAATTACACAGAATTCCGCTGAGTGGCACATTCAAGTGAATTTTTATTAGAAGGGTTCCAATGAACTGTTCACTGGTGGAGAGACTTCATGTTTAATTTAATTTCTCAGAACCAGGGTATTGTTGAGAAAGGCATCAGACAACCACTAGTGCTGGTTAACAGGAACATCTCACTAATCAGGGCTCATGTGTTCAAGCCCAGCAACCAACAAGCACTCATTGTGATACTCTTATTTAGGAGTGGACACTAAGGCACTTCAGAACTCCAAAAAGTATATGTTTCCTGTTTCTTGTCTCCTTTTATTTGGTTTCAGAGGTGGCATAAATTTTGTACTGTGGCAGAATAAAAATCAACTTTGGACAGATCTTCACACACTTATCTGCTTGGGTCCAGGACATGGGTGTAGAGTAGAACCAAGAGTTTTAGAACAAATTTTGCCAGTGTGGGGAATTACTGTTTTCTTATTTTGTTTTTGCATAGACAATAATCTGAAAAGCAATACATTAGAAACTCTTATAAGACTACTATAAGCACCTGTGGCAGAAAGAACAATATAATTGTAAGCTCCAGTACTGATCTGTAGTAGGCTGAATAGTGGTTCCTAAAAATATATGTCAACATCCTCAGATCCTATGCATATAACCTTATTTTGAGAAAAAAAATGGTCTTGCAGATGTAATTGAGGATCACAAAATAAGGAGATCATCCTGGAATAACTGATAGACCCTAAACCCAAGGATAAGTGTCCTTTATAAGAGACATACAGAGGATAGACACAGGGAAAAGAGAAGAAAGCCATGAGAAAATGAGGCAGAGATTGCAGTGATGCTGCCACAAGCCAAGGGAAATCTGGAGCCACCAAAATATGGAAGAAGCAAAGATTCTCCCTTAGAGCCTTTGGAGATATCATGGCCCTGCCAACTCCTTACTTTTGGACTTCAACCCTCCAGAACTGTAAGAGAATATATTTCTGGTGTTTTAAGCCACACAATAATTTGTTAGAGCATCTTCAAGAAACTAATACATGATCTTATATCTAAGCATGGTATAAAGTTCTCTTGTTTCTGTTGGAAATCAGGCACATCATGACATATGAACACCACACTTTACACTCATTACCTACATCAATAGTCAAGGCTAGGATGGCTGAGTCTATATATCTAATTAGAGAACCAAAGGATGTCAGGCCTGGAAGGTGCCTTAGTATTGTCATAAAGGAAGGTTGTTGAACAAGCTACTACCTTAGAACTGAATCTTAGGCCCCACCCTACTAGTCACTGGTTGTGTGCTCTTTTGAGAAGCTGGGACATCTTTCCTTCCAGGTGGCCCTAACTTGGTATAGAAAGTTCTCATGATCTGACCCCAAATCACCTCCCTTTGCAACTTCACCTTCTATCCCCACTCTTAGCCTGCCAGTCACAGGAACACTTATGAACATGCCTTGTCCTCTGCCATTCATTTGCTGTTTACTACACTAAACTAAGAGAAGAAAAAACCATCTCTTAAACTCAGAATGCCTTTCCATAGACCTTTTCCTAATTCTCATGTAGGTATCACCTTCCACATGCCCTCTAAGTATTGTACATTGTCACTTCTAACCACATTACAGAATTGCTCACAAATAATCCCATAAGACATGCAGGGTCCCCAAACTCCTCACTTTTTACTTCAGTCCTTCAAATTCACAATGGTCTCTCCTGGCAAAGGGCTTCTGTGCACACTGTTTTTTCCCTGAAGCCCTCTTTTCCTTTTTGCTTACATGAGTCCACTAAAGCCTTAAATCACAGTTCATATGGTCCACTTCTTTTATTTGTTCCACTTTCTGTGATTTTTTTTTTTTTTTTTTGGCTGAATGCTATGTCCTTGCTGATCTGCAAGCTCTGTGGAGCATAAGTTATTTGTGACTGTGTTCCTAGTATAGTAGGTCTAAAAAAGAAAATATAAGTGATTGTATGGTTAGTTTAGTCTACAAAGTTCTCTTCTAAGATTCTATAAGTTCCCCAACCATAGAAACTGTTTTGCTTTTTTTTCTTTTTTAATCTGTAGCACCTAACACAGAGCCCGTGTTCAATAACTATTTTGGGAACATTCATTGGATAAATAGGTGAATAAAATTCTCCCTTTGTGGACTACAGTTTTCTTATTTAAAACAAATGTGAGAGTTGCACTACATCAGCAACTCTTATGCCTACTAAGTCATAGTGCACTTAGATGAGGCAAAAAAAAAAAAAATCCCATGTTTTCTTAAGCCAGCTAGTCCCCTTACCAATGAAAATACAATAAAATATGACCAAAAAAATGGGTAGTGGTATCAACATTTAAAATATTAATCCATGTTTTCTTCTTGGTTGGTAATTCCCTTTTACCTTCCCCCCACTTCTACTTCATTTGTCTCCACTAATTTCCTACTTCAAACTAGACAAGAGGTGATTGTTATGATCTTTGGGTAAGATTGTTATGGCAGAAAAGCAAATAGAAAGAAAAGTCAATGCTCACTTCTCAACTTCAGATCAAGCTATTGAAACCAATGACTGGGTGTCACCAGAGAATCTGTAGGAAGCAAACAGAGGACTGAAATTGAGAATTTCACAAAGGGACTAGTTACAAAGGTGTGGGCAATATGTAGGAAGAACACAATGTGTAAGGAGACACATGTCAAACAGCACCAGGATGCCTTTACCACTGTAGCCAGATGGGTTAAGAGGAAAGAGAAAGCCTTATAGAGAGTACAGAGTGCACTACTTAGTAGGAGTGGAGATACTGTTAAGAGACCTAGACATCTTACAGTAACCTTGCAGGGGTGGATCTGGGAGTAGAAATAACCAACTCTATGTTCTTCTTTCCCTTAGATCTTTCCTGGGTTCCCCTTTGTCAAAACCCAACTAAAAACCAGAGGGCAAGGGAGCCCACTGATAAAGCCCATACAGGGCAGCCTTACACAGCACAGAGGTGAAGAGCAAACAGAAGATATCCTGAACAAATACTGGTTTCAGAGAATGAAGTTTAGGAAAACTATCAGCCATAATTTTATTACATAACAATACATTTTGGGGAAAAAACTGACCAGTTTTTCTTGCCTTTTCCTGTTTTAGTACCTTAAAATAAAGACTTTGGGACTAGAGCAAAAAGAAGGTGGAAGAGAAATAAGGCAACCTGATGCTGGGGAGGGGGTGCCCATTGGAGGCTCCATCTTATCCTCTAGGGTGAATTCCATAGGATGAGAAAGTAAAGTTCCAGGAGCTGAGAGCTTAGATGGTCTGTGCTACACTTCCAGCAGACCCTGGGAAGCAGCAAGTCTCCTGGAACCTCCAGCATAAGCACCCTGTGGCAGCATTAGAGCTGAATAGCTTTCAGCAGACTTTAACTGCAAGGCCTAAGAGCTTATGTGTCCTGCAGGCCCACCCAGTACAGGGGAACTCCTTGCAGTTTTGTGTGTTCTCACTTGCAAACACCCCAAGAGGATGCAGAAGTTGTAAGACCAGAGGACAATGGGATCATGGAGATCATCTCAGTGGATGTCAACATTCACAGATGACTTTGCTCAGAAACCAGTCTGTGCATTACGTTGGCTTCCTAAAACTTAACTGCAACCCCACGGAGGAGGAAAGGGGAAAGTGCATGAAATGATTGAGTTTAGTCTCATGTGGGCTAAAATTAAGTTTCAGGTATTGTGAAAATGGGAAGTCAAGACAGAAAATAAATTGAATTATAGGAAAATAAAGCTATATTTCTTTTATGCATACCTGAGTTATGTCTTATACAATGGAGCCCTCCCTTGTTGGATCAGGTGAATCTGTTCATCCCCCTCCAAGGCCTCAGACCACACTTAGGAAAGCATTAAAAAGAGGTTTCACAAGAAACGGGACATTCTCATGGTCCCCCTATCCTTTCGACTGTTATTTAGCCTTTATTGGGAATATAGGTCAGGAGAAAATATTATAGCTCCTTGAGTAATCATCACCTAGATAATAGAAAAACTCATACAACAAAATATGCCATTCAAACTATTCCATTATCTGGCCGATTTCTTCAAGGATATCCTTTTCATTGCTCTGCTGGCATCTGGTTTATATCCACACCTTGGGAGCCTGGTTACTGTGCCACTTAAGTCACCTGAAAATGAAGCATGAGTCTATTGGCTTTGCATCTGAATTTCTCACTGCAAGCATCTTAGGGACTGACACTATCTTCCTACCAAATGAGCTCTCACCCCCAGTGCATTTCACTTGAGTTGTAAGGGATCAGTATTGTAAGGGATCAGAGTAAAAGAATGTTAGAAATGGAAGATCACTTAGGGTTTAGAGATGAACTATTTCAGATAAGGAAAATGAGACCCATGGAGAGAAAATTATTTCCCAAACGTCACCTAAGATATTAAAGACTGAAATTGAGTTAGAAACGAGGTCTTCTGACTATAGAACTAAGGTATTTCCCTTCTGTTGCTCTGTACTCCCTCACCACCACCAGTCAGGAAGTAAAGCTGAAAACTTCCACAGATGGACTCTACACACTTTGTATGTCCCAGGCCATATGCTAGACCCTGGAGATAAAATTATGAGGAAAATAGATCTGGTCTCTGCCTTCAATGTGCATACATCTATCTACACTGGACTTGACCCAGAGTCCTAAAACTATTTATTTGTATTTGGAGTAGTGGTGTGTTGGAGAAGCCATTTTTTCTTAGCAAACTGATACAAATTGAATGGTCAGTGGCCTAAATCCCAACCATGCAAGCATATGAAATATTGTTTGCACTTTCCACCTCCTAGTTAAAATCAGCAGACAGTTTTGTTTCCATCTGAATGAAACATTTCTTAATGAGTGGTTAGAATGATGACTACAGCCATCATAGATCTAATCTTTGACATGAGTAGCAATACAAGGAACACTTTCTTCTACTCCAGGCTGGTAAAGAGTAGATTTTTCACACTGCTATTTAATAGACAATTTTAGGCATCTGATGGGAGGAAGACTTTCCATGGTCCAGATAACATAAAAAGCTTTGATTACCAATGAGGACTATGTTCCGAAGACTCCCTTCACCATATTTTTCCCTCTCACATTTCCGTAGGTCCTGTGAATCCCCTGAAGTCACAAGCACAGGCAGTAAGGGCCTTGCAAAGGGAGTGGGGACCTAGATATACCAGAGCAAAATAAGGCAATTTGGGCTTTTGAGCTTCAAAATAGTCTTTTGAAATCAAGGGTGTTGATTTGTAGGAAACAGAGCTTTTGAGTTTCTATGGGGCGCCTGGGTGGCTCAGTCGGTTAAGCATTCAACTTCATCTCAGGTCATGATCTCACGGTTTGTGAGTTCAAGCCCTGCATTGGTCTGTGTGCTGACAGCTCAAAGCCTGGAAATTGCTTCGGATTCTGTGTCTGCCTCTGTTTCTGCCCCTCCCCAACTCTCTCTCTCTCTCTCTCAAAAATAAACATTATTTAAAAAAAAATAACTTTGGAGTTTCTAAAGTCTGAAGAACTTATAAGTACTTATAAGTGAACTTGTACATTTCCTCCCATGAGAGGTAGATTAAGAAAAATCAATCAAGAGCTAGGCTTTCAGACAAAATAATGTTCTTGTATGTGGAGAGGGTATGCAGTAAGAGGAGGGGTGTAGTAAAGAGGAATAGTTGGTGAGGTATTGGAGGGAAGGACCGAGGACCACATGGACAGAAGAGAGTGCTGACAGACTCACCACATTCATGCCTCCCACCAAAGATGCTCCAGAACCTTGTAACAGAGTTCTGTAGACCCTCCAGACACCATCTAAGCCAACCCCATATAGTGCTGTGCAGGTTTCTTGCTTTCTTTCTAGGTACTGCTCTTTAAGGAGGACAGCCCGTGAATAGGTAGACCTTCTGCTAGTGTGGATTGTCTAGCAGAAATGACACCTATCCATGCCCCAAGACTTCCTTCAGGCCTGTCTAAGCTGTATTGTATGAACAACTCTACTGTGTTTGGGAAAGGCAGGTGGGCTACAGCTGATGTTGCAGAGGCTTATTGTCAATGAGAAGCATCATGCAACAGAACTTTGGTTAGCTTCTCCCACTTAGCCAATTCAGTTGTGTCCATGGCCTGACCACTTACACCCAGCATATCCATTTGGGTCTTTCACTTCTCTTTGGGCACATAGAAGATCATGTGGTGGGGAAAATAAGCTTGTCAAATATTATGATGTGTAATTCATGTGTACAATGAGTACACATTCTGGTACAGAAACTGAATATGAGGAGACCAACTAGGATTGAAAAAGCCAAGACAAGCTTTATTGACAGTGAAGACAGATGTGGCCAGGTTACTAGGAGAACATTTCAGGTAGGGGCTTGGGAGTTGGAATGATCACAGAGCATAAATGTTCAGAAAAAGGTTCATTGGAAAATCTCACACGCACTAAGTTATTACTCCTTCCTCCTCTGCAAAAGGTGTGACCTCAGCTAAGGGGAATAATAAAGATTCAGCCTTGGCTAGAATAGCTGGATATTAAATAGTATTGAAAAGGACATATATTTATAGAGAAAAGAAGTAGGAAGATGAAATGTAATACCAACCGCCATGTCATTTATGCAGCAACTAGAATGACACCTTTTAAAAAAGGAGTCAGAACATTTTGTCACCATTCCTGAATGTACCCTTAAAGAGGTTCTTTTTGCAGTTTAGACTAGATACCAACTTCTTACTCACTTTATAACCATCCCCCACATCCACCCTCTTTCTTTAGTCCCTGACCTCATTTCTTGCTACTACTTCTTCCCCTTCCCCACCCAGCTTGGCAAGTTCCTTGGCACCTTTAGCATGCTAACCACTAACCTCTTCCCTACATGGAGCCTTACACATGCTCTCCCCTCTCCTTGGAGGGCTTCTCTACCTCCCACCCCTTCCAGGCTTGTCCAGATTAATTCTCATCTATCTTTTAGGTCTTTGCTTGAAGGTTACTTCCTCAGAGAAAACTTACTTGACCTTCTAGTCCACTTATTACTGCTAACGAATAATTTTCCTGTGTGGCACTTATCAAATTTCATAAGCATGCTTTCACTTTGTGCTCATCTGTTTGACTGTGGCTGTCTGATTTCCAAGACCCCTACTCTCACCACTTTACCATCTACACCTGCCAGAAGAAATAGGAAGCAAAAGAAATATAAATGCAGGAGTTGCAAAGCCAGCTGAGTTGGGAGACCCATGACTTTTGCGATGTGTTAATCTCTCCTGGCCCAGGGGGAAGCACACTACCACAGGGAGCTCAGAGATGAGAGGGCACTGGGCTTGGGCTTTATAGTGCCTCTGGGATGTCGTTCAGCCTTTCCCCCTTGCCTCTCCACAGTTCTTGCTTGGAATACAGTTAAACATCTCCCCTATGAGGCAAGAATTCTTACCCCATTTACCCTAGAAGCAGACAAGTAAGAGGGAGAGACCTATAACAGGAAGCACTTCCTGTGATAATGGAGCCTATGCTCTTTCCAATAGCATTGTCTTTTATAAATGAAAGCACTGATTCAAGCTGCTTCCAGCATCACAGGAAAAAGGGAGCACTGTCAGATTAAGTAGATACAGGGACAGACAGACAGACCATTTTTCCTTTGCTGCCACGCAGGATGTTGACACATCCTTTCAGCGCACTTCCCAAATCCTTCTGCTCCCCAGTTCTATCATCTTGTCATGGTTTACCTCTTCCCTGGTGTCTGCACTTTCATTAATTTCTTATCACCTATCCTTCAGCTCTAATCTCGGGCTTTGTGAGGGCAACGAATTTAAGGTTCTTAGAAAGAGATATTGACCTGAAATTCAGCCCTTTCTCTTAGCAGGATCAATCTTTAGATTACTGATCAAGAGGACATGTGTTTAAAAACATGTCCAGATAATCAGCCCTTCAAATGTGCTCACGAAGTCCCATGAGCTGCTTGTGAATTCTAATTAAATATCCTGCTTAGTGCCTAAGAAAAGCATGCCTGACAGAAGTACACATGGGGATCACAGCTTGCCTGAAGAATTCGTTGCAGTAAGAAGAGAGAAAAAAATATGGATGGATTGATCTATCTATATCTATCTCTATCTATCTATCTATCTATATCTATATCTGTATCTATATCATCATCTATATCTAGAGAGAATCCCAGGCAGCATAAGAGAAGGGACTCATTTAAAGATGGAACAAATACCCCCAATATATAAATTATAATAACAAGTGACACAAATTGTCTGTTATATAACCTATTTGTCTAGAAGCTTTGAGATCTTCTAGACTAACGTGCAGATAAGAAAATCAGGGCCCTGAAAAAATACATGACGCTCAGTTTCCATGCAACTGTTCCATTGCAGCTTGGAGACTGAACTTCAGGACCTTCAGCACCCAGGTGGGCTCTGTCCCAGATAGGCTGCTATTTGTCAAGAGTGAAGTTGAGAGAAGCCAGTCATCTTTCTGTTTGGCCTAGAACACATTAGTTCTCATCTCTCTTAAACACACACAATGGCTTCCCAATCACTCATGCAAAGAGAACAAAGAGAAATATGTAATATGCATTGAATTGATGAGTGACAGGACAGCAAGACAGAAGGAATTTGGGACTTGACAGTATCTATTCCTAAAAGCAATATTCTGCTTTTATTGAGTGCTGGCTCTATCCAGGTATGATTCTTATCTCTTTACAGGTATTAACTCATTTAAAAATGAAGTCTCCGAGGCTTAGAAAGGTCAAATGGCCTGTTTGAGCTCACACAGTTGGTCAAAGTTGAAGCCAGAATTCTAGGTTTGGTCCTGTGTTGCAAAACAATTCTTATGCATTTTCTCAATAGACAATATGCAAATTAATTTGAATTAAGCTGAGTCATTCAGTTCCTATGATTTACAAAGATTTATTTGAGTACCAGCTTGTGCCCGACCTTTGCCAGAAGCTAGAGGAGATGCACATAATGGGACAAAAAGAAGAGGTGTGTGCAGACTAGCAGAGTGAATAAAAGCTCTTCCTTATGTCAGGCAAATGCAAGATTGTGTTCTGTGTCATTGAGAAAATTCCTTAATCCCCTTGATCATAAGTTGTTTCATCTTTAAAACAGGGATAAAATAGTACTTCTTTTTTGTTTTGTTTTGTTTGAAGTTTAAAATAGTACCTACTTCTTAAGGTTGTGAGAAATTTGGGGTTGGTCCACTCAAATTTTCTGGAATTTCCAGGAACCTGGGGATCAGTAAAGCTCATTAATGAGATCCTCAGTCATCATGGATGGATACTGGTAGTGATGATGACTGATGAAGATCTGTGGTTTCCAATGCTAATGGTAATGGTAATGATGGTGAAGATAAAAAACAGTGGTGGTGTTACTGCTACTGTTGCTGCTGCTGATGTGCTGATAGTGATGAAGCAGAAGAATGTGGTCCTCACAGGTTAGGAGATGGCCACAAAGGCCAGTGGCTCTTAACTGGAGGAGATTTTTCTCAGAGTGTATTTGCCAATATCTAGAGATAGTTTTGATTGGCACAACAGTGAAGGGTGGGGGCCAGGGATGCTGCTAAACACACAAAGCACAGCACGGCCCCCACAATAAAAAATTATCAAGCACAAAGAAGACATACAAATAGCCATGAGGTATATGAAAATATGCTCAACTTCAATTATCAGCAGGGAAATGAAGATCAAAACCACTATTTTCATAGAAACAACAACAAAAATAAGTAAGCATTGGTAAGAATGTAGAAAAATTGGAAACTTTTATACACTATTGGTGGGAATCTAGAATAGTGCAGCCACTGTGGCAACATTATAGAGTTTCCTGGAAAAACTAAAAATAGAACTATTATATAATCTAGCAATTCCACTTCTGGGTAAATATCCAAAAGAATTGAAATCAGGATCTTGAAGAGATATTTTCACCACCCCCCTTGCCATGTCCACTACAACATTATTCACAATAGCTAATATGTGGAAACAATTCAGTTGCCCATCAACAGATGAATGGACAAAGAAAATGGGATAGATGCACATAATGGAATATTTTTCAGTCTTAAAAAAAAAGAAAAGAAAATACTGCCATTTGTGACAACTTGGATGAACCCAGAGGACATTATGCTCAATAAAATAGCCAATCACAGACAAAAATACTGCATCATTCCACTTGTATGAGTTACCTAAAGTAGTCAAACTCATAGAAGCAAAGAATAGAATGGTGGTTTCCAGGAGCTGAGAGGAAAGGGGGAGTAGTTGCACAATGCATTTAAAGTTCCAGCTTTTCAAGATGAATAATCTCTAGATAGGCTGCCCAACATATTGCCTATAGCTAATATAGTATTGTGCACTTTAAAATATGTTTACAGCATAGATGTCATGTTGAGTGTACTTACCACACCAAAAAATTACATAAGGAAAATTTTGGAGGTGATGGATGTGTCTAGTATCTTGATTGTGGTGTATGTGTATGTCCCAAATCATCAAGATGTAATACCAATGTACATCTATTAGAATGGCCAAAATCAGGAACACTAACAATATCAAATGCTGACAAGGATGTGGACAGTGGAAACTGTTATTCATTGCTGGATATACAAAATGGTACAGCTACTTTGGAAGAAATTCAGCAGTTTCTTACAAAACTAAACATACCATCACCATACCACCCAGCAATCGCACTTCTTGGCATTTACTCAAAGGAGTTAAAAACTTATATCCACACAAAAATCTGACACAACTGTTTACAGCAGCTTTATTCATAATTTCCCAAACCTGGAAGCAACCAAGATGTCCTACAGCAGCTAAATGGATACATGGTGGCACAACCAGATAGTGGAGTATTATTCAGTACTAAAAGGAAATGAATTATTAAGCCCTGAAAAAATATACAGGAACATTACATTCATATTACTTAAGGAAAGATGCCAATCCAAAAAGGCCATATACTGTATGATTCCAACTATATGACATTCTGGAAAAGGCAAACTATGGACACAGTAAAAGATCCATGTTGTAGTGGACACGGCAAGGGGGGCAGTGAAAATATCTCTTCAAGAGCCTGGATCCAATGGTTGCCAGGGGTTGGGAGTGAGGGGAGGAGTGAATGGTGGAGCACAGAGGATTTTGAGAAAGTGAAAATGCACTGCATGATACCATAATGATGTACAGATGTCACTATATATTTGTCCAAACCTGTATAAGGTAATGCAAAGTGACCCCTGAGATAAATGATGGACTCTGGGTGATGATGTGTCAGTGTAGGTCCACCAACTGGAACAACTGCAGCTCTCTGGTGCAAGATGTTGATAATGGGGAAGCCAATGGCTGTGTGAAGGCAGGGAGTACCGAGAAAGTCTCTGTACCTTCCTCTCAATTTTGCTGTGAACCTAAAACTGTTCTGAAAATAATCTTTTTAAAACAAGTTATACATTATATATGTACAATATGCAATTTTTTGTTAACTATACAAACAAAAAAGACTTCTCCATCCTAAAACCTAGTGCTAAGGTTGAGAAACCCTTGTTTAGGAAGATGGGAAATATAAATAATGGAAGTGAGAGACTGAAGCTTCCATTAACTGACTACATGACACAACCATTTCAACCACTGTCTTAAATTGCATAGGAATTTGCACCAAAGGAAGAGAAAAGAGCCCCTGCAGATCCAGAAGGCTGTGATGAAGCAAGCTCTCTCACTGGACAGCCTGGTGGATCTGTGCCTCTGGCCCCTCCAGGTGCCCAACTGGTGAATGTACCTGGTCATGGAATGAGCAAGAGGGCCTCTGGCAGGAGCAATCTCTCTCACTGAGACTTTGATGCTGTGATGGGAAACACTAAGCAAGAGGAGGAGGCAGAAGAGAGGGGGAGAGCCACAAATAAATGAAAGAATAGTGGAACATTGATCAGCTCTTTATCACAGCGGGGGAGCTGCTTTGCTGAGCCCCAGCGCCATCAGGCAAACCCTTGATTAAACCTGCACAGCTGCCTGGATGGATGGCCCTGTTTAGCCCCTGTCAGCAACTCTGCCAGAAGAGAATTGTGAAGTGGGCCCCGTGCTCTCTGCTGGATGTTCAGTGGGCTGACTCCCTCTTTCCTCCACCATAGCTGGATCCAAATTCCAGACTCGAGAGCAAAAAGTTTGTTTTTCCTAGGAGATGGGCTGGTTGTGTGTGAGACCGTGGGGAAGGAAAGATTCACTGGGAAAGTATAGTTGTTTTTCACCTCGAAGCCTGGCATTTGCAAGAGGTTTTACTAACAAGGTTTTGCTGACATGGTTCTTCCTACAAGGCAGGAGGATGCCTATGTCCTTACCAAGTTCCAAACACTTCCAACAAGGAGAAAGGGCTTAGTTTCATGACAAATCTTTTCTTTTTCTCGTTTGGAATTTTCTTGATGGCTTGTGAATTTTCTGTTGCAAAAGCAAAAATGCTTTTTTAAGACATGAGGGGTTGTGGATTCTCTTCTGCCTGAGATCACTGTATGATGTTAAGGAAGTCACATTTCACAGACTCTGAGTCCTTTGCTGACAGATGCAGATGATAAAGCCTATCTTCACTGAGAGATTTTTATGAGCACAAATGAAGATGAATATTAAAAGCATTATGAGAATTAAACCAACACAGAAAGTTACCGCTGCTGAACCCCACAGAGGGAGAGCACTTTGCGGACAAGGTCTGATCTTTCATCATCACTGCGGTCATAGTGGCACGTAAAGTATAGTAAAGAGAAAGAAAAACCCATACCAATGTGTAAGTTACTCTCCCCAGCTGCCTTCCTAAGAAGGCGAACTATGTCATGGAAAGCACTTTAACTGGAAAGGTGATAAGCAGGGAGGTTCAGGAGTGGATGACCTGGAACAAAGTTGGGTTTCTCCATATGAGAAAAATAAATGAAAAATAACATAGTGGAGAATATTGGGATAGGGGTGGAGCCAGGGGAAATTTAGTGGTGGGTAGGTGGATAGAGAAAGGGGGAAGGGATAGTGGCTACAAAGTCTATAGGGTGCCTTGTGAATCTCTCTGATATGTGGGAACTGACATGGACCCTCTTCTAGGTCTCCCTGTGAAATCTTCAGTAAATACATAGCTTGCTACTCCTTTGTGAAATGGGCTTGCATTTGGGGGTTTCAGAATTGGTCTGAAGTTAGATCAGAGGATGCCCATGGGAGGCTTATCACATCCTGGGATGCACTCCAAGGGAATACTCCTTTCTTTCCATGGTTGGTATGAGATCTTATACACTTTAACTCAAGTCTACAGTCTGATTCTACCAGATACTGGGTCACACTTTACAATTGACCCAAATCTTTTTGACATTATTTACTCTAATTCCCTTTCAAAGTATCAACAAACTATGCCACTTTGAAGAAGAAGGGGCAGAATGGAGGAGACACTAGGAAGAGAATCCCAAAGACAACCTTAAATCTACATCAGGTTTTCCTTTTAGCCAAAACCTATTTGGTATTCAAGAGAAATTTTAAGTCTAGCATTTGACATAATTTAATAGTGCACATTAATGACTATAATTTTCCCCTGTAGTCATGATACTAAGAAAATGAGGAGTGTTTCATCTGCATCACACAAAATAGTAACCAGGGCAGACTTGCAAACAACAGTGAGGAATGAAGGGCCATGAAGGCCAACAGTTTGTCATTAACTTCAGATTAGGGGACACAGCACTCCACAGTTTAGAAAGTTCTTTTATTTTCATTATTTTCTTCTACCCTCACGACATTGCCGTCTGGTTGATATTATTGTTCCCATTGTGCACAGCCTGAAACTGAAGCCAGAGAGTTTAGGAGTTGGGAAATGGTTCATGTCTGGGGATAACGTGCATATTTTTAAGTTCAGTTTTTTAAATGTAATATTTGGGGTTGGATGGGATGAGGTGAAGGGTAGGGGGGCAGTCAGCAAGCCCAACAGATTCATGAGACCTCTAATTTCCCTTTCCTGTAAATTCTCATCTCAGGAGACATTTTTAGCTGGTTCTTACCCATCCTTCCATAATTTATTTTGGAGGAATATGGGGAAATGGGGAAATGCCTGGCTATCAACCAAAGTTCTAGCTTCTTCTTTCATTGCATAGAGTTGTTTTTGGAAAGTGACTGTCCAGAAAGGGGTCACATTTCCCAGTCTTCCTTGCATGGAGGTCAAACCACATGATGAAATCTCACCAATGGAATGGAAGCAGAAGTAACGAATTCACTGAGGACTACATACCTGAGAAATATGTGTGCCTTCTCAGTTCCCTCTTCATTCCCCCCTGAGAGGATACAGATGATTCTGAGACCCTGGAGGATGGTAGAGATACAATGGGAAGAACCTGGGGAGAGGAAAGCTGCACTAGACCACTAGATGGAGGAGACATAAAGTTCTATTTTGTTAAGGTCCTGCATGTAGAGATTGACTTGTAAAAGCAGTAGTTGCTACCCTAATTAACACAGGTGGTCTCGCATCTTGTTATGGAATTTGGGAATAATTGGTACCTAGTGTGTTGGGGTTCCCGCCAAAACTGAAACAGAGAGAATACCACCTTTTAAAAATGCACCCCAATTTTAACATCCTTTCATCCATGAGTAGGCTCTGCATTTAGAAAACATGAATTTAAATAATAATAATAATAATTTAATTTATGTTTAGAATATGTTATTACCTACCATAACATATTTCATTTTATGTATTAACTTACCAGGTGAGGAAAATCATAGTAAAAACATATACATTTAAACTACACAACAGTGTGTGTGTGTGTGTGTTAAAAGCTGTGTTTTGAGGTGTTCGATATTCTAAGGTATAGAACTCTGTGGCCTAGATTATTCATTCTCATAAATTTAACTCCCAGAGTAACTTTGTCTTCTGGAAAAAAAATGTTAATTTCATAATTACAGGCTTCTTTAAAGTTCATATGTTTGATATTCATAAATTCTATATTGACAGATTTAAACCTTAACAATCTGAATCTGGACTCTGTACATCAGTTGACAAGCATTAGAAGCTCTCATGGGTGTAGTAGTGCCCACCTCCCAAGAGTTTAATTTGATAAACCACAGTGTTTATGCAACTCTTTATGTGTTTGTTTTTTGATGCTCTAAAAATAAATTAGAAGAGGAAAATGAAAGTGCTGATACTAGAAGCAAAAATATTGGTCCCATAAATGCAATATAATTAAGGCCAAGATAGAATTGATCAAGTGTGATCACTTCTCAAATGGTGTGAATCTCCATCTCAAATGGACTTTCAAATATAGTTTATTTCAAATATAGAATTACAAAGAAAAAGAACAAGATTAAATGTAGTGTTTTAAATATATTGCACCCAAAAGGCACAATGTATTTAGAGATATTATAGTATTTTTATCTCTCTGCCAATGAAACACACAACCACCACAACCAAAAGTATGATACTATGTTTATTTTTTATTTTTGAGAGAAAGACAGAAAGCAAGTGGGGAGGGGCAGAGAGAGAGGGATACACAGAATCCGAAGCAGGCTCTCAGCACAGAGCCCGGTATGGGGTTCAAACTTGTGAACCCTGAGATCATGACTTGAGCCAAAGTCAGATGCTTACTTGATTGAGCCACCCAGGTGCCCTTATTTTCAAATGTCTTTCTTGTACTCATGTTTTCAAGGACACATTATTTACAAAAAGTAGATGTTTCTAATGTATTTCACTCTTTACTGTGGCTTCCCAGAAGCTAAGTGACAAATTTGTAGCCCAGTGCTCATAACTGTGTACACATTGAGGGCCTAAGTGTAATCTTTCCTCCACTGCACACTGTATTAACTGGTGTTATACCCCTACTGTATAGAATATTTTCTTTGGCCCAGACTTTTTAAATCCACTGTCCTTGTTCACTATGAATTTGTAATCTATGCCAAATTTTTGTGTTCTGTGGTGAGGTAGAAAATAAGGGGACACACAAAGGTCAGATAAAATGCTGAGCACATGTCAGGCACTGTGTCAAGGACTGTAATTGCTGGCAGATATTCCTCTCCCATCTTTCCTGGGAGAGGAGGACAAGTAGATAATCTGTGTACAGTGAAACTATGTCTATAGCACAGGCATATACAAGTGCCCTGGGGTCCTAGGAGGAGGATGTGAACTTGCAAATCGACAAGTGTTCACAGATAGCAAAACTCACAGCATCCCTAAAATGTCAAATTTACTAAGTTGAGTTTGGAATGTCTAGTTTAGTTGAAAGAGTATGTATTTACTTCCTCTTCCTCTAAAAGACAGCAGAAAAGAGGCATAAAAAGGAATAAAATCATATAAGAATTGGGGGTAGAATGGAGGGATAACAGAGGAGGAAAAGTTGTGAAGAATTTCTGAAATGTTGAATGCAAATGATGTGCTGCTGTTGGGGGTTCATAGCTCAGAACTGACACAGGAGAAGGCTCTGGGGGAGGTGGAAGCTCTCTTTGGAGGCATAAGGGGAAAATGCCACTCCAGAATTGGCAAGTACAGAGATTTTAAAAAGAATGGGCCAAAATAGAAATATTTACCTAAAGAAATGCCTGGTTGATGTCTAAGCAAGTTGTTATCCCTGATATGCACACGAATAGCAAGAGAGTTCACGTGAAGATATTGAGTTATTTGCTTGTAAGTGGCAGCTAGCCTCCTTGAGTAGAATCTTCTCATGCTCACTTATATGGGCTTGTTGGATGAAGTCAACACAACCTCAGGCCTGTCTATCCCCATCCCTCCACATAAATCTTGCCAGTGGACAAGATCTACCTACCTACCCAGAGCTCAAAGGTCAGAAATAACATAGAAAATGCATAGTCCTCTATTTATAAATAGTTTTAGATAATTAAGAATCACCAGTTACTCAAGGGTAAACAGCAGCACACAAGACAGACCAATATGAATAGAAGTTCTAGTTAACGTTAATCACTTTTTTAAAGATTCTGTAGAGATTAACTTCTATAATACTCACACCGGCTTTTTGAGGTGTTTGTTGTGGTTGTTGTTGTTTTACAAGTGAGGAAACTAAGGTACAAAGTCCAGGTGACTTGACCCAGGTCAAAAAAACTAGTAAATGACACAATTCACACCCTGTTTCTTAACCACTATAGTTTCCTGACTTAAGATCAATGAAACATTATGACTCTGGAGGAGAAAGAACAAATTGAAGGAAAGTAAATTTAGATCTAAAGTGTTCTTATGCCAAAATAAATAAATAAATAAATAAACATGTGAGATGATTGTTGTGTACATTAACTTGACTTTGGTAATCATCTCACAATATACATATCTAAATCATCACACTGTACACCTTAAATATACACAATATTTATTTGTCTATTATATCTTAATACACCTGTAAGAACGAAAAGAACTTCAAATAATTTCTTCAGAGAAATTCAAGATGTCACATCTATGTAAAAAAAGAGAGAAAGTTGCTGTATTAAAGAAATAATATGAAAACAAAAACAAGTCATTGAGTGCTAAAAATATCATGGCAAAAATAAAAATGTAAATAAAAGTCTAAAAGTCAACAAATGTTTCAAAATATAAAGCAGAAAACAAAGAGGTAGAAAAGAAAAAGAAAGCTCAAGAAGCCAAAAAATTTAATCAATCCATCTAGAGGGCAACAGCCATCAATAAATGTTATAGAAAGAGAGAATGGAAGTGGATAGAGAAGATATACAAGAAAAAAAAAGACTGTTTCCTAGAACTGAAGGATGTCTGAAAACTCCAGAGTTTTCAGTTTTGAAGTGTCCATTGATTTCTTGGTAACATGAGTACAAAATAACCTACACAAAAACTTTTCCCATGAAATTTTAAGACACCAAGTATCAAGCATTTATCAAAACTACAGAAATTAACAAAAAAATCCAGACTGGCACACAAATCTTTCATTGGCACTACTAGGCACAAGAAGACAGAGGCATAATGCCCTGGGTCCCCAAGAGGCCAATGTCTATAGGCTACTTTGCCCTCCAGCTTTTAGTTGAGTTTTAGCAATGAGAGGCACCAGCAGGGGATGGAAGAGGAGAAAGAGAATGAAGTCAAAATATTTATCCCCACAGTGTACTCTCTGCCAGATAATTGTATATTGGCTATGTCTTCTCCCTGTCGAGACCACAGCTCCAGTCAGGAAGCCTTCTCCATGCATCTGGTCTCTTAGGGCCTAGTGTGGACATAGCTCCCTGCTCTTGCCTGCCCTGTGGTATTCCACTATCCCTTCAGTTTCCCTAAATCTTGCCCACATCTTGTAGTGATTTTTTTATCCAGTTTTCCTCAGTTATGTAGTTTGGGTGGCACATCTCTTTCCAACACAATAGATGAACTCTGACAGAATTTCAAACTTAGAAATTAATGTTCTTCCAAACTACCAATACAAGAAGTAGAGATTTATGTGTATTATGTACAGTTTTAAAAGAAGTTAAAAGGGTAATTAAAAATAAATTATAAATGGTAAGAAAATCCATGCAGAAGAGACAAGAAGGGACTATAGCAATGTAGTGAGATAAATTATTTGTCTTCTGTATTGAAAGAAGAAGACATATAAGAATTTCTAGAATTGAGGCACTTGGGTGGCTCTGTCAGTTAAGCATCCAACTCTTGATTTTGATTCAGGTCATGATCTCACGGTACATGAGTTCCAGTCTCATGTCAGGCTCTTTGCTGACAGTGCAGAGGCTGCTTGGGATTCTCTTTCTCCCTCTCTCTGCTCCCCTCTCACCCTCTCTCAAAATAAATAGACTTTAAGAAAAAAATGCTCTATAATTTGTATTTAGGGTAAGTGGACAGCAATGTCAATGCCAAAGACAACTACAATAATCCTAAAGAATTCTCTTTTGTAAAGTTGTGGTTGTGAGTTGGTTGCATCCTTAACCAACAGAAATGAAAAGACATGTAAAACTGCCCCCCCCCCATATTTTAGATGTTTGGCCATTTCATTTCTTACATAAACTTCCTTTGTCCCTAGATTAATTATTCCAAAGTGGTTAGAATATATTCCCAGGATATGTAATATACTAATAGCTATTAAAAATTTGTAAAAGAATAACTTTTGAGTCTATTGCTGGAAGCATGGCTTTAAGAGCTAATCAAAAGATGCTATGAGCAGGTAATGTTTTGGTTTCACAAAAGGGAACTTTAGTCCAAAAAGCTCTTATACTTCACTTCATTCCAGGGCACCCCTGCTGAGTATTGTATAGAGGATCTCAACAGATAACAATCACCACAGCATTCTAGCATCTTCCTGGCCCATTAGTGAGAGATACCATTCAAATAGCTTTTCCTCCAGCCTCCAGACCTTTGTGCCCATGACGTCATGGCTAGGCAATTCTTTATTAGTTACATACACATGGCAGTGTTATTAGCCCAATACTTTCGATAGTATCTTTGAGCATGTCTAATTATTTTTTCTCCTTTGGATAATTAACCTCATTGTAATAAGGACTCAAATTTATTGTGATATGTCTCTCTTATCTTCATGAAAATAAAAAAAAAATCCAGTCACAGAAGCAAAACTTCAGGAGTGTACCCAACTTATGGGAAAAGATAAAATTGGTGGTCCTGCCTTATCCAATTATGGAAAGAGAAAACATTTTTAGGTCATTGGTTTCAAGAGAAATCACAAAGGAAGAGGCAGGCCTGAAGATAGTTGTAGTTCTCTCTTGAATATAAGGAGATTGCACACTATATATTACACTAACATATATGTATTCATTTCCATTTTTTAAAGTAAATGGTAACATGCTATCCTGGTTTCATTTTAAACCTTTTAAATATTTACTGGAGATCATCCCATAAAGTGTATAAAGATATCTCTCATTTTCCTTTTTTTATGTATGTATGGTTTCTCAACATAAACATAGAGTTCATAAGAAAAATTTTTCTTCATGGGTACATTCTAGCTAACAAAGGAAACATGATGGATTAGAATATCCCCATCTATAACCTCTTATGAAGGAGGAGATCTTGCCATGATCAATGGCTGCTAACGTCACACAAAGGGAGGCAATAAGACATTATGGACCTCCTCAAAACACCATCTCTGAAGCTGTCTTGCCAAAACACATCAAACCTGAACCCGACCAGGCATCTAGATTTAATTACCAATATATAGAAAATGCAGGGAATACATGAGCATGTTAAATGACAACATAGAGGTATAATCACAGAATCCAGATTGTTGGAAAATCTCTAGGAAAAAATGTCCAGTTTGTTCAACAAAAACCAACATTAATAATAACATCAACAACAAAGAAAGAAAGAAAGAAAGAAAGAAAGAAAGAAAGAAAGAAAAATACAGACCGAAGGAGAAGGTACATTAATAGAAATGTAAAAGATAACCAACTAATCACAATGCAGTTTTGGATCCATATTCAAACTGTTTAAAAATTTAAAGTATTCATATGACAATTGAGAAAATGTAAATATTGACTGATGTCTGATGTTATTGAGGAATTACTATTAATCATTTTAGGTGTGATGTTAATCATCTTTTAAAAAGACTTTCTTATTCTATAGATATAGACTGTGATATTTATAAATAAAATGATAGAAATCTGAGAGGTGTTTCAAAGTAATCTAGGACAGGGTATGGGAAATAGGTTGGAATAGAAATGAAATACAGTTGCCCATTTATCAGTAACTGTTGAAGCTGGATGACTGGTACATGAGAGGATAATTATACTAGTCTCTCTACTTTTGAGTATATTTGAAATCTGTAACTTTTTAGAATAAAAATTAGTTAATCCAATATACTTCATTTGGCCTCTGCTAGAATAATATCTCATGTAATTTGAGGAAATTGGCAGAGAGGAAATTCAATCCCTAGAATGTATTGTGCACAGCATGAAAATGACATGGTATGTCTCCTTCCCCCAAGATACTGGACACATTTGTGAGTCTCTTCACCATCATATCACTGGAGATGGTATAGTTCATAGAGCCCTCAGTGTGCAAGAAATCCTTCCTCAATATCAGAAGGGGATACATTATGCCCCATATATTATTTATCCTAAATAATAGAAACTTTCAGTTAATGTGAAAGAAGATATGATTGACAAAGGCCCTATAAAAATAGTGTATTTCTGTACAGTCTTCATAGCTGCTTACTTCTTCAAAACTTCCAAATATGACTAGAGATTTAAGACATTCTCTTGAGGGTTTGTTGTAAAGGAATTTTTCCTAAATAAGGAATGCAAGCAGCAAGGGACAGTCCACCTAACTGGACTGTATCAATGTCCAGTTGTATCAATGTATTGTATCAATGTATCAATCTTCTTCATCACTTAAAAAACAAAAAACAAAACAAAACAAAAACAGTACTTTGCACACCTTTGGGAATCATGCAGAAGGATGTACACAGCTCCCAACTTCTTTGAGTTCAGAGAGAAGTCAGGGTTTATTTAGAGAAGGAAATAGGGAGAGGAGGTCTTCCTAGATCTTCTGATGTTCAGAGTTATCATTGAGTTCACTGTGGAGGCTTCTTGGAATGGAGGGAGAAAGTGAGGATATGGCAAGTTTACCATAAAGTCCCAGAAGTTTTTGGTGAAAGAACAGATTATTCTTTGCAAAACAGACTGAGCTGGGAGCATGGAGCCCTGATGGGCAGGAAGCACAGAGAACAGCAGCAATCTAAGACAGTTGTACTGTCTTTTGTGGATACAGATCTGATGCCTCCCCATAAACCTTTGCACCTAGAATCAATTGGCTGGAAAAAATGATTTACCCAGAGGCACATCTATCTCCTACTCCAGGCACTAATTATAACCCCATGCCATTGGAACTCTCATTGCAATCCAACAGCCAAGAAGACAATACTGTTTATGTATTTGGTTTTGTCCCTTGTGTCACTCTAGAACCACCATGACCAGTTTTCCATTCTTTCTATGCAGACCACACTTACATCATGAGATCAGAGGCAGAGGAGAACTTTGACAACTACTTCTTTGACCTCTGGAATTAGGACCACTCAAGCAACCTATGCACTCCAAAACCTGGAGAAATGTATATTTTGTCATTGATGAAGGGTTAACAATTCTTACTGACTCTTGATCTCGGGGTCCCAGAATTCCCACTATGTTCCCACAACTCTGAGCCTGTTCCTGCCACCCCTTTCAGGGGAAATAAATGGGAATGGATAGTGGGCAGACCAGTTTCCCCAAAGCCCAGATAAGCTACAGGGCAGCTATAATGAGCAGACAGTGTGGTTCATGCTGGGGAGCCCTGGATAAACTAGACCTAATCCTCAATCATTTTTTTTTACTGATAATTGGACCCAACAGGACAATTCTGAATCATTTCTCTCTGTTCAGTTATCCTTCAGTTCCATCCAAAGGGTCAGTTTAGGGCATAATTAAGCCAATTACTTTCTGAAAGACCATCATGACAACCATTACAGAAAATGATAGCAGGCCCCACTCATGCTGTGGGAATTATTAGCTTGTCAGCCTCAAGGCTCATGGAGACAAAGGATCAAAAAGATAGAAGAATTCAGTTTTTCACCAATTCATTCATTTATTTTTTTCCTGTGTGTGTGTGTGTGTGTGTAAAATCTGTTATGAGCCAGAGAGTAGGATCTAAAGACATAGTGGAGAATAACCTTATTCTCTGCCTTCACAGGGCTTATAGCTTAGTGGAAAACACAGAAGTAAGTTAAATACACTTAAATATACACTTTAAATATACCACTACAGATGGAGCAATGAGATGTGATGTACAATAGAGATCCACTTTAACTTTTTTTTAATGTTTATTTATTTTGAAGGAGAGAGAGAGCATGAGCAGGAGGGGCAGAGAGAGATGGAGACAGAGAATCTGAAGCAGGTTCCAGGCTCTGGGCTGTCAGCATAGGGCCTGACACGGGGCTCAAGCTCACGAACTGTGAGATCATGACCTGAGCTGAAGTCAGGCACTTAACTGAGCCAGTCAGGCGCCCCAAGATCTACTTTACACTGTGGGGCTCAGGAAGGTCTTTTTGAAGTTCAGACCAGCAGGATGAACAGGAGTTAGCCAGGCAAAGAGGGATAGATTTGCCTCCAAGTGGGCCTTTATACACACTGCTTTTTCCTGCAAGCTGAAAAGAGGACATTGTGGCCAGAGACCATGAGATGACAAGGAGATGACCTAAGACCTGAAAGTGGCAGAGCTAGAGTGCAGTGACAAAGAGAGGAATGTGGTGTAGCAGACAGAACATGGAAGTTACATCAGGTACCTAAATTCTGGAACCACAGGCCACACTGTATTCTTCTCTCATGTGGATCCATCATGAGCGTGCTGGGCCTGGGATGTGGGGTTAAGGTGCACAGTATACCCTGGGCAGGTGTGGTTCCTGCACTGCAGCAACAAGTTGTGGAACTAGGGGCAGGCAATGAAAATGAGGAAGAAATGAGACAAAGACTTTGAGGCCAAAGCCCCTAGGATGTTTCTCAACAAAACCCTGGATGCCAAATGGGTTTTTATACCACACGCCAACTGCACTGGAGCCAGTCTGTGAGCCACTCAGATCTACTAAGCAATTCCCAAGCTTTGGCCACCTGCCATGGATCCATTCATATAGATGTACAGCTCCTGCTTCACTGCCTGCTGCCTCATCCCCTAACACCTGCATGGCTCAACCTCCCCTGGGGATTGTACCAGGTTAGGCCTGGCCATACCACACTTGCTGTGGTGGAACCTAGAGTGGCTCTAGTGCCCCAGTTTAGCTCCAATGGATTCATAGAGACTCTCATTTCCTCAGTGGCTACCTTTTGGCAAGAAGGTCAGTTATCACAACTTAGATGTGAGGAGGCATTGAAGTCCCACAAAGTGGACTTTGACCACAGAGAGGCAGGAGATGGAAATAAGTCAGAAGATAAACTGCTTGAGCTTTTACCCTGAGATGGAGTGTCCTGACATGGTGTTTTCACATGCTCCGCACCCCAAGATATCCCATGTGACTGAGCAACCAGCTGGCACTCCTGAAAAACTGTGGTCAGCTTGGTAACATATGACCTGTATTTGCTTTTTCTCCTTCCCAGCTACATTTCCTTTATCTCTCACTCTGCTTGCTGGAATTGTACCTCCCAGTAAAGTATTAGCATTCTGGCTTTGCTGAGTGTTCTCTTTCTTGGGGTAAGACACTGACTCTTAGCTGCCTAGGCAGTATGTTGAGATGAATCTGAGGTAAGTCTAGACCTAATGAACAAGAAGATAGCTGTGATCAGTAAGGTCTACCACAGGAAAGAGAAGAGGTACCCAGTAACTGTCATCCCTGAACTATCTCCTTCTATGGTTAAAATCTGCTTAATGTTGGCAGCCCCTAAACACATTTGATAGTACAGATGAGGTACAGTCCAGCTTGCCTCCAAACTGGAAAATATCATAGCTAAGAGCAAATTAGGCAATCCCTCCATGGCACTCAGCATGTACTATGTTACAGGCTGAAAACAGAACCATGGAAAAATGGATAATACTAATACTCAGTTACTATGTGCCAGGCACTATAAGATCTTCATGTACTCCATCTCATTTAATCATCATATCAGTACTGTAAGGTATACACTCATAAAACTTCATATTACAGACCCAGAAAGGTTGAGCAACAAGTCCAAGATTACACAGCTAAGAAGTGGCAGAGGCAGGCTTTGGGCCCAGGTTGTCTGGCTCCAGGGTCCATGCCTCGTACTGGAGCACTATGTTGCTTCATAGAGTCTCTTGCTAGTAGGCAGGGCTTGACTTCCGAGCAGAGACAAGCATCATTGAGATAATATCCCTATTCCCAGAGGCTAAAACCAAGGCGCAGTTTGCGCCTTATGTGACTGAGGATCAGACCTCTGAGTCAGAGACAGGCAGATGCTGACAAGGAAGGGGAAACAAGCTATACAAGTTTCTGAGGACCCTTATTTTAGAACTCAAAGAAAGATTACCTACAATATCCATTAGAAATGTTCCTCTATTTCACCTCATGTATTGTGGGATATTCTGAGAAATCACTTCAGCACTTTTTTATCCATTTCCAAAGTTCAATAGTTGTGATCCCCATAGACCTTTTACAGCGACCCTAGTAAAGAGGAAGACTAGGATTTGATAGAGGATGGCCTTAAACATCTCTAGGGAGTAAGACTTTAAAGGAAATATTTCCACAAATATAGGGTCAGAATTAGTAACTTCATGCTAATTAGGGTAGAGAGAAAGCTACCATATTACTACATGGACATCAGCAGTTCCATCAGAACCATCAAAATCCAGACACCAGTGTGGTGTTCTCCACAGCATGGTCAATGTGCCAGGTTGAAGACAGACAATCCCTGTGAAGGAAGGGACTTTAAATAGTTAATTTCTCCCCTCCATTATTAACATGAGAGTCTGATTAGAAATTAGATTCTCTGTGAGAGATTCAACTTATAATTTAAGAACTTTTGCTGTACAACCATTGCAAAACAATTACATAAAGATTAATTAGCAAATTCCCAAAACAGTAGTAAACAGCAAAGTAGTTTAATTAAAGCCATTATCTCCAAAATCTGAATGTTAATAACAGTTATAGCCCAGGGAGGAATAAGAGACACGCCAATGGAGGGTGAGAGAAAGAGGAGAATGTCCTTTGAAACCAGTACTCAGCCTGCCCACACCTCCACATCTGCTGTCCTGCTTAATTACTCTTGAGAATTCTCTGGCCACTGCATCTTGCAAGGTCCCATCTTTCTCCTCTGGGCCTCTGTGGCTGTGGCCTTGAGATCTCCTGCAGACAAACCTGTTACAATCAGCCTCCCTCCAACAAGAGGGCTTTAATCTTCAAGAAAGAGAGGCAGCAGATGGTACAAATAACAGGACTTTCTAGAGGGGAATTCATAAAATTTGGAATTGTCAAAAAGACATCTGTAGCAATGACTCTTGTCTTTCAGAAGACACTGATAAATTTTACCCCAACCCAGACACCTCATCACAGACTCTGAATGAAGGGTTTGGCAAAGGAACCCAATTTGAATGAAATTTAATAATAGCATTATTTAGTGAGCACACAACATTGAGACCCATTCATTTATTTCCTTTATGATCTTACATTGTCACAAGAACCTCACAAAGTCACATCACCTTTATTTTTTGTTAAGTTTTTACTTTAATTCCAGTATAGTTAACATACAGTGTTTTTAGTTTCAGGCGTACAATATAGTCATTCAACAATTTTGCATTACCTTTATTCTTTTTTTTTAATTTTTTAATGTTTTTATTTATTTTTTTGAGAGAGGGAGACACAGCCGAGCAGCATATGGGCAGAGACAGAGGGAGACACAGAATCTGAAGGAGGCTCCAGGCTCTGAGCTGTCAGCACAGAACCCGACGTGGGGCTCAAACTCACGAACCATGAGATCGTGACCTGAGCCGAAGTCGTATGCTTAACCGACTGAGCCAACCAGGTGCCCCATTGCATTACCTTTATTCTTAAGCAGAGCAACCTGCTTAGCCTAGGACACTGGGAGCCGGCTCTTTCCCTTTCTAGACCCATTTATTTTCCTCCATACCACACAAATAAATCCCCTTTAGTGGTGCAATAAGGGTAAACATTTAACCCATTTAAGGTGAGATTTTTTTCACACTGTGAGCCTGGCATGATTACAGCATAGACTTGACCATGATCAAGTTCTCCAAAGTACTCCATCCACAGATGAACCTAATTCAGAGAAACATTGCCCTCAACTGGAACAGCCAATGTCTGTGCAACTCTACACAAGGCACCAGCTACTATAAAGGGCTGGCCTGGCCTTGGAGTCGCTAAGGATCAGGAGGCCTCTCTCTCTTCGACCCCTTCTAGTCTTTGATTTAGGTACTCTATCATGGTGACTGGCCTAGAAGTCACCTACTGGCTCACTGTACCTGTTCCATCCAAGCTGCTTCACCCTCACAGGCATTTGGGGACTGATACATCTATGTGTCCTCTTCCTAATAATGCAAGACTCTGCCCTATACCAGCAGAGTCATACTTTCTGCTTCAGCCTGGCTTCTTATTCTGCTGCACTCCAGAAATTATGCAAATCACAGCTATTAGTAAGACAGCTTCTGCAGATTTCAGGAGGAAAAGGAAAAAAAAATCACTACCACAAAATCCCTGTGCTTGGCTAAAAGACCATGAATTTCCCCATTCTCCTCATTCACTTTTGTCAATATGATATTTATGCATCTGAAGCCTGTTTTTTAGTCATATGAATATCAATAAAAGAGACATCAGTCAGTCAGCAGAAACCTCTGCAACTGGAACCGTGAAAGAGAATAACGGAAAAACCCCACTTGAGCCAGGATGGAAGGAACAGGGAGATGGGCTAGATGGGGGACACTGCCCCAGGAGACCTGGGCAGAGGTCTAGCTTTAAAAGACCTGTACAGGGGGACATGGGTGGCCCAGTCAGTTGAGCATCCAGCTCTTGATTTCGGCTCAAGTTATGATCTCACAGTTTTGTGGGATTGAGCCCCACATCAGGCTCTGTACTGACAGCAAGGGGCCTGCTTGGAATTCATTCTCTAAACAAACAAACAAATAAACAAACAAGTGAACTTTTTTAAATAAATAAATAAATAAATAACAAAAGACCTAGATGGGAGGCAAGACTCATTCTGATATTGGACAGATTTGGCCCCAGCTCCACTCTGAGTACCCTCTGCTGTCCTTTGGGAGTACCTGGCTCTCCTTTCATTCATCTGGCTCACTAGACAGAAAGCTTTCTGAGGACAGGAGCTGTGTAAATCACCTGATCCCTGCTGTAGCCTTGAGAAGTGTTCAGGCACAGAGCTGGTATCCAGGAGGTGCAGGGTGAAATCAGGTACCTGTTGTGCCATCATTTTGATGAGACAAAACAATGGTGCCATTATCAGTCATAGTCCCTGAAGGAGCAGATGCCACCAACATTAGAGGGTTTAAGGATATGACATTCTACAAAGGTCTGAGTGGAGCTGTGACCACAGGCCTGATGGGACACAGGGAAAAAGTGATCCCCAGTTATCAGAAGGAAGGGTTCTGTAGATATACTTTCCTTAAAAGGAGGAACCCAGTCATACAGAAGCAACCTCACAGAGAGGAAGCAGGAGGTCGAAATGATCTGAGTCCCCTGCTCCCTCCCACTGTACTCCTTCCAAGGGGTCTCAGTGAGCAGAGGGCTAGGGAGCCAGTGATGCCATTCAGGGTGCTTCTTGAGGCACCAAGCAAGCTGAGAATCTCCTATGGGCCAGCTCCTAGCAGGACCCCTTGGAGTTCTTCTGCAATGTGAAGAAAATGGTAAGTCCAAACTGAAGGTCAGCTCAGAAGTATGGGCTTAACAGCTCTAGGGACAGATGTCAAACAAGACAAAATGGGAGATGGCAGACAGACACATTATCCTGCTTCCTATCTTTCAGGTGGACAATTCTGGAAGATACTCTGTTCACATGCTGGCAGAGGTGGACTTGAGTCCTGTTGCCCACAGTGGCAACTATGACTCTGCCCTACCTTGTCTTCTTCTCACACCACTCTTGCTTCTTGTGTTCACCTCCCAAAGAAACACCTTGAGGCTTTGCTTTTGGGGAAACTGAACTAAGACAGATGGATGTGCCAATACAGCACTAGGGCAACACATTACCACAGAAATAAGTGTTACATTGGATTGCTACCTCATACCATACACAAAAATCAATTCCTGATGGATTAAAGACTTCAGCATAAAAGGCCAAAGCTTGAGATGTTTAGGAGCATATATTTATGACCTTAGAGTAGGGGAGCATTTCTTAAATAAGACATAAAACTGCTAACAATAAAAAAGGGTAACTATTATGACATTATAATTAAGAACTTCTGTTTATCAAAAGATACCATAAAGTGAAAAAAAAAGCTTAGAGAAGGGATTCGTAACATATGAAACAAGGAAATGATTTTTATTTAAAATACCTTAAGAAAAATCAATAAGAGGAAAAAAACTTTTAAAATAAAGGTCACAGAAGAGGATACATAACAGGTCATTAATATATGAACAGAATCTCAACCAATTATTAATCAGAAAAATGCAAATTGAGAACAAAGTGATTATTAAGAAGGGCAATAAAACATAGAGTTGAAAGCAAAGCCAAAATGTCTGTGAGATCAAATCCGGGCTTCACTGTGTGCCAGCTACACGATCTTCTTACACTACTCCATCACTCTGTGTGCTACAACTCCCTCATGTGTGAAATGGGGCTCACAGTAGTTCCTACCTCATAAGTTGCTGTATTAAATGAAAGAACACATACAAAGCTCTTAGCACAATCTTCAAAAACAGTAAATACGCAAACAGATTTTAAAAATAATCCCCAGACTACTCATAAATCACCTAATTGATGCTTAAAAGGAGGGCAGCTTTGCAAGTCTTTGTTCTAAGTGACCCAAAATATTGCTCTTAAGTAACGTTTGGGTGATCTACAGAGGAAGGAACAGTTTCTGCAAGCAGTGGATGCATTTACCGCATTGCAGCCTTAAACGGAGAAGGGTGGATTATCTGAATTTAAGTCATCCTGGTCAAAGATATCTGAAAATAAACTTTGTATTTAATCCAGAGTGACTCCAGGCTTGCTGTTCTGAGATTACAGCAGGAATCTTGGGAAAAGCCTAGGATCCAAGATTTTACATTTTTCCACCCATCACTTGCATCTGCAAAAGGAGGTTGCTGCCAGACACCAGGGCACAGACAGGAGGGACAGGCAGCCCATTCTCTGGTCCACCAGCAGTTAAGACCTTCCCCAGTAGGTAGCCATACTAAAGACAGAACAGAGCAGCATCCTGGTGGTCTCCTAAGGGCTTCAAATGGAAAGTAAAGATGTATTCACAGCCTGAGAAAATTCTGGCAACAGTATTCATATGGACATTAAGTTCCTCAACATGAAAAGAGTTCTGTGGAAGCAACACTAGACTGGGGTCTGGTCTGGATTCCAAATCTATCTTACTAGGACACTCAAGGACACTTCCCTCTTCTTTAAATTAGGGAAAGTCATCTCTAGCATTCCATGGGGTTGTATTGAGCCTCCACGGAAACAACCAACACATATCAAATATGTGCCAGATGCCAGACACTGTGCTAAAGAATTTATATACATTTTCTGATTCAATCCAAAAAAACTCTATGAAGGAAGTTGCCAGGAACTGAAGAGTTTCAGGGTTAAGAAGTGGTAGGGCTGGGGGCACCTGGGTGGCTCCATCGGTTAAGCGCCTGACTTTGGCTCAGGTCATTATCTCACAGTTTGTGAGTTTGAGCCCCTCATTGGGCTCTGTGCTGACAGCTTAGAGCCTGGAGCCTGTTTCAAATTCTGTGTCTCCCTCTCTCTGCTCCTCTCCCACTCATGCTCTGTCTCTCTCTCCTTCAAAAAAAAAAAAATTAAAAATTAAAAAAAAAAAAGAAATGGTAGGGCTGGTACTCAGACCCATAGTCAATGAAATCATTTTTGAGAAAGAGTTGGATAAAATCAGAGGATTCTTCCAAATTAGACCCAAGTGGGGATACAAAGGCAGCCATTATTGTTGAGAGTAAAACCAAGTAGTATTCATTGAGGTTCTCAAGGCAGATCCCAAGGAAACCTGTTGTGTGAGGAAGGGAACTGGGCCAGAAAGGGGGTGATGTTCACCTGCTCAGCCCTCCCATTCTGCACTAGGGACAGTACAAGTTGGGAAGGCCCTGGCTTCTAAGACATCTTCATAGCTTTGGGGCAAGTAGGAGTATGTTCTTCAACTCTGCAGCCCAGAGAGTGGACCACCCACAGAAAGTAGCCCACATCAGTGGCTCTCTGGGTCTGCTAGGGCCTCATGGCTCAAGTCATGAACCTATTCCACCTGGGTTCCTACCTCTCCCTAACCCCATGGCTCAGATGAAACTTACAGTCAAGGTCAAAGACAAGTTTTTACACTAACACCCACATCAAGGCGTCTGTGGTTGAAAACGGTAGCCCAGATCTGAAACTGTTCATAAAATGGAAGACTACATGTCTCTAGTGATAGTAATCATCACCACATCCATCCTTACATAGCAAACACTCCTTCTCTGGCACTGTCTGAACACTTCACATGTATTAATTAATTACTATTCCTAACAAGCCTAGGAGGTACATGCTATTTTTATCCTGGTTTGGTTCCCAATGCAGTTCCTGTTCCTGACAAGGCACTATTTCCAAGAACGATGTTCTCTGCTTGAGGAATGGGGTGACTGCCACATTCCAGTTACACTGCTGCCAAGCCTGCACTCTGATTTTCACTGGGCATGGCCCAGAACAGACCCAAGAAACATTCCAGAGGTTAAAACAGGGAGATACAGCAATCAAAAGACATGAGGAGAGAAAAGGAGACATGGGTGGAGAGGCAGAGTGGAGGAAAAGATACAGTAGGGATGAAAAAGCATCAATTTTGAGAAGAACATCTGTGATTGCCCTACTTGTTCATAAGGTATTCAGTTAGCCAACTTTCTTTCTACTTAATACCTGCTGTATTCTGAGTCATGGGGATAAAGTGGTAAAAGAAAAAATAACAACAACAACAACAACAACAACAACAACAACAGGCAAGTCCCCTGCTTGGATGTATCTAACATTCCAGAAAAGAAGACAGACAATTAAGCGGCCATTCCTTTAAGTGTGCCGCTTGTCAGAGTCTTGTCAGCCTGACCACCTTCCTCATTTACTCATCTCTTGAGACATCTGGTCAAAGACTGCAACTCCCAGAGTGCAACACAAAAAGTGAAGGGACAGGCAGTGCTTAGATCTCTGAATAAATGTGTTACAAAAGGGAAAGGAATAGGAACTCATTCTACTGAGAACAGAGCTCCTCCTCTGCTATTCAAAGAAACATTGTAATGTTATCCAGCATACTTAAATACTATCTCCTGGCTTTTAAGGCATAATGGTAAATACCATTATTGAGCATATAATAGATTACAGATTAATCCCATTGTAGTCAAGCCTTCTGACTGACAGTTTTGTGAAACAGGAATCTGCCTTTTGGTGAAGACTTGTATTCAGCCAGTGCACCTCAGTACAGCCATGCTGGTCATGTGAGGCCAAATCCATTTTCATTAGGTGGAGCCTGTGCCATACAGGTTGCTAAATATTTTGATACCACTCTGATTCTATACTCCCAGATCTCCCCAGAAATAATAATCAGTGAAATATATATAGTATTTATATATAATATTTTTTATATAATCCAAACGAATAAGGTTTCATTCCTCTGCTTGAACTTTAAGAAAATTCTCCTATATAGTAATATTTGGAACAAGATTAAAAAACTCATATAAGGGGGCGCCTGGGTGGCTCAGTCGGTTAAGCGTCCTACTTCAGCTCAGGTCACGATCTCGCGGTCCATGAGTTCGAGCCCCGCGTCGGGCTCTGGGCTGATGGCTCAGAGCCTGGAGCTTGCTTCGGATTCTGTGTCTCCCTCTCTCTCTGCCCCTCCCCCGTTCATGCTCTGTCTCTCTCTGTCTCAAAAATAAACGTTAAAAAAATTAAAAAAAAAAAACTCATATAGGATTGATTCATGAACTTTTCTCCTGAGATAGCTCTGAAAATAAGAAACAAAGAATACTTGGAAGACATCACTTCTACACCATTACCAACACCAATAAACAAGGAAAGACCATGGTGGCCCATGCTTCCAGTATGCTGGCATGTCAAAGACATCTGCCCAGGATAAGAGCTGAAAGGTGAAGCAACCCCACTTCACCTAAAGGGAGAATTGAGAGAAAATTGCTGGACAAATGAAAAGTTCCTAAGTATACAAGGAAGAAGAGTAAAAGAAATGGCCTATCTCTGAAATACATTTGGCACAAGGAGACAGATTATCTTTTTCCTAGAAGATATTACACTGATGGAACTATAATAAGCTATCTTGAGGAAGAAACAGTCTGCACATACAGCAAAGTCCAAACATAGTGGGTGTTTACCGGAGAGCTATCTAACTGAATAAGTGACTGAACAAGTAGTCCAATTCCAGATACTCTTCTCAAAGCCAATGCTTCTTTAATACTACTGTTCCTTCTCTCTTCTTTCTTCTCCTCCCATGCCTCCATTTCCCCTCTGATGTCCTTTAATTGCAGTCTCCTCAGTGCTCACCTTCAGCTTCTAGCTGCCTAGTATAGTGGCCTAAGAGACTCATATTTTGTGACCCCCGGCTTCTCCCCAACCTGCCTCTGTCCTGCCACACCTGCCTTCTTGCCCACTGTGAGCCCAGGGCTTTTGCACTTGCAGTTCACCCTTCCAGGAGCACCACTGCGGCAGTTACCACAGATGACTTGCTCACTTCCTTCATATTTCTGTCCAAATGTCATTATATGGAAGAACAGCAAACCTCCTACAAAACTAGCATATGCTACCTGTCTACCCTAGCCCTCTCTATCCCTGTTGACATCTTTAAAGCAGTTTTTACCACCATGTGTTTCTAGTTTTAATTGCCTGTCTCCCTCCATATGAACGTAAGCTCTGTGAGAATAGGAGCTTTATTCTGTTACACTGTAACTCAGTATTCTCAAACAGTGCTCAGTAAAGTTTATAACAGTTCTAGAAGTTGAATGAATAAGGTTGGTACTTAATTAATGTTTGCTGAACAAATAAATACATTGTAAATGGGCTGTGAGCAAACTCCTTGACATCCCATGACAAACTCACTCTGGATTTTAGGTCCAGAGAGGGAAGAACATAAATTCAGCATGTTATAGCAAGGTCTGAGGGCAAGACTATTATGTTACTTAATGTGCTTTAAGCCAAATATCTGAAGAGGAAAAGAAGAAGGGAATGCTGCTCTGCCTTGAGATTGCATATTTCTGCCTCATCTGAATGATGCTATTATATGTTAGGTGTCCTTGAATTAATAAAATGAAAACAGAGAAAATGAAAAAAAAAACCCAGGAGTTGTAATTCCCATGCAAGAATAACTTGACAGTTACAATAAAATAGATGATGTAGAAGTAGTATTGGAAATTTAAAAATAAAAAAACTTAGCTGATCTGAAGGGAGACTCACATCCACTGATTGAGATCATTGGCTGAGCCCCAGATAAAATGGGTGAAAAAAAAAGTTCACTCCCTTAACTGGGGATGGCAAATGTGTGCCCTTTCCAAGGCCAGCTCTCCAGGAGAAGTGGTAGGAACGATCGATGTGACCTTTATGAGAAAAGAAATCTGTGGTCAGCCAAGTTTCTGTCAGGCAAACCACAGAAAGGAGAGCTGCCATCAGCTACATGTGTCATTCTGGACCATTAGAGTCTCAAGGAAAATGAAAATTCCCATAAGCATCTAGACAGAAAAATATCTACCTTGCTGTATTTGAGATGCCATAACAAAATACCAAAGACTGGGCAGCTTAAACAACAGAAATTTCTCAGTCTGGAGATCGGAAATCTGAGATCAAGGTGACAGCAAGGTGGGTTTCATTCTGAGGCTTCTTCTCATGGCTCACTGGCAGCCACCCTCTCACTGTGTGCTCACATGATCTCTTCTTTGGGCACATGGGGAGATAGAGAGCAAGCCCTCTGGTGTCTCTTCTTATAAGGACACTGATCCTATCAGATTGGGGCCCCACTCTTATGATCTCATTTAACATTAATTACTCCCATAGAGGCTGCATTTCCAAATACAGTCACACTGGGAGTTATGGCTTCAAAGTACAATTTTGTGGCACACAGATATTCAGTCCATAACAGCCCATAAGCATCTAGATAGGAAAGACAAAAAATGGTTTTAAAGGAAAGAGAATCTTTTTGACCTCAGATTTCTCTGCAACATTAAATACCTGGAGGTAGTGGAGTCCTGTCTTCTGAAGAGGAAGAGAGAGACAGAGAGAGAGAGAGAGAAGGCAGTTATGTCTGTGCAAAATAGAAATGCAGTTGGTAGAGTGAAAAAAGTTAAGTAAGACAAGCCTGTGAAAATCAGGAGAAATAATAGAGATTAAATTAGAAACTAACAAATTTGGAAGGAGAAACATTAACATTATTTAGTATCTTTGAGCGTTGACCCTTTGAAGAACCCAATAAAAATATAAAACTTTAACAAATCTAATTAAGAGTAAATAGAAATAAAGAAAATTGGAAATAATAAAAGGGACATAACATATGCTGATAAAAGTAATTATAATTATGAGCTAATGTTATGTACAGTTATATGCTAATAAATTTCATCAACATGTAAAAATGTAATATTTAGTGAAAATTATAAATAAGGAAAAATAGCTCAAGAGAAAGTAAAATCCCAGAACACACCCATACCCATGGAAAAAATGGGAAAATTTCTGTCAACACACTGCCTTGGAAAGTACTTGTGTGCTTCATGACTTTACTGGTGAAATGTTTTCTGGACTTCATGGGACAACTTATATACTACAAAATCTACAGCAGAATATAGCAGAAAATAAAAGTTTATTCAACTTATTTTATGAAGAAATTATATTAACAGAATTTAACAAAAATAGCATGAAAATTGATTTTCTAGCATTTTCCAAAATATAGCAGTGGGAAGTCCTTTCTTAACATAATGGAAAAATGAGGAATCATATAAAGCCAAGTGGATAAGTGTACTTAAGTTTAAAATGCGAAATTTAGAGGAACTAAGATGGTGGAGTAGTAGGGGACTCTATGCTTGCCAAGTCCTATGAACACAGCTACATAAATATCACATCATTCTGAACACCCAAGAGATCAATCTGAAGACTGAAGGAACAAACTGAACAACTAGAGGAAGAAAAAAGCTCACAACATGGAAAGTAGGAGATGTAGAGTCATAATTTTGGAGGGGGGCGGAGAATAGGAGGTGCTGTGGAGGGGAGGGAGCTGGAACATGACTAGAGGAGAGAGAGTAGTACAAAGAGGATCACACAAGAAAAACTCTTCACCCAAACCATTAACTGGAAAAGTAAGAGGGGCTAATTATCCCAATATTTTTACAAGCAGCAGAGCTAAAGTCTAAAGCTTTGGAAGTCCATGCATCACCAGGATGGAGCTTGGTGGGTCCAGTGGTGCTTCTATGGAGAAGGAGGGCAGAGGCCTGGGAGCAGACAGTGTGGTCTGAGGATCCCTTGGGTCACACAGGGAGAAATAGTTTCCTTTCCAGGAGTGTATTTGGGTGAGGTGACACTGCCTCTCAGGGGACAAAAGAGCCTGTGGGGACAATTCCACTGCTGTGTTCATTAGCATAGGGCAGAGACACCTGATGAGGGCAGCTAACCTGGATGCCAGCTTTTTGCCACACTTTACTCTAAACTCCAAGCCCCTGTGCATTAGTGTGACTACCCTTCTGGGACAAACAAGCACTAGCCGCAGTAAGGGAAGGCCCTCCCCCAGAGGATCAGTGTGGGTCCACACTGCACCAATTCCCTTAAATTTGGATTTTTGAAACTCAGCTTGCATGCCTGAGATAAATCACAGAAGAACTGTGCCTCTGGATGGGCAGATGGCCCAGACACAAACAAGACAAAAGCAGGGATCTGAGGGATGCCTTGGCAACACAAGGGGAGATTGTTCTTCTGCGAGGACTTTCTGGATAGTGGTAGGCACAAACTGCCATCTCCAGGAATGAGAGAGTGAGCTGACACCATTTTTATTCTCTACCCATCAGCACTGCTAGACCTCAGTAAGCACCCACAGTGGAGTCCCGAGCTGCTTACACAAAACCCCACCTCCTTGCATTCTACAGGTGCTTCTTTACTAGGGCAAGTTGGCCTGAGAAATGGCACAGCAGGCCCCTCCCCTAGAAGACCAGCACAAAGCCCCCACTTGCACCAAGTCCACTGACCATAGAGTTCTGCAAAGCTTCAACTCTAGTGGAAATAGGATGTGGTTTCTTTTAACAGGTAGACCAAAGAATGCCTAGTTAAAACTCACCACAAACTGGACAAGGTCCAAACACTCTTCCCCACTGTATGCAAGGAGAAACTCTGCAGAGGACTGACTTGAGAGAATGAACAGCCAAAACACAACAGCACAGTGCACACAGCCTATGCCAGGAACACTTCTTGAAGCACCAGGCCCTGGACAGTATATGATGTCTTCTTCTTCTTTTTTTTTAATTTTTAAAAATTAAAAAAAAATTTACTTTTGAGAGAAAGAGACAAGCAGACTGTGAGTGAGGGAGGGGGAGAGAGAGATGGAGTCAGAATGTGAAGCATGCTCCTGGCATGGGACTCAAACCCACAAACCACAAGATCATGACTTGAGCCAAAGTTGGATACCTAACTGACTGAGCCACCCAGGTGCCCCAGTATATGATGTCTTCTTAATAAAGCCATTACTCTCAGAAACAGGAAACATAATTGGCTTTCCTACCACAGAGAAGACAGAACCTAGACTGGAGGAATGCATCCCAAAAGAAAGGACAAGAAAAAGTCACAGCCAGGATCTAATCAAAACAGATATAAGTAATATGCCTGATCCAGAATTTAAAACAACAATCATAAGGATATTAGCTGGGCTTGAGAAAAGCATTGAAGACATCAGGGAGTTCCTTATCACAGAGATAAAAGATGTAAAAGCTAGTCAGGCCAAAATAAAAAATGCTATATCTGAGATTCAAAACTGACAGAATGTAATGATCACAAGGATGGAAGAAGCAGAGGAATTAATAAATGATATAGAAAATAAGATTATGGAAAATAATGAAGCTGAAAAGAAGAGGGAAAGAAAAATATTGGATCGCAAATGTAGACTTGAGAAACTCAGCAATTCCATAAACCATAATAACATTCTATCATAGGGGTCGTAGAAGAAGAGCAGTGAAAAAGAGCTGAAGATATATTTGAACAAATTAACAGAAAACTTCCCTAAGCTGGGGAAGGAAACAGATATCCAAATCCAGGAGGCACAGAGAACTCACATCGAAATCAACAAATGGGTGCCTGGGTGGCTCAGTCAGTTAAATGTCTGACATTTGATTTTGGCTCAGGTCATGACCTCATGGTTTGTGAGTTTGAACCCCATGTCAGACTGTGAGCCATCAGCGCACAGCCTGATGCAGGGCTCTGTGCTGACAGCAAAGAGCTTAGGATTCTCTCTTCCCCTCTCTCCGCCTCTCTCTCTCACTCTCTCAAATTGAATAAACTTAAAAAAATTGAAAATCAACAAAAGGAAGCCAACACCAAGACATATCATGGTAAAATTTGCAAAACACAGGATAAGGAAAAAATCCTTAAAGCAGCAAGGGAAAAGAAATCCCTATTTTCAGGGGAAGACAAATAAGGTTAATAGCAGATCTATCCATAGAAACTTGGCAGGCCAGAAGGGAGGGGCATGATACATTCAACATGCACAATGAGAAAATAGGCAGCCAATAATATTTTATCCAGTGGGGCTGTCATTCAGAATAAGAGAGAAAGAGCTTCCCAGACAAAAATTAAAAGAGTTGGTGACCACTAAACCAAATCTGCAAGGAATATTAAATGGGACTCTTTGAGTAGGAAAGAAAGACCATAAGCAACAAAGACTACAAAGGAACAGAGAAAATCTCCATAAATAACAACTTTACAGGTAATACAATGACACTATTTAATACTACCAATAATCAGGGGCATCTGGGTGGCTCAGTCGGTTAAGTGTCGGCTCAGGTCATGATCTCATCATTCATGAGTTCGAGCCCCACCTCAGGCTCTGTGCTGACAGCTCAGAGCCCAGAGCCTGTTTCAGATTCTGTGTCTCCCTCTCTGTCTCTGCCCCTCCCCCTTCAAGCTCTGTCTCTCTCTCAGGAATAAATAAGCATTAAAAAAATACTATCAGTAATCATTCTGAGTGTAAATGGACTAAATGCTCCAATCAAAGGACGTAGGCTATCAGAATGGATTTTTTAAAAAGGACCCATCATATGCTGCTTTACAAGAGACTAATTTTAGACTTAAAGACACCTGCAGATTGAAAGTGAAGGGATGAAAACCATTTATCATGATAATGGAGATCAAAAGAAAGCTACAGTAGCCATACTTATACCAGACAAACTAGATTTTAAACAGAAGAATATAACAAGAGATGAAAAAAGGCACTATATCGTAATTAAGGAGTATATCCATCAAGAAGATCTAACAATTGTAAATATTTATGCCCCCAACTTAGAACACCCAAATATACAAATCAATTAATAAAAAACATAACTAAACTTATTGATAATAACACAATAGTAGTAGAGGAATTTAACACCCCGCTTATAACGATGGACAGATCATCTGAGCAGATAATCAACAAGGAGACAATGGCTTTGAATGACACACTGGACCAGATGGACTTAACAGATATATTCAGAACATTTCATACTAAAGCAGCAGAATGTACATTATTTTCAAATGTACATGGAACATTCTCCAGAATAGATCACACACTGGGTCACAAGTCAGGACCCAATAAATACAAAAAGATTGAGATCATACCATGCATATTTTCTGACCACAACACTATGAAACTTGAAGTCAATTACAAGAAAAAATTTAGAAAGACCACAAATACATGGAGATTAAAGAACACTCTACAAAAGAATTAAAGGGTTAACCAGGAAATCAAGGAAGAAATTTAAAAATACATGGGAGCAAATGAAAATGAAATCGTAACAGCCCAAAACTTTTGGAATGTAGCACAGCCCTATCTCAGGAAGCAAGAAAAATCTCAAATACACAACCTAACCTTACACCTAAAGGAGTCAGAAAAGGAACAGCAAATGGAGCCTAAAACCAGCAGAACAGAAATAATAAAGATTAGAGCAGAAATAAATGATATAAAAAAAAAAATCCCAGTAGATATATCAATGAACCTAGTGACTGGTTCTTTCAAAGAATTAATAAAACTCATAAACCCTTAGTAAGACTATCAAAAAGAAAAGAGAAAGAACCCAAATAAAATCACAAATGACAGAAGAGAGATCACAACCAACAACTCAAAAATACAAACAATTATAAGAGAATATTATAAAAAATTATATGCCAACAAATTGGGCAATCTGGACAAAATGGACAAATTCCTAGAAACTCACAAACTACCAAAACTGAAACAGGACAAAATAGAAAATGTGAACAGACCCCTAACCAGCAATGCAATTGAATCAGTAATAAAAAATCTCCCAGGAAACAAAAGTCCAGGGCCAGGTAGCTTCCCAAGGGAATTCCACCAACCATTTAAGGAAGACTTAATACCTATTCTCCTCAAACTATTCAAAAACAAAAAAAATGAAATGGAAGGAAAACTTCCAAACTCGTTCTATGAGGCCAGCATTGCCTTGATTCCAAATTCAGACAAAGACCCTACTAAAAAGGAGAGTTACAGACCAATATCTCTGATGAACATGGACACAAAATTTCTCAACAAGATACTAGCAAATTAAATCCAGCAGCACATTAAATTATTTATTCACCACAATCAAATGTAATTTATTCCGGGGTTGCAGGAGTGTTTCAATATTTGCAGACCTACAAACATGATATACCAAAATAATAAAAGAAAGGATAAGAACCATATGATCCTTTCAATTCCTGCAGAAAAAAAAATTTGACAAAATATAACATCCATTCTCAATAAAAACTCTCAACAAAGTAAGGATAGAAGGAATGTATCTCAAAATCATAAAGGCTACATACCAAACACTCATAACTAATACCATTCTCAATGGGGAAAAACTAAGAGATTTTCCTATATGGTCAGGAATAAGACAAGGATGTCCAATGTCATTGTTATTTAACATAGTACTCTAAGTGCTAGCCTCAGCAATCAGTCAACAAAAAGAAATAAAAGGCAACCAAATTGGCAAGAAATACAACCTTTACTGTTTGCAGACAACATGATACTCTATATAGAAAACCTGAAAGACTGCACCAAAAAGTGCTAGAACTGTTACACAAATTCAGTAAAGTCAAAGGATACAAAATCAACATACAGAAATCTGTTGCATGTCCATACACCAATAATGAAGCAGCAAAGAAAGAAACCAATGAATTTATCCCATTTATAATTGCACCAAAACCATAAGATAGCTAGAAATAAAGCTAACCAAAGAGGTACAAAGATCTATACTATGAAAACTATTGAACACTTATAAAAGAAATTGAAGATGACACACAAAAATGGAAAAACATTCATGCTTACGGATTGTAAGAACATTGTTAAAATGTCTACACTACCCAAAGCAATTTACATATTTAATGTACTCCTTATCAAAATACCACCAGTTTTTTTCACAAGCTACAACAAATAATCCTGAAATTTGTATGGAACCACAAAAGACCCCAAATAGTTAAAGCAATCTTGAAAAAGAAAAGCAAAGCTGGAAGCATCACAATTCCAGCTATATTCAAAGCTATGTATCCCAGCTATATTACAAAGCTGTAGTCATCAGAACAGTGTGGTACTAGCACAAAAAGAGACTACACAGATCAATGGAACAGAATAGAAACCCAGAAATGGACTCACAATTATATGGTCAACTAATTTTTGAAAAAGCAGGAAACCATAGAAAAGACAATCTCTTCAACAAATGGTGTTGGGAAAATTAGACAGCAACATGCAGAGGAATGAAACTGGACCACTTTCTTACATCATACAGAAGAATAAATTCAAAATGGATGAAAGATGTAAATGTGAGACAAGAAACCATCAAAATCCTTGAGTAAAACACAGTCTTTGACATAAGCCATAGCAACTTCTTACTAGACACATCACCAGAGGCAAGGGAAGCAAAAGCAAATATGAACTATTGGGACTTCATCAAGATAAAAATCTTCTGCACAGTGAAGGAAACAATCAATGATACTAAAAGACAACCTGTATGTAGAATGGGAGAAGATAGTTGCAAAAGACACATCTGATAAAGGGTTACTATCCAAAACCTATAAAAAACTTGTCAAACTCAACACTCCCCCCCAAAAATAATCCAGTTAAGAAAGACATAAATAGACATTTTTTTTCAAAGAAGATATCCAGATGGTTAACAGACACATGAAAAAATTCTTAACATCACTCATCATCAGGGAAGTACAAATCAAAACTATGATGAGATATCACTTCACACCTGTCAGAGTGGCTCAAATTAACAACACAGGAAACAACAGATGTTGGCAAGGATGTAGAGGAATGGGAACACTCTTATGCTATTGGTGAGAATGCGAACTGGTTGAAGCCACTCTGGAAAACAATATGGAGGTTCCTCAAAAAGTTAAACATAGAACTATCCTATAACCCAGCAATTGCACTACTAGGTATTTACCCAAAGGATACAAAAATACTAATTCAAAGTTGAACATGTACCCCAATATTTATAGCAGCATTATCAACAACAGCCAAATTATGGGAAGAGCCCAGATGTCCATCTACTGATGAATGGATAAAGAGGATGTGGCATACACACACACACACACACACACACACACACACACACACCCCACAATAGAAAAGAATGAAATCTTGCCTTTGGCAACAATGTGGATGGAGCTAGAATGTATTATGCTAATCAAAATAAGTTAGGCAGGCAAATATCATATAATTTCATTCATATGTGGAATTTAAGAAGCAAAACAGATGAGCAAAGGGAAGGAAAGAAAGAGAGAAGAAGGCAAACTATGAGAGACTGTTAAGTATAGAGAACAAACTGAGGGTTGATGGAGGGAGGACAGTAGGCAATGGGCTAAGTGGGTGATGCATATTAAAGAGGGCACTTGTGATCTGCACTGGGTGTTATATATGAGTGATGAATCACTAAATTATACTCCTGAATCCAATATTATACTGTATGCTAACTAACTAGAATTTAAATGAAAACTTGAAACAAAAAAAAGGTGAAACATATCAGAAAACACCATAGTAAAATTAGTAGGGAAACATGGGGTGGTGGTGCCTGGGTGGCTCAGTTGGGTAAGCATCCTTTAGCTCAGGTCATGATCTCTCCATTCGTGAGTTCAAGCCCACATCAGGCTCTATGCAAACAGCTCAAAGCCTGGAGCCTGTTTTGGATTTTGTCTCCCTCTCTCTCTCTGCTCCTCCTCTGCTTGCTCTCTCTCTCTCCCTCAAAACCAAATAAACATTTAATAATACAGCAAATGATAAGTTTTTTTATATAAAAATTTCTAATTATTAAAAATATATATAACTATAATAGAAAAGGTGCATTATGAGATAATCCATACAAGAAACACAAATAAGCATCAAGTATAGGATATTTTTAAGTGCCAAGAATTGCAAGTTAAAATCAGGATGTCTTATTTTTTGCCTTTTAAATTGGCAAAGATATAATGGTTCTCTGCTGTGGACAAAGCCATGCACTGATAATAGAAATATAAACCGATGCGTCATTTTTGGAGAATGACCTGACAACTTTTAGCAAGAGTTTTAAAGGTGTCCATGCCCTCTGTGATCTAGTAATTTTACTGTTATGAATCTATTCTAAATAAATAATAAAAATAAATAGAGAATGTCTGTCCTTCTCTAGCATAGCTTTGGGTTTTCTTCCTAATTCCTGGGTATTCCCATCCTCCTTCTGATTCTTCCTCCTCTACCTGATTCTAAATGCTGGGGAACCGAGGATCCCTAGCACTCCTTTTTGTTTCTTTATCCTAAGGGATCTATTACTGTCTCACAGTTTTAAAAACCATCTATACCCTGATGACTTCCAACTGTATGTATCCAGTCCCTGATTCTCCTCTGAGCTCCAGGCCTATTTATCTGACTACCTACCAATCTTCTCTACTTGAATATTTAATAAACATCTCCAACTTAACAGGTTCTGAGAATCAAACTCCTGGTCCCCTTCCCCAACCTGTCTCTCCTATGTCTTACCTTTTCAGTAAGTGGTATTGCAATTTACCCAACTGTTTAGACCAAAGGGCTACAGGTAATCACTGAGTCCTCTTCTGTGCACTCCCCTTCCAGGTAAATCATGAATACAGCCCCCCCCACCCCACCCCAATCTTCATGGAAGAACTTCTCCAAGCTCCCACCTGGGCTTTCTGCACCTACCCAAGCCAGTGCTCCCCAACCATACCACTCTGTCTGCAGCCACAGTGAGTTACTTAAAAACACACCAGATCTCAGGACTCCTAAGCTTCCTCAACACTTAGAATGAAATCTGAATTCATTTCATTGGCCCAAAAGAACTTTATTATGCAGTCTCCACTCACTTTACCAAGCTCATCCCATACCATGTTCTCTCTCACTCACCCTCTCCAACCACACTGTCCTATCATCATATCCTTTCAATGGCCCAAATCTATTCCCACCTCCGGGCATTTGCACTTGCCTAGAATAATCCTCCTCCAGATTTAGCAAGATGAACATTCTTAGCTCCTAGGTCCAAAGTGCTTCTCCCTTCTCCTCCTATTTCCATCACCCTCTAGTCCCTACCCTATTGTAGTTTTCATCATAACACTGACCACAACCTAAAATTGCTTATCTTATTCTTTATTGTCTGTCTCAGCTCCCTCAGTGTGGGATCATCTCCAACCACATTGTCCTCACTGCTGGGCTCCAGTGCCTGAAATTAATAGGTAGAAAATTCAACACTGTTGAATGAAATCAACAGTACTAAAAAATGAAACCTACATTAATGTCCCAAAATAGCACATTTTTAAATACAGAAATCATCACAAAGCCATTAAAATAATGTTTCAGAAAAAGGTTGAGGAGAAGAAAATTTCACTGCCATACAGATAAAGTGGAAAACCAAAAACCAGATGCAAAATTATATATTTTGGTAATCTCAATTTTGTGAATTTCTCTGCCCAGCAAAGTATTTAAAAGTAAATAAACGCACTAAAATGGTAACACTGGTTACATCTGTGCAGTAGAATAACTTACTACTTTTTACATTATTATTAACACTTTTGAATTTTTCAAATTTTACTAAAAGAAACTTGCATTGACTTTTTTGTTTTTAATTACATGCTATGAAGTGAGAAAGAAAAGGATTCCTTCCAGAAATGTGTTTTAAGCAAGTAGCCATCTAAATTGCAGCCTAATGCCCAGGGTACCACAGGAAATGGCCTGCTCTGGTGACTGTCTGGCTCTGACCAGAAGGAGGCGGGTGGGTGGGTGGGTAGAAAGAGCTCTAGGGATGGGGTCTGGGCATGGTGTCTGACCAAGAGACTGACCAAGAGGAAGGGGAACATGGGAAGCTGTCCACATTCTCACTATGGATCACAGCTCTTAAAGACTAGATTGTATTTTCAAATCACTGAACTAGGACAGGAAATACATTATGCATACTTGACAGATGAATGTGTGAATAGATCTGTGAATGAAAGAGTTAAAGACTAATGAGTAAATTTACTCTAGCCTGTAATAAAGAACAATCCAGAAAACAAGCAGTAGCAGAAAGCAGCAAATGCAACCCTGCACCCATTCCCAGTGAGGGTTGACCTTTGTCCTGCACAACTGGCATTTACACAAATGATGCCTTATCCACTGTGAACAGAGAGGCAACAAATGACTCTGACTTTTGCTAAAAGGTTAAAACCACATGAGCCTAGACCTGGAAACACAGAGGCCTTTTGTGTCAGGGAGGTACCTTCAGGAGCAGGGTGGGGAGGATGAGGGGAAAACGGAGGAAGGAGAAAAATGGAAGAAGAAGGGGCAGGAGAGGAAGAGCTGGGGACAGGAAGCCTAGGGGAGAGGAGAAGAGGCAGCTGGAGAAGGAGAAGGAAGGATGGGTTTAGGGTGGGGGCTGGAGTCTTGTGGTGACATGGTATCTCCCACCTCACTTTGCAGATGAGGCTATGCACGTACAGCTACGAAGAAGAAAAAGAGTCACATAGCTGCACAAGACAGAGCCAGGGTATGAACCAACAAGCCCAAAGGTGTGAAGGAAAATGGAGATGAAGCATCTGCTGGGGACAGGAAGAACTGATCTGACAGGGCATGGCCAGGAAAGTCATGACGTAACAGCATACGGTATGCAGTTGGGCAGCCCTACAGGCCTCAGGTATTTGTGAATGAATGGTTGAAGTTTTTGGTTTCTAGATCCTGACCATGCACTGCCACAGAAACTCGCCATTTGAAAGATACTCTGCCACATACCTAAATGTCATTATCCCCAAAACACCAAGCTAGCCAGCTAGGACTTTGGAAAGTACAGAACAACTGAGCTTGCTGTTTTGATGAAACTCTGTTTGACAGAAAAACAAGCCTCCTTCGGTAGTATGTATAGAACAGATGATAGGATTCATGAATACGCATCAAGTCCTCTTTCTAGAGACAATTGCCACAGCAGTTATTGGAGAATAGGCAGATAGGAAGGCAGCTTATCTCTTATGTCCTTCTCCCTCCCTGCAGGAAGTTTATGGAAGACTAGGATCATTTCCTGTATCTCTAGGACCTGGTCCTTAGCACTAGGGAGGTCCACAGAGATCCTCTGGTCTCTGTCATGTTCCTTAACCCGTCTCACTGTGGTCAGAGTAGAAAACAGAGCCCAGAGGGAAGAAGGGGCTTGCCCAAGGTTACACAGCAGTTGCTGTAGGCCCAAGCCCGCTGCTACCAGGCCAGTTGGCTCCCACATTGAAGACCCCTGGGAGGACACCAAAGTAGATCAGAATCTGGGCAGGAACAAGCCCTTAGCACAGGTGAGTAGGCATTCAAAAGCCCCTACCCCCCACTCCCCACCCCCAGAAATGGCATCCACAGTGAAGAGCCAGGAAGAGAACTCCACAGGGAGAACTTTGATGGGGCTTCCCTTTGGCTCCTGCCTCTGCCCCTTTGAAGTCCAGCTCCTTCAGGGTGTCTGCATTTTTTTTTCCATGGAAAAGGTAAGGTCTGACCAATGTAAGCACACTAAGGTTATGAGTGTGTGTCACTCTTTCCAGGTTAAGTTATGCCTTTTGAGCAGAGGAGGACAAAGCAGGAATAATGGGATTAGGATCAAGTGTTCCACAGACCACCCAATCTGCACCACCAGCCTATCAGGGAATGATCTTGCCCAAAGCCTGAGAGGCCATGGTGACAAACATTCCCCCAATCTGACTCTTAATGTAACCTCCATATTTCAGTCAAAAGGAGTGAGGCAGGAGGGCCCCCAAGTCCAAGTGCACTAGATATTTTCCAAAGAAGTTCAGGCAATGCTCAGACATTCGGATCCAGTGGATCTCAGCATCTATTGCCCTGTGCTCTGAAGTCTGTGGAGAGTGCTGGGCAGGGCTGGTTTGGCTATCAGGTACTCACTTTTCATGCTTCTCACACTGAAGAGGCAGGGTAGAGTGGTTCCTTTGAAAGGCTGGGCACATATGAGGTGCTAGGAGCAGCAAACCCCATTTCATTCTTCTTTTGAAGGGGTCTGAGATAACTGACTGGCTGAAAAGCTGAATCATGCTGAGCACAAGGGCCACTCTTTTGCTGTGAATTGGAAATCCAAGCTCACTTTGCTGGAGCAAATGGCATTCTGCAAGCCCAAGGCTGGAAGAAGCCACCTGGAGTTTAGAGGCATTTAGGAGCCAGAGTGGACATGTGACTGGCACTTATGTAAACCTGCTTGCCACCAGGGCACCCACAGACCTAGGTGCAAACCACTAGGTCTTCCCTTTGTGGATAATTTGTCAACTCTCTGAACCTCAGTTTCCTCTTCTGTGAAATGGAAGTTAAAAATATCTACATTACAAGGTCGTTGAAGGGATTAAATGTGATAATGACACAAACTGTCTTGGAGTACTTTCTGTAAATGGGCAGCTCTCAGCATACAAAGATAAGAAGCACTCAAGAAACTCAGAAACTTGTGGAGAAGACACATCTCCAGATAAACATCATAAAACAAGGTGCAGACCAGAGTGGTGGGATCATTAAGGAGAGGCAAAAGGAGTGGAAGGCAGCTCCCCAAAGGAGGTGGCTTTTTCACAGCCTTCAAGAATAAGTAAGATTTCCATGAGGACAAATGAAAGAGACATTTCAGACCCAGGGAGTATCATGGGCACTCAAATTGTGGCCTCTTACGTACCTGTCACGTTTGTTTTTGCAGAGCTTCAATTGGGGACAAGACCAAGTAAGATAGACAAAATAATCATCCCAACACAGAGTTTAAGGAGGCCTGTGCATTCTTGAGCAAATGACCCTTAAGAGAAAATGTAGGTGTCAGTCAGGTGAGGGTATAAAAATGTGCAAAGGGAAGTAGTTAAACATCAAAGTGAGTTAACAAATACATTGAATCTTCCTACCCAAGAGCTCACTGCAGGGCTGGACAGGAAGCAGCAGCCCAGTAAGTGGGTGGTTCCTGACTTTCTCTGGACATCCACACACCATGCATTTGAAGAATTCCTTGGTTATCAGTATTATGCCTGTAGTTCCTAAGAGCCCTGGGAGCATCCCCCAGCCTACTAATTTTCCCCCAGCAGGCTAGCTTGAAAACTCACCAAGAAAACCGTCTCTGTTTTTATTTTAATTCTCCTTCATAGGATTATATCTGAGATGAAGTAGCCCTTTCCTTCTGAAATAGAGAAGAAAATGCCCTCAGGACCATGTGAGTGTATGCCCCTTTGAGGTGCGGTGCAGGGGTTCCACCCTGGGGCCAAGGGCCTTGCTTAGCCGTATGTGTGCTCCACACAATCTCATATGGTGCTAGAATAGTGTGGAGAACTTCCCTAGCTCTTGCAGGATGAATTAGGGACTAGTTGATGGGAGTCTGACAGAGTGCAGTACTCCAGAGAACCATAGAATATGTGCCCCAGGATTATTACAGCAGGGCTCCCTGCTGTTGGCTAACTTGAAGGACACACAAGACAGCACTTCCTAAACTTTAATATGCCTAGAAATCACTCAGTATTTGCCAAATGCAGATTCTGGTTCAATAGATCTAATGTGGACCCAAGGTTCTGCTCTTCTAACAAGATCCCATGTGATGCTAGGGATGGTCAGTCACGTAGCAGTTACTGAGCCAAGTGTTAGACTTCATTCTCTGCATAGCTGGGAGCAAAATAGGCAAAGACCCTTGCCTTCTAGGAGTTTCCCTTAGATTTGAGGAAGACAACAATAAACAAGTAAACAAATAAGTCAACAAGACAACATCACAGAGTGATAAGATCCTTGGAGGAAGAAACAAAACAAAACAGGGGGAGTGACTGAGAAGGACTTAGGTGAAAATGGTGGCGGTACTTTAAGCTGGTTGGTAAGGGAACGCTGCCCTGAAGAGGCAATTAAAGAAAGGAGAGGAAGCCCCCTGGGAGACCTCGTCAGAGAGCATTACAGGAGAGAGATAGCAAGTGCAAGGGCCCTGCACTGTGCATAAGCTGAGGTCACTCAAGAAGCACAAACTTAGATTCCACCCTGTCTCTTTGGTTGTGGGCTTCTGTTAGTGGGGTTCAACTATCAAAGCCCCTGACCTGCCAGGGCTTAGAACTCAACACCTTTCAAGGGTCCTTGGGAAACTATGCCTGAAAAGTTCTTTCTCAAAATCTTTCATTGCACAGTTGCATTTTTCTACTGGTCTTGGAAACCCAGGATCACTTTTCCAAGGGAGTTGGGTGGAGGGAGGGCTTGGCAATGACTCAATGATAAAGAATGGCTGAAATAGTCTGATCCAATTAGGGAAATTGGATGTAAATTTTGCAAAACCCTAGAGAAATTAGTCTTGGCTCTAATTCATATTGAAAAGTGGTACCCATTGATATGGGGCTGGAAGAACATTGTCCATGGAGTGTTATGTCAATTGGTGAGAATTAGATTAAGAAGGGATGCATATATATATATATATATATATATATATATATATATATATATAATGGCTTAAAGCAAATGATGGTGATCAATAAGCCAAACCTGTGATACAGTTGCCCATTTCTTTACTTACTCTACTGCCTTGGGTTCCTCAACCAGTCACCCTAATGACATTCTCCAGCCCAGCGTTTTATCACCTTTTACCAGGCATGCAGTTGGTATTGTAATCTGGAATCTGTTTGGACTTTTGCCACCTCCTGCTTCTTGCAGGTTTTCCCTGACACATCTGTGACACACCACCTATGCTTGTGGGACACTTTTTGTTTTGACCACTATACCAAAGTATGACCTGACAGGTCCCAGAGTCAGTTGTACTGGGCATTTTTCTCTCAGCTTGAGAGCTTCTCTGTCACCATTGCACAGGGCTTTTGCAGGAACCTATTTGGCCATTTTGCTGCACATACAATCTGGAAGTGTGAGGGAGCTAACACCTTGAGATAGCCCTTGACCAATGAGGGATGGGGCTAGTGGACAAATATGCCTCTCTTCTGCCTTTTGGGCATGAAATTATGAGCTGAATTCTACATGGCTCCTCAAAGGGTCCCAGCAGGACTGAGCCCAATTAGTGGTAATCAACTCAGGAAGGCACTGTATATTGACTTTCCTTCCTTTATCTACTCTTCTCAGTGCCCCACTTCTGTTCCCTGAAATCACTTCCAAAAACCAACTTCCTGCACAAAATCCCTTGTCCTAGGCTCTGCTTTCTGGAAGGAGTCAAAACTCTAAGACAGAAAGACCTGCCAACCAACAGTAACCTATCCTTGTCACATGTAATCCTACCCCACTCATGGCAAGACTGGAATTTTACTGCCCTGTCTCCTTCATGGGTGGTCACAGGCAGGGGGAGGAGTTAGCTCAGGAACAGGGCCATCTGCCTCACCCTTATCTGGGAGTTAACCTGGCAGGTCATTATGGATGGATCTTCCAAGTGGAGAAATAGATCCTGAGCTGCAGATACATGATAGTCTCTCTGAGGTCTCGTCTCAGAACTTTGGACTTTGGAAAAAGCAGTCCCCTAATGCTCAGCTACAAACCCTTGGTGGTCATGCTACAGGCCTACCCAAGACCTCTCTCATATGGTGTCAAAGACAAAGGGTGTGTGTTCTCCCAGCATCTCCCATTCCCCAAACACCCTCCAACATGCTTCTGAGAAGAAGGAATACAGAGGCCATACATGATGAACGAAATAAAAATAAGGCAATGGCCTTGGAGAACTGGTTGAGTCAAGGATGAGGCAGAGAAAATACAAGAAAGGCCTAATGTATCATGTAGGACCAGACAGCAATGAATGTTGAAAGCAAACAAACAAAAAATAACAACAAAACTAAGTGTGTGTGTGTGTGTGTGTGTGTGTGTGTGTGCATTTCAAAGGACACAAGCCAAATTGAAAGAGCTCCCAATGGCCAACATTAGAACAACTTGAGCAAAATAAATAACTAAAGTATTAAATTATAACCCAAAGAACAATATAAATATCCATGAGACCATACTGATAAACAAATGAGTAAATCAATAAATGATGGAGAAGCAGCGCTCTTCCTTACAGAAGAATTCCAATTAATAAATATAGAAGGAGTGAGGGAAATAGAAAATCATCAATAGTGCACCAGAGTAATAATTGCCATAGCCAAGATCTGCTGATGGATATTAAAATGAACGGATGAAAATTTAAGCAGAAACAAGATATTTACACAGTCTCCAAATATCTACCCTCAAACACTTAGTAATTTCAAAGAAAAAAAATTACAGCACAGAATCCTGGTAGATACCATCTTAGTGATGTGATGAAGGAATAAGCAGTAATAGACATCATCATCACGAACCCACAGTGCAATGCACTGAGAAGGAAGGGCACGCCATTTCCATGGGATCCTCTTCAATAAACCATAACCTAAATCTACTAAGTAGAAATCATCAGACACACCCAAATTGGGGGGACTTTCTACAAAATAACTTACTTGTCTACTTCAAAACTGTCAAAGCCAAGAGAGACAAGGAAAGAATGAATAACTGCCGCAGATTGAAGGAGACTGAGGGAAAAGGATGTCAAAATAAAGTGTGAGAGCCTGTATTATTGGAACAGAAAGATTGTCAGAAGAAAAACTGGGGAAATCTGAATAAATCATGTACTTTGGTTACCAGTAAGTACTGCACCTAGGTTACCATCTTGGTTTTGATAGTCTATGACCATGTAAAGAGTTACCCCAAAGAGAAGCTGGGTGAAGGATCTAGAGAAACTCTATACACTCCTTTTTCAACTCTTTGGTAAATTTAAAATTATCTCAATATTTTAAAAAAGTGTATCAACTGTCAAAAAATTAAGAAAATAAAGGAGCATGGGGAAAAAAATAAAGAAAAGGAGCAGGGGAGAAATGTAACATAAACATGGACAGCTATGCTTGCCATTCCACTTGGGAAGCCTTAAGGTAAGAGAGTGAATCTGCTGCCCCTCCATTGTCTTGTGTGACAACCTTATATGTGGCCCTGAAACAAAAGCCAATTATTTCATTTATTGCCCCAAAGAAAGAATAGCAAACAGTTCAGTCAAAGAAGAAAATCCAATTGTCTGGATGAACTGAGAAGGTATCCAACAAGGCATCTGTCTAAGGGATTTTCAAGCCATGTTGACCAATGCCCCACATACTGAATTGAGCTCCACAGTATCTCTGGGGGTTTCCTTTCTTTCTCCAATATTTTATTCCTATTTGGGACAAGACACTGCAGACTGCAGAGTGAGATTGGAGTTCTACTTCTATGTGCCCTCAAGATCCAAGGTCAAAAGTTACTAAACCAGCAGCCTTTGTTTCTGTGGCCAAACTCCCAAATTAAAACTGAGGCTAACATGGACTTACAACACATAAGAGTTTCCTTGGTAGCATTATAGGGTACACGGCACATGTGCCAGAGCCCAGGGGAATTGGAAGCTGGCAGGGCCCAGGCAGCATCAACAGCACCAGAAACTCTGACACCTTGTGGACTGTCACCTACATGAGGGTCCCTCATCTGTTAGAAAGCAAAGCCATCATTGTGACAAATCAGCCTGCCTTCTGCCTGTGCCACTTAGCTGACCATATGGTTTAAGGAGGAAGCATGTAATCTCTCCTTCCAGCCCAGTCAGTCTTATTGCGGGCACAAGACTGGGTGACAGCAGCAGCTGGTCCCTTCCATGGCACAGAAGAGCCATGTGCATGCTGACTAGGAGGCCAGAGGGAGTATGCTGGAGAAGAAAGCTGACAGGTGGGCTTTTCTTAGTCCATCAGTGCCCAGCAAGCCACACTCCTCCCTGACACCCTGCAGCCAGGGCCTCTCCAGAGCATATGTTTGTCAGTGGGAAGATTTCTCCTTGGTCATGGAATTTGTACCTGACATTTAAGTTTTCCTCTGTCCTTGGTGAGCATCAAGAGATTTCTTATAACTCCATTACTTGAATCAAAAGGGGGAAAAATAGAGTAGTTCCTAAAAAACCATGGGTGTGAAGATTTATCTGTAAGTTGATTCACAATAAGAAAATAACTAACTAAAAAGACACTGGTATCATAATGTGCAACACACATTTGTTGTTGGCTTCCCAGTATCCATTTCCCCTGTTCAGAAAATAGGACTGGAATTCAAAGATAATTCTGGGTACAATGGTTTCCATGTGATTGATTGATTTTAGAGAGATAAAGACAGTGTGAATGGGGGAGAGGGACAGAGAGCGAGAGAGAGAGAGAGAGAGAGAGAGAGAGGATCCCAGGCAGGCTCCATGCTCAGTATGGAGCCCAACTTGGGGCCAGCCAGGCATCCCTGGTTTCCATGTGATTTAAAAAAACACCCTCAATTACAGGGATCCCTAATGGCTATCACTTCTTAATTCACAGATGAGCATGTGACCCAACCTTGTCTGGTAAGAGGAAATCCAGGACTTTTCTCCAGAAATGGTGGGACATAGTCTCTTTTTTCACTGACTTTTGCACCATGGGATTTGAGACCATCAAAATCATCCTGCAGGCATAAAAAGAGCAGCTGATATGAAGACAAATTGACCCAATGAGAGAATCTCAGGGAATTTTGAATCTCTGAATCAAACTACACCTAAAGCCAGCTCAACTTCTGGATTTATTATATACATTAGTTTGGTTTTTTAGGCCAGTTTAGGTTGGGTTTTCTGTTTCTTGTGACTGAAAGAACTGTAAATCCATACAGTGGACTATAATGCAGTTTCCCTATGGATTATTACTGAATGGTAAAATCATGATGTTGTTTTACAATTTCCTTTTCATGCTCTAAATTCCCTGGTTTCTCTCTAATAGGTATAGATTACATTTTAGAAAGAAAAATAAAGGTATTTCTAACTTTTAAATGATATTACTTTAAAAAATAAACTTATCTTCTGTACTTCAAGCCCAAGAGAAGTTCCCACCTATATGTTTTATTAGCTTTAATCTGTATGAATCCTGCCTGCCAGGGCGCAGCACACCTTTCTCTGGAAATTATAGCTTTATGTATTAATCATGCCTTTTCATTTTCTGCATTTCTAATGCTTTGATATCTGGGGTCTTGTGGACCTTGGAGAGACTTCCAAGCCTAGCCAATTCTTAGAGATAGTAAATTAGGGCAGCTTTCATATGCAAACTAACCAATCCAGTTACCCTATGCCCCTACTTCCTCCTTTATCAGGCTGTCCCACTCTGGGCCACTATCATCACCAGAGTCAGGCACCAGACAACTAGAAACAGCCTCTATGCCCCAGAGCTTCCTGAAATTATTCAAATCTACCAATCCTAAATCTGCTTATCCTGCCTTGCCTTTCCTGTGGAAACCAAAATAAAGGCTCCTGCCTGTGTTTTCCCTTCACTCACTCTACTTCCTGATCCACTCTGGTGCCTACCTGGGAGGCCCTGTGTGGTGTGGTGTACCACCACCTCTTGGGAACTATAACAAACCATCTTTTCAATGGCAATCATCTCCTGATCTGTTGACCTCATCATACCTAAATAATAATAAAACATTTTAAAATGATTTGCTCACCCATTATTTGCCACACACTCAGCAGCATACTCAGACAAATCCAATAAACTGTTAGTGGCACATGGCTACATGCTCAACCATGGATGCTTCCTTTGAAACTTCAGTTGCAGGGGAAATTATAGATCTGCTTAGGTTCTTCCTCTACTTTTTTCTAACTGGAATAATACTAAGCAAACAATAGGAACTTAACCAATGCACACTGGTTGTTTGATGAAGCACATTGATCAGGCTATGCAAAAGCCATAATCACTATATACCTATGGCTAGGAGGGACCTTCAGGGCTTCTATATCAGAATTTAAGGAGTACTTCTCCCAGGAGACATTATGAAGGTGTATTTTATTGGGGGTTCTCAGAAGCAGACCCACTTTGTATGCAAAGTGGTTTATTAGAGTGACCAGTAAGGAAGTGAGGTGTGATAGGGAAGGAAACAAGCCAAAAAAAGGGTGTTTTAATGAGCAAGTGGGGCTCTACCCACTGAAGACCTCTGACAGACAGTATAGGGCCATGGTCGTCAAACTGCAGCACATCAGAATCACCTAGATGGATTGTTAGAACAGAATTTGAGCTGAACCCTCAGAGTTCCTGATTCAGTGGGCTCCCAGGTGACACTGATGTTGCTGGTCCCAGGATCAGACTTGGAAGTTGCCCCCAACCTCCATTCCCAAGAAGCTGGGATATTCATCACCCACTTGCCTTTAATCATTGGCTGAGGGCAGCATCCAGGAGCAGTGATTGCCCAGCACATGTGGCCTGATTCTGTGTAGGTGGAGAGAAGGTCATCGAGGCAGAGCATTGAACACTTGTAGTGGGACACCAAGCATACACAGGGACAGTTACTACTGAGGAGTGTGTGCGGGGCACTGACAGGGTCTGACAGCATCTTACCCCAAGATTTCTGTGGTCAAAGGAGATAAAGAACAGTCCCCTCCCCGACCCCACCTACATCCCTTCTTAGAAAGTCACAAGTGTTCACCAGCATAGTAAAGATTCTGAGAAGCTCTGAAATAAAGAAATCTGTTTATCTCAATTTCCCCAAATTTCTTTGAATTTCTTTTGAAATAAAATAGTTTTGGAATTGCTATTTTAGAGCAAGGTTTGGAAATTAAGACCCATGGGAATAATGTGGCAGGCCGCCTATTTGTGTAAGTTTCTCTGGAGCACAGACAAACCAATCACTTACTGGCTGTCTGCAGCTGTCTTTGCATTGCAACACCTAAGTTGAATAGTTGTGACAGAGCTCATACAGCTAACAAGCCCAAAGCATTTATGATCTGGCCCTTGGCAGGAAAGGTTAACAGAGCCCTGTTCCAGTCCAACCCCACCCTATCCATTCTACAGACTGTGAAACTGATGGAGAGGGAAAGTGTCTTGCCTAAGGCCAGTGATCAGATCATGACAATGCTCCTGATTCTTATGCTTTTTCTTTCCAAGAGCCCCTTACACTTCTCACAATTCTGCATCAGAGTCTCCCTTTATCTCCTGTTCACTATTCTCTTGGCTTGCTAATGTGAGTGATGATGGATTCTCCAGATGACATCCTTGTACTTCTAATTAAAGATTCCCCTATATGCCACTGGTCCACCCACTCATCAAGGCTTTCAGGTGGGCTAGGCCCACTTTAGGCATTGAGATATCACAAGAAGCAAGACTGGCATGGTTCTGTCTTGTTTGAAGTCTTGTCAAGCAAAGAAAATTTTTTTGTTTTTATTTTTGTTTTTTAAAGCGTGTATTGTCTATGCTGAGTGTTTTGGAGACAATGATACAAGTAAGAGAGAGGTTGGGGAGGCTGGTTGGGATTGGATGTCCATAAGAACCCTCTGTAATGAGTAACATTGTAGCTAAGATATGAATTATGAAGACAAGACACTGTGAGAAGACCTCAGGGAAAAGTATCCCAGGTGGAAGAAGGGCAAGTTCAATGGCTTATGATGGGAGCATGCTATGGCCAGAGCCTGGTGGGAGAGGACAGAGGTAGCATTGGAGGCAGAGACCAGATTAAGGTATGGCCTTAATCAGGCCATGATCAGGAATTTGATCTTATTCCAAGCAAGAGGAGAAGCTTGTGACTCTGGGAACAGTTCCCAGGAAACAAGTTCTGAAATCCTGATCTAGGCTTCTCCATGGACACTTCTGTCAACAAAGGCCTAGATTATACAGGAAAAGATATGAGTTTGGGCCTGGAAGACACCCTGGTGATGGTTTAAACATGTAGACATCAATACCATAGATGAAGCAACATGTGCTGTCCTTAGCATGTCACTATGTCTCAGGGTGCCTGGTCAGTCCCAGTATGCACATATTGCCCTAACATTGATGACTAAGAGTGCCCCCTTCCACTCCTAGCAGTGTTTCCATTTGAATAATAAATTATACCATCACCCTAATTATACCACTTGCTTCTGTGTAATTTAAGCCTTGACTCATGAAGTCCATTACTCTTGAGTTGATAATTTATTTTACCTTGAAATATAAATTTCTTGCGATTAATAGGAACCATCATACATTTATGTCTTGTTTCTCCCACGGCCCTCTAACTACCCAGAGGACAGAACATGCATGTGCATCAGTCCATTTATATAAAGAACATTTGACAGATGTAACATGAAAATAGCACAAAGACTTCAGGAAGTTACTGCTTGAAAGTTAGGTCATTTGGTCTTCACAGCAAAACTTTTGGGAGAGTCTAGAGTCATTTCCCTTTTATGGACAGAAAAAGGAAGGTGACCAGCCAAGATTTCATGGCCCATAAGTGTGATAATTAGAACTTGAACTTCATCAGGCCCAGCCCCACACCCAGGCATCCTTCTATACCACCCCCTACAGCTTAAGACTGGCTGATCTCTGTTTTAGGGCAAGTACTGACAGCCTAGTAAGACAGAGAAAACACAATAACCTTTCCTGTCTGGACTTTGCAAATATAAAGTGCTTTGTAACAGCTGAATAATAACAGCCGTCCGTGTTGGCGGGTGATCAGGATTTGGCTAGGGCTGTTGATGGTGCAGAGATTTTTATAACTATTCTCCTAATATATGCCAGGTCAGATATAATACCCTATAATGTCAGAGCTTATCAGTCTTGCTCAAAGTAGGCATACATGGCACACACCACCAGGCACTCTTGGCACATGTTCAGACTCAAGCTGTCAGGGCTTTCTGAACACCAGCCCCATAGGCAGGTATACACGGAAGGTGCTAGTCTCCCCAGGGACTCATTGGTGAGCTGAGGGAGTCCCACTTGAGGCCTTCACCAGAACCATGTAGCTTCAGGGTGGTTTTTAAGATAATTTGCCACCTTGTCAGGGACAGAGCAATGGCTCCTGGGGAATCTGCCCCGCTTCCTTCAGGCTGAGGCCTTCTTCCCTCCAGAGACAGGCCCAGAGTTGCTGTCAAACCTGGTTCTTGTCCCAGTTCAGACTCAAGCCATCTGGACAATGGGTAGGTCCCCAAGAGCTGGATGCAAATACTGCCAAGGACGACTTCTCAGTCCCTCTGAGGCTCTTACTCCTCCCCTGCAAGCCTTGGTGGTGGTGACACCTTGCAGGACTGCTTATATAGAAGAGATAGCCAGAGGTTTGCACACAGCAGGTGTTCACAATAGGTGGGCCACTCTCATTAGCATTGACATTTTCACCACAACCATCCCTGCTTAGAGGCTCTAGTTCCAAAATGGCAGAAGGTGAACATGGACAAGATCACCTGCCAACACAGCTGTCTTTGGCATCTTTATTCTGGGCCCCAGGGGAAAATGGGACCCCACTCAGAGACAGCAAAGCAGGAGTACTAATTCACTTCCTGTAAAATGCTCCCCTGGCCTATCACTTTTTCTATTTTTGTGCATGCTGCAATTAGTCTGTATGAAATGTAAATGACATTCCAGCCTCCTCTTCCCCTCCCCACTGCCCCACAGCTCTGAGCAAGAGCTATTAATGCGGATGGGAGCACACATCTAAGGATAGTCTTTCAATTCTTCCTTCCTCCCTTCCTTCCCTTCTTCCTTTCTTTTCTTTCTTTCCTTTTTATTAGGGAAATATTCTCTCTCAAAAGTAGAGAAAATAACATGATAAGCCCTCATTTTCAACAATTATCAGCACTTTCCATTCTTTTTTTTCATCTGTCCCATACACATACATTTGTTAAGACAAATTGCCAACATCATATCATTTCACCCACTTCATCCTTGTTAGTGTACCAGGAAGAGTAGGGGAGTGTGGAGAAGGCTGCTCAGGGTTCCTGGAATGGCACCTGAGCCCAGGGCCTCAGAAATTGCAATTTTACACACATCCCACAGCAAGAAGGAGCAATTGGCAAGGGGCAGGGAGAATTAGGGATAGATCTGGAGGAAGCTACATTGGAATCTGCCTTGGAATCTAAGAATACAAGTTTCAAAGACATGGTGATTCTTCAGGTTTAAAAGCACATAAGTATTTCTGAGAACAGTTGGGGTCTTATGCCCCAACACAAATATAGAGAATGTCATGGAGCCCTGGAAATGCCCGGGTGTCTGGAGGTACATCCACAATCCACACTAGGACCCATAAACTGGGAGATAACATGACTATCCCCTGCGACTCTCAAGCAGCAGACTCTGGCATCACCAGAAAATGAGCAAGAAGCTAGAAGAAACCACTGGCTCAGCCTCCCTTCTCCCAGCTCTCATCCTGCCAAATGTAGACCCAGCTACCTCTTTCCATAGAAGCACTCTTGCAGGAAAAACAAATTAAGGGAATGCTTGGTACACTGGGAGAGAAGTAGCCAGCTTCAAAAAGCCAGCTGCAAAAAAACCTGGCCAAAATAAAAAATGTATCTTCACATCAAGAAAACAAAGTGTGCCCATTTTAAAGATGAGAAGATAAGATTCAGAGAAGAAATTTACTCAGGACAATAGCTAGCAAATGGTAGAGGCAGATTTAATATCTCTCTCTTTTCATCCTTTCTTCCTAGCTCAAGGTTAGCTCCCAGAATTGAGAGATGTATTTCTGGTACAAAACATTTTTGGGTGACTGATTCACTAATCAGCTTGGTTTGGGTTTCATAAAAGGCAGTGATAAGAACACTGAGTCAGTACTTCTTTCCAGTTTCCAGCCTACAGAGAAGAAGAAAATGCAAAAAGCTCAGATATGCAAATGAACATTTGGACTGATTTCCTCTGGAGTTTTGGCCTCCAGGAGAATTCTTTATTCCCTGCAGAAATGCATTCTTGTTTCTGCTTAACTGGTGAAAAGGGAGGAAATATCTTTCCCAGATGACCAAACCTAGGAATGGAAGTCTTCAAGGAAAATGCACTTTTCCTTTTTCCAAATGTTTGCTAAACAAGGATAATGTAGGCTAAATAAATGTTACACTCACCCAAAGAAATGGAGAAAAAGAATTCCCAAGATTCCAATCATGAGAGTAAATGAGTCTCTTCTACATTCATTGCTCACATTTCTTCCACCCAGGCCCATATTTTAAGCAAGGTCTAGGATGACCTCAGGAGTATTCAAGGATATGAGTAGGAAAGTGGGCAGCAGCCTCTCCTCTAAGATAGAAAAGTCGACTGTAATACACTAAAGCATGTGTCTTAGACATGACACCCTGTGCTGGCCTCGGAGAGGAGAGGGGGAACACAAGCCCTATAACCCTTAACCATGGCCTTGGGCCCCAAGAAGGACTAAGATACATACCTAAAGGCAATGAGGTATTGCCCAGGTGTGCTCAGGGAAGACGGGCTGGGAGCTCTTCATGCTGCCTTCTAGGGAAATTCCTAATACTCTGAGTGTCCCAGACCCCTATGGGACCCTTTTTTCCTAAATGAAAAGCACAGTTCACCACTTTCTTATACCATACACAAAAATAAATCCACCACAGATTAAAGACCTAAATATGAGACCTAAAACCATAAATATCCTAGAAGAGAACACAGGCAGTAAATTCTTTGACATGGGTCAAATTTTCCCTAGATGTCTCCTGAGGCAAAGAAAACAAAAGCAAAAATAAACGATTTGCACTACATTAAAATAGAAAGCTTCTGCACAGCAAAGGAAATAATCAGCAAAACTAAATATCCAATAAAGGGTTAGTATCCAAAATATATAAAGAACTTAAAAAACTCAACATCTAGAGGCACCTGGGTGGTTCAGTCAGTTAAGCATCCAAATTCACCTCAGGTCATGATCTCGCAGTTTGTGGGTTAGAGCCTTGCGTTGGGGTCTTCACTGACCGTTCAGAGCCTGCTTTGGATTCTGTGTTCCCCTTTACCCTTTCTGTCCATCCTCTGCTTGTTCTCTCTCTCTCAAAAATAAATAAACAAATTTAACAACAACAACAAAAAAATCCTCAACATCTAAAAACCAAATAATCCAATTTATTTATTTACTTAAAAATTGTTTTAATGTTTATTTATTTTTGAGAGAGAGACAGAGTGAGAACGGGGGGAGGGCAGGGAAAGAGGGAGGCAGAGAATCCAAAGCAGGCTTCAGGCTCTGAGTTGTCAGCACAGAGCCCAATGCAGGGCTTGAACGCATGAACCATGAAATCATGACGTAAGTCGAAGTCAGACGTTTAACCAACTGAGCCACCCAGGTGTGCCCCCAAATAATCCAATTAAAAAATAGGTAGAAGATGAACAAATATTTCTCCAAAGGAGACATTGAGATGACCAACAGATACATGAAAAGATGTTCATCATCACTTACCATCAGGGAAATGCAAATCAAAACTACAATGAGATATCATCTCACCTGTCAAAATGGCTAAAATCAACAATACAAGAAATGACAGGTATTGGCAAGGATGTGAAGAAAAGGGAACAGTTATGCATTGTTGGTAGGAATGCAAACTGGTGTAGCCACTGTGGAAAACAGAATAGAGTTCCCTTGAAAAGTTAAAAAATAGAACTACCTTATAACCCAGCAATCACACCACTGGGTATTTACCAAAAATTACAAAAATACTAATTCAAAAGGATACATGCACCCTAATGTTTTTGGCAGCATTATCTATAATAGCCAAGATATGGAAGCAACCCAAGTATCCATAAAAAAGAATGAAAACTTGCCATATGCAACAACATGGATGGAGCTAGAGTGTTATGCTAAGCAAAATAAGTCAGTCAGGGAACGACAAATACCATACGATTTCACTCACATGTGGAATTTAAGAAACAAAACAAATGAGCAAAGGGAAAAAAAGAGAGATAAACCAAGAAGCAGATTATTAATTATAGAGAATAAATTGATGGTTACCAGAGGGGAGGTCGGTGGGGGGATGGGTGAGATAGGTGATGTGGTTTAAGGACTACACCCATTGTGATGAGCACTGGGTGATGTATGGAATTGTTGAATCACTATTTTGTACACCTGAAACTAATATAACACTGTATGTTAATTAACTGGAATTAAAATTAAAACTGAAAAAAAAAACAACGAAAGAAAAACCTATGCCCAGTGATTTTTGCTAAACTGGCCAAATAAATAGTCCAATAAATAGTAAGTCTTGGCTAGGGTGGTTCACTACAATGCCCTACTTTGCCTCCTATCTCCTGTGCCCCTCATCTCACCAAAGCCCCACAGCAGGAGCACCTCTCAGAGCCCTCATATTCATGACTGGCTCATGCAGTGGCTGCTCACTTGATGAAGGCTCTTAGGCTCAAGTCTTCAAAGCTGCTGAGAGTCTGGCAATTAACCATAAGGCTGGAGGAATACTGTTTGAATCTTTCAACAAAGCCTGGCAAGCCTCAGCACTATCTTCTTTTGTTTTCAATCATCCTGCCACTGCAGAGGCAGCTGGAGAGTGATGTGTATGTTAATGACGCCTGCAGAGTAAGACCGGGGGAAAAAAAATACAGCTACCAATGCCTGAGGTTGAGTTTCCCAGTTACTGCTTGTAACTGGGTCACTATTTTTAGTTGGAACCTCCAGTCAAAAATGTCAAACAGGTAAAATGAATGTGAATTTGGCTGAAAGAATGAGGAGTGGTGTTTCATCCCATTTCTCTTAGAAACTCACCCTGGGTCCTGTGAAAAGCATCTCCCAACTCTGGGCCTCAGAATTTCCCACCTGAACAACAAGAGATTTGGATTTCCTTTCAATCAGACATCCAAGGAAGAAGAGGCCCAGCCTTATGAAACCAACTGCCCTACTGAAAAGTTCTTGCAGGTGTCTGTAATGCTAAGGTTTGCAAGAAGTTATCACATCCTTGCCCATGAGAAGCAGAAAACAAACAAACAAAAAAATTTAGCAGGGTCACATCTGACAAAGAATTATATTCTAATATCAGCACATAAGGCAAGAATCATACACAGAATTCCCCAAAGAAGGGTGTCATAGAGAAGACACACCTACCACTGATCTATTCACTAGCCCATCCCAGTCTTTCCCCCTCCCCCCTGCCCCACCTTCAAGATTACCAATATTCTTCCACTAAACACCTGAGGAAGTGTAACCTTGCTTTTAGGGGACATATTATACAAAATAATACTAACAAATCATAATAACAATCATAACAACAAAATAACAACACTCTTATAGTATTATCAGGGCCTAACTAGACTGAGAAAGGAAAATACCCAGGTCCAGCTGGCTCCAGCCTTCCACATGGGAAGAGAAATGCTCAACTGCAGCTCTTTCTAACCATCCTGTCCTACCTAAAGGGAGACAGGTGAGAGATGGGAGGTGGGGACCTGAGAAACACCTGTGAAGTTACAGTCCAGAGGCACATGTTCACTAAAAGACTGACCTAATCATAAGACTATGGAATGTTCCTTCTCCCACCACATTTTACCACCGCATTACTAAATGACATGTGTATAGCAATTCCTTGCCCCCAGTACATCTTGTCTACCTATCAAGAAAAAAATTCACAAGACCTACCAAAAAGCATAATTCAAACAAAGTAAGCAACAGAACAAGATATTGCAGGGATGTGGGAATTACCAGACTTTGAATTTAAAACAACTATGATTGATATGCTAAGGGAATCTAATTGATAAAGCAGACAGCATGCAAAAGAGCTAGGCAATGCAATAACAGAGAAGAAAATCCCAATAAATAACCAAAAAGAAATACTAGAGATTAAAGAAAAAAAACTATAATAGCAATGAATGCCTTTGACTAGCTTTTTAGTAGATTAGACATAGCTGACAAAAGAATCTCTGAACTAGAGGATGTATCAATAGACTTTGAAAACCACAAAGCAAAAAGAACAAAGACTGAAAAACAAAAGAAGAGAATATCCCAAGGAATGTGGGACAACTGCAAAAGGTATAACATATGCATAATGGGTATGCTAGAAGGAGAAGAAAGACAGAAAGGAACAGAGGAAATATTTGAAATAATAATGACAATTCCCCCAAATTAATGTCAAACACCAAACCACAGATTCAGGGAGTTCAGAGAACAGAAAGCAGAATAAGTGTTTGAAAAGACCCTGCACCTTGGCATATAATTTTGAAATTACAAAACAAAAATCAAAGATAAAAAAAAAATCCTTAAAGAAACACCTTACCCCTCTACAAAATAACAAAGGTAAGAATGACATCTAACTACTATACAGAAACCATGCAAACAACAAGAATGTGCAGTAAAATATTTAAGGTGTTGAGAGAAAAAAATTACCAAACTAGAATTCTATACTTTGTGAAATTATCTTTCAAAAGTGAAAGTGAAGTAAAGACTTTCTCAGACAAACAAAAATGGAGATTTGTTGACAGTAGATCTGCCTTGCAAAAAGTGTTAAAAGAAGTTTTTAGAGAGAAGAAAAGTAATATAGATTAGAAACTTGGATCCACATAAAGAAAGATCACTAGAAGAGATAAAGGTAAATAAAAACTTTTATTTTTCTTATCCCTATAATAGCAAAAAGTATGCTTATGCACATATCATGTGTGTGGATGCCTGCTTATGTATGGTTAAGTGAAGTGACAACGATGATATAAGGGATGAGAGGTGGAAATTAGAATCACTTTGTTATTATAAGGTACCCACACTATCCATGAAGTGGTATAGTGTTATTAAAAAATAGATTAGTTATAAATGTATTGCAAAATCTAAGGCAACCACTAAAAATGTTAAAAAAGAAGTGTAACTGGTTTGCCAAGAAAGGAGAAAAAAAAGAATCATAAAATGCTCAGTTAAAACCATAAAGGCAGAAAAAATGGAAACAAAGAAATAGAAAATGAATAGAAAACAGCAACAGATAGGGTAGACATTAACTCAGCTAATCAATAATCATCTAGAATATCAATGAACTAAATACACCAATTGAGAGACCAGGATTGTCAAATCTGGATCAAAAAACATTACTAATATTGTCTAAAAGACACCCATTTTAAATATAAAGACACATTAAATTAAAAGTAAATGCATAGAGGGGCACCTGGGTGGCTCAGTCGGTTGGGCATCTAACTTCGGCTCAGGCCATGATCTCGCGGTCCGTGAGTTTGATCCCCGCATTGGGCTCTGTGCTGACAGTTCAGAACCTGGAGCCTGTTTCAGATTCTGTGTCTCCCTCTCTCTCTGACCTTCCCCCGTTCATGCTCTGTCTCTCTCTGTCTCAAAAATAAGTAAACGTTGAAAAAAAATTAAAAAAAAAAAGTAAATGCATAGAGCCATAGCAACTTCTTACTCAACACATCTCCAGAGGCAAGGGAAACAAAAGCAAAAATGAACTACTGGTACCTCATCAAAATAAAAACTTCTGCACAGCCAAGGAAACAATCAGCAAAACTAAAAGGCAACTGACAGAGTGGGAAAAGATATTTGCAAATGACATATCAGATAAAGGGCTAGTATCCAAAATCTATCAAGAATTTATCAAACTCAACACCCAAAAAACAAATAATCCAGTGAAGAAATGGGCAAAAGACATGAATAGATACTTCTCCAAAAACATCCAGATGACCAACCGACACATTAAAAAATGCTCAACATCAGTCATCATCAGGGAAATACAAATCAAAACCACAATGAGATACCACCTTACACCTGTCAGAATGGCTAACATTAACAGCTCAGGCAACAAAAGATGTTGGTGAGGATGTGGAGAAAGAGGATCTCTTTTGCATTGTTGGTGGGAATGCAAGCTGGTGCAGCCACTCTGGAAAACAGTATGGAGGTTCCTCAAAAAACTAAAATAAAACTACCATATGGCCCAGCAATTACACTGTTGGCACTTATCCACGGGATACAGGTGTGCTGTTTTGAAGGGATACTTGCACCCCCATGTTTATAGCAGCACTATCAACAATAGACAGAGTATGGAAAGAGCCCAAATGTCCATTGATGGATGAATGGATAAAGAAGATGTGGTATATATATACAATGGAGTATTATTCGGCAATCAAAAAGAATGAAATCTTGTCATTTGCAACTACGTGGATGGAACTAGAGGGTATTATGCTAAGTGAAATTAGTCAGTCAGAGAAAGACAAAAATCATATGACTTCACCCATATGAGGACTTTAAGAGACAAAACAGATGAAAATAAGGGAAGGGAAACAAAAATAATATTATAAAAACAGGGAGGGAGACAAAACAGAAGAGACTCATAAATATGGAGAAGAAACTGTGGGTTTCTGGAGGGGTTGTGGGAGGAAGGATGGGCTAAATGGGTAAGGGGCACTAAAGACCCCACTCCTACAATCATTTTTGCACTATATGCTAACTAATTTGGATGTAAAATTTAAAAAATAAAAAAAAATAAATTAAAAAAATAAAATATATGCATAGAAAAAAGCACACTATGCCAACACTAAAGAAAAGAAAGCAGGAGTAGCATATATCAGATAGAGCTGACTTCAAAGGAAGGAAAAGTATTAGGGATAAAGGCATACATAATGATAAGGGGTTGATTCTCCAAGAAGACATAACAATTCTCAATGGGTACATACATAGCTAGCAATAGAGTGTCAAAATATTTGAGGCAAAAACTGACAGTAGTGCAAGGAAAAATAGATGAATTCATTATCATAGTTAGAGACATCAACACCCCTCTCTCAGAAATAGACAGGTGCAGCAGTCAGAAAATTGGTAAGCACACAGATGAGCTAAATAGCATCATCAGCAAACAGGATATAATTGACATTTATCGACTACTTCATACAAATATAATACAAAAATACACATTAAACATTCACCAAGATTGACTAAATTCTGAGCCATAAATTATAACCTTAACAAATTTAGAATAGAAATTACATACTGTCTGCACTCAGACCACAGTGGAATTAAACTGGAAATTAATGACAGAAAGATCTGGAAAGTCCTAAACTATTTGAAAAGTAAACAACACACTTCTAAATAACACGTGGACCAAAGAAGAAATCTCAAGATAGATTTTTAAATATTGGGACTAAAAGAATCTGAAAACATAACAAAATTTGTGGGATGCAGCAAAAGTGATACCTAGAGGGAAATTTATAGCATTGAATGCATATACTAGAAAAAAAAACAAAAGATCTAAAATCAATAATATAGGCTTCTACCTTAGGAAACTAGAATAAGAGCATACTAAATCCAAAATAAGCAAGAGAAAATAAAGGATAAAAATTAGGGCAGAAATCAACAAAATTGAAAAAGGAAATAAAAAAAAGAAAATCAACCAAATAAAAAAACAAGTGCATTGAAAAGATAATAAAATTTACAACCCGCCACCAGACTCACTTAAAAAAAAAGCAAAAACAAACAAACCCAGTAGATAGAAATTACTAATATTAGAAATAAAAGGAAACATCACTATAGATACCATGGACATTAAAAGGACAATAAAATAATACCATGAACAATGCTCTGCCCACAGATTTGGTAATTTAGATAAAATGGACCAATTTTCTGAAATGTACAATTTGCTGAAACTTGCATAAAAAGAAATAATTTAAATAGGCCTGCATCGATTAGAAAAAACAAACCTTCTAAAAATGAACCTTCTAAAAGAGAAAGCATTAGGCCCAGATAGATTAACTGGTGATTTCTACAAAAGATTTAAGGAAGAAATCATACCAGTTTTCTACAATCTCTTCCAGAAGAAATAAGCAGAGGGAATACTTTCTAACTCATTTTATGAAGTCAGCATTAGCATAATTCCAAAACCAGAAAAGGAAAACTATAGAGCAATATATCTTATGAACATAGATGCAAAAATCCTCAGCAACATATTAACAAATCAAATCTAAAAAGCATAAAAAGAATTATGTACCATGACAAAGTGAGATTTATCCCACATGTGTAAGACAGGTGCAACATTTGAAAATTACTTAATATAATCAATTGCATCAATAGACAAAAACAAACAACAAAACCTTATAATCATATTAATAGAAGCAGAAAAAGTATCTGACAAATTCAACACCCATTCATGATAAAAACTCTCAGTAAACTAGGAATAGAGGAGGGATTTCTCAATTTAATAAAGATTATTTATGAAATCTTACAGCTGACATCATGCTTAATGGTGAGAAAAATAAAAGCTTTCCCCCTAAGATGAGGTACACAGAAAGAATATCCCCTCTCACCACTAGTCCTTGCTAATGCAATAGGCATGCAAAGAAAATAAGTTTAGAGAGGAAGCGATAAAGCTTCCTTTGTTCACAGATGATCATCTATGTAGAAAATCTGAAAGAATTCACAACAAAACTCCTGGAACTAATAAGCAACTACAGTAAGGTAGCCAGCTACAAGGCTTATATACAAAAGTCAACTGCTTTCCCATATAACAATGAACAAGCGTTAATTCAAATTAAAAACCTACCATTTATTTATATGTGTACCCCCAAAATGAAATACTTATGTATAAATATAACAAAATATGTACAACATCTATATTAGGAAAACTACAAAACTCTGATGACAGAAATCAAAGAAGAATTAAATTACTAGAGATGTTTCATATTCCTAAATAGGAAGACTCAATATTGTCAAGATATTAGTTCTTCCCAACTTGGTCTATATATTCAATACAATCCTAATCAAAATCCCATTAAAACACTTTATGGATATTGACAAACTAATTCTAAAGTTTATATGGATAGGCAAAAGACTCAAGTAGCTAACTAATATTGAAGGGGACAGTTGGAGCACTGACACTACCAGATTTCAAGACTTATTTATACAACTACAGTAATCAAGATAGTGTGGTACACACACACACACACACACACACGGAGAGAGAGAGAGAGAGAGAGAGAGAGAGAGAGAGAGAGAAAGAAGAGAGCCCAGAAATAAATATGTCCAGAACAACCAGACACCTACAGGGGGACAAAAAGTGAATCTAGGCAAAAGAGTGAATCTTACACTCTTTTGCAAAAATCGACACAAAATGCAGCATAGATCTAAATGTAAAGTGCAAAACTATAAAACTCCTAGAAGATAACAAGAGAAAATCTAGATGACCTTGGGTATTGTGATGCCTTTTTAGATACAACACCAAAGTCATAATCTATAAAAGAAATAACTGATAAGCAAGACTTCATTGAAATTAAAAACTTCTGTTATGCAAAATACAGTATGAACAGAATTAGAAGACGAGCTACAGACTGGGAGAAAATATTTGCAAGAGACATATCTGATAAAGGACTGACTTCCAAAATAGGCAGAGAATTCTTAAAACTCAATAAGGAAACAAACAGCCCAATTTAGAAATGGGCCAAAGAACTTAATAGACACCTCACCAAAGAATATATACAGATGGCAAATAAGCATATGAAAAGATGCGTAGCATCATATGTCACTAGAAAAATGCAAATCAACACGATTATGAGATACCACTACACAGCTATTAGAATGGCCAAAATCCAGAACACTGACACCAAATTCTGGCAAGAATGTGGAGCAACAGGACCTTTGTTGATGGGAATGAAAAATTGTACAGCCACTTCAAAAGATTATTTGGTGGTTTCTCACAAAACTAAACATACTCTTACCATATGATGCAGCAATTTCATTCCTTGGTATTTACCCAAAGGTGCTAAAAACTTATGTCCATACAAAACCCACACATAAGTGTTCATAGCAGCTTTATTCATAATTACAAAACTTGGAAGCAATCAACATGTCCTCCCATAGGTGAATCGATGAATGAGTTATCAAGTCATGAAAAGACATGGAGGAAACTTAAGTGCTTATGACTTAGTGAAAGAAATCAGTCTGAGAAGACTAAATACTACATGATTCAGGCTAAACCATTTAGATTTTCTCTCTGAGGGATCTGAAACTGGACACAGAAATCAAAATTGTTGGTTTATAACCTCCTGGGGAGCTTCCTGGGTGTAGTCTTCACAGAAGGCAGGGAGAGACTGTAGAAAGAGGGAGGACACTCCAGGTTGTGGGTGGCAGTCTTAAAAAGTTAAAAAGGGAACTTACATATGAAGTGTATCTTGTGTGGCAGCAAGATGAATAGATCCCCACACCTTCCTGCCACATCTTAAAAATTTATATAGAGGTCTTAACTAGGTTCAGTCACCAGATCTTATAATTTCAGGTGCCCTTTTCTTATACAGTGGTCCCTGAGCAGTCAGCAAGTGTTCTCACTGGCATAGAGGTGGCTCCTTTGGCAGCTATCTGGTTGCATTGGAGGTAGATGTCACAGCAACAATACAGGCACATGAAAGAGAAAACATAAATTAAGAGAATGATTCCCAAAATCAGTGACAAATTTTTCCACTAATAGCTCCATGATCCAAACCATTGATTTAACAGGTCCCCTAAATTGGGTGTTGGATCACTCAGGACATTTACTTGTGTCCTCATATGATTTGATAAAGATAATACACTAGTAGGCTAATCAGGCATGAACACACACATTCTGTTTGGGTGTTGGCACAGGTATCTTCTTGCAAGGAGTAATAATGTCTAAGGCCATTGTCATATTTTGGAAGACAGCTTTTCTCATCAGAGACATTTCTGTATTCAGTAAGAGCAGGCTTTGTTGGCTATCATTTGAGGCTTGCTGGATGAATTTAGTAAGGTCTTCTGTGTGTTCTATAATGCCCTCCAGGTCAAGAGTGAACAAAGATCACACCCACATGATCATGCTAGTGAAAAATAGTGTCGACCTGGCCTTGAGGAGAGAGAGGCTGGAAGCTTTTGGAACTTGACCTGGTTGTACCTACCATGCGTGTTTGAGAGGAAGGCAACGCAGTCAAGGTGTGCGAAGATGGGACTGGGGGCAGGATGTACCATATCAGGATGCCTACCTTCTCCCCTCTCTTAAAGGCATATGTTCCATTCTAGGTATAGTGCATTTCAACAGGTCCAGCCTGCAGCAGGATAAGGGGATCCCAGTAGAGATTGACTAGTTCTCCTTCACCTAGGAGTGTTAAGTAATTCACCCACTTCAGTAGGATGTCCCATTATAAATTCCAGTAGATAACTCCTTTCCCAGGTGTGATGGAGCTTGGTGTTCTCAACAGTGTAGCATGTTGATCCCTGGTGAGTGCAGGGACGATGGCTGTTTCCCGTGACTATACCTTTCTGTTATTGGTGCTTCAGTGAGGGTCCCCAGTCTGGTTTATGGGGTAACAGGCCTTACTGGTCAGTCCAATACTGGTCATTCCAATGTATTAAAGACTGGGAAAATAATTTAGTTCTTGCAGCCAAGGTGGTTCTTTACCTGTTAACAATTTAATTTGCTGCTTTAATATTCCTTTTTTTTTCTACCAATGCTTCTGCTTATGAGTTATAAGGGAGATGGAACAGCCATTTAATGTCATGTCCTTCTGTCTAGTCTTGCATGTCATGACTTTTGAAAAATGTGACCCTTAATCACTATCTGCTCAACAGAGCATCTGTATATGGTACTCAGTTTCTCCAGTCTCCTAATGGTGACAACGTGGTTTACAGAGGCAGGGGAACGCTTGGATTAAGCCAGGTGCAGTGTCCAGACAAACAAAGGCATATTTAGAACCTTCACTCAGAGGAAGGGACAAATATTATCAATTTGTCAGTCCCTTATCTGTTGGGAACTCCAGATTCTTTTGTCCCAGGTTCTTTTTTGCCCCAGATTCTTTTGTCAGTTGCTTTGGGTATTGCTTAAAACACACAAGAAGACATGCTGTTACTGCATTAACCAAGTCATTGTACTTTAAAGGGAAATTTGACATCTTTGGCAATATGCCATTCTCTTTGTGCACTGCAGTAACCACTCTTTCTATGCATACAACCTGCTGTATCTATTGAAGGGTCAGTAGCTAAGGCTCAGATACACAAGCTAAGGTGTCAGTTTTCTGATTGCCAGGGGTCTCAGTGTCTTATGACTTGGGACATGAAAAACAGTGAGATCTGCCTCAGGCTGTTGCAGGCAGATCCAAATGTCTTTCTACAAATCTTGACTCCATAAGGACTAATTTATAGTCATCCACCCCTTGGCTTCCTATTGTCTGAGTCACAGGGTTAATCCCTTTAGAACAGCCTGTCAGCATAAAGGGGTTAATGGCCAGGGCTCATGAGTAATCACCAGCCAGACCACTCTGAGCTCAGTCCCTTGACTGCTGCACTGGCTGCTATGTGAGATGCTATCCCTAGAGAAGCACTGTGTACACTCCTAGGAGCTGTTGCTCTATGGAGGTATATTGGGTTTCTGCCCCCTTCCAGAGGTGGGATCAAAATCTTATAGGCACTCTATCCTTCTGTTGCTTCTGCCACAGTGCCCAACCCATACGTTCTGGAGTCACAGACACAACTAATTCAAATGGAAACCCAGCTTGGAAGATGCCCAAAGCTTCATCTGCTTCACTAATTTTGCCTTCTCAAAAGTAGTTTGCTGCTCTGAACGCCAGTCTCACACATGCCTCTTCTTTAGCAAGCAGCAAAAGGGGTGGAAGCATTGTGCCAGATGTGGAATAAAAGTCCTCCAAAATCCCATATTCTCTACAAAGGTTTGCATTTCTTTCACATTCTTAGGGGTTGGACAAACTTACACCTTATCAATCACAGCTAATGGGACAACATGGGTCTTCCCCAATCAGACAACTCCCAAAAACCTTACATCATGGCTGGACTTTGAATTTGCCTGTGGGTTCACTGTTCACCCTATACCTCACAGATGCTCCAGCAAAGCTTACTGGGTATCTTGCTGCAGAGGCAAATTTTTATATGTTAACAATATATCATCCACGTAATGGATCCATTTTACTAGTATGGGGAAAGGAGAACAGGAGCAGATCCCCAGCTACCATCCAAAGACATATTGTGGGGCTATGCAGGTAGCCTTGTGGGAACACTTGAAAGGTTCATCATTGTCCCTCTCACACGAAGGCAAATTGAACTTAGTTATTAGAAACCTGTACTTGTCAAAGTCTTTCCCATGAATGTCCTCGAAGATAGATAAAGTACTTTTGCAGAAACACTTTTTGCCAAAGCATCAGAATAAAAAATAACTCTGCAAATGACAGAAGACTTAAAAAATGGTCATGGTAAAAAATCTGATGAGTTCATTATAATGCAATTGACAAGGAAACTTCTATTGCAGATTGTGTTTAAAAAGCCCCCCTTACCCCCCTCCTCTTTTTTCTTTAGTTTCCTTGGACAATGTTTTGGCTATATTCTGGTATGTTTGCATTTCAAAGACATGATAGGACATACAAGTTCAAGGGACAGAGAAAGAGTGCAAATTCTGTCCTAGGAGTTTTGAGTAATTGCTATTTAAAATTTTCCTTTGTATTAGGGGTCAGAAGACAGGGGGCATTTCCTCTATTTCCTCATCAATTACCATAACATCCTCCTCTTTACTTTCATCATTTTCTCAGAGATTCCACCTCTTGGTGTCCTAATCAGGATGTGTTATAGTGCCCAGATCTTAATCCAAAGGCATCTTTGCAAAACAGCACACTGAGATTTGCCACTTATTACCCTGCTCTCTCATGTTGTCTGTAACCCAAAGCTGGAAGACCAGTGGATGCCTGCATGTCCTTCTCTAATCCTAGCTCATCTTCTAACTTTCTGACCTGAGTGTCAGTGTGTAGTCTGTTTCTGGTGGCCAGCTGAACTGCCCACAGGAGAGGCCAGCCCATGGCAGAAACAAGTACCTCCCTTCCCTGCTTCCCCTTCCCTGCCACGGTGTCCTGTGCACATTTCCTCTAGCAAGCACGGTAGACCAGCCGGCATCTGGGGAGCATTCCCATATTCACATGGTGGTCCACAAGTATCTAACATACAGGCCACTCCTCCCCACAAAGAGGTCAATAGCCAACTTGAGATTTCCCCCTAAGATGCCTCATTCACAAGGCTCATTTCTTCACTCTCCTGGCTGGGTTCCTATTTGTTGGTTCCCAGCTGTGAGAAGTAAGGGAGATGATTCATTTTCAGAAATACCAAATAAAAGCTGTGTTGTCTAGTTAAGGGTAGGTTTGCAACCTATTAGAAGTATGTATGAACCCCTATCCTCTCAATGGAGTCCCAACCTTTAGACACTTCACTTCCTGATTCTTCTTCCCCTCTCCCTTTCTTGCAGGCTTTGCAAGGAGCAGGAGCCAAAGAACAAAGGGAGGAGGGACTGAAAGACTCTGTGTCACCTCAGGGAATGTACATTTGTTCCAATCAGACTTTTTGTCTTACATGGGTGATGTCTGGGTAAGGCTGTAACCTCTGTAGTATTAAACCAATGAGGAACCAGGGGAGGGACTTGCATGCTAGGAAATAAATGGGTCTGCTGTAACAGCTCCAAGTGTGCCTGTCCTTCAGACACCTGCTCTTGCAGAACGTTGATTAAAGCCTCACTTCACTGTGCTCCCAGACTCTACATCCCTCCTTCAATTGGGTTGGTGGGCTTATTTATCACTATGACCTTCTCAGAGACTTGTCAAATATAATCTAAAACTGACCACCCCCCCTCGCCCCCCAATAAATAAGGCAGGGAGAGACTGAAAAAAGAAGCAGGCCACTCCAGGTTTCTAGGTGGGAGTTTTAATAAACAAAGAGAACTTAAGGTACTGTAACTGAACTAACAGGAGTCTTCTTGATGAATTACAAATAGAGACTACCCCAGGTGGGGTTGTCACACAAGGGAAACTTTATTTGCAGCAAATAAAGAGATCATAAGGGATAACTTCCAAAGGCCATGACTCCCTGAGCAGGGGTAAGAGGGTTCCTTTTATTTATGATTTAGGATGAATATTCAGAAAGGGCAGCTGTGTCATCGCATGTGAAAATGGGAATAAGGTTGCACACATACACTTAGAAAACATGTCTCTCCATGCATCCTATATTATGTTAATGATGCTTATGTTCCTTCTGGACTTTAACATTATAATGAAGCAGAGGTAACTATCTGACAAGAGAAAGGGACTTTGGGCATGCTCTGAGAGCTGGTATAAACTGGATGGGTCTTAGGCTCATTATCTCAGGTAAGGAATGCAGGGTCTTTCTTACTTTTGAACCAGCACTGGGAGTTTTACCACTGATTTACTCTCTCTGATATGGTAAGCTATTTCCTGGCCTGGTAGAGACTGTTAGTCTTTACATTATTTTTGTTCCCTTAAAATTCTTAACTCCTGAGGTTTTTACATTTCTTTGTAACTCTGACATCTCCTAGAAAGTTCTATAAGAAGTATGCTCAAGCAAGTAGAGCTGGTAGGACATAGATCATGGAAAATAGCTGGGGGCCTAACATGACTTCTCTTGTGAGAATCCAAGTCTCATCTTTCTTTTTCTGGGAACCCCTAACTATTTCTGCTTACAATACAGGCTTATCTTGGGTGGCAGCCAAGATGAAGGGACTCTTACACCTGCCCTCCACATCTTAAAAGTTTATGTATCATAAACTCAACACCATATCACTATCTCAAGGCTATGTCCTTGGAGCAGCCTCTGGGAGTGGGAAAGGCAAGTGGAACCCATACTTCAAGGACAGGAGAGGGGATGAAAGGACGCTGGTCATCTGGGTCCAGTTCATGGGACAACAGGGAGTCATGTCTTCTTGATGACCTTCCCCAACAGAGACATAGGCCAGTGAGAGGCAGGACAGTGCCATGCAGATCTAAGCCAAGACTCACAAATGCGATCTCTAGGAAACCTTCTTCCATAGAGAGGAGCATGAAACAGATGTGCAGAGGCCAGGAGAGAAGAGAGAAGAGAGAGGGGGAGGAGGGTAAGGAGGGGGAAATAGATTGAGAGAGTAGTGAAGCTGTTGAATACCAGGACTCTTGGCCAATTCCTGGCTGTCATCTCCCAACCCTCATGAGAACCCATCTTCCCTTAGGTGTGTTTATTTAACCAATATTAATCAGATGTACCAGGTATCAGGTTCCATTCCAAGGCCAGGTATACAGTAGTACTTGCCCTCAAAGTGCTTCCCATCTGGTGGATTCTATGAAATATATCTGTTCCTTTTAATAAATTTTTCTTTACTTGATTGAGCCCAAGCGACTTTCTGCTTCCTACACTCAAGAGATCTCACACTAAGATCAGGTTGGTATGGATTTTCCCATTCTGTGGATGAAGACCCAGAGCTCTGAAGAGGTAAAACAAAAAGTGGCCCAAGTTCACTCAGACACAGTTAGACTTTGAAGACAGCACATTGGATTTGAAGCCCAAGCATATTGCACTGCTCCCATTGCCTCCCAAGAGATTAAGCCATTTGCACTTCCAGAGGATTTCAGGGTTCCGCAGCCAGAGGTAACCATGGTGCTAATAGCAAAGGTCCTGTGGGGTGCATATAGAGCAAGTCCTCTCATGGCAACACACTCTCAGAACTTTTACATACTTTTTGACATTGGATTCTCAGAATAGCCCTGCTGGAACCACAGTGCAGGCTTAGCTCATTTTTGTAGTTGAAAATTAATCCTGAGCTCAGAGTCCCCAAATAATCTGCTCAAGGTCAGAGTTGGTGAAAAGCCAAGACATCACCGAAGTCTATGTTATTTTCCCTATTCAACAATGACTTTAAATCTCCACCAACTATCACTGCATCTCATCATATGGCTCCCTCCTCTCCTTGGGCTATTTGCCACTTCTTCTCAGTCCAGTCTTCACCCACAAATGGTCACCCAGCTTCTCAACTGTTTCCCATCTCCCACCCATCTTCACTAAACTTAGGCTCCTTCCTGTCCTCCCCACACTCTCTCAACATGTCCCAAGCCCAGCACTTTATTCTGCCTCATACCTAAATGACTTCATCCAGGAGCATTCCATCCCACTAAGTGCCACAATCTCCCAATACAATGACCAGGCTAAATCCCAGTGTTGGCCTTTGCTTCCATGCTGCTCTATTCCATTAGAAGCACACCAATATCACATGCACAATTTCTGTCCAATCCAACCACTTCCATTGCTCTGACTGGTGGCTCATCCTGCCTCAACTGGATGACTGCAGTGGCCTGGACTCTGCTATCTCTGCCTCCTAAATTGTGACCCTGGGGTGTAATATGTAAACTGCAGCCAGATATCTCTTCAGACAACCTCTGGATAAAGGCCACACTAGCACCAGATGCAGCAGTAACTCTAGGCTGGTGCTCTCCAAAGGCTGGTCCAGCTCAGCAGAATCACCCAATTCTTACTAAAATGCTGGTTCTCAGGCTCTGAGTGTAACTCTCCAAGTCAGAGTTGCTAAGGAAATGCCCTAGGGATTGTCACTTAATGAGCTCCCAGATGATTTTTATGCACACTAATTTTTGGGAACTATTAAAGATTCTGACAGATCAGGAGTAAGATTCTTGGAGGGCATGGGCTGAAAGCTGCCCTGGGTCCCTATAACTGTGGAATGGAGCTAAAATCTAAGGTCCGAGATGAGGATGAGAAGTAGCTGAGGATCAGGAGCCCAGCATCAAACACCTGGTTTGGCCACTTCCTAGATATGGGGTCTCAGGCTATGGGGTCCTACTCTGGAGCCCCAAGTTATTTAGTCATAGAATGAGATAATGACACGTGCCTGGTAGAGCTTTTGTGAGGATTAATTCCTCTGTAGTTTACCCAGCACTTAGCACAGATGCTAAATGTGTCACAAATGTGGGATTTTATGGTAATTAGTGACATATCTTCCTGAAAACATCAGTTATTTTCTGGTTGATGGGTTCATATAACTTAGAGGCCAAATAGGGCTCCCCTTATGGAATGTTTATCTTATTCTCAGATAGCATTATTCTCGTTACCCACTACACTCTCTCCTTTCTCTCTCTCTCTCTCTTCCTCTCTTTCTCCCCCCACCCCCACACACCACATTTCATTAATATTCCTGGTACTATCCTTTTTCTATCTTAGTGCCCTTCACTGACTTATCCACAAGGAGTTCTTTTGCCTCCACTCTGTCTTTTGAATAATAGCTCAAACCTCAACTTGTCTTCTCTCTCTTCCATGAAGCTTTCTAACATTAGCCTGTGGTTTCTCCATCCAGGGAGTGTCAGTACACCCTCCCCAGGACTTATTGCCAACTCTGCTCCCTCACTGGACAGGGAAGCCCTAAAAAGCATATCCTTGCCTTAGCCCCTTTTAGGCTCCCACAAGCCCAGTGCCATTCTGGCCCAGAAGAGGGTCTTGGCAAGTGTCTGATGGGTAAACAAAGGACTGCTTTTCCTGCTTCCATCTCTCCCACTCAATTAGAGAATAGAGAAAATCCTATCTTCTCCTTTACAGGGCTTCCTAACTGCTATAAGTCATGCAGCATAATTAAGAACTTTCTGGCTTAGTTCTATGAAACGAGTTTGCTATAGATCAGTGCTGAGTTCCAAATAAAAAATATTTATATATTTTTAGGTGAGGAGTGGCATTTCCTTATTTTTCAATTAACTCTTTAAAGTATGATTTACAAATAATATAATGCATCCATTTGAACTGTATAATTCAATGATTTTGACAGATGAAGGCATACTGGAAATTATTGTCACAGTCAACATGCCAAACAATTCCATTGTTTCCCCAAAGATTTTTCATTTCCTGAAGTATCTCCTATAAATGGCAGAATCAACAGAGACTCTCAGGGGTCACCAGATGAAAGAGGAGGAGCTGGGGTTTGTTTCATGGGTGATACTTTCAGAAAAGGAAAGTATGTGCTCTTGACCCAGTGCCCCATGTGCCACAGGAGCCGGCACTATTACACAACCCTGAAAATGGTGGCCCATGGGCCTCCAGAACCAGTGTAAGACCTAACACTGCCATGTACCCCACTCAGCTGCTACATTGTGCCTGCCCATTGGTAAGGTCTTTCCCACTAAAGCCAATCTGTTAAATCTAAGAGGTGACTCCTTCTTCAAATGTGGAGACATCAGTGCAAGACTACCTGAACATGAAAAATCAGAGAAATATGACACCAATAAGGAAAAAATAAATTTCCTGCAGTTGATCCCAAAGGAATGGAGTCTTACAAATAATCTGACACAAAATTTAAAATAATTGTTTTTAAATAGCTCGGCTCCAGAGAATGAGAAGACAAGCAAGCCGGGAGAATATATTTGCAAAAGATACATCTGATAAAGGTCTGTTATCTAAAATAACAAACAATTCTTGGGGCGCCTGGGTGGCTCAGTCGGTTAAGCGTCCGACTTTGGCTCAGGTCATAATCTCGCGGTTTGAGTTCGAACCCCGTGTCAGGCTCTGTGCTGACAGCTCAGAGCCTGGAAACTGCTTCATATTCTGTGTCTCCCTCTCTCTCTCTCTGCCCCTCCCCTGCTCTATTATCATATGATCCAGTCCTTGTGGTCCTTGGTATTTGCCCAAATAAGTTGAAATCTTATATCTACACAAAAGCCTACACACCATATTTATGGCAAATTTATTTATAATTGTCAAGACTTAGAAACAACCAAGACATCTTCTGATAGGTGAATGGATATATAAATGTCTATATATCCAGACAATGAAATATTATTCAGCACCAAAAAGAAGTGAGCTATTAAGCCACAGAAAAACATGGAAGACATTTAAATGCATATTACTAAGTGAAAAAAGCCAAACTGAGAAGGCTATATAGTGTATAATTACAACTATATAACATCCTGGGAAAGGAAAAACTATGGAGACAATAAAATCAGTAGCTGCCAGGGGCTAGAAGTGGGGAAGGGAAGGGGCGCCTGGGTGGCTCAGTCGGTTGAGTGTCCGAGTTGGGCTCATGTCATGATCTCACAGTTGTGAGTTTGAGCCCCGCGTTGGGCTCTGTGCTGACAGCTCAGAGCCTGGAGCCTGCTTTGGATTCTGTGTCTCCCTCTCTCTCTGCCCCTCCCCAACTCACATTCTGTCTCTCTCTCCTTCAAAAATAAATAAACATTAAAAAAAAAGAAGTGGGGAAGGGAAGAAGGTAAATAGAGAACAGAGGAATTTTAGGGAAGTGAAAATACTCTGTATATTATAATGATGTTTGTATGCCATTGTATATTTATCCAATTTGAATGTATTTGAATGAATGTAAACACTAAACATGAAACTTAAGGTAAACTATGGATACTGAGTGGTTACAGTGTGTCAACAGAAGTTCATCCTTGGTACCAAATGGACCATTCTGATGAGCAATTTTTATTTTATTCAAAAATTTTAAGTTTATTTATTTATTTAGAGTGAGAGAGAAACAGAGAGAGAGGTGAGGAGCAGAAAGAGGGAGAGAGAGAATCCAAATCCCAAGCAGGCTCTGTGCTGTCAATGCAGAGCCCAAGGTGGGGTTGATCCCACAAACCATGATATTATGACCTGGGCTAAAATCAAGAGTTGGATGCTTAACCAAGTGAGCCACCCAGGCACCCCACGAGTGGTTTTTAATGGGGGGTGCTATGCATATATATGGGGGCAAGGGTTATATGGGAAATCTGTCTACATTCTTCTCAATTTTGTTGTAAAATTAAAACTATTCTAAAAAATTAAGTCTTGAAAAAAAAGAAGAAAAAGAATCCCATAAACTGAGAAAATACAGATAGGTAAGTAAATGAGATCAGGAAAATTATACATGAAAATAATGAAAAGTTCAACAAAGAGATAGAAATCATTAAAAAAAGGAACCAAAAAGAAATTCTAGAGCTGAAGAATCTAATAAATGAAAATTTTAAAATGCAATAAAGAGCTTCAAAGCAGACTTGATCAAGCAGAAGAAAGAATCAACAAAGATAGTTGAAATTTTCCAGAGGAGAACAAAGAAGGAAAAAGAGTGAAAAGGGGCTAAGATGAGATACTCTTGGATGAACCAACACACATTATGAGATTTCCAGAAAAAGAAGAGCTAAAAAGCAGCAGAAAGCTTTTTAAAGAAAGAATGACTGAAAACTTCCCAAATCTGTGGAAGGAAATATATCCAGATTCAAGAAGTCTAAAGATCCCAAATAGGGATGAGCATAAAGAGGTCTACACTGAGACACTGCATAAAATTGACAGAAGTCAAAGTCAAAGAATTTTTAAAACAGCAAGATAAAAGTGACCCACCAGATATAAGGGAATACCATAAGACTATCAGTGGATTCCTCAGGAGAAACTAGTAGGGCTGGAGAGAGTGGGGGTGTTGCATCCACACGACTCCTGAAACAGAATGCTACGGGCACCAGTGACAGTCACACCAAAGTTTATTGCAATGAGAAGCAAGGCCGACCGATCGGGACTGACACTCTTGATCAGAGTGCGGCCCCGAACAGCCAGCATATAGAGATTTTATAGCCCCCAACACATTGTCTTAGCACATGGGAACAACATAAAGGAACAAGTTCCAGGATGTGGGTGTTTATTCTAGACATTCTGTCATTAAGCCGCAACTGGTTGACCTTCTTGACCCTGCATCTGGCGCCACTTCTTCCCCTATCTCTTAATCCCTTGAGCAATGAAGCGTTACTTACAGAAGCAGAACAAAGCGGTTAAGCTACAGTTTAACCCTAAACTACAATTTAACCTTACATTCCCTTTGTCTTGTTAATGAATCAATCCCTTGATTCATTATTAGGGACTAAGGGGACATAATTGGATCTAATCATCATAATTTTTACTTCACCAACTCGTCTCTTGACATACTGTACTACCCAATTGATAATGCACAGGCTGATAGTTAATCCGAGAAGTAACAATAGCAGTGGCCCAGCTATGGCAGCGAGCAACAATGTGAGCCAGGGGGACCAAGAGAACAAGCTTTGGTACCAATTATTGTTGGCCTGTCTGGCCTGTTCTCTAGCTCTAAGGTTATCTCTGACCAGGCTGAGAGTGTCTCGGATTACTCCAGAATCACTGCCATAAAAACAGCATGTTTCCCCGAGGGCCACACAAAGGCCTCCCTCCTTCATGAAGAGTAAATCAAGTCCTCTTCTGTTCTGCAACACAACCTCAGCTAAAGAATTCACCTGTTGTTCTAGCCGAGAGATTGAAGTTTCTAAGTAGCCTATGTTTAGGTCTACTTCCTTGCTCAAGGTTTTGAAATTTTGGTCTCCTATGATGAGTCCAGCAGTTCCAACAGCTGTGGATCCCGCAATTCCTAGTCCCATCAGAAGTGGAATAAGGATTGGGGCTGCCCTTTTTTTTCCTGGATTGTCCTTCTAGTAGAAGTAAATGTTCTCTCCCTGCCTCTCTGCTATATAGGTATATTTGCAGGAGAATATGAACTAGGATACAAATCTCTCGGGTGCTGACTCCAAAGTATGCAGCTGCAATGCAGGGGGTAATTCCTGATGAACAAGCAAACCAGGCTCCAGTAGGGGCTTGGCATGCTATATCTTGGGTGCTATCGGTATCTGAACTACTTGGAATGTACACTCTGCACAAGGGTTTTTGTAAGGGGAGGTCTGCCAATTATATTCTTGGGACACTATGCACCAACCCTGCCCTTGGAGGTCTTCTAGGGTTAAAACTGGTCGCAAACCCCAAGGGCACAATGACATGCTTGGATTTTGCAATTTTATGACATGCTTTTCTATGTCTTGTCCAATGCTAGCGTTTGTAGCCACTCCCACATAATATGGGGGTTTAGGGTTTAAACACAGCCAACAATCTTGTACAATCTCGGTATGAGATGAATTCAGCGAGGCATACATAGAATTTACCACATCTAACCAACGCGTCTCAGGGGAGAATGGGTTTTGGAGATGACTTGTAGTCGGTAATTCTGACTTTGTGGGGGCACCTGATTGCAGGGTAGGTGGGGAAGGGACAGTCAGAAGGAGCGGGGGGGGGATAAAATCATGTCTTGTTTGGCCCTATTGGATTGGGTGGAGTTTTTCTCTTAACCCTCTGTATAGTAAAGGAAGTGACCTTATCAATTCCTGAAGTGTACATCCAGAGACCCCAAGTGTGTCTGGTGTCCCAAAAAGAGGAGAAAGTACTGGAACTAGAAACCTTTTTTAAACATACTTTTGTTGGGTTACAGGTTCCTGGGGTCTCACATTGGGTTTCAGGGTTCTAAGGAGAGTAATTAGGGGGTCAAGGCCCTGTCCTGCTAGCCAGGGGGCTAGCGTCTCACAACCCCACTTGGCGCAGTGGTATTGACCCTCTCCTTCACATTTATCTTTTTTACCTGCTGGGCAGCCGTACATTCCTGTTATGCCTGCCAATTTTTGTTCTTCATCCCTGTGTCCACATACATAAGTAGTCATATAGGGATTTGCCGGGACTGGAGGAGCAAAACCCATTGGCTGTTTATAATTAGTAATTAAAGTTCCCCATGATTCACCCACTAGGTCACATAAGTCAAACAAAAAACAGGGCATAGTGGAGAAGGTATTAGATGCTACTACTTTTCCCGTGACCGTGTCCCTTAGTTCCCATCGGTATGGCCAAAAAGATAGGGGGTGCAATTTTGTACAGTTTCCCAAGCTTATCATTATACAAACCCAGATAATTATTATTATGCCCGCATCATTCTTATCTTTAAAGGATCCTCTGGGTGCCTTTGGACCTTCCATTGTTGTTCGTTCTCTGGTTCCGTATCAGTCTGGGGTGTTTCCGCCCTCACGCAGTTTTTCTTAACCTGAGACTGATGAATCCAGGCTCGGACACCATCTATATTCATGGCCATGGGTGTAGTCAGGATCACAGTGTGCGGTCCTTTCCAGCACAGCTCCAGGGTTTTAAGCTCGTGCCTCTTGACCCAGACTGAATCTCCTGGTTGAAAGGAGTGGGGAAGAACAGGAGGATGCACAAAGGCTTCTTTTAAGGCCCCAGTTATTTCCTTTTGTACATGTTGCGGGGCCATGAGTGAAGCCAGCAAGTGGTCCTGTTCCAGCTGTTCCTTTACATCATCTTCTAGCCTCGCTAGGATAGGTGGAGGTCTGCCAAATAAAATTTCACAAGGGGAAAATCCCTTGACAAATGGAGTACAATGCACTGGCAAAAGGGTAAAAGGCAGAGAATCAACCCAATTTTCGCCCATCTCAAGGGACAATTTGGTTAAGGTCTCTTTTAGGGTCTGATTCATCCTTTCTACTTGACCCGAGCTCTGGGGTCTATATGCGCAATGTAATTTCCAATCTATTCCCAATGCCTGGGCTAGACCCTGTGATACCTGTGCTGTGAAGTCCGGGCCATTGTCCCTTCCTATGCTCAGAGGCAGCCCGAATCTAGGAATTATTTCATTTAATAATTTATTAACTGTCACCTGAGCCATTTCTGATTTAGTGGGGAACGCTTCAACCCACCTGGAGAAGGTGTCTACAAAAACGAGCAGGTATTTGTATCCGTATTTCCCTGGTTTAATTTTACTAAAATCTACTTCCCAAAACCTGCCTGGCTCAGTTCCTCTATCTCTTTTGCTTCCAAAACCTTCTTATTTTCACCCTGACTTACTTGGGCACAGCTTACACATCTTTCAACTATCTCCTCTATCTCTTTTCCTAGCCCTTGCGCCCTGAACTTTTTCTGCACCAATTCCGCCATCTTTGTTTTTCCCAGATGAGTCCCTTGGTGGAGCTGATGCACCATGCATCGCCAGAGTGCTGCGGGTAAGAATACCTTACATTCAGGATCCTGAAACCACTTTTGTCCCGGTATCATACTTCCCCCTTTTCTTGAAACCCACTCCAAATCTTCAGGAGTGTAACTGGGCTCCAGCAGAAGCAAGGGGTCTATCAAGATGGGTAGTGCCAAAGTACTTTTAGTTAGGGCAGCTTCTCGGGCTGCCATGTCAGCAAGGCAGTTTCCGACTTCCTCTAAGGTCGCCTTTTTGATGTCCCAGGCAGTGAATGATCACGAGTCTTGCAGGCTCCCAGATGGCTGCTAGAAGGTCTAGATTTTCAGCTTTATTTTTGATGGCCTTGCCTTCTGCCGTGAGGAGGCCGCACTCTTGATAAATGGATCCATGCACATGCGCAGTTGCAAAGGCATAGAGGCTGTCCGTATAAATATTAACTGACTTGTTTTTTCCAAGTTTCAGGGCTTTAGTTAGCGCGATGAACTCTGCGCACTGGGCTGATGTTCCCCAGGGGAAGGGTCTGTTGCCATAAAACCTTGCTGTCTGTTGTAATTGCAGGGCCGGCATGCCTTTGCCCTTGAAACACAAAACTACTGCCGCCTGAAAACGTGTTGATATCAGGGTCCCAAAAGGGAATGTCCATGAGATCGGAGGGGAGGGATGAGACCATCACTAAGGTTTCTGGGCAAGAGTGCAGAGGGGGACCTAGTCCTTCGGGCAGCAAAGTAGCTAGGTTTAAGGCTGCAAGGGCACAAAAACGTATCCGGGGCTGGTCGAGCAGCAATGCCTGATACTGGGTAATCTGAGCATTTGACAGCCACCATTCTGGGGGAACCCGCAGTAAAGCCTCCACTTCATGCGGCCCCATAACAGACAATGTCTGCCCCAGGGTTAGTTTATCTGAGTCTTTGACTAGTAGTGCGGTGGTAGCAATTTGTCAAATGCATGTGGGCCACCCAGAAGCAACTGGGTCCAGCCTTTTGGATAAATAGGCCACTGGTTAGCGCCAAGGTCCCAGGCTCTGAGTCAGAACTCCCTTGGCTATCCCCCCTTTTTCAGCTACAAACAAATGGAATGGCTTAGTGGGATCTGGCAGGGCCAAGGCTGGTGGGGTCATGAGAGCATCTCATAAGGCTTGACAGGCTTTAGTTTGAGTCTCTTCCCATGTGAAGGACTCCAGAGATCCCTTAAGAGTGGCATACAAGGGGGCTGCCACGTTCAGCAAAGCCAGGTATCCACAGTCTGCAGTAGCCTGCCACCCAAAGAAACTCGCAGACTTGTTTGCGAGTTTCAGTCTGAGAAATATCAAGTATAGCACGAATTCTTTGTTCACTGAGATAGCGCTTACCTTTTTTAATGTTGTAACATTAAATAGATGACCACAGTGCGACAGATTTGCGCTTTTTTGGCTGACACTCGGTACCCCAGTTTTTGTAGAAGATTTAAGAGTCCCTTGGTGGCGCTCAGGCATTCTGAATGAGAGGGGGCCGCCAGCAAGATATCATCAACATACTGCAACAGAGTTACCTGCGGTTTGGAGATTCAAAATGGTTCTAAATCCTGATGCAGGGCTTCATTAAAAAAAAAGTAGTAGAATTTTTGAATCCCTGGGGAAGTCGCGTCCAGGTGAGCTGTCCGGCTTTTCCCTCTTCAGGATCGGTCCATTCAAATGCAAACAGTGGCTGGCTTTGTGGGGCCAGCGGGATGGCAAAGAAGGCATCTCTTAAGTCTAGAACTGTATAATACACCTGAAAAGGGGGAAGCAAACTAAGGAGAGTATAAGGGTTGGGTACAGTGGGATGAATGTCCATTACCCTGGCGTTTACTGCTCTCAGGTCCTGAACTGGCGAGAAATTGGATGAGTTAGGCTTCTGGACAGGGAGAAGTGGAATGTTCCATGGAGACTTGCATGGGATCAAACTGACCGAGTCGCGCAAACGCTTGATGTGAAAGGCGATGCCCCGCCTAGCCTCCCGGGACATAGGATATTGTTTCAGTCTTACTGGAAGCGCGGACGCCTTAAGTTCCACTATTATCGGAGCTTGATGAATCTCCAGCCTAGGTGGATTGGTCTCAGCCCATACCAGGGGAAAGTGCACCTGGAGGCTTTTAAGGAGAGGATCGACTGTATGGACACTTTCATTGGGCACTGGAGTGAGCAGGCCCTCTTCCCCAAGTGGCACAGTCACCATGACTTGTTGGGCCATCCTGGCCAACTTTAACATGCATACCCCCTTCAGTGAATCTCAAAGAAGTTAGTTTATGCAATAGGTCCCTACGTAGTAATCCAGGGTAGGGGCATTCAGGCATGATTAAGAAAAAAATGTGTAACAATCTTACAGCCCAAATCCACTTTTCATTCATTGGTCCATTTACAAGTCTGAGACCCTGTACCAAGGTTGCTCCTCACCGGGTGGGTCCAGGATCCTATTTTAGAACGGAAAAGTTTGCCCTGGTATCCACCAAGAAAGTCTTAGGCTGGCCCCCTATATTAACAGTAACCAATGGCTCAGAAGGGGCCACCAAGCCATGGCCCCATCAGTCGGAATCGACTTCCATGATAGATGCCTGGTGTGACCAAGTTTTGCGCTGGGCTAAGTCGGGGCAATCTTTTTTCCAATGTCCCTCTTGCTTGCAATATGCACATTGGTTTTTTCCTAGTGGCGCTTTAATCTTTTGTTTGTCTTTTTTCTCTTGCCCAGACTGAAATTCTCTAGTCACTTTAGGTCCCTTTCCTTCACAGGTATCCAGGACGGCTGCTACCACCCTAGTCATCTTTTTTTGTTTGTCTTTCTTCCTGAGAGTCTCTGTTGTTAAAGACTTTTTGGGCAATTTCAACTAGTTTAGATAAATTTTTTCCTTCAAACCCATCTAACTTTTGTAATTTCTTTCGAATGTCTGAGGCTGCCTGTGAGACAAAGGCCAGGTTTAATGCCCTTCTATTTTCAGGTGCCTCAGGGTCTACAGGGGTAGAGGTATGGTATGCCTCCATGAGCCTCTCTAAGAAAGCTGAGGGGCTCTCCTCAATTCCTTGAACTACTTCAGTTACCTTAGACATGTTTGTGGGCCAGTGGGTGGCTGCTCAGAGACCTCCCAGTAGAGTCTGGTGAAATAGGGTCAATGATCGCCTACTGTGAGGAGTGTTTGGGTCCCAATCTTCAGGGTGTGAGGAAGGAAAGACTTCCTCGAGTAAGGCGGGATCCTCGGTGGGTTACCTGTTTGGCCCCATCACCAGTTTCCAGGCCTCACGACAGGTCTTATCCCATTCCTCAGTAGTGAAGAGAACCTGCAAGAGCTGCTGGCAGTCATCCCAAGTTGGCTGATGGGTCACAAATATAGTTTCAAGGAGAGAAATTAATGCTTGTGGTTTTTCTGAGAACGGGGGTTTTGAAGCTTCCAATTATAAAGGTCACTAGTGGAAAAAGGTACATAAGTCATAAAGGGTCGGACATCACCCTGCAGAGGTGGCCCTGGCTGAAGGGGTAGGGCAGCAGGAGAGGGATAGAAGGAGGTTCCTGACTGGGTGTGAGATGGGCTCAGGGGAGTATCCTGACTTAGGCTTGACTCCTGGTCTGAAGCATCCTGACCCATATTCTCTGGGCGAGAAGTATAGGGCGGCAAGGGGTAAGTTTCTTCTTCCTCCTCTGGTGCCAATTGTAGAGGGGGTGGCCGCTTAGTCCTGTCAAGACTCGGATTTTGAGCTTCAAGTGGATGGCCAGTGAGCAGCAAATCCTGTACCTTAGGGAGGCGAGGGGGAAGGAAAGGTTTTAGCCAATCTGGATGGTTTTGATGAGAGTTCTCCATGCCTCAATATATGGGACTTGGTTCATGCCTGGAATAGACAATAGCATGAACGTTATGTACCAAAGTCAGGTCAAAGGACCCCTGCAGAGGGCATTCGACCTGAAAGCTGGTCCATTCTACCTCACAGAGAGTTCAAAGGACAAACTTCTTGACGTGGAAGCCAAAAACTGAGGCAGCTCTCCTATAGTCCTAGAAATGGGTTAGTATGAGAACCAGAGGGGTGGGGGTACTCTGATTTTGACCCATGACAAAGATAGGCAAAACTGACAAGGACACACAATCAACAGGAAGAAAACAATTAAGACACGAAGAGAACACAAGTTCAAGATCTTTAGGCCAGTAGGCCGTGGCAGCCACCTGAAAATAGGATCTTTTTTGACAAAAAAAATCAAACCAAATGGGGTCCACCGGTGTCCCGTTAGGAGCCCTTACTCTGGGTCTATAGCTGTGTCCAGCAGACCCTCTTGAGTCATTCAAATGGCACGCCCCAAGAATTCCTTACCTCTCCCAATCCCGAGCCTCCTCCCAGGGGTCGGTGGAGCAATCCGAGGAAAGGGCCCTGTTCAGACCTTTAACTTTCCTGGCCAATGCACCAAATGTTGCATCCACACGACTCCTGAAACAGAATGCTATGGGCACCAGTGACAGTCACACCAAAGTTTATTGCAACGAGAGGCAAGGCTGACCGATCGGGACTGACACTCTTGATCAGAGTGCGGCCCCAAACAGCCAGCGTGTAGAGTTTTTACAGCCCCAACCACATTGTCTTAGCACATGGGAACAACATAAAGGAACAAGTTCCAGGATGTGGGTGTTTATTCTAGACATTCTGTCATTAAATCGCAACCGGTTGACCTTCTCGACCCTGCATCTGGTGCCACTTCTGGAGGACATATTCAAAGTACTGAAGGGAAAAACTGTCAACCATGAATACTAAACACTATTCTTTAAAAAGAATAAAGTCTTTCCAGACAAACACAAACTGAGGAAGCTCGTAATCACTAGACCTTTCTTAAAAGAAACACTTCAGGAATTTCTTCAAATTGAAACAAAAATATGCTAAACAGCAACATGAAACCATAAATCTCACCGGTAAAGGTAAATATACAAACACAGAATAATGTAGCACTGTGATGATGGTATGTAAGTTACTTTTAACTCCAATAAAAAAGGTAAAAGAAAAAAAGTCATAATACACAATATAAAAAGAAGTAAACTCTGACTGGCAGGTGAGGGTGAAAGTGTAGCTTGGGAAGGCAATTGAAATTAAGTTGTTATAGGAGCACCTGGGTCACTCAGTCTGACTTCAGCTCCAGTCATGGTCTTGTGGTTGGTGAGTTCCAGTCCTGTGTCAGGTTCTGTTGTGCCAGCTCAGAGCATGGAACTCGCTTCGGATTCTATGTCTCCCTCTCTCTCAGCCCCTCCCCCACTCGTGCTCAGTCTCTGTCTTTCAGAAATGAATAAATGTTTAAAAAATATATTATGAAATTAAGTTGTCATCAACTTAAAATAGGTGGTTATAACTACAAGATATTTTATGCAATCTTTAAGGTAAACACAAAGAAAAAGAAACTATAAGCACAAAAAGTAGAAAAGAAAGTACCTCACTACAGAGTGAGACAGAATCCCTGAATGAGTTTTAAAAAGAGGAAAGATCCAGCCACATATTGTCTACTAATGAATCATTTTAGATTTAAGAGCACACATAGGATGAAAATGAAGGGACGAAAAAATATTCCATGATATATTCCATGATAACCAAAAAAGAAGAGGTTATATTTATATCAGACAAAACAGACTTTAAGTCCAAACTGTCTGTAGAGACAATGAAGGCCATTCTATAATGATAAAAAGGGTCAATTTAACAGGAGTATGTAATAATTATAAATACATACACACCGAACATCAGAGTACCTGAATATGTAAAGCAAATAATGACAAGTCAGAAAGAAGAAAATGACAGCAATGTAATAGCAGTAGGAGACTTTAATACCACAATTTCAATAACAGATAGAATATCCACAGAGAAAATCAATAAAGAAACAACTGAATAACCCTAACATATACAGAATTTCCACCCAACATAAGAATACACATTCTTCTCAAGCATACACAGAAGTTTCTCCAGGAAATAATGCATGTTAGGTCACAAAACAAATCTTAGGAATTCAAGAAAATTGAAAACATTCCAAATACCTTTTCTGAGCACAATAGAAAGAAACTAGAAATCAAAGAGTCAAAGAGAAAAACAAAAGGGAATTTAAAATATATCTCAAGAAAAATGAAAACAAAAATACAACATACCAGGACACATGGGATAGGATGCAACAAAAGCAGTAATAAGAAGGAAGTTTATAGTGATAAATGCCCATGTTAAAAAAAGAAGAAATATCTCATAAACAACCCTACGCTTCAAGGAATTAGAACACAGGAACAAACTATGCCCAATGTTAGTGGGAGGAAGGAAATAATAAATATTAAAGCAGAAATAATAGAGAATAGAACAATAGAAAAATCAACAAAACTAAGAGTTGGCTTTTGGAAAAAATCACCAAAATTGGCAATTACTTTGATAGATTAAGAAAAAGGAAAGAACACTAAAATAAATAAAATCAGAAATTAAAGGGAGATATTATAACACATACTTTATATATAAAAAGTATCATAAAAATTGTCATGGACAATTATATATCAACAAATTGTATAACCTAGAATGGACGGATAAATATCTAGAAATATATGCCCTCACAAAACTGAATAAAGAAGAAATAGAGGGCCACCTGGGTGGCTCAGTAGGTTAAGTGTTCGACTTCGACTCAGGTCATGATCTCACGGTTTGTGAGTTCGAGCCCTGCATCAGGCTCTGTGCTGACAGCTCAGAGCCTGGAGCCTGCTTCGGATTCTGTGTCTCCCCCTCTCTCTGCCCCTCCCATGCTCATGCTCTGTCTCTCTCTGTCTCTCAATAATAAATAAACGTTAAAAAAATAATAAACAAGAAGAAATAGAAAACATGAACAGGCAAATAAATAGGATATAATCAGTAATCAAGAACCTCCAAGAAAGAAAGCACAGTAGTAGATGGCTTCACAAGTGAATTCTATCAAATATTCAAAGATTTATTAAAACCAATCTTCCCTAAACTTTTCCAAAATATCAAAGAAGAGGGAATACTTCTGACCTCATCTTATAAGGCCAGTATCACATTGAAACCAAAGCCAGACATACAACACCACAAGATAAGAAAACTACAGGGCAGGATCTCTGAAAAACAGAGATGCAAAAATCCTCAACAAAATACTATACATCAAATTCAACAGGACATTGAAAGGATTATACACTATGACTAAGTGGGATTTAGCCTTGGGATGCAAGAATGGCTCCACATACACAAATCAATCAGTCTGATGCACTATATTAAGATAATGAAAGATTAAAATCACATGATCATCCCAATATATGCAGGAAAATCATTTGACAAAATTCAACATCCTTTTATGATAAAAACTCTCGACAAAATAGGTATAGAAGGAACTTATCTCAACATAATAAAGACCAATATAGAAAGCCTACAGCTAACTTCATAATCAGTGGTGAAAAACTGAAAGTATTTCCTCTAAGATCTGGTACAAGACAGGGATGCCCACTTTCATGTCTTCTATTCAACATAGTACCAGAAGTCCTAGCCAGAATAATTAGGTAAGAAAAAGAGGAAAGTCATTAAAATTAGAAACAAAGAAGTAAGATAATCTGTTTGCAAAGGACAGGAGTATCTATGTAGAGAACTAAAGATTTATCAGAAGAAGCCGTCAGAACTAATAAATAAATTCAGTAAAGTTGCAGGATACAAAATCAGCAGACAAATCAATAGTGTTTCCATATACAAATAACAAGCAATCTGAAAAAGAGATTAAGAAACAAATTCCATTTAGAATAGCATAGGAAAAATAAAATACTTAGAAACAAACTTAACCAAAGAGGTGAAACACTTGTACACTGGAAATTATAAAATATTGATAAGAAAATTAGTGAAGACACATACAAAAAAAATCCTGTGTCCATTAACTGGAAGCATTAAGATTGCTAAAATGTCCATACTACCCAAACTTATCTGATTCAATATAATTCCTATCAAAATCCCAATGGCATTCCTTACAGAAAACAAACAATAACAAAAATCTTAAAATTTATATGGGACCACAAAAGAATCAAAATCAAAATAGCTAAAGCAATCTTAAGAAAGAAAAAAACTGGAGGTATTACACTTCCTGATTTCAAAATATATTACGAAAGAATGGTCGAAACATAGTATATTCCAAAGTATGCTACAAGCAAAAAATAGACATATGGACCAATGGAACAGAATAGAGAGCCCCAAAATAAACCATGCATGTATGGTCAAAACTGATCTTCAACAAGGGTGCCAAGAACACACAATGGGGAAGGGATAGTTTCTTCAATAAATAGATTGGGAAAACTGTATATCCATATACAGAGAAATGAAATTGGACACTTATCTCTCATCATAAATAAAAATAAACTCAAAATAGATTAAAGACTTACACATAAAACTTGAAATCGTAAAGCCACTAGAAGAAAACATACTGGGTAAGCTCCTTGATATTGGTGTTGGCAATGATTTTGTTTTTGTATTTGAAACCAAAAGCCAGGCAACAAAAACAAAAATAGGCAAGTGAGATTGCACCAAACTTAAAAAAAAAAGTGACAACACCAAACAAATAAAAACTTCTGTATAGTGAAGGTAACAATCAGCAGAATGAAAAAAACAAAACAAAACTACCTACAGAGTGGGACAAAATATTTTGCAAATCATATATTTGATAGAGTGTTAATAACCAAAATATATAAAGAACTTCTACAACTTAAGAGAAAAAGATTAAACATGGGCAAAGGACCTAAATAAACATTTCTCCAAAGAGGACATAAAAATGGCCAAGAGACACATGAAGAGGCTTAATATCACTCATTATCAGGGAAATGTAAATCAAAACCCGATGAGATATCATGTCACATGTGTTAGGATGGCTAGTACCAAAAAGACAAAAAATAAATTAAAAAAAAAACATGTGGGAAAGGATGTGGAGAAATGGGAACATTGGTACACTGTTCTGGGAATGTAGATTGGTACAGCCACTATGGACTATATTAAGGTACCTTAAAAAAACCAAAATATGAACTACCATATGATCCAGTGATCTCACATCTGCATATATATCCAAAGAAAACAAAATCCATATCTCAAAAAGATATCTGGACTCCCATGTTCATTGTAGAATTACACAATAGTTAAGACATTTAAACAACCTGACTGTCCATTGATGGATAAGTGGATAAAGAAATGTGAGACATTTGGGAGTGCAAGCTGGTGCAGCCAGGTCTGGAAAACAGTATGGAGGTTCCTCAAAAAACTAAAAATAGAACTACCCTATGACCCAGCAATTGCACTACTAGGCATTTATACAAGGCATACAGGTGTGCTGTTCTGAAGGGACATATGCACCCCCGTGCTTATAGAAGCACTATCAACAACAGCCAAAGTATGGAAAGAGCCCAAATGTCCATCGATGGATGAATGGATAAAGAAGATGTGGTATATATATACAATGGAGTATTACTAGGCAATCCAAAAGAATGAAACCTTGCCATTTGCAACTACATGGATGGAACTGAAGGGTATTATGCTAAGTGAAATTAGTCAGTCAGTGAAAGACAAAAATCATATGACTTCACTTAGATGAGGACTTTAAGAGACACACAGATGAAGGGAAGGAAAACAAAAATAATATTATAAAAACAGGGAGGGAGACAAAACAGAAGAAACTCATAAATATGGAGAACAAACTGTGGGTTTCTGGAGGGGTTGTGGGAAGGGGGATGGGCTAAATGGGTAAGGGGCATTAAGGAATCTACTCCTGAAATCATTGTTGCACTATACGGTAAATAATTTGGATGTAAATTTTTAAAAATAAAAAAATAAAACAAGTTAAAAAAATAAAAATAAAAACTTTGCATACATTATCTGAAAAAAGAAATGTGAGACATCTATATCTAATCTATATCTACATCCATATCTACATCTATATCTATATACACACACATCTATATGCACATATAATTTTATACGTATATATACATACATACACATACACCCATATATATAATTATACACACACACACACACACACACACACACATACACACACACACACATACACATAATGTGTATGTGTCTTTAAAAAGAAGGAAATCGTGCCATTTGCAACAGCAGGAATAAACCTAGTAGACATTATATTAAGTGAAACAAGCCAGACGCAAAAAAGACAAATGCTGCATGAGTTTACTTACATGTAGAATCTAAAATAATTGGACTCATAAAGGCAGAGTAAAATGGTGGGGCGGAAGGGGCTGTGGGAGGGGAAATGGTGAGATACTGGTCAAAGAGTACAAGGTTTCAGTTCTGCAAGAAAAATCAGTTTTGGAGACCTAAGCTACATCCATGGGACTTCAGTTAACAATATTGCACATTTGAAATTTGCTGAAGAGTAGGCCTTGAGTTCACATACACAGAAGGAAAATATAAGGTGATAGATACACCTTATATTAATTAGCTTCAATGTGGCAATTATTTTACAATGAATATGTAATCAAAACATCAAGTCACACATCTTAAATATATACAATTGTTATTTGTCAACTGTACCTCAAAAAAAACTGAAGGAATTTAGACAGATAAGAAACTAACTACTTAGGTCTCTAAAGGAAATTAGAAAAATGCAGAACTGTATAACACAAGAGGTGAAAGATGAGATGATAGAACAAAAAAATAAAAAATAAAAAGAGAACTAGCAAAAGGCAAGAAATTAAGTGAAAGATACCCGAATTGAGAACTTAAAATGCACTGGAAGAAGTGAAGAGAGAATTAGAGAAAACAAAATCCATAATACAGACGACAACTTGAAAAAAATCACAAAGAAATAGAGTAGAAAGTTCAATGAGCAAAAAAGAAAGAAAGAAAGAAAGAAAGAAAGAAAGAAAGAAAGAAAGAAAGAAGGATGATGGATGTGGAACAAAAGCCATGGAGATCCAATATATAGCTAACTAAGATGCCTGAAGAAAACAACAAAACCCTTGGGGGGAAAAAAAAAACCCAAGACTCAAATATGTTATCCTGACGTGAAAAACAGTGAAAATGGTTTTAAAAATTACAATAATAATTACATATCCTCTTGAGGAAATGGAAATTCTACAAAAGATCCTCAGCAGGAGAATCATGTCACCTACACTCACAGGACTGATGTTCTGCCTCAGGGCCACTGCCTGAATCTCATCTCTGCCTCACTGAAACATTCCAATGGGCTTTTCAGCCTTCTGTTTCCAGGTTTAATGTCAAATTCTCAGAGGCCTTTTCTAACCTTCCTCTATAAATTATATCTTTGAAGTACTATCACCTACCGCTAATTGTTTCTTGACAATTATGGTTGCTCTTTTTTTTTTTTTTAGCTTTCAAAATGTCTTACTCTGTTGTTAATTATCTGTAACTTACCACTAAAATTTAAGCTTCAAGAGGAGAGAAACATGTTAGTCTTATTCACTGTGCTCCTAGCATTTACTACATTGATGGGCACATAGTAAATAGTTAATAAATGTGTTGAATGAATAAAAACATTTTTTTAAGCCAAGCAGGAAAAAAATAATCACTTCCTGCTGAAGGACGATTTTTTCTCTTTATCTGTGTTGGAATTTTTTAAGAGAGTGAACTCATGTGTTGTTTAAACTAAAAATAAATTAAAGTTTATTTATTTAAAACTAAAAGTAAATTAAAAAGCCAAGGGATAATTAAAACTCACATGCACGCACACACACGCGCACACACACACACACACACACACACACACACAATCCCATAATAGCTTCCCCATAATCACACCCTGTGCCTGTAGACAAGCATGAAGCAATCTAACTGCTGGTCCAGATGTCAGGTCCAGTCCTTGCTCCACCCCTGCTATGACATTTAACATCTCTGAATTGGTTTCCTCACAGAAAAATAAAAGCCCTTGCTTCTTAAGACTGTAGGGAGGATTAACGGAGCAAGTGTACAAAAGTACCTAATACTATTCCTGGTACGGAGTAAAAAGTAGCATGTATCAAACATTTGTTACATTCCATTCTTCATTAAGCTTTTTATATGAATCACAACAACCCTATGAGGAGGTAGACGCTATTATTATCCCTATTTTAAGGATTATGAAACTGAGGCACATAATCAAATGGCTCACTGCTGATAAGTAGCTGTGCTGGGATTCAGATTTGGGCATCCTAATTTCAGTACTTTGTTCCCTTTTAAGTTTTTATTTTAATTCCAGTTGGTTAACATACAGTCTTATTAGTTTCGGGTGTACAATATAGTGATTCAACACCTCCATACATCACCCAGTGCTCATCAAAACTGTCAGTGCCTTGTTCTTAACCACTATGGTAGGTGCCCATATTAGTGTGCTGGGGTTGCTGTAACAACATACCACAAACTAGACAGCACGAATTTGGGAAATTTATTTTCTCACCGTCCTGGGAGCTAGAAGTCAGAGGTGTCCACAGGACTGATTTCTTCTGAGGGCTGTGAGAGAACGATTTGTTCCAGTTGATGAGGTTTTGGGGTGATAGTGGAGTTCATGGGGTCCAGAGCCAGGAGCCAAGAATGAATTGTTGAAGATGTCTTTGGTGCAAAAAAGTTATTTTGTTAAAACAAGGGGACAGGACAGGCCGGAAGTGTTACCCCGGATACCAGGAGGAAAGGTTGGTTTAGATTCTGTGGAGTTAAGGGAGGTAAAGTCCAGGGTAAATTTCCAGTAAGATTTTCATATGCTAAAGAAGACTCCCAGGATCCTGGATGCCTAGCTATTGTCAAGCTAAGGTTGTTTTTCCCTCTAGCAAAACATTAGCATTAAAATATAGGGAGTTCCTGGAGAAACCATTTTGCTCTGCCTGCCTCAAGTATTTGTTAAATGGGCTGCACATTATAAGGAAATTTAGTTCTATCCGCCATTTCCTTCTGCCTTTGTTTCCCATATCACCAGATCTCTCCTCTTGGCTTGTAGATGGCCATCTTCCTGTATCTTCATATTGTCTTTCTTCTGTGCATGTCTGTGTCCAGATTTCTTTCTTATAAACACACTAGTCACATTACATTAGGGCCCATCCTGATGACCTCATTTTAACTTAGTTACCTCTGTACGACCATATCTCCAAGTAAGGTCTCATTCTAAGGTACTGGGGCTTAGGACTCAGGACTCCAACATATAAATTGGGAGAGACACAGTTCAACCCATAACTGTACTTTGCATAGGAGGAGAGAAACACACATTAATTCCTTTTAGGGTGACAAGCCTCATGGGTGAGCATAGCAGTGAGGTCTACATGTGACAGCTTTGATGAAACTACAAAGGCAGGTGCAGACAGACAGAAACTCTCTTATGTGAGGGCCAGGAAGCCACCATGTGAGGCACAGACAGGTTGGGTGACTGCCTCAGGAAAACTTCCTAATTTAGCACAAGTCCTGTATTTTGGGGTCCTGGGTGGACAATCAGGATTTAAAATAGGATTTTTGGAAAATATGCTCAAATCTCAGAAAGGCCTCTGGGTTTGTTTTAATCACTTCTCAAAGCTATGCTAGACATTCACAGCTCAGAATCCCCAGTCTAGCCTAATAAGGAAAAGTAATTACATCATATTAAAGATAATTTGATTGTTACAGAGATGCTAATTGAGTTGAAACGCTTATTGTAATAGACACATCAGATTGGCAAGGAGGAAACTCAGCTTAAATGCAAACAGTGTTGATAGTAGAATTAAAAGATTGTCAAAGCAGTTAATCCAATAGTAATTATATTCTGAACATAAATTCCTGAGTAGCGAGGATACAATTGTATCTACAGTCATAAGAAAATAATTACTCGACACTCCACCTGAAGCCACAGTCCATAAAAGCCCTGATAATGCTTTCCATGAGACGCTTGACTCTTCCTCTTGTCAGAAACTCACCGCAGGCACCAGTGCTGTTCCATGAAAGGGAGGTGTATACAAAACCACCTCCAAAACCCAAAACAACAGTAAGACTGAAGAAAAAGGTCAATGAGTTCAGCTGGATGGGAAATGGTGTATTAAGGGGACAGAAGTGGCCGTAAGACAAGTAGATGTCTGCAACCTGACCTTGAGATCTGCTTCCATAGTGTGGGAGGCTGGGGAGTATGTGCTGGCGGGCCACTTAGAAGGAGAATGGTTAAGAATAGGTGTGCTTCAGGGTGATACCTCCAGAACAGATCAAGGACATTATGCCCTGAGAGTGCACTTAAGGGTGTGGCTACAAAGAAGGAAAGAATTGTGAGGGTGGGGGTGGGGGTGGGGTGGGCTGTGCTGAAGAAGGTTTCAGGTCACCCAACAGTGCCAAGATGGCATTAGTCTGTTTCACACCAAGTTTTCTCTGAGAACCTCAGCACTCACTGGGCTATACTGCCTTAGGATGCTCTTTCCAGAGAGCCAACCCCTCTCCCCACTGACACCACTTCCAGGCCTATAGCAAACATAACCATCCCCAGGAGTGTGCCGAGCCTCCAGAACACTTACACCTTCCATTCTCAAGACTACTATGTCCCATCCTCCCCACTCACCTTCTTGACAACCCCCCAACACATCCAGGTCACTATTTTCTCCCTCCTTGCCACTCTTGGACTGACAGCCTTCTTATACTGTCCAACCCATTGTCCACCATGTTGACCATTCCTTGAGAAACCCTGGCCTGTGACAACCACCCAGCCAAACCCTAGCCCTGTATCAGTTAAACCCTCTGAGTGATATTAGTGAAACTTCACACCTGGACCCCCTGAGCTGTCCAGGGAGCTAATACATCCCGGTATTAGTCATGTTCTCCTGAGAAACAAAATCTATAGGTATTGGCTTACATGACTAAGGAGGCTGAAAAGTCCCATGATCTTCTGGCTGAAAAGTAGGAAAGCCAGTGATACAGTTTGAAGGCAGAAGGTCAATGTCACAGCTCAACAGTGAGGAAGAGAACAAATTCAGTCTTCCTTTTTGTTCTGGATGAGGCCCACCCACATTAGGAAGGGTCATTTGTTTTACTCTGTCTATGGATTCAAATGCTAATCTCTTTCAGAAACATGCTCACAGACACACCCAGAAATCATATTTAACCAGCTTTGTGGGAATCCCATTGCCAAGACACATGAAATTAACCATCACAATCCTCCCATCCCTTTTCGGTTCTCCTTGGCAACTAGTTCTTCATTATGTCACCTCTCCAATCATTGACCCCACCTCCCACTCTCACTTACCCCTATTATTCAGCAGATAATCTCCATTCCCAATGCACAGGAAAAGTGGGATAAAACAGAAGACCCACATGAGAAACTCTTCAATTTCTGCCAATCTTAGAAGTCACCAGCAGACCTGTAAACATGTAAAGCTCTTCTCCTTGAGTTCTGCCTCAAATCCGTGTTTCCTCTCCCCCTCATTTAGGCTAATTCCTTCACACACACTCCAATCCTCACCCACCTTGGCTCCTTTCTACCTCCTCATAAACAGGCTTCAGGATCCCCCACCTTGACAGTCTTTCCCTCAACACCACTCTGCTCTGAGTCAAACTTTCAGAAGTGCTCCCTCCTTACTTGTGTCCCACCTTGTTGCATTCTGGCTGCTGTCCCCAGCTGTCAACAGATTGCCCATCCAAAGCCTCCTTGCTCTTTTGGGAAAGACACTATTAGCACTCATGTAACTAGATCAGCATCTGCACCAGAAGCTGAAACTTTACTCTTCTCCAGGGACTCCTGACCCTAATCCCCAGCTGTGCCTACTTCCTTTCTCTGCCACTCCCTCCAGGGCCTCTGAGGTTTATTTTCCCACAATTGTTTTGTAAAACCTGGTGATCCTCAGCATTCCATCCGCAGCCTATTAGCTTCTTCTTTATTCAGTTCTTCCCAGTTGATCTAATACTTCCCCCAAGGTTTTAAATATGCTGATGAGCCCTCCCCCCCCCCCCCCCCGTCTATATCACTTAGTTGAGTCTTTATCATCCTGAGCTCAGTTTGTAGGTCTCCTCTGCCACTGTATTCTTTCCTCACTTTCTCTGCTTTGTCTGGTTTCATACTCTGTGTCTTTCTCTGCTTGATGTCTCTCCTTCTCTCCTTCTCTCTCTCTCTCTCTCTCTCTCTCTCTCACACACACCACAAATTTTCTTCTGACATTTTCTAATCTGAGATTGTAAATTCACATCCTTGGAGGAGTAGACACCAAAATGGGATTATGCATGGAAGAATTTTATTAAAGGCAATACTGTGACAGAAAATGGGGAAGGAGTGAAAAAAGCTGGGGAAGTGATCAGACAATGATGCAAATCTGATGCCAAGTGAAGAAGGGAAGCAAGAGTAAGTTTGGGTGGGAGCATTCTAGATAACAGTACAGTTAAGGAATGTACAGTAAAGCTACTGAGGAATCCGCCAGGAAAAGCCAGCCATCAGAGAAGGCCCAGCTCCCATTTTCCCAAGAACTCCCTGCCTGGCTCTACAACTGGATGAGAGTAGCTCCTAGAAGCTTTGGTGTAAACACTGGCTGCTCACAGCACTGCAGCCTGGTCCAACTCCCTGTAGTTGGGGATCCATCAGGTGCATTCTTGTGGCTACTGCAGTGACCAAACTGTACTGATACAGGAGGCTTCCTGAGGGGCCATCCTGGGACACATGTTTGCCCATAGTGCTGAAATCTGACAGATCCTTCTCCTTCTCTGCAGACAGCACAAGCCTCTCAGGACCTGGGAGAGTCAGGCTTAGACAAGCAGTGAAGAGGCATACACACTTTTATGAAGGAGGAAGTGGAAGGAGTGGTTGGGCTTTGACTGGAACTGAGAGGCCACATTAAAGGTGGAGGGTGGGAATGGAAACAGGACCCAGAAGGTGTGGTCTGATCAGATGGTTGCTACCTTAAGGCAGTGTTTAATCATTGTATCGTGTACCAGATTGGTATGTGTCATACTTTACCATGCTGTGAGAGTCACCTGAAGAGCTGGTTAACCATGCCTATTGGGGCCACTCCCAGAGATTCTTGGGATGAGCCTGAGAATTTACTTTTCTAACTAGCTCCCAGATGGTGCTGGTATTGCCAGCCCAGAGACCATATTACTCAATGTATAATTTTGGAATGTATAATTTTGGAAGAGAAATGTTTGACTCTCACCCTAAACTTAGGCTGCTTCCTTTCTGGGAAGGAAAGCCATATTTTGAGGTAACAACTCAAGGATGTACCTGTTTGCCTTGGGGACCTAACTGGCTAGACCTGGTCCTTCATCTCAACCCATGTAGCAAATTGCTGTCTTTGCAGCTGCTTCTATTTCGAGGGAAGAAATAGGAAGAGGCACCAAGCTCATTCAGAGATGGAGGAGACCAATGCCCATCTGTGTTATTCCTGCCACCTGTTTGGACTTGTTCCTACTTGGGACTACAGGAATCCACTGAGAAAAGACATTCTCTTGTCTTTGGGGTGGTCACCAAAGGCTTCATGAAGGATGCAAGACCGAAAGGGGATTCAGATGGTTGTAAACAAAGTAGTGGGGTAATTCAGACACAGGGAGCTGCATGAGTCCCAAGGTACACTCCTGGTATGGTAAAGAAGGGGTTCACACTGGTGCGATGCAGTCCTAGTGTGAAGAACAGAGCACCACTAATGACACAGAAAAGCACCAAGTCATGGAGACACTAGGCTAAGAATCTGCCCTCTTCTCACAATCCGTGTAGGTTGTGAGATCCAGGTGGATGGATTGACACAAGAAAAGCCATCTAGGAAGGGCCAGAGCCAAAGTGGAGTACGAGCAGAACTGGCAAAGGAGGGAGGGCCTGTTTGAATCCTATCTCATCAGACTACACGCGAGTCAAAAATTAAGGGTTTGACAGGGAAACAGAGAAAGAAGCAGAAATGAAGAATCTGTCGGCCTGATAGGCGATCATCTCTGACTTGATAATGAAAGTCAATGAGAAAATACAAGTCAATTTGCAGCTAAGTTCTCAGGAGTAGAAATGTCTTTATTCTATTCCAAAGACAGGTCATACGTAAGGAGAGAAAAACAAAAGTGACGTGGTTATTTTTTTTTAAATATGAAATTCATTGTCAATTTGGTTTCCATACAACACCCAGTGCTCATCCCAACAGGTGTCTTCCTCAATACTCATTACCTCCCCTCCCCTCCCCTCCCCTCCCCCCTCCCCTCCCCTCCCCCCTCCCCTCCCCCATCAACCCTCAGTTTGTTCTCTGTTTTTATTTTTTATTTTTTTTTCAACGTTTATTTATTTTTTGGGACAGAGAGAGACAGAGCATGAACGGGGGAGGGGCAGAGAGAGAGGGAGACACAGAATGGGAAACAGGCTGAGCTCGATGCGGGGCTCGAACTCACGGACCACGAGATTGTGATCTGGCTGAGGTCGGACGCGTAACCGACTGCGCCACCTAGGCGCCCCTGTTCTCTGTTTTTAAGAGTCTCTTATGTTTTGGCTCCCTCCCTCTCTAACCTCCTTGTTTTTTCTTCCCCTCCCCCATGGTCTTCTGTTAAGTTTCTCAGGATCCACATACGAGTGAAAACATATGGTATCTGTCCTTCTCTGTATGACTTGTTTCACTTAGCGTAACACTCTCCAGTTCCATCCACATTGCTACAAAAGACCATATTTCATTCTTTCTCATTGCCACATAGTATTCCATTGTGTATATAAACCACAATTTCTTTATCCATTCGTCAGTTGGTGGACATTTAGGCTCTTTCCATAAGTTGGCTATTGTTGAAAGTGCTGCTATAAACATTGGGGTACAAGTGCCCCTATGCATCAGCACTCCTGTATCCCTTGGGTAAATTCCTAGCAGTCCTATTGCTGGGTCATAGAGTAGATCTATTTTTAATTTTTTGAGGAACCTCCACACTGTTTTCCAGAGTGGTTGCACCAGTTTGCATTGCCACCAACAGTGTAAGAGGGTTCCCATTTCTCCACATCCTCACCAGCATCTATAGTCTACTGTTGTGTTCATTTTAGCCACTCTGACTGGTGTGAGGTGATATCTGAGTGTGGTTTTGATTTGTATTTCCCTGATAAGGAGTGACGTTGAGCATCTTTTCATGTGCTTGTTGGCCATCTGGATGTCTTCTTTGAGAAGTGTCTATTCATGTCTTCTGCCCATTTCTTCACTGGATTATTTGGGGTTTTTTTGGTGTGGAGTTTGGTGAGTTCTTTGTAGATTTTGGATACTAGCCCTTTGTCTGATATGCCATTTGCAAATATCTTTTCCCATTCTGTTGGTTGCCTTTTAGTTTTGTTGATTGTTTCCTTTGCAGTGCAGAAGCTTTTTATCTTGATGAGGTCCCAATAGTTCATTTTTGCTTTTAATTCCCTTGTGAGGTGATTATTTTAATTAAAGAGTCACTCATTCTGGAAAATAATTCACTTGCTATCTGATCTTTGGGTTCTAAGGAGGCCTACTTTGCTGGCCTGCCCTGGCATTATCTCTTTAATTAGACCAGCACTAGGGAAGTGCCTCCTCTTTGGGCCCATTCTGGCAGTGCCAGCTGATCAGGACAGGCAGGACATTCATTCTAGTGGGGCCACAGGGTCTTACGGTTACCCTTCCTCTCAGACTCCTCCTGGGTGATATAGAAGCAAACACAGGGACCTCCACTGGGATGGGGATGGGGATGGGGTCCAACCCAGGACAATAAAAGGAGGCCAGGTTTATGAAGTTATATAAACCATGAGCCTGACAGACCCCACACTTCAAGTTGACTTATAACTTCTGGCATAAGGCAGCTGGGGCAGAGTGTCCTGAAGCCTGAACCCCCTGGCTGCTGGCCTTAAACAATCCCTCCATGTTGCAGGTGAGGGACAATGGAGGGCAGAGAGGAGATGGAGGAGCAGCCCTCAGTAGGATACAGTTTGTTCAGTAATATTCTGGACACCAGTAGACACTTGTAAGAGCATTTCCTTTCCTTGTCTGCTCCAAAGGGTGTGGAATAACATCTGTGCTATGCAAATATGACCCCTGTAGGAAAATGTTCTGGGTTAAATTGCATCCCCTACAATATATATGTTGAAGTTCTAACTCCCAGTATAAGCAGAAAGAGTTAGGGATCTCCAGAAAAATAAAAGATGAGACAGCTTTCATGACACAGATTTTCCATGATCTGTCTTACCAGCTCTTCTGCCCAAACACACTTCTTGCAGAACTTCCTGGGAGGTGTTAGAATTACAGTAGGTATAGCCTAATCATATCAGAGACAGTAAATCAGTGGTAAAGCTCCCAGTGCTTGTTCATAAGTAATCGAGACCCTGCATTCCTTACCAGAGATAATGAGCCTAAGACCATTTATACCATTTATACCAGCTCTCAGAGCATGCCCATAGCCCCTTCCACTGGTCAGACCATTACCTCTGCTTCCTTATAAAGTCTTAAAGGAGTGCAAACTTTGTTAACATAACATGGGATGCATGAAGAGGCATGTTTTTTTAAGTACGTGTGTACAACCTTATTCCTACTTTTACATGCAATGACACAGCTGTCCTTTCTGAATAAATAAAAGGAACCCTTTCATCCCTGCTTAGGGAGTCATGGCTTTGGAAGTTATTCCTTGTGGTCTCCTTATTCTCTGTAAATAAAGTTTCCTTTGTGTGACAACTCCACCTGGGGTAGTCTCTATCCACTCCACCAAGGAGTGGGCTCACGTTAATTTGGTTACATCAGTACCTCTGAATGTGACCTTATTTGGAAATATGCTCATTGCAGATGCAATCAGTTCAGATATAGCCATACTGGAGTAGGATGGGCCCCCATCTAAAATGACTGGTGTCCTTATGAGATAGGAAAACTGAAGGACACCATAAAAATCTGCTTTTTCCTCCTTTTCCTACTTCTATTCTTGTTAGGACCTGCACCCTCACCCCACTTTACACATGCCTTGTAAGGCAAATAGCATATGTCCTCCTTCTAAGGGACAAGGAGTTAATGATTTCTCTAGAATAGATAACATCTAAGGAAGGACCAGGTGAGAATGACCATCATATGCACATTACAGAACACCTGCACTAGACATCTCCATGCCAAGACCCTGTGTCTCCAAGGAATAATACCTAAGCCCTTGTCTTTGTTCTAACCAGTTCCTGGGTACCTTAGGGGACACATCTCAGAGACCACAATCCTCAGTAAAAACCCCCAGATCTTTAACAAAGATTAGACTCCTGCTCCTCTCATTTCTGAGTCTCCTAGACATTCCATCTGTGTCTGCTTTCTCTTTAATAAACTTTGCTCTCTCTTCCTGCTGGCTAACACTTGATTTCCATCCTTTGCAAAGAAAAATATCCATTTGGCTGGACCTGTGGGACCCTTCCTGGGTTCCCAGACCCAGCCTACAGGCATCATTTATACAAAGATGGCCTTGTGAAGACAGAGAGGCAGGGAGAAGGCCATGGGAAGCTGGAAGCAGAGATCAGAGTGATGCTGCCATAAGCCCAGGAATGTGGGGGGACATCAGGAGCTAGGAGAGGAAAAGAAGGACCCTTTCCAGAGGCTTTGGAAGGAGCATGGCTTGGCTGACACCTTGATTATAGACTTCTGGCCTCCAGAATTAGTGGAAAATAAATTTCTGTGGTCTTAACCCACCTAGCCTGTGACACATTGTTATGGCAGCCTAAGCACACAGACACAGAAGTCTGAGGAACTGTGCCTGGTTGTGGGTGGAACGGGCAGGGCAGGTGGGTGAACTGTGTTAGGAGAGCTGGGGGCTGGCTTTCTGCCTTGGGCCTTTTTCACATGTCCCACATGTTACCCTGAGCACCTGCTCAGCAGCTCAAAGAGAGGCACCAGCAGACCCCAAAGGAATTTCCATGCCTGAGCCCCAGAAACCTCTGTGTGAGCTGCATTAGAGGCCAGATCTTTGTCCACCTTACCATGGTCCACGAGCCTTGGGATCCTCATCCAGCTCAGTGTGGGGACCTGGACTTGGAATCTGCTATCCTCCTAAGGCACCTACATTCCAGCTGGGAGAACTTAAGCATGTCTAAGCAATTAGAATAAATCAAACAGATGTTCTTTCGGTGTGTTTGTGATCACTTTATGATTAACTAATGGGCTTTCTAGCAGCCACTTTTATGGGCACCTAATCGCTACATAATGAGATCGCCTACACTGTGGCTTCATTGTGTCAGGGAGGGAGAACTATGGGACTTTGAAAATGTACCCTGATATCTAGCCACCACAGAGCCACAGCCACAGTCCCAGGGCCCAGCAGAGGAGCCTTGGCATCCACATGTCCCCATGTGCACCCTGCACTCAGTCCTGGAATGTGTGATGCCTCCAGCCCCTCAAGAGGAGGAACATGGTGACCACTCACAGATGGGAATGTCCACATTTCCTCATTTGTTCCTCAACAACTATACAAAAGAAGAGCCTGAAGCTCAGAAAGGTTAAAGACACAAAGTCATGAATGGCAGAGCTGGATGTTGGCCACAGCTTCTGATGCCCAAACCAGCACTCTGAAATCAGAGTTCCGGGTAGAGCAAAATTAATTGGGGATATAACCATCTCTGGGCTTTTCCTACCGGGCCCTGATCCTTGGAATCGCCTACAGACTGGAGAGAGGTGCTGGGCTGGGACAGGTTCTCATAATAAGGTAAATACAAAATGAATCAGTGCCTTGAGGTAAATAATTAGGCAAGATCCTTGGAAAGTGGAATTGTTCAATAATTAGATTTTGCTAATGATTTAAAATGCTCCTTTCAAAGGTTCCCTTTTTAGTTTTCAAAAGTTGTGCATTCCCATGCAAATGGGGTGAAAGGGGACTGAGTACCACCCTCCCTCTTCAAGATGAGCCACAGAGCCACTACCTGGTGCTGGTATTGGTATCTCTTTCTTCCCTTACCTCTGTTCTCTCCCTTCCTCCCTCCTTCCCTCTCTCTCTCCCCCCACTTCCTCTCTGTCCTCTCCCTCCCTCTCTCTCAAGGGCCTCCTAGCCCCAGGTGATACGGGTACCAAATGCCAGCGCTTACTATGCAGTGTTCATAATCAGAGAGTCTAAAGTCTAATCATTGGGTTCAAACCTTGGCTCTGCCAAGTATGAGCTGAGTCATCTCAGGGAATTTACTTCTCTCTGATTTCCAAACTTGCCATCTAGAAGGTGATCATCATAAACATATCTATGTCTTAGGGCTCATTTTTTAAATACAATTAATATTTGAAAGGCTTCTCTGTGCCAGGTGCTATTGGTGGCTCTGTCTGTAAAGCAATGAATCTGAACCAGGCAAAGCTCCTGCTCTCCCCAGGGGTGGGCAGACAATAAACAAAAAAACAAAGGGGTGAGATGGGTTGAGAAGTAAACACAGCAGAGCAGAGGCAGGGAACACTAGCAGGAGCATGCCCAGGAAAGTCTTCTCTAAAGCAGCAGAGGTGCTGGGCTGCAGCTGCAGCCCCAGAACACAGCCAACAGGGACAAAAGCTAAATGGGGGGAGGGGGGTGGAAGGAAAGGTCTGGTGTCAGACGACTTTATCTGAGTCTCTGGATTCAGCCATATCTGAAAGGACACCTACCCTCTTCAACTTTGTAGTTCTTTGAAAAAATGTGCTTGACCCCACTCCAGCCTGCTTTCTTTTTTTCTTTTTAAAAAATTTTAAATGTTTATTGATTTTTGAGAGACAGAGAGAGAGGGAAGGAGAGACATACCAAGCATGAGAGGGGGAGGGGCAGAGAGAGAGAGGGAGACACAGAATCTGAAGCAGGCTCCAGGCTCTGAGCTGTCAGCACAGAGCCCAACATGGGCTCAAACCCACAAACAGTGAGATCACAACCTAAACCGAAGTTGGACACTTAACTGACTAAGCCACCCAGGTGCCCTGTTTTTTTCTTTTTAAATCAGACACCTGATTCTGTGTCTTTTCTATTACAGACACCTGAGGAAGTCCTGACTCGTGCAAGTGGTTAAAATCTTATTTGTCTATTTTTCTCTCTATTTGGAGGTTGCAAATATTTCACTATGTGACCTCAAGCACAGTGCTGTGTGTGATATGGGAGGAGGGTTGTTGGACTGAGAAGTGAGTACACATCTCTATCCAGAGGAGCAGGTGTCAGGTGAGGGAGGGTGGGAGCCCTCAGACCCATCAAGAACTCAGCCCGCTCTTGGTGACAACGCTTCAGGCATCACTGTGTGTCTGTGGACTCCTTTATTAATCGCTCCCTTGAGTCTAAAACCCCGTTCTTTTATTAAAATTATGAAACCATCAAGCAGCCTGACAATGAAAATAATGCCTTCATAGTGTCTGTGTTGTAACAATCCTGCACGTGTTTTCCGAGCAATATATTCATACCTGTGACTATTGAGCAGGCAGGAACATCACAACAGCATGATTAATGGGGCCCTCCCCTGCCTTCCACAGCCAGTGATGGGGCTGGGAGAAGGAAAGCAAAGTCTTATTCTATCAGGGCTAGATTATTAATAATTCTATTCCCTTCAGACCAGCCATGATCATTAATCTACTTTGAGCCTCAAGCCCTAGAAAAGCTGAAGCCTTGACTACGTGTGTGGACTGAGACCGTTCCACTCTCTTCCTCCCATGCTGCACTGGAGATGTGCCTCCATGCCACAATCTGCAAACTGAAGTAAGAAGAGAATGTTCTAAGGAAGTTAGAAACTTTGGGTGTAGACATCCATTATTTGGTGCCTAGGTCTGTGAAATTTGGGTATAGCTCTTCCATATCCTCTTTAGGATATAAGACTTCAAAACCAAAGAGTAGGGCCTGCCTGTACTTCTACTAGGCCTCTGGGCCTCCCCTCTGCTGGGCTAGAATAAGTATAGCCTCATTAGGAGATAAGACCCAACTGTGCATGCTCAAGGCACACATTCACAATGTTAGAACATTTAGTCCATGGAAGTATGCTCGCTTCTTCACTGGGGGCAGGGATGCTCAGACATAATCCAGGCCACAGAGCAGAGGAAGAGCACCAGGACACCCATGACACATGCAGGCCAAGGCTGAAGGGGTCAGAATTGTCAAGACTGGGAGGGAGAGGTGGGTAGTTGCAGGCCTTATCCAGAGTGTCTCTAGCTTCCATGGACACTAAGGATCAGAGAAGAAAACAAGAAGTGCTCTCTAGCTCCCCCTCTGGCACCTCTTCCTCCTTTCTGGACCACACTTCCTCTGTTCCAAAGCCCAACTCTTCCTAATGAGATGCAAAAGATATTATTGGATAGAATTCCTGGGAAGGAAGACTCAGTTATTTGTGTAGGATTCCATGATCTGTTCCTGCCCACACAACACTTATGACACCAAGTGTGACAGGTTTTTTCCTCACATTAACCAACATCCAACTCTCCAAACACCAACTGTGTGCCCTGCATTTTGTTGCAAGTCTAACACTACCTACTTGGAGTTAGCATCAGATCCCACAAGTTAAGAACTCAATCCCATAAGACTGCTCCCATTTCAGATGTCAGTTGCAAGTCTTGGACCTTCTGTACTTCTCGTTGACTTACTATAAATCAAGGGGTTCTCATAACCCCTTCTCAGGTTCAGTAATTTGCTAGAACAGTTCACAGAACTGTGAACTCAGGGAAGCACCATGCTCACAATTACACATATATTATAAAGGATATTATAAAGCATAAAGAATAAAGAAGTATAGTCAGATGAAAAGGTACACAGGGTGAGATCTGGAAGAGTCCAGAGCATAGGATTTTCTATCCCCGTGGCACTGGGGTATGCCACCCTCCTGACACATGGATGCATTCACCAACATGGAAGCTCCCTGAACCTCATCATTTAGGGACTTTAATGGAGGTATCATTCATCACATGGGAGAACAGTTTATTAACTCAATCTTCAACTCCTCTCCCTTCCCCAGAGGTTGGGGGGAGTAGGGCTGGAAGTTCTGGGCTTCTCAGTCTTGGTTCCTCCATGCAAATAATCCCCATCCCAAAGCTATCTAGGGTCCCACAAAGAGTCATCTCATTACAGCACAAGAGAGTCCTGTCACCCAGAAAATTCCAAGGGATTTAGGAGCTCTGTGTCAAGAACAAGAGATGCTTCTATAATCCCCATCATGCAGGAAATTACAAGAGTTTTAGAAAGTCTTTGTTATAAATAGAGGACAAAATAAAATATTCTTATTATGTCACAAAGACCTATTATAGGAAGCCCTCTTGGAATGGAAACTGAGTCCCTAGGAACACCTTAAGAAGCTAAGAACCTGGGGCGCCTGGGTGGCTCAGTCAGTTGAGCATCAGACTCTTGATATCAGCTCGAGTCATGATCCCAGAGTCATGGAATCAAACCCTGTGTCTGACTCCATGCTGAGTGTGGATCCTGCTTAGTATTCTCTCTCTCTCTCTCTCTCTCTCTCTCTCTCTCTCCCTCTCTCTTTACCCTTCTTGTGCATGCATTCTCTTCTTTCTCTCTTTTTTTTATGCACTCGCTCTTTTTAAAAATTTTTTTTAATGTTTATTTATTTTTGAGACAGAGAGAGACAGAGCATGAATGGGGGAGGGGCAGAGAGAGAGGGAGACACAGAATCGGAAGCAGGCTCCAGGCTCTGAGCCATCAGCCCAGAGCCCCACACGGGGCTCGAACTCATGGACCGCGAGATCGTGACCTGAGCTGAAGTCGGATGCTTAACCGACTGAGCCACCCAGGCGCCCCTCTCTCTTTCTAAAATTAAAAAAAAAATTAAAAAAGAAAAAAAAAAAGAAGCTAAGAACCCGAGTCTTTGGGTTTTACTACAAATCTTGGGGATACTTAAAATTTCCCAGGACTTCTCATGATGGACATCTCATTTGACCTTTCCATGATAAGTGGAGAGGCCAGAGCAATGACCTCTGCCGTGTGAGAACAAGATAGAAGCTCTATGTTTCCCAGGTCAAAGGGCAGACCTGCACTCTCTAGCACGAGCCTGCAAATCCCTTCTGCCACATCTGGACTCTGAAAGGCAAGAGGAAAATCAAGGAGTCTTAGAGTAGAATGGCATCTAAGAGCACCTCTCCAGGTTTCTTATTTGGTGGACAAGGAAAGAAAGCCCAGAGAAGAGGTGGCTTACATGGGGTTGCACAGTTAGGAAGTGAGGGACCAGGAGTCTCACAGGGGCAAGCTGCGTCTAGAGCCCATTAGGGCATTCTTGGCACACACTTGGTTTCAGGACCATTCTTTGTCCCAGCCATCCTCTGTCATTGAAAGGGCGGGCCTACGCCAGCCGACTCCATCTTGTTCTGTGTCCTTCACCTTGACCACACCTCCTCCCCTTGAGTAACCCCCCCCCTCACCTGCCTAACAGGACTCGACCCTTCCCCAGGACCCTTCCCCAGCCAATCGGCTGAGGCCATAGCCATTACCTCACCAACTGCCCCCAGGCCCCAATAAAACCTTTGTCCTTTTGAAACTCGCTCTCTTTCCCTGGTATCTCACCGCTGCGTCGGTGCAGGTAGGGGATTGAGCTCGAGCTAGCTCGAATAAAGGCTCTCTGCTTTTGCATCGGACTCGGCTCCCTAGTGGTCTTTGGGGATCACGAATTCTGGGCATAACATCATGACTACTGTGGAGGCAGGGGCCAGGTGTGAACACTGGTAGAGAGCTGAGGAAGAAGATGAGATAGAGCAAGTTCCAGGTGGTGGTGGGAAGCACTGAAGTTGCTGAAAAGGCAGAAGGGTGCTGTGACTTCCTCAGGAAGCACTGTCCTGTGCTGGTTTGCATAAGAAAAGCAGACAGGAGGGGACTGTGGAGACACCCTGAACTGCTGAAGTCCGTTGCCAAGTGAGGGCTTGGAGGAGGCAGTGTGGATGGCAGGTTAGAACAAGGGGAACACACAGGGATACCGAGCAGGAAATGATTAGCCTTGGGGTGCTGTGGCTCCAAAAACACCAACACCTCCCATTCTGGGAGACCCTCCCCTTTGCCAGCCCCTTCCAGACTTCAGGGCTGAGAGGCACAGGGGGCAGGAGAGGGGACAGCTGAACTCCAGCACCAGTGATTGAGCTGAGGGCAAACATGCCCCGCCTTTGTTCTTCTTAATCTAAATTGAATCTGGGTGGGGAAAGATTACAGAGGATGTCAGTGAAAACCCAGCTGCATTTCAAACTCACACTGATCAGAATAGAAATGGTCTTGGAGGCTTTGAGGAGCAGTAGGCTGGTCCCAGTTCAAGGCTTACTTCACTTTAATTCACATCCTTTTGTGGAGCAAGGGACAGGAATAACTTCACAATTCTAAAAAACCAAGGCTCTGGTCACTGGCAACTGTGGGGAGGCCAGGGAGACTCTGAGGCTGGCATCACACTGTCCCACCTGGAGGCCAGACTTCTCGGCCTCAGGGTCCAGAGGCTTCCCTGGGCAGAGAGGAGCCACATGCTCATCAGTGCACCTCCACCAAGGAGGCGCCAGTGCATGACCTCTGGGGCATGGAGATGTCCCTGCCCCCGATCTCCCAGGCCTTCGCCTTTACCACCCAGCCTTACAAGCCCCAGTTGTGGAGGCAGAGGGTGCTAGAGATGGCAGTAGCCCTGCCTGAATCTGTCCACTGTGAAGCTTCCCACACCACTGCCCCTTATAGAAAGAGAATATTCTCCTGTGTCCATGCCTGCCTGGTCTCCAAGGCCCAGCCTGCCAGCGCCCCCTTCTGATAATTCCAGCAACGGTGTGGGGCAGAGCCTGGGATGCTGGCAATCAGCTTCCTCTGTTTCCTTAGAGCAAAGAGGAAGATGACCCCACACTCCTTATCTCTCCTGAAATTAAGCAGCATTCTTTAACCCTGCAAAAAAAGCAGTCCACGGGTATTTTCATGTTAATCTAAATTAAATCTGCAAATGGAAAGAAGGCCTCCTGTGAAAACAGGCCACACCCACCAGCTGCTGGCAGGCACCTGAGGAAGAGCTAGGTCTCCAAGTGACCAGGTGGTGCACCCGTGAGGGCCCTGCTGGATTGGGGAGGTAACATGGGACTTGATGCCTGACCTACCTTTGCAGAGGTCCCTGGAATTCTAGATGTCATGTATTTAAACAGTCCATCCAGTGGTGTCAGAGTGAGAAAGGGAAAAGTAGAGAGGTGTGCTGAAATCTTTCTGCCTAACAAGCCAGGATTTGCAAGGCAGAAGCCAACAAGGGCCATTGCTTTTCCTCTTTTATAAATTCAAGGTCCCTAGAACCCACATGGCCAGAGCTAACTTGGCCTGAAATCTCACCATGGGCCTCACTCTGGGCTGCACCGTTTTGTCTCTAGAGGACTCTTCTCAAAGTGAGATAATCTGCTGTTCCTGGTGAGGAAGATCCAGATAGTGGGACACTAGATCAGGGTAGTGAGTCACTGCAAAAATGAAGTCTTCAAGTACCTTATGCAGCTGATAGGGTTAGCAGATAAAATACAAGATGTCTACTTAAATTTGGCTTGTGTATAAACAATAGATTTGTGTTTGTATTGTTATGGAAACTGGTCTGGATCACCTGGCAGAAGAACAAAGCAGCACTTGGAGATCTTGTAAAGCAGGAAGTTTATTTTACACCAGTGGGCTCAGAGGAGATCATTCTCCAGAGGTCTGAGGCCCGAGCATAAGCAGAGGGAACAATTTATAGTCTGCTACTGCCGCATTCCTCATTATAGTAATTTGGTGTAACAAACAAGGTGGGAAGAAGAACCCAGAAGGGGAGTCTTGGGTCAAGGACAGGAATTTCCCTATCAGTCCTGTCAGCCATCTAATAACAGATTTTTTCCTCCAGTATAAGAACATATCATGCAATATCTGAGGCATATTTATATGAAAAAATAATCATTTATCTGAAATTCAAATTTAACTGGACATTTGTATTTTTCTTTGCTAAGTCTGGCAACACCAGCTGCTGAGGGCCAGTCACATCTTGGAAATGACACCCAGGGAGATACAAATCTAGTGTTCCCCCAAACTAGTCAATCTTTCAGGGAAGGGAGAAGACAACCCAACCAGGAATTGCCTCATTACTGTACAAAAGCCACCACTTCACAAGTTTACAAATGGAACCCTGTCTTTATCAATGTCTGCTTAGTGAGGTCTTCCCTGTCTGAAGAAATAGGCACATCCCTTGTCCCAGTCACATTGGGACTGCTATTTCATTGGAGTCCCCTGGAGTCAGGGCTTTTGGATTTTGTTCTGCTTCTTCTGGGTACAACCTCTCGAAAGCTCAGTTATCACATCTGTAAAATGGGATTAATAATCTCTTCTATATCTTTCCATTAATTATCAGGAACAAACAAGAAATTCTAGGAAAACATTTGGTGAACCATAAAGTATTTTAAATAAAATGCCACACAGGAGTTGTGTTGCTCTCAAAATATGATTATCAAATTCCACTAAGCAGAAATGTTTCATCTGGTCCTTCCTGCCTCTTCAGCCCCACATTGCAAAGCAGGTTTTTCTCATGGTGCCATTGTCTTGCTATTTCATGGGTTCCACATGGGTGTGGGCAGGGGACTGGCTGCCTGTCAGAGCACAGTGGCTCACCACAGACATTTACAATCAAACCTCTCATCCCTTGTTCCCACATCTGCCAACAAATATTAGCATTCCATTAGTATTCTTCAGCTTGAAGTACATTTGCTTCTTTTTAAAGAAAATAAAGCCTTCAGGGCACGAAATTAGTCAGGAGTGGGTATGATTTAAGCTATTTGATTTACCTAAAATATATAGATTGATAGATAACAAGGACATATCTGTGCATATAGGTTTTGCTGCCACACTTCCAACAACATACTCAACAAATGCTCCTGAGCCTATTCTGTGTTGGTTCTGCCCTCTGGGAAGTGTAAGCAGGGCTGCTGAAGCTGCTCAGTGTCAGGGTGCCTATTAGACCCTTCTCCTGCCTGGGCTTTACAGCACAGCACCCCAGCCTCAGATCAGGCCCTGCCTCTCTCCACATCCTCCCCACCCTGCCTCTCTGGAGTGAGAAGATGGGGCCCCACCAATGTCCCCAGATCAATGGGCTACACCGGATTTGGCATCACCTGGCAAGGCTGGGGGCCTCGCTGCCCCAGAACTAGCACTGGCCTTCACTCTTACATACTGCAGGGAGGTTGAGGGGTCTCTTTCATGGTTAAACCTGCTGAGCCTCAGCTTTCATGGGAATTCGGCAGATTGAGTCAGAGCTTTGTGGCAGCCCAACATTGACTCAGCTCATATCCTTCCCTGCTTCCTTTCTGGTTATTGGTGGACACTACTTATCTGCCTTATCCTGCCGGAGATATCTCTATCTCCAGAGCAAGGCCAGCAGCTGCTCTCAGTACCTACTTCAGGGCTAGGCACACAGAGATATGTAGATTTGGACTCAATTAGAATTCTTAGAAATCTACACCAAAATATTTTCCAGACTAGTTAAAAACAAATAAGTCCACAAAAACTATGGAGCACATAGCAAGACAAGTAGCATACTGTAGTATTGGATCATCTTCCAAGCAGGGAAATCAGCTCTGAACCAGTGCAAGCCTGTATGTAGGTTCCTCTAGGGGGAAGAGACCATTTATACCCCATAAGCATGGCTGCCTGAGAATGTCACAGGAAGTCTCCTTGCAGATCACCCATGCCTGCCAGATGGGCCCAGGGTAGAGCAGGGATAGAAGGTGGCAGGCAGATGCAGAGTGACAGGAAGAAGTTGACACCCCAGGAGTGTGGGAGGGCAGCAGAGCTGAGCATGCAGTGATAGCCACTTTCAGCAGTCATTTTGGAGGAATATGCTCAGAAGCCTGCCCACACCCATTTCCCATCCCCCAGCTAGGTAGGTGTTTTTCTTCAGGGCAGACAGTGTCTTCTCACTCCTTAAATCACCCAGAGATTGTGGTTCTGGGGCATGATCACCTGTGGGGATGGGGAGGGGCACAACAGGGCTTGCAGGGAAGGGAGAGAAGGCTGGCTTCTGATGAGAAGCTCCAAATCCTCCTGGCTTAGCACAAAAAGCACTATGTCAGGTGCCAGGAGACTGAGTCCTAGCCTTGGCTCCATCTGGGTGTCATTCAGCACTTCATCACTTTTGACTCTCAGTAGTCACCTCCCTGTATAACCAGGGGGCGTTTCTTCTCTCATTCATTTAAGAGTATGCATTAAGTACCTACTGTATGCCAGGCACTGGTCCAGGCACTTGGGCTACATTAATCCCTAGTGTGGAGGTAAATGTGCTCAGGATATAACTCTGAATTGGGTGGTCAGGGGAGGCCCCATTGATAAGATGCCACTTTGTGATTTTCTTTTCCTTCAACCTGGAATGGCAAGGTCCATGAGTAATGAATTGTTCACATACAAATAGATGAGGCCAAGAACACCTTAATCTTTTTGCAAGTGAAGATGAATAACTTATAAATTTGGAAACTAGGCTTATGAATGATTATACTTACATTAATTTAATTATATCAGTCTGTTTAATAATGTCTTATTAATCCAGTAGAAGACTTCCTTTAAAAAGTAATGAAAAATGGCATTTGAATTATTTCTGAAACAAATCGTGCCCTGGCCCCGGTCTCCTTGACAAGTCATAAATGAGGCCATTTTGGTGGACATGTGACATCTGCTCTTCTAGGTACATTGCTCTTCCAGCTTCTGTCTCACACTTGTTTCTGGCTTCTGGCACCCTGTCTTATCGGCCTTTCACAGAGCTGGCTGTTTTCTCTCATGTTTCTGTCTAATGAAATGCAGAAAAAGAGATCCAGAGGAAAAACGTAGAGAGTGGGAGATGGGGTAGAAGCTGTGGAGAGAGATTTCATCTTAAGGAAGTGGATAGCAGTCTCTCCTTCCCAAGGTTTCTTCAACAGTCAGAGAGGTCCCATTAGCTGTGGGAATGGAGGGTTGCTCACACATGCCTGCATATGGAAGAAAGAATTTCTAGAAGCTCTTTGAACAACGCTGGAGCAAAGTTAGGCTACCCTATACAACCTTGGGATCCTGCTTCCTTGTTCCCAGAATCTGATTAAAATATTCTCCCACTCCACCCACATCTCCAAGCCTTAGGGGTGAGGGAGAAAGGCAAATGACTTTGTTCAGGATAATCACAGCTGTGCTATGCAGTCTCTTTAGGTGGGGGAAGCTCAGATCCTGGAACCCCAGTTTCCTCTTTCCCGCAGGTCATTCAATAGATAAATTGCATTACTAGTAAGCTGCATCACATAGACAAGGCACAAAGATGCCAAGTGCTTGGAAGAATTCCTTGGGAGTCTCTCTACCCACAAGGTCATAGGGGAGCCCAGGAAGTTGGTCTCTTTTAGAGCATGGCCTGATCTTTCCTGTTAGCTAAGTATTCCACTTTACCAACTATTTCATTGTACTACCCAAGAAGGAGAGAACAGGAGCCTCTAAGGCAGACCTGCTTGATAAAAGGGGAGACTGGTGCTGGCTGCCAAGTCCAGAACTGATTCATATGAACTGGAGGAGTTACATCAGTGAGGAGAAAGTTGGAGAGAGGATTTTTGGCTCCCAAACCACCTGACTTAGCAGGACAGGGCTTGGAAGAGAAGACCCTAAGCCCATTTCTACCCCATGGGTCAATTAATGGTTGAGAATGGCCCATCAAGAGTCAAGGCTATGAAGGAGAGTGATGATAGTGGTGGGGGTAATGAAAATGATGCTGGTAGAAGCAGCCCAAGTGTCCATCCACTGATGAATGGATATAAAAAATGTGTGTGTGTGTGTGTGTGTGTGTGTGCACATGTGTCTAAAATGGAATATTTCTCTGCCATAAAAAAGAATGAGATCTTGCCATTTGAAACACCATGGATAGATCTAGAGAGTATTATGCTAAGTGAAAGAAGTCAGGCAGAAAAAGACAAACAACATATGATTTCACTTATATGTGAAATCTAAAAAACAACTCAAATAACAGCAACAACAAAAAAAAGCAGAATCAAACCTATAAATACAGAGAACTGATGGTTGCTGCAGGGAAGCAGGGAGGGGGATTGAACAAAATGGGGGATGTGGAGTGGGAGATACAGATTTCCCATTATGGAATAAATAAGTCATGGAAATAAAAGGTACAGCATAGGGAATAATGGTATTGTGATGGTGTTGTATGGTGACAGATGGTAGCCATGCTTGTGGTGGGCATAGCATAACCATATGGAGGTGTTCAATCTCTATGTTGTATACCTGAAACTAATATAACATTGTGTGTCAACTATACTAAAAAAAAAAAAAAGTGTTAGTGCTGCTGGTAGAGAAGATAATGAGGACACTTCTTTTATACTCAGTTCCTTGTCACATAGGCCTACCTACATAACAATTTACTTCATCAAAGCCATCAAGAGAGAGTGTCAATAAAGAAAATCAGCTAGTAAGATGAAAATTAGAATCTCCAAAAATTTTAATTTTGGAAGTGACACCCATCACTTTTACTATGTTTTATGAGTTAGAAGCAAGTTACAGGTTGCTAGTCCAGCCCATATTCCAGGGGGAAAGATGTTCACAAAGGCGTGAACACCAGGAACTGGATATCATTGGGAGACAGTAACTAACCCACAGAACTAACCCACAGCTAAATTCAGTTGCATGAGTGATCCCAGGTGAAATCGGCAAAGGACTAGCACAAACAGCTCAAAGAATTGTGAGGAAAAAAATGTTATTGAAGCCGCTAAATGTGGGGGGTAGGAGTGGTTATACAATAAAACAACTGAAGCCATTCAATTTCATATCAGAAATGGTGTCATGCTTTAACAAAAACCTAAAACATGTGGCATGAACTTTGAGACTGAGGAACAAACAAGGGCTATAAAAGTGGCTTCTGGAAAACTGCTGGTAGAGGCTGAAAATTCCTTTAGGAAGCTGGAGGGAGAACAATGTTTCTTAAGTGGTGGTGGAGTAATTGAAAAGAATTGCCTCTGGTAAGTTGGTAGATAGAAAATAAACCTAATGAACTTATAGATAGGATTAAGGTGATTTCCAGGCAGTATGTTGAATGTATCAACTGGCTCTCTTTCTTTCTAATTTGAGGAGTAAACTGAAGAAGGAACTGCTCAGTTTGCAATCAGACTTTAGAGCAAATATAAGGGAGCCAGGATTTTCTAGTATGGAAAATAAAACTTTTTTCTCATCACCAGTTTCTTCAACCAGAAAAATTCCCTCTCAGTAAATTAAAACCTGAGTGGAGATTAAATACAGGGTGCAACCACCTAAATTGGCTTCAGAGCCAACATCAAATTAAGGATATGGTAGGGAAATCCAAATGCAAACTCCTGACATATTGGATAAAGGGCTAGTATCCAAAATCTGTAAAGAACTCACCAAACTCCACACCAAAAAAACAAATAATCCAGTGAAGAAATGGGCAGAATAGACACTTCTCTAAAGAAGACATCCAGATGGCCAATAGGAACCTGAAAAGATGCTCAACGTCACTCCTCATCAGGGAAATACAAATCAAAACCACACTGAGATACCACCTCACGCTGGTCAGAGTGGCTAAAATGAACAAATCAGGAGACTATAGATGCTGGTGAGGATGTGGAGAAACGGGAACCCTCTTGCACTGTTGGTGGGAATGTAAACTGGTGCAGCCGCTCTGGAAAACAGTGTGAAGGTTCCTCAAAAAATTAAAAATAGATCTACTCTGTGACCCAGCAATAGCACTGCTAGGAATTTACCCAAGGGATACAGGAGTGCTGATGCATAGGGGCACTTGTACCCTAATGTTTATAGCAGTACTTTCAACAATAGCCAAATTATGGAAAGAGCCTAAATGTCCATCAACTGATGAATGGTAAAGAAGATGTGGTTTATATATACAATGGAATACTACTTGTCAATGAGAAAGAATGAAATTTGGCCATTTGTAGCAACATGGATGGAACTGGAGAGTATTATGCTAAGTGAAATAAGTCAGGCAGAGAAAGACAGAGCCTGTATGTTTTCACTCATATATGGATCCTGAGAAACTTAACAGAAGACCATGGGGGAGGGGAAAGGGGAAAAATAAGTTATGGAGAGGGAAGGAGGCAAACCATAAGAGACTCTTAAATACTGAGAAGAAACTGAGGGTTGATGGGGAGTGGAGGAGAGGGGAGAGTGGGTGATGGCCATTGAGGAGGGTACCTGTTGGGATGAGCACTGGGTGTTGTATGGAAACCAACGGACAATAAATTATATTTAATATAAAAAACTATCCTTCAAGAAATCTAGACATTGGTGAAAGAAAAACTAAGAGAATTCAACAGAAGACTTCCCCTGAAAGAATGGGAAAAGGAAGTTCTTGAAACAGAAATGATAACAGAAGGAATCTTGGAATGTCAGAAAGGAAAAAAAAAAAAGACAACAACATAAAGACTAAAAATATAGGAAAATACAATAAACTCCTTTAGCTCTGTGTATTCTAAATTATGTTTAATGTTGAAGCAATAATTATAACACTGATGCACAAAAAAAAAAAAAGAAAAGAAAAAGAAAGGAGGCAGTGAAGGTGGTTTCCATCCTATCCTTGATTTTTAATTCACTTGGGATTTACTCTGATTTTTTAATAGGACCCTAGGCAAAGCAAAAACAAAAACAAATTTAAAAAAACGCAAAAAACAAAAACAGTGAACAACTTCATAGTTGATTAGAAAAGACTACTATGGTAGGTGGAGAATTGATGCCCAAACTCCAGGTACTAATCTTTGGAAACTGTGAATGCTAATTTACACTACAAAGGGAGTTTTCAGATTAATTTAATCTAATTAAATTAAGGGTTTTGAGATGGTGAGGTAGTCCTGTACTATCTGGGTGAGTCCTGAATCTAACTGTAAATGTCCTAATAATAATGAGGCAGAGGGAGATCAGACTATAGAAGAAGGCAATGTGACAGCTAAAGCCAGATGCTATGCTTCAGGCTTGAAATTGCAAGAAGGGACCATGAGCTGAGGAATGCAGCTCCAGAAGCTGGAAAAGGGAACATGGTCCTGTTGTTACAATTTCAGCCCAGTGAAACTAATTTTAAATTTTTGACCTCTAAAACTGTAAGAAAATAAACATGTATTTTTAGTCACCAAGTTTGTGGTAATTTGTTACAAGAGCCATAGGAAGGTAACTACCAAAAATGTAACCAAATTGTAGCCCCTATTGTCATAGCTAGAACAGAAATCATATAAATAGAAGAGATCAACCTAATCTCTGGCATAAGTAGCAACTATTGATCTGGCGAATATATTCTATACAGTAAAAAATCACAAAAGTCTATCACGAAGAGCAATGAAAAGACTATTGCATTAATTTGGAATGAACAGTAGCATACATTTGCAGTCTTAGCAGAAGTTTGAAGTCAACTCCTCTGTTGTCACAGTCCAGTCCAGTTAGTTTGTTGTTTTGACCTTGGTTGTTTTGACATTCCATGGTCACTGTATCAATGACATAATGTTAATTGAACCTAGGGAATATGAAGTGGCAATTATAATGGATATACCAGTGGGTGGGGGATAAACAATACATGGGTTGGAGGTGATCTGAGAAATGCTGGGCAGTATTAACACATGTAGCTCCTACCATTAAGAAAAGTGCACAATAGTTAATAAGCCTCTTAACTTTGGGGTAGCACATACCATACATGGGAAATACAGTAATCTATTTATTCAATAACTCAGAAAGATGCCAGTTTTGAGTGGAACTCAGAACAAGAGACTGCTCTAGAGCATATTCAGGTTGCAATGCAATCAGTCCTGCCAGTGGGCCATATGACAGGGTGCTAGAGGTACCCACAGTAAATAAAAACAGGATGTTACATCTCAGGCAGTAAATGAGTAGATGAGTCTTGGTGCAGACTCCTAAGGTTTGGTAACAAGTCTATGCTGTCTTGTATTAGTCTACCAGGGCTGCTATAACAAAATACCACAGGAAGGGCAGCTTAAATAACAGAAATGTATTTTATCACAGTTTCAGAGGCCAGAAGTCCAAGATCAGGGTGCCAGGAGGGTTGGTTTCCGGTGAGAGCTCTTTTCCTGCCTTGCGAACAGCCACCTTCTTGCTGTGTCCTCATATAGCTTCTCCTCTATGCATGTTCACATAGAGAAGGGGGAGAGGGGGAACAGAGAGGGACAAGGGGGAGAGAGAGAGAGAGAGAGAGAGGGAGAGAGAGAGGGAGAGAGAAGAGGAAGAAGAAGAAGAAGAAGAAGAAGAAGAAGAAGAAGAAGAAGGAGAAGGAGAAGGAGAAGGAGAAGGAGAAGGAGAAGGAGAAGGAGAAGGAGAAGGAGAAGAAGGAGAAGAAGAAAAGAGATGTGGTCTCTCTTCCTCTTTTATTAAGACATCAGTTCCATTAGATTAGGACCCCACCCATAATACCTCATTTAGCCTTAATTACCTCATTAAAGTCCCTGTTTCTAAATGCAGTGACATTAGAAGTTAGGGTTACATCACATGAATTTGGTGGGGGAGGTGGAGGAAACAGTTCTGTCCATAACACATCTGCAACAAAAAATTATTCATCACTTGAACAGAAGCTCCTGGCATACTACCAGACCCTAGTAGATACTCGATCATTGTACATCAAATTGCTTCACAACATGATCTGAGCTTTGTCTCTGAGCTGAGTATTGTCAGACCCACTAATTCATAAGTTGGGCAGACACAACAAATCTCATCATATAATGGCAATGGTACATTTGGAATTAGGCAGAAGCAGATCCAGAGAATACAAATAAACTAACATTTGGTTCAAACCCTCATATCCCCCATCTCTGTTACACAGATGAGTCTTAATTCTATACTTATGGACTTATAACTTTTCATTTTGACCACCTGAAAAAAAAAGGAAAAAAGAAAAATCTCCGGTTCATCAATGGATTGCCCAACATGGTAGTACAAGCCAAAAATGGACTACTTCTATTCTGTAGTACCATTTCAGAGGTGGCAAAGAGAAAAGCTTCTCAGTGGCTAGAGCTTTGGGCAGTACACCTGGTTATTTACTTGCACTGGAGCAAGAAGTGGCCTGGGATGAGAATATTCAGGACTTTAGTGGCTTAGATGGTTGTTAATGGCTTAGCCGGTTATTCAGGAACTTTGGGTGGGCTGGAGGAATTGGAGGAAAGGAGACAGGTCTCAGGAGGAAGCATAGTGATGGATTTATGGGAGTGGTCTCAAAGTGTGAGGATCTTTGCATCACATGCTGATACCACTTGAAAACACAGATTACAGAAGAGGCACTGCTCAACTAGGTAGACCAGATGACTCATCTTTGGCCACTCCAGTGTTTCTATAGTGGACCTGTGGATAGAACAGCCATGGTGGCAGTGGCAGAGGTTGTGCACAGTTTCCAATAGCTTGGGCTGTTTCTCACCAGGACTGATCTAGCTACTGCCATTATTGAATGTATGAAGATCAGCAGTTACCAAGGCAGGGCTCTAAATATGTTACATCCCTCAAGGATACTGTGTCAGGGGGGTTTCCAGAAAACAGACATCAAGAAGGGAATATAAATACAATAGAGCTATTGGGGGATAATGCCTGTGAAAGATAAAAGGAAGAAGGAGCAGAGTAGATAGGAAGAATCTGGCAACTGGGAGGCAAATCTGACACCAATGAGAGGAGAGGGAGAAGGAACACAGAGAGGGTAGGAAGAGGCTCACAACTGAGGTGAACTAGAAGTCTCCACTAGCCCAAGGGGCATCTCTTGGGAAGGAAGGAAGGAAGGAAGGAAGGAAGGAAGGAAGGAAGGAAGGAAGGAAGGAAGGAAGGAAGAGAGAGAGAGAGAAAGCAAGCAAGCCGGTCTGGTGAGGAATTGAGAGTCTGAGAGACCTATGCCCTCAGCTTGAAACAAGAGGCAAAGGTCCAAAGGCACCCACAGGTGGAGGCACTTGGTCACTTACGATAGGCTATCTCTGGAAAGGGAACCTGAACAGGGCTCCTCCATAACTGCCAGATTACCAACAAGCCAAATTGTTGCGAACTGAGTACATTAGGCACATTACACCATGGAAGGGGCAGTGCTTCATGCCTATTTATGACTATTACAGATGGCTTCGTAAGGATTTGCCTTCTCGGCCTGCAGTATCACAATGTCATTGTCAGGAGAATCTCACACAACATTGCCTCCAACAAAAGGACCAAATTTGTACTGAAGGAAGTTCAACGTGGCAGAAAACCAAGGGCTCCAGTAAGTGTTCTGTTTCAGACAGTACTGATTCGCAAGACCTAACTGTTAAGTATTCAGGTATCTTGAGAGACCATTGTTAAAACATTAGTAGATTGAAATTGGTCATAGTGAAAGTATTTACCTAACAAAACTAAGGCAAACTCTACAAATTGAAGCTCTTTGTCACACATAAGCCAACTTACCAACACACCAGATAATCCAGTGTGCTCATATACTATATTTCCCAGAGCTGTTGGCAGCCTCAGAGAATGCTGGAATAACTGCTTCAAGGAACAGCTAGGACAGCAGATTGGAGATTGCCCTTTGAGTCTCAGGGGTAGTGTTTTTCATGATACAATACATTTTTGAACCATATATGGTGCTATGTCCACAATAGGGTACAGTTTTCTGAGAACCAAAGAGTGAAAACAAGCGGTAACCCCCTCTCTCTGATAGGCATGATGGTACACTTGGGGAATTTGTGCTTCTTGTCCCCAAAACTTCAGACTCTGGTGGGCTAGAAATCCTAGAGGGAAAAATTTCTACCAGGTGCACAGTATGGGTTCCATTAAATCTAAAGCTATATCTGCTACCTTGTCATTTGTGATTCCTTACACCAGTATACCTGTAGGCAAAGAAGGGCGTTATTGACCTGGTGAAGTAATTGGCCCTGCTTTTCATGAATGATAGAGTTGCTGCTCTCTCCCTCGATAGATATAGATAGATAAACAAACAGAAGCCAGGAAGAGTTTGTCTGAAACTCAGGGAATTCAGTTGGGTGGCAACTCTTGATGATTCCTTGTATGTTAATAACTGCAAATGACTAACTTCAGAATCATGGCTTAAGAATGGTATGGTACCTAGATGCTCAGATCATCAAGCATGAAAGTCTAGGTAACTAGGAAAGCCACCTACACCCAGTGAAGTGTTGGTAGAGGGTGAAGGGGTTCTAGAAGTGGTGGTGGAGGAGTGAGATGATGAATAGCAAGACCCAAACTCAGGAACACATGACGAACTACAGCTTATCCCATGAACTTCCCTGTTGTTTTTTTGTTTGTTTATTATTTGTTTGTTCATTAACCATGACTGGCCATTATCCTGAAGAGCAGCTGTTTTTAGGGTAAATTTAATGTGGGTCACAAATGGACCTGAGTGATCAAGGGATAGTTAGACCATGGCAGATGCTGTTGGCATCCCATCCATATCCCTCCTTCAGGTTGCATCACTTCAGTGAGGCAGATGACTTCAAATTACCAATGTCTGTCTTATTTCCAGAAGACTTTCTCCAAAGCCATGTGAAGCCACTCTACCTGCTTGCAACTCAGCCAAGAAGTCCAAAAAATTAATATCTCCTAGGAGTAACTCTCCACTGACAATATTTCCCCCATTCCAGGGGGGAATAGCACTAAGACACATGTTCCTCATCATTAACCAGAGTTCCCCACAAGATTAAGCTCTAGTTGACTGCAGTTGGGTCTCTCAATAATGACCCTTCTCCCACCACCCCACTTTTTTTTTTTACCATTTATTCCCTGTCTCATTTTCTCACTCCCCTATCAATGTCTTAGTCATCTCCCAGAAAACGACTTGCAGTTTAATGTTTATATCAAGGTCTACTTCTGGGGTAGAGCTAAACTAAGACAAATGGATATAGCAGATATGGAGAAAAGTAGGCAGATTCTAAAACTATTTTGAAAGTTGAAACCATAACACTTGCAAAAGGGCTGAATACAGGAACTGAAAGAAAGAGAAATCAAGGTTAATGCCTAGTTTTCTGACGAAAGCAACTGGGTAGAGAGTGCTGTCTTTAAGATGGGGGTAATTAGAGGCACAGAAAATCAAGAGTTTCTTTTCTTGACATTACATTTGAAATTTCTATAAAACAACAAAGCAGAGATTTCAATTACCACCAAAATAGAAATTTGGAGATACAACTTTGAGAAAAATTGTGACTTTGGGAAAATAGAAATGGTTGCAAGATTGGCTGTCACCGTATAACTTTCTATGACCTTGAAATGTGGTCAGAGCAGTTTGTCACTTCCCTCTGCCACAGGAACCAGCAATGTGCCAGCCAGCTGCTACCCTATTAACCTGGTTCTGGTTCCCCAAATGAGAACACAAGGAGCAGTACCCCAATCCTCAATGGATGTGCTCCATGAGTGAGAAGTGTCTTTATTGTTATAAACCATGAAGAATTTAGGATATTGTTACCGCAGCAGAAACTGGATTATCCTGACTGGTACAGAAATCCTTCCTTAATTAAAACAAGGGGTAAGAAGGAGATGAGGGACAGGTTTTTAAGGTAGTTTTGGGATCCGATATTGAGAAAATAAATAATTTTACATGTAGTGGTACTTTGGAAGGAAAAATAGTATAAGCACTATTTCCTTTCCCCAAAAACAACTACTAGAAAATGTCTAGTACTGTTTTTCTGGCTAGCTTAACAGGGGTGTGACCTTTACCTGGATTGACATCCCAGAGTGTATGCAATCAAATGTAAAAAAAAATCCATTATTGTGTCAACTCTCAATTTGTTGTGTAACAAGAGAATACAGGTTACACACAAACCCCTGAACCATTGTGCTGTAATTTCCTTATATACTGGATGTTTTGCTGCTGGCTTATTGTCTGATTTTGGCTTTACTTCTGCTCACGTTAAAAAGTCTTCATTCCTGCTGACAGGCAGGTGGAGATAGGTAGAGAATGAGGGTCTCTATATGGATTCTCCAGGCACAGCCCCTCACAACTAATTGAGAACTGGTTGTGTTTCCCACGTATTTGAATGGGTGATTGCCTAGTGGGGGGTGAGTACCCATACCTACCCTCCCCTTCAGGGTATTGCTGCAGCTGCTTGCTGAAGTTTAAAATTCATTTACTGGAGACAAAACCTTTTATTCTCAGGTTAGAGAAAAGGTTTCAATTGCAAATGTCCATTGGAGGGGGTGGAGGAATGTGTGTGAAGAAAGGAGGTATATAAATCAGGTCTTACCAGAAAAACAACTCCCTTTATGTTTTTACAACAGGAGAAATATAATGCGGCCAAGTGGTTGCAAAGTGATGTAAGCCCAGAGATTAGCAAGAGCAGAAAGTACTGCTTCCCCTAGGCTGATTGAACTAAAGGAGGAGGCAGTTTGTGAAGCTTAGGACCCAAGGTCTCCCCTGTGAGATTCAAACCATGAGGGCCATATTTGTTGGGGTTGGAGCCACAGAGGCAACTAACTGCTGCCAGAGAAAATGCCCAGGGCTGAGAGGAATAAAAGTAACACCCTTTGTCTCCTGCCCTCCAATCTATATCATTGGCTAAATGAGTTGGAAGTTAAAATGGTAGTCTAGAGAAAGTATCCTACAGAAGTCAGACCTCTTGCAATACAGAACAGAACAGAGAAAAGGCAAAATATGAATTGATGCTAAAACGCAGGACTGACACAGGAAGCTATGGTACACAGGACTTGGGGTTGCTGTCTAACTAAATACAATTCATTCTTTTGACAGCTGTGCCTATGCCATTCTCACATTCTTTAGGTTCCCTTGATAATACTGCCTCCTGACTTCCCTTCCCCAACATTGATCTAGCTATGGGGTCTGAAGAGGTGTAATCAATCCTATTACATGATCCTTATTCCCTGCCCATAATGATTGGGCAAAACAGGGACATCTGACCAAGCTGAGGCAATCAGAGTCTTCACCAAGGGTTTTTCCTACTGAAGCTGATGGAGAAGGGCCTGCTTTGGTTGTAGAGCCGTAAGCATATGAATCTGTACATGCCCCTTGTCTTTTGTTATGCCCAGAATTCGTGATCCCCAAAGACCACTAGGGAGCCGAGTCTGATGCAAAAGCAAAGAGCCTTTATTCGAGCTAGCTCGAGCTCAATCCCCTACCTGCACCGACGCAGGGGTGAGATACCAGGGAAAGAGAGAGAGTTTCAAAAGGACAAAGGTTTTATTAGGGCCTGGGGGCAGTTGGTGAGGTAATGGCTATGGCCTCAGCCGATTGGCTGGGGAAGGGTCCTGGGAAAGGGTCGAGTCCTGTTAGGCAGGTGAGGGGGGGGTTACTCAAGGGGAGGAGGTGTGGTCAAGGTGAAGGACACAGAACAAGATGGAGTCGGCTGGCGTAGGCCTGCCCTTTCATCTTTGACCTTTGATGTGTGAAGAAAGTGATATTAGTAGGACAGAATATAGCCAAGTTGATGTGGAGAGGGAAACAAAGAAAGAGAGGAGGAGGGGGGAGAGAAAGAGGGAGAAACTAGAAGGGTCCTGAGACCGTGGTCCTAAGAATTAGTAAGGAAAACTCTATTCTTCTCTAATATGGTTGCTTAAGCCAACAGATTTCCCTTCTGGCTTAATGTAATATACTAGATTTCTGTCCTTTATAACTAAAACACAGCGATTTTCTGAGCAAGCAAGAAAAAGAAGAGACTGACATCATGCTGAAACTTTTGCTAAGGAAAAAGAAAAGCTGAGAGGGGAAGGAAGTACAGATGGCCCCACTGAATATAGTTCAGGCACCAGCAAGCCGGTGGCTGGGATACTGGTGTGTGGACTCATGGTTTTACCAAGAATGTCCTACTTACATAAGGATACAGATAACCAAAAAGGTAAACCAACATAATGAGAGGGAAGCTTCTGGGAAATTCTTTCAAAAAGAGGAGGGGCTGATTGAGGTGAGAGTCTTCTTTAGCCCTACACCCACACACCACCCAGACTCACCCACACTTTCTTCCTTCTGCTTGTCACACAGACAAGTGGCTGCCATCTTGAAGTCATTAATTTGAAGACCTTTTCCTAAAGATCAGGAGGGCAGAAAGATCAAAGGAAATTAAGTCCTTAGTGACAGTGTAGGGCCACCATACAGCCCTGGGCTGCTTACACTTATCACTACCTGAAAGAAAAATATTGTGGGTTTTTTTTTCTGTTTTGTTTTTGATTTTTTAATGTTATTCAAGCTACTGTTTTTCAAGTCTTAACTATTCAGAACTGTTCAGAATCCCTAATTGATAGAGAATCCATTTCTGCTTTCTTATTAGAGGCCTTTTTCCCAAATGAAAATCTTGAGCTTCAACTTCTCTATAAGACCTTAGGAGGGGTGGTGGTTGGCTCAGTAGGAAGAGAATGCAGCTCCTGATCTTGGGGTTGCAAGTTCAAGCCCCATGTAGGGGTAGAGATTACTTAAATAAATAAATAAAAATTTAGGAAAAAGAAAAAGACCTTAGGAAGAGGAACCCAGTTGCCATGGCTTCTTTTTTTTTTTTAACTTAAAAAAGTTTTTTTTAAACTTTTTTTAATGTTTATTTCTATTTAAGAGAGGGAGAGACAGAGTGTTTGTGGGGGATGGGCAGAGAGAGAGGGAGACACAGAATCCAAAGCAGACTCCAGGCTCTGAGCTGTCAGCACAGAACATGGAGTGGGGATTGAACTCACAAACTGTGAGATCATGACCTGAACCAAAGTCAGATGCTTAACCGACTGAGCCACCCAGGCAACCCTGCCATAACTTCTTTATGGCCAGAGTGAACCCAGCAAATGTGAAAATCCTGATCAGGCTGTAGGTCACAGCCTGGGCCAGGGCCAGGAGCTGGTAAGGGATATTTGACCAGAGAAGCTCAGGGATGGGCAGCTGCAGGACCTGAAGCTTGTGGAGGTGAGACACACAGATGGCTCTTAGGTTCTCCAAAGTCTGAAAGCACCAAGAGACACCCAACCACACTGTCAGTCATTTGCCTATAGCCCCAAAGCCTACCTCTTCCTCACACAAAGGAGATCTCTTTGCTTCTCTAATCCTGATCTGGCCAAGGGACTTGCAAATGTAGGGGTTTCTTTGCATCATCATTCCTATGATCAGCAATTTCTTCCTGTAATGGTAATTTTATGTGTCAACTTGACTGGGCCACAGGGTGCTCAGTTATTTGGTTAAGCATTACTCTGTATATGTCTATGAAGTGTTTCTGGATGGATTTGCATTTGAATTGGTAGACTGAGTAAAGCAGATTACTATTCCCAATATGGATGGACCTCATCCAATCCATTGAAGGGCTGTGTGCAATAAAAGGTTGAGTAATGGTGGCTCAGTCAGTTGGGCGGCCAGCTATGGCTCAGGTCATGATCTCACGGTCTGTGAGTTCAAGCCCTGCATTGGGCTCTGTGCTGAAAGCTCAGATCCTGGAGCCTGCTCCCAATTCTGTGTCTCCCTCTCTCTCTGCTCTTCCCTGCTTGCTTTCTGTCTCTCTCTCTCTCTCTCAAAAATAATAAACAATAAAAAAATTTTTTTGAAAGGTTGAGTAAGAAAGAATTCTGATTTTCTACATGACTGTCTTCAAGGTGGGATGTCAGTCTTCTGCCTTCAGTCTTGGACTCTGACTAGAACTTATACCATCAGCTCCCCTGGTTTTTAGGCCTTCAAAATCAGACTAGAACTATACCATTGGCTCTCCTGGGTCTCTGGCTGATCTTGGACTTCTCAGCCTCCATAATCACCTGAGATAATTCCTTATAGTAATTTGTATATATAGGGTGTATGTGTGTGTGTATCCTATTGATATGTATGTCCTATTGATTCTGTCCCTCTGGAGAGCTGAGACTAATATACACTCCCAAGACAAAGGCCCCAGTCAGAAACAGAAAGGCAGCTGTACCCCCAAGGCCAGAAGCAGATGGCAGGGTGCTAGTTGTCACCAAGGCCAGCCTTTGATGAATCAGGCTTCAACTCTGAATGAGGGCTGCAGGTCCCAGAACTATAGGTACATATCTTTCCAGCCTCATAAGGGATCAGACCTTTTATGTTTGGGGAATTAGTAAGATAAAAATCCTTAGAAAACTATAGTCAGTTAACATTCATTTCCAGTGCAATGCCCCTTGGTGGCTTTGCTAGACACAAAACAGAGGGAGAAGATGCTACAGGAGGAAGTGGGGGACTTAAGACTGTCATTTAAAGACCAAGACCAGCTGGGAGCAGTTTTAATGTTTCTGTTTATAATAAAGGAGTGAAGTTCTGGAAAGTTGCTTCTCTGTGCAAAAAGATGAGTGGCTGTGAGCTTGGGGGGGTGACGGAGGGGAGTGCAGAATGGTTTATTGGTGTCACATAAAAATAACGAAGACCCTTGTTGGCCCTTATCTTGATTTTGCAAATCATGCAGCATGAATAGAGAATTTTTCCTGGGCTTTTATCACTTCTTTTTCTTTTCCTTTTGGGGCAGAGTTGGGGGAGCAATGGACAGAAGGAGGTTTAATTCTCTGTGATCAACAGTAGAGAGGCCAGAGATTACCCACTAGAAAAAGCTTCACTCCTGGGGTCCTTCAGAAGTCTCCCTCCCCAGGCGCTCAATGTGAAATTTTCTCCTTGCCCACCTCAAGGAGCTAGACATTCATCTGGAAGAGTCATCCCATGGAAGAGGTCAAAGATCTGCTCACTAGGGCTTTATATGAAGCAGACTGACCTCTCTTCCACTACCATTTTCCCTGGACATTCATGGTGTTGAACATCACAGTACAAAGCTGTGTTCTGCCACAAGATCACACACCTGCATCTCTGCCAGCAGGAACTAGGCAGCCAACCATTCTGGCAGCACCTTGCCTGAGTAGTCTTTCTGAGAGCTTCCTGGAAGGGACCAGACAAAAAACAAGCCTTGGGGACAAGGCCTATTGTCCAGCAGCAGCCCCTGTCCCTGCCCCTGAGCTCAGAGATGTTGGTAGTGATAATGGGCTGATATGAGCATGGATTTGACTTCATGGAACTAAGACTTACTGTAAACCCAGAGGAATCCCATCACAGACTGGGTTCCTCAGGATGCAGACCCTGAGATGGAGAGGAACAGGCAGGATGTTATTAGGAGAAACTGTAGGGATCAATATCTGCTGGGAGGGGGGAGGCAGAGGGAAACACTAGGCTGGGATGCAGGACCGACAGAGGCCTCAGCCAGCCTTGCAGGGAGCTCTGCAGCTGTGGACCTGCAGAGATCCTCCTGGTAGGATGATGCTGGGACTTCGTATGCTCCACTGATCAGTCACTGGATGTGAGATGCTCTGGGAAGGTATGTGGTCTTGGGAACCCAAGAGGGAAGCAAGGCTGCTTCCCTCAAGATAATCCCACTTGAGGGACAGCTGGGACAACCCTACAGTTGCTTTCCCACCCTTCATTGCTGGTTTGCACATTGCAGGGTCTGCCCACTTCCCCTGGGCTTAGCTCCTAGGATTCCCTGAATATTCTCTAGGTCTGCAACAGTATGTCCAGGAGTGCTCTATAACAATGACCACGCTCTAGGCTTGGGCCGAAACATATATGATAACCTTTATTTTATAGAAGGGTAGAATTTTGAGGAAAGAAGGGATAGAAGAGCTCACTAGCTGAGGAAGTCGTGATGGGCATTCTGAGATTAAGCACCTGCACAGGTGCCTGAAAAGTTTTTTGTCTTTTGTTTTAATTTTCTTTACTTTTAACAAACTTTTAATATCTGAGTGTCACAAATAAATTCTCCAATCTTCTAGTCAGTCTGGGTGAGACTTATTCATTCTCTGGACATTTCACTTTCTTTCTGGGCAGTGGTTGGCAGAAAAGCTTTGTTGGGCACATTGTCAGTCCTGAGCAGAGTTAATTCTCTCAACCTTTGCCCTTGGCCACCACCAGCCCTGCTGGGTTTGTGAAGACACCAGCCTCACAGGCATGTGAGCTGGGTCAGCCAATCCCTCTGGTACAATCTGCACAGGCTGGTAAGGGCTGAGTCTGCTGGCAGTGGGACCTGCAACAGAACACTTGTGCCTTAGGACCCAGTGTCACCTCCACTTTGGGCCAGGAAGTAAGCAGAGGAATCCCTGTCACCGAGAGAGGAGAATAAAGGTCAAGTTGAAAGAAGAGAGCCCAGCTTAGGAGGAAGGAAAGGCACAGCTGCTGACCAGGCCATTTCTCAGACACAGGCCTGCAGAGCTGAGCAAACCACTCCAGGAGACTTGCCATTACCTGAGATAGCAGGGTGGTCATCAGCCTCTTCTCACCATGAGAGCCTTGTTCCTTAGGCTAGCAGGGCCTGAGGAAATCATCCCCACATTGATTCTCTGCCAGTAAACCCACCTCATGCTCAGAAAGCCAGAAAGCTCACTGTTATCTTCACACTCAGCACCACAGCTACTGAATTACAACTCTTATTCACCAGGGATGGGGGCAAGTGCAGGGAGGGGATAGGCAGGAAGGCCATCTGCCCTGTAGCCCTCACCAGCATTCCTCCCCTGGTTTATTGTGTTCAGGCTCCAGCCTAGCTGGAGAGCAACTTCCCCCTCCCTGGCAGCACTCTTTACAGAAGAGCCAAGGCCTGTGGGAATGGCTGTGCCACCACCCCTCATGCCCAGTCACTGGGACAAAACCTTGGTGCCTTCTAGTCTTAGGTACCTCTCTTCTGGGTGTGGGGAGTCATATCAATGAGAAGCCTTTCCTGCGAAGATTAGAGAAAAAGGGTCAAATCCTCAGAAGTGGGAGTGCTGTAAAACAAGGTCCCCAGGTGGGAATCAACAGATAGGCAGGCCTGACTGAGCACCTCTGTACAGACTAACATAACCCCCACAGCATTTCAGCCAGGCAGAGTATGTCTGCATGGGAGCCTAGGGGAAGGCTGGGAGGAGGATGAAGAAATGGGGAGGGTGGGGATAAAGGGGGATGGGAAGGATGGTGAGTATGGTGGGGATGGAGAGGATGAGGGAATAGGGATAATGGGGAGATGGGGAGGAGGGGGGATGGAGAAGCTGGGGAGGATGGATAGGATGGGGAAGATGGAGAGGATGAAGAGGATGGATAGGATGGAGAATAGGGAGGATGGGGAGGATGAAGAGGATGGAGAGGTTGGGGAGATGGGGGGAATAGGGAAGATGGGGAGGATTGGGGGAATGGGAAGGATGAAAAGGATGGGGCAGTGGGATTGATGTAGAGGATGGGGGAATAGGAAGGATGGAGAGGATGGGGGGATGGGAAGGATATAGAGGATGGGAGATAGGTACGATGTGGAGTATGGGGAAATAGGGGAAACAGGGAGGATGGAGAGGATGGGGGTATCAAGAAGATGGAGAGGGTGTAGAGGATGGGGGGATGGCGAGGATGGAGAGGATAGGGGCAAAAGGATGATGGAGAAGATGGAGAGGATGGGGGAAAAAAGGATGGAGGGGATTGGGGATGGAGAGGATAGGAGGATGGGGACCATGGGATGGATGGATAGGATGGGAGGGTGGGAGGATGGGGGGATGAGGATGATGGGGAGGATGGTATGGTCATGGGTCATATGGGAAGTATGGGGGAACCAGGGATGGTGAGGATGGGGAGGATGGGGATATGGGAAATGGGGAACATGGGGTGAATGGGAAGGATGGGGGGTGGAGGGATGGGGGAGATGATAGGAACCCATTTTGTAGCTCAGGTCTTTGGACATATGGATAGCTCCAGGGAGAGGGGATACTGGAAGTCGATGGAGGTTCCATTTTCCAGGCCCTCTGTGTGGACAAGTGATCCAGGCAGCACAATTCCAAGGCTGTATTAATTTTCTATTGTAACAAACAACCACAAACTTAGTGTATTAAAACAGTGTAGATTTATTATCATTTGAGAGGCTAAAAGTTCAAAATGGATCTTACTAGGCTAAAATCAACATGTTGACAGAGCTTTGTTCCTTCTGGAGGTTCTAGGGGAGAATCTGTTACTTGCCCTTTTCCAGATTCTAAAGGCTGCCTGCATTTCCAGCTTCTGGAGGCTTATGGTCAGTCACATCAGTCCAACCTCTGCTTCCATAGCCATATCTCTCCTGACTCTATGCCTCTTGCCTCCCACTTACAAGGACTCTTGTGGTTACATTGGACACAACAGGACAATATCTCCATCTCAAGGCTCTTAATTTAAACACACCTGCAAAATCCCTTTTGCCATGTGAGACAACATAGTCACAGGTTCTGGGGTTTAGGATGTGGGCATCTTTGGGGGTCTTCATTCAGATTACTGCAGAGTTCTCATGACCTCAGAGTATGAGCAAGAAGCTTCTCCCACATTCTGCTTGGTGAAGAGCAGGTCTAGCACAGGTGGGTCCACAGAAAGCACAGCCCAGCCTGCTCCAGGGAGGCAACTCCCAGGGTGAGCATGGCAACCACACCCAACAATCTGTATCCTAGGCAACAACCATCTCTCCATGTTGTTTGTTTGAACATCCCACCTTCCAGGAGAGAGGCTATCAACCACAGAAATTCTTTTTATAAGTTTTCCTTGCAACAAGGCAAGAGCATGTTACCACATTCTGGCCAAGGGGACTTGAAGATTTCTGAGGGCTTTGGATCATCTTTTCTTCTCTGAATAAAAGAGATAGAGATGACTGGGGAGCCCCTATTCCTTCATGCTTGCAGGTGCTGTGTGAGAACATGATACCTAGATTTTGGCAGACATTTTGCCACCATGGGGGGAAGATCAGGAAAACCAGGAGAAGCCAACCCAGAGGCTTCTGAGCTGCTGAAAATCCATTTGAGTGTCCTGCCTTTGTATTTATTGCTATGATAAGAAAGTAAATTCTTATTGTTTGAGCCACTGTTATCCTGAGAAACTTTACTTGCAACCAAATTCTGTCTGAGGGACAAGAGGGTCGGGCTGCTGCAAAGGATGGCAGAGACAGTGGCATCTTGGGCGTGTCTGTGGATGGAGCATGTCGATATGTGTCTCATGCATAAGAACATTGCATTAGTTTACTAGGGCTGTCATGACAAATTACCACAAACTGAGTGGCTTATAACAACACAAATTTCTTCTCTCACAGTACTGGAAGCCAGAAGTCCAAAATCCATAGGTGTCAGGAGGGACGTGCCCCTTCAGAAACTCTAGGGAAGAATATCCTCTGCTTCTCCATCCAGGTGACCCCGGATGTCTCTTGGCTTGTGGCAGCACCATTGCAATCTCTGTCCTGTCATCACATCTGCTTTTTGGTGTGTGTTGCTCTGTGTGTCTGTTCTCTTATGAGAATACCAGTCATTGGATTTAGGGCCCACTCTAATTCAGTGGCATATCATCTTAATTATATCTGCAAAGACCCAATTTCCAAGTAAGGTCACATTCTGAGGTTTGGGTGAACATGAGTTTGGGTGAACACTAACTTTATCAATAAGGATAACAACTTTCATGTCACTATGAGGCATACTCCAAGTATTTTCCAAACCACTCAGAGAAGTTTTCCAAGAGTTAAGGTCCTTCATACAGCCACTGAAGTCTGAATTACTATTGTTTTGCAACCCCACTCTAACCTCTAAGCCATGAGACTTGGAGAAACTCAGTCTCCTATTGCATTGAATCACAAGGCAGGCATGTTTTCAGGACTAATGAAGACCTGGAAATGCCAGTGAGATCACAGAGTCATAATTTCTACTCAGTCACACAGAAGCAAACCAAACAGCAAAGGAGCAGGGTCTCCAGGCATTAGCACAGAGTTCATGGTACAAGGAGATCTGGAAGGATTGCTGTTGAATATCATTCTCAATGAGCCATCGTGAATCTACATGTACTGGGCACTGTGTGAAACAGGACTGGGCTCACCTCCTGACCTCCCCAGCCCTGGCAGTGACCAGGGAGAGGGGCTTATGGGAAACAGAGCTGCCTCAGGCCCACTGACAGAAAAGAACAGGGAGTTTGTATCTCAGCAGAAATAAAGCCACGATGTCTCAAGAATGTGAATGTAAAGCATTTTGCCCTCACTTGCACAATCTAGCAGTGGGTTGGGGGAACTTCCAAAGGCTCAGAGCTTCCTGAATTACTGTGGAAATGGCCAGGGTCAGAAGACACTGGATAATGAGCATTGATTTGGAGGTTTCTGAGGATGTGAACCAAACATGAGCAGGTTTATTTTATAACAGGAAAACCCAAGGCTGGGAGAAAGTAGGCAACAGGCCAAAGTCACCAAGTTGGACATCTGCAGGACCAAGGCTTGGTCCACATCCTCTGTGGAGCTGGGATCACTGGGGCTGCTGCTTCCTCTCTGAAAGAAAGTGCAACCTGCTCCTGCTCTGTGAAGAGCAGAGGCTGGGTGACAGTCCTCAGAGCCCTCTATCTGTCCTTCAGAAACTAACCCCCAAATATTCTCATGAGCTTCCTGGAGGTACCAGCCAAGTATCTATCTTGTGGATAACTGGGAAATTGAGGACCAGAGACTACAGGCACTTTTGCAGGGACCCACTGTTACTGTCACTTTCCCATGGCATTCACAGCCAAAATGCAAGCTCAGCCAAAGCCAAGAAAATAGTAACAAAGTCCTCATCAGTAAAGTTCTTGAATAAATGACCAGCTCACAGAGAGGTAGGAGGCTTAGCTGTATCCAGACACCTGGTCAAGGATGGGTCTCAAGGGGCAGTGCCTGTTAGGTGGGAGAGATTCACCAGCTTTCCCATCTCAAATGAGCAATTCTAACCTCAAGAGGAATCTGAAATTCAAGACAAAGCTTCCAAGAGCAATGAACTGCCTTTATTCTCACTATTTACTCTTTTTAAAAAATGTGTATTTATTTATTTTGAGAGAAAACACAGGGGAGGGACAGAGAGTGAGGAGAGAGAGAGAGAATCCCAAGCAGGCTCCACACTGTCAGTGCAGTCATATGTAGGGCTTGACCCCACATGCTGTGAAATCATGATCTGAGCTGAAATCAAGAGTTGGACACTCAACTGAGGCAGCCAGACTCCCTTCTTCACGATTTACTCTTCATGTGTTTTACTGCCCTGAATGTTAGAGACAAAGACAGAGCAATGAGGCAGAGTGCTGTGGTTTTCCTTACTCTCAGACAAGTGTGTCTGGACCCTATTTGGACTCCTGCCCCTTCCCACCACTTCCAGCTCCCACCCAGAACCCTAAATATCCCCAAGGGACAGTGGGGATAACTGGGGCACAGGGTTGAGTTAGATATTTTATATATATTTTCTCATTTACTGTTGACCTTCCAGGGATACTGGAAAAATAAGTTCTTCCTTTTTTTAAAGATGTTTTTAAGTTTATTATTATTATTTTTTTTTATTTTTGAGAGTGAGAAAGAATGAGCAGAGAAGGGGCAGAGAGAAAGGGGGACAGAAGATCTGAAGCAGGCTCTGTGCTGACAGCAGAGAGCCCAATGTGGGGCTCAAACTCATGAACCATGAGATCATGACCTGAGCTGAAGTCAGATGCTTAATTGACTGAGCCACTCAGGCACCCCTCTCTCTCTCTTTTTAAAAGTTTATTTATTTAGAGAGAGAGAAATAGAAAGTGAGCAGGGAAGGGGTGTAGTTCTCCTGATCTTAAAGTAAGGAAACTCTGAAGTCTCTCTTGTTCATCATTAATTCAATATATATGAATTAAGGAGGCAGACACTGAGCTATGAGGTAGCCCTTGCCTTCACAGAGCCTTCAGTTATGGTAGAGATGATATAATTATAATAGCAAATGAAAAATAGTGGTTGTGGTGCTGGTCATGAGAGAGGAATATCAGCAGCCTTTTCTTTTTAAATTTTATTTTTTTTTTCCAACTTTTTTTTTAATTTTATTTTTGGGACAGAGAAAGACAGAGCATGAACGGGGGAGGGGCAGAGAGAGAGGGAGACACAGAATCGGAAACAGGCTCCAGGCTCCAGGCTCCGAGCCATCAGCCCAGAGCCTGACGCAGGGCTCGAAATCACGGACCGCGAGATCGTGACCTGGCTGAAGTCGGACGCTTAACCGACTGCGCCACCCAGGCGCCCCTCAGCAGCCTTTTCTATAGGAGCTCATGGGAGCCTGTAGCAGGGGATTTGGCCCAGTCAAGGTAGTTGAAGTGACCCTCAATTTTAGACCAGAATGATGAGTAAGAGATGACCTGGCAAACAAGGGAGAGAAGGACATTGTTTTATGCAAAGGAACAGCAGATGCAACACCCAGGGAAGATAAAGAAAAATGGTAGATACAAAGGTCATGAAGGGTAGTGCAACTGGGGGATAGGAGTGGAGGAGGTGGGCCTTGTTGTTCAGGGTAGGGGGCTCTGCCTATAAGGCAGCAATAGAAAACCAAAGGAAAGCTTATTAAGTGGTGACACAATCAGCCTCACGTTTCAAATTATTCATCCTGGCTATAAAATGAAGAAACATGGGGCAGCATGGGCACAGAGGAGTTGTGAAGAGGCCATGTCAATAGTCCAGGTGACAGGGGATTTGAGCAGGGGATCACATAGGTAGCAAATGGCAAAGCCTGGTTTCAAACCCAAGCCTGAGTTAGATGCACTGCACTGAGCTTCATGGATACCATGTCTTAAACACTCCATGAGCTGCCATGTCTATTCCTTGCAGCTTGTTAAGAAAGGGTCTCTGGGACTATGTCAACCAAGGCACAAAGAATGTCCAAGGAATGCCAAGTTTGTTCCTTTATAGTGCAGTTCTGAAAGAAAGATCTCTGCCACCATCCTAGGAAGACTATGCTAAAGTGGGCCTCAGTGAGCCTCTGTTCCCTCAGTCCCTGGAGGAGAAGACATGCTTTTCACATAAAACATTGTCTGACCAGAGACCTAACTTACTCGAGTTTTAGCCAAAGTTGGAAATCAACACCTACCCTAGGTTTCTGGAGTTAAATGGGTTCAGAGATGTAGGTGACTGCGCTGTAGTAAGAACTTTATGCTGTAAAACACTGCACACATTTTAGAAGTGTTAATTGGTTAGAGTGTCATAATTTTTACACACATGTAAATAAGGTTAATGAATTTTATTCCACACAGATGATTTAAATTGTAAAACAATCAAATTACTTTTCAGGTAATACTTTGGGCCCAAATCAAATAAAATTTCAAGTCATTATAAGTTTAGAAAAAGAAACTAATTTGAATATGTGATTTAGATCCATTAAGAGTCTTCTCAACTTTAAATAGTGATAATAGAAATCAGAAAAACTCGAGAGTGGTTAGATTAATTAAGAGTGAATGCATTTGGGAAAAGGAAATTATGGTGCTGTAATTTTAGAATGCAAATGAGGTCAAAAAGTTTAAACTAATGTGCATCTATATAAACACTGCCTCAATAAAGGAAAAATACTTCATTACAAGGATTTATAAGTACTGTATTCTGTACTCCTTGTTACATAAGTAGCAACACATTGACAAACAGCAACCTGTTGTCAGCTCATTAGAATACCCTTATGGCTGCTGATAGTTACACTGGTACCAATTTAGAATTCTTGTTCCTCAACATTCTCTGCAGCCTGATTTCTTTGCCCTAGAAGGTAAACAGTGTTGGTAACCCGCTCAGTCCCTTTGAACCTCTTTTTACTGGCTTAATGTGCCCATATCCTATTTTGTGGACTTTTCTAGTAAAGGCTCCCACCTGCAAATGATCTTGAGGCACTTTGATTGAGGGGTCTGGGGACACCCTAACCACCCAGCTAGTCAGGAGTACTTGGAAGGTTTGCTCACCAGCCCTCACCCCTGGGATCTGTGGCCAGTGGCTGGTGCGAGGGTCCTTTGCCCTGAGGTGGGACAAAATCTGGGGTGTCATTTATGTCACACAGGTCCCCAAAGGATGGGCAAGGATGAGGCCTCAACAGACATCACAGCTGAGCTTGAAGAGTCTGTCAGGGGGAAGCAGGGAGGAGCAGCGGAAGAAGAGGGCAAAGATGTGGGTTCAGCTCAAGTCTGCCTCTACCTGATCATACAGGGTCCTACCTTGAGGCAAGGCAACTGGACTTTTATATCCCTACATCAGTTAGTGCCTGCCTGTGAGCCAGCCACTAGGGGGTGGATAATAGGCTAACCCAGGGCAATCCTCCAGAGACCCAGGAGTCATTAGTAGCCCACACTCACAGCAGCTGAGGGATAAGTTTCCCAGCTTATTAAAGGGAAGCTGAGCAGAGCACTGCAGCTTTTATTCCTCTTCCTATCCTGCCTCCTACCTCTCCTTCTCTTTCCCTATCTTGCCTCCCTGGGGCACTGAGTGGGAACCCTCATTACAGACACTTCTTCTAAAAAACTCAACCTAGGACACCCTACAGTGCTAACACTTAAGAGTTTTATTTGTTTTGATGACCACAGATTTGCCCTCATCCTGCAAGCCTCTTGATTCCACGCTAGGGACAGCATCTGCAGCAATGGGTTCCTGCAGTTCCCACCAGCAGGGAATCCATGTTCCCTTCTACTAGTAATGGTACTTCAATTTTCCTCTAAGGAATCAAATTTCCTCTTCTCTTAATCAGTAAGATTTGGGTATAGTGCATGTGCACACACGCACACTCTCTCTCATACATGCACATGTACCACACACACTCATATACATACACACTCACACGGGCACTAGAGGGAGCCATCTCACCTAGGCCTGGATAATCAGAGTCAAGGGATGACATATGATCTGGGTTGATCCAGTGAGCCTGAGCCCTGGGAGTTTGGAACCCTTGGGAAATGATACTGTGCTCTTCTCCACTGAGATGGTTAATCTGCAAGAAATAAACCTGAGGCTGCTGAGGGTCATCTTTCTTCACATAGCTAAATTCTGCCCTAGATGGAGGCAATCACAGAAGCATGAATGATATCTGGCAACAGCATGTGAGTCTTGAGCCATTCTCTGGACTTTTCAGTTGTGTCAGCCAATTCAGTCCCTTCATCTAGTAAGCACTGTGTAAGCCATGGGGAGATGAGTTTCAGTCACTTACAAGCAAATGAGCCTCCTCTGACTAATATTGCTGATAAGAGTCTGGTGAAAAACAGCTGTAGATGGCATAAAAAGTGTGTTCTCATTGTCTGGAGTCCTGGCAGCTATGTGACCTTGATTAAGGTGTATCCCCTCTCTGTGCCTGTTTCCTTATTTGTACTATGTATCTCCTAGATGTGGAGGCAAAGCTCTCCCTCTGGGACTCTGGATAATTCTTCTGGGAGTGTTCTCTGGATGCCACACTCTCCCATCTAATCTCTGCTCCCCAAGACTTTGAGCTCTGATGCCACAATTTCCTCACAAGGGCCAGATCCTCCCCCTGCCCCTAACTCCACCTTCAGGGACCAGTCCAGGAAGATCAATGGGGCCCAACATCAGTTTACACATCTGGGAGCTGAGACCCTGCCCAGGAGTCCTCTGTCTACTGGAGTAACCCTTGTGATCTTTGTGAGGACACGACTTTTGCTTATCATTTCACTCTCCATTCAGACAAAGTCAGACTCTGTGGACCACCCCTCTCCTGGGCCCCACATAGCTGCACACATGCAGAGAGTCAGGAGTTAGATGCTAACTGCACGTTCCAGCTACTCTATCACCAGCTGTGTCATCTTGTTACTTTACATTTAAAAGCCTCGGATTCCCATACATATAATGGGAATCATAAGCATTGGATGTGAGTGTCTTTGGGCTGAGTTGAATTTTCTCAGGGTTAAATAACACATTGTAGCGGATAGTGTCAGGCTCTGTCCATATTCCCTGGGATCACTTCATCATTGTCCCATCCCCTCACTGGCCCTAGACCAGAACCTTCATCTGTTTCTGGAAAGGCTCCCTTCAGGCTTCTGGAAACCACTTCATCTTCAGTCAAGGAAGAAAAGCCAAAAAATACCTGGTTAATGTACACCTCCTTCATCTCCACTTCTTAACCAATGCCTGACAGCACAGGGGTACAAATAGGCATAAATGTGCTAGATCTGGGCAGCTCCAAGACTGGATGCTTCCAAGGTCCTCTTCTGTGGGGCTTTTCTTGACACCATATCCTTCCCTTCCCAGACCCATATCTCCCTTCCCTTCCATGTTTTCCTGGGGACAGCTTCTACTAAATCACTGTCTAATGCTTAATGGAGTATCTTACACATAACAGGTGCCCCAGCAGTGATGGCTGCCTTGCTGTTATAGAGTACCTGCCAGCACTAGCTGCATAAACACAAACAGCACATAAATCCCAGGAGGTGGACACACGTGTGCATGCCAACATGTACACCAACACACGCACACATACACATGCACACATGCACACATGCATGTTTGTTCCTGGGAAAGACAGCAAACATCCCTACATGGTATAGATGATGCTCCTCTTAGTCATGTCTGTTGAAAATGTTACTGTGAAGCCAATGCAAGAGTGTAATACTCTTGTTTTGAGACCTGTCCCCAAGAATTAAGCCAAGCCAGCTGGGGCTACTTTACATGGGCATCATGTAGCCGGCAGTTTCCCAATGTGTCCAAGAGCTAGCTAACTAAACAGCAGAGTCACCTGTCATATTTATGTTTTCTGTGATTTACCAGGACCCTGTAAAAGGGTTGGCAGGACAGAGAGAGGCCTAAGGAGAACCACAGGGAGACTTGGAAGATACTCAGGAAAGGAGGAGCCCTCTATGGTTGGGGAGTGTAAGGGGGCTCTCAGTCAGAGGCCCATCCATGTGCTGGTTGCTGTGAACACCTCAAGCCCCAGGCTGGGTCCTGACGGGTGTCAGAGGGATGGTGGGACACTTCATATGAAAGTGCATGGGGATGTCATGCTGACTCTGAAACTAGTCAGATGAAAGCCTGGATCTTCTGAGAGCCACAGTATCAAGAAAACCTGCTTGAGAGACACCACTCCAAAAGGAAACAAAGCTGTGAATTAGCAGCAACATGAAGAGAGGATTTATAACATCTGTTGACCATCTCAATTCCATCATTTCTGAAACCTGGAAACTCTCTGTGGCTGAGCCAGTTCATTCCCTTGTTAGCTTCAGCCAGTTTAAGAAAGGCCCTGCCACTTTAAACAGTGACTATGGGAAGATGAGATAGTAACTACAGGCAGAGAGCATTGTGGGCACCAGTGGAAACCAAGCTCACAGCTGGTTCTTTGTGCCTTTAGCTCATAACTGGCACCCATAATGTGAAACTTACCTGAAGATATGTGGAATCTTCCTAAACCTACCCCTACCCCTTCATCTGCCCATATCTAACCATTCAGGTAGAGGACCCCTCACTGAAGAATACCTCCTGAAAGCAAACATTCTAACCTAGGCCCCTAAGCCTTCACATCACTTTGCAGTTTGGAGGGGAACTGAGGTCTGGAGAGCCAGCTCTGTCAGACCTGGCCAGGCCCAGGGAGCTGTTGGTGTACTGCTGACTGCTGAGGAGACACACTGTCTATTCATTTACCTTGAAAGAAAGAACAGGACTCCAAGTCTGTTCCTTGGGAGTGAAGAGGAAAGCAGGCAGAGTTACAATAGCAGACGTTAGCACACGCCTAAACAAAGCCACCTTTCATCTGAGAGGCTCACAGAAGCCAGCAGGAACCAGAGGAAGTTCAGGAAGCAGCTCTGCAGCATCATTAATACAGTGCAAATAGTCACCAGGTGAGATCTGGCCTCTGCTGCCATGCTGACTTCACAGGGGAAAAAAGCATTTGCATTTTCTCTCACCACAGAGGGGTGGGTGCCAATTCCCTCCAGGATTAGAAAAAAGTTGCAATTCTTAGTAGCTCTTCACTGATGGGCTTGAATCCTCTGCCAGGCCTCCCCTCCCCAAACTTTCCCCTTTGTGCCTCTAAATCCTATGGGGAAAAAAAAATCTGGAAGCCAGTTTATCTAGGGGCTGAGAAGCAGTAGAAATTTTGCCTCATTTGTTCAACCTTTCCTCAGGCTAGACACAGGGCTGGACCAGAAATTCAGCCAATACAGTCTGGCACATAGCCTCTCAGGCAGGGCTTTGCAATTAAAATTTAAATAAAATAAATATAACAAATGTGATTTTGCTCCTTGACATGCCGTGCAAGAAATAAAAGCACTACATGTATGTTTTATCCTAAATAAATGAATCCAGCTCATTTATTGCCCTCCTACCTACTCCTTCACCAACCATTGATGGTGGGCTATAGCACCTCCCACCTCCATAGTGTAGGAACCCCCACACCCTCATATGTCTTCAGTCTCTGGGGTTATCACTTTCGAGGTTCCCTGCCTCCTCATGGTGGATGAGATTGACTCCAAGGCTGTACTTTCAATCTTTCCACACCAAGCCTGGCCCAGGCCCTTTCAGATTCAACGTACCCAATATCTGTGACACTTCTCTAGGAATTCCAAGGAACTGCCCTCTCCCCAGCATCCTAGGGTATGTACAAGACAGTGCAGGTGTCCTTCCACCATCCTGATCTCCCCAAACCCTCTCTCCCCTAATACCTTAACTGGCTCACTGCCCCCTACCTTTATTAGGTCATTTCCTCTGTTTAAGTTCCCTTCAATGGGGGAATGAATATTGGCGGGAGAAGGAACCTTTGGGTACTGAAAAGTTCCCCATCTCCATCTGGGTGACAGGTACACAGACACAGGTGTGTACAGATGAGAGATTCAAGGAGCTGCACACTCAATATCAGTGCACTCAATACACATTACTGCTCAGTTGAAAACATGTGCCCCCCTCCCCAACCCAAGAAAAATTTGTTAGCTTAGACTGAAGGTGGCAAATGGCCAACGTATGGCCTCACAAAATGGCTCATAGCTTCCCCCTAATAGTTTTGGCCAGGTCTGCACAGTGTGTGCTTTTAACAAAACTGTTTTCATCCTTTAAGACAGAAAATTTCACATAAAAAACTGGATTTCTGGTTCCAATCAGAAGCTTCAGGGGCACTTGACCTCCAGTCATAGGTATTTGATTTCTAACCACCTATTCAGGCATTAAAACACATAATACAAAGGCTCCTTGAAGAGGTATTAGGACTAGTTTCCAGAAGGGCATGGAGATGAGGAGCAGGGGGGCAGTGTTATAATGTGGGGATTCATCTCATTCCTTTGTGAAATAATCACCACAGAAGAAAACAATTTTCTACTTTTTCTATCAGGTTTCTCTGAGATATCAAATAAGCAAAACTGTTGAAGTAAAAAATGCATATATATACATCTATACATATCTAGCCAGCTAGCTATTCAAACATACACACTTTTTCTTTCTTCTATTTCACTTAAATTTTCACTCACTTGTTCCTATTCTATTTTTTTCTCTCTTTCATAGGTTGCTATTAATTTCTTACAGCAATTTACAAATGCCCCACTACTCTAAGAATCATTGAAATCACAGTTGGGAACCTCAATAATTTCACCAAGGCAGAAGCTATTAAATACAAACATTGGCAAAAGTTTTTAACGCTGCAGAAAATCACGAAAAATGCCAAGGTAAGCTTATTGCTGCCGCGGATTTAATTCGTCCTCTTCTTAAAAGCTAGAAATCCCCTCTCTGCCCAGCAGGACCTGAACAAGCCTTAAATGAAGGCCATGTGAGGCCACATCAGGTTGCTTCCTCCTCTCCCCAAAACCCAGCATGGTAGAGGAACAGACAGCCCTGAGGGAGCAGGAGATGGAAAGCCCTCCTAATTTTTCTCATCTCATTTCAAGCTCAGGACTGAAATGGATGGAACAATAGGTAACCCTGCAGCCTGCAGACTCCACTACTGATGATAACCATGAAAACAAAGCTACCTTTTATACTTGTTCTGCTTTGCACTTTTCAAAATCATTTCCTTATAGGTACTTATTGAAACCTCAAGAGGTGGAGAAGCTGCCCTTGAAATTTGCGTGGTGAGGGCCTAGGAAAGGAAGGGCTCAAGGTTGCTCTGCAATTTGCCATCAAACCAGAACTAGAACCAGGGTCTCTAGACCTCCACTACTTCTTCTTTCTAGACCCAGAACACATCCCAGTTCTGCTGAAGTCAACACCTCATCTCACTACTGGCTGGATGAGAGAATGTGACACTCTGTACCCTGTCTTTGGTCTTGTCTGTTTACCCAAACCAGCCCCTAGGGACAGAGTTATTCAACCATAATTAGATTTAGCTAACGAATTCTGAACATTTTGCTTATCATAACAGTTAGGAATCTGTCACTCAGATTGGGCAAGTGATCAGACTTCAGTACAGTGGTTGTTTACAGAGATGAGAGGCTCTGATAGAGTTAAGGGAGCTAACAAGTGATTGTAGCCCCCTTGGTGGAGGCAGCCAGTACCTGGTGATCACAGGAAAATATTAGCTATCACAGACTGAAGGATGAGGGGAGAAAAGAGTGTCATTGGGATCCAGCATGATTTGGAGATATATATATATATATATATATATATATATATATATATATATATATATTAACTATTGGGGCACATGGGTGGCTTAGTCGGTTGAGCATCAGACTCTTGATTTCAGCTCACATCATGACCCCAGGGTCACGGGATTGAGCCCCATGTTGGACTGCATGCTGAGAGTGGAGTCTTCTTAAGATTTTTTCTCTCTCTCCCTCTGCTCCACTCACTCTTTCTCTCTAATCAATCAATCAATCACCATTGAAAAAACTCAACAACCATTCAAGATAAAAATTCTCAGCTAACCCCAAATGGAAGAAAACTTCCTGAATCTGGGAAAATGGCAAGGATTTTTGTGTTTAATACTTTTAGCCAATATTACCTGGAAATTCTAGCCAATGGAATAAGACAGGAAGAAAAATAAGCATCTGGTCTGCAAGGGAAGAAATAAAGCTATCATTATTGGAAGATGAGAAGATGTCCTCTAAATAGAAAATTATGAGAAATCGAAACATAAAAAAATTGCTAGAACTAATAAGTAAGTTTTTCAAGGTCAAAGGATATAAAGTCTTTTATTTTTAAAATTGTATTTATTTATGCTAGAAGCTTATAAGAAATCTAAACACAAAAAATTTATTAGAACTAAGTGAGTTTTTCAAGGTCAAACAATATAAAGTCTATATATTTTAAAAATTGTATTTATTTGTGCTAGAAGGAATTCTTGGAAATTATAGCTTGAAAAGGAACAGGACCTCACATTTATTGTAAATTGATTTTTGACAAAGGTGTCAAGACAATTTAATGGTGAAAGAATAGCCTTTTAAATGGTGCTGAAAAAACTGGTTATCTAGATGTAAAACAAAGAATTTGAACCCCTACATCATCCCACATACAAACATTAACTCAAAACTAGTCAAAGACCTAACTGGAAGAGCTAAAGCTTTCACACATTTAGAAGAAAATATAGGCATAAAATGTCATGACCTTGAAGTAGGAAATGACTTCTTAGCTATGGAACCAAAGACACAAGAAACAAAAGAAAAAAAACAATAAATCGGACTTTACTAAAATTAAAAACTGCTGTGCCTCAAAAGACACCATCAAGAAAGTGAAAAGACACTTACAACATGGGAGAAAGTACTTGCAAATCACATATGTGATAAGTGATTTATATCTAGAGTATATAAATAACTCTTAAAAATCAATAATAAAAAGACAGACAACCTAATTTAAAAACGAGTAAAGGATCTGAATACACATTTCCCTAAAGAAGATATATAAATAGCCAATAAGCACATGAAAATTTGCTCAATGTCACTAATCATCAGGAAAATGCAAATCAATAAGTAAGGAATGCAACATGATGAGATATCACTTCACATCCAGTAGAATGGCTATAATTAAAAAGTCAGATAAGGACAAGTGTTGATGAGGATACAAAAAACAATGGAAACCTTCATATTCTGCTGATGTGAATGTAAATGGTGCAAGAAGTTGGAAAACAATCTGGTAGTTTCTTAAAAAGTTAAACATATGCATTTTGGAATCACATTACCATATGACCCAGGAATTTCACTCCTAGGTATATAACAAAGAGAAATAAAAACAAATGTTCTCATAAAAACATATACATAAATGTTCATAATAGCATTATTCAGGGATACAATCCAAATGTTGAGTGTATAGATAAAAGTAATATATAACCATACAACAGACTTGTCATTCAGCAGTAAAAAGAGATTGAAGTACTTACACATGCCCAGAACATGGATGAATCTTGATTAACAGTGTGGTATGTGAAAGAAAACACTTATAAAAGACCACATGTTATATAATTCCATTTATATGAAATTCCCAGAATAGACATGTAGTTGCCTAGGGATAAGGGGCAAGGGAGTGGGGAAAATGGGGACTGACTGCTAACAGATACAGGTTTGCGGGGGTGGGGAAGGTGATGTAAATGTTCTAAAATTGATTGTGGTGATGGTTTTACAACAGTGTGAATATATTAAGAATTACTGAATTATACACTTTAAATAGGTAAATTTTACAGTATCTCAATAAAGCTGTTTTAAAAAGACATACACAGAAAAAAAGCATGTAAAAGTATTTTCAATAGCATTCAAAACCAAAAATATTTGGGGTTAAATGTCTTAAAACATGTGGAAGATTTATTTAAAAAACTATAAAATATTATTAAGAAAAACTAAAGAATACTTAAATAAGTAGAGGGCTATACTGATATACCATTTTCATAGAAAAGTCAATATTGTTAGGATGCCAGTTCTTATCCAAAAGATAGATGCAACATAATCTTAATAAAAATCTTCTTAGGATTTTTTAAAATAGAAATTAAGGAGCTCATTCTAAAACTTGTGTAGAAATGCAAAAGACTCAGAATGGGAAAAGCTATTTTGAAAAACAAAAACAAAAACAAAAAAGTTGGAAGACTTTTGCTACCTTATTTCAAACCTTTTATAAATCAAGAAAATGATGGTGTTGGCCAGAGGGTTGACTTCCTAAAAGACCAAGGGAACTTTTTAGAGTGAACACAACGTTCTCTTCTTGATTACAGTCGTGGTTACTCAAAGAATATACATCTTACAGACCTCATAAAGTTAGACACTTAAAATTGATGCATTTGGTTGTATATAAATTACAGAACAATAGTGTTGGCTTAAGAGTTAAATAAATTTACTCAATTGACTTGAAAGTATATTAGACACAGCAGAAGACAGGATTGTTAAAACTAAAGTAGATCAACAGAAAAAATATAAACAGTGGCACAGAGAGAAAAATAATTGAACAGGAAAAAAAAAAAAACAAAACCTAAGTAGAGCATCTGAACCCGGCATAAAAATATCAAATTGTATAAAATACATGCAAGTGGAATTCCAGAAGGAAATGAGAGATAGAATGGGGAAGAAAAAGTATTTGAAAAAATAATGGCCATTTCCCCCGAATTTGATGAAATACCTCAAACTACAGACACAAGAAACTCAATAAACCCAAGAAAGGTAAAGGCAAAGAGAATCATATCAGACTCATTATTTTCAAACTCCGGAAAATAAACTATTCAGTGAAAATAGTTATATTACTTAGAAAGGATAAGAATTATGGTTCAGCAAAAATATTGAAAGTAGAAGACATCTTTAAATTCTGAAGGAAAAAACACCAAATTTTCAACCAAGAATTCTATGTTCAGAAAAAAAAATTCCTTCAAAAGTAAGAATTGACAGAATAGACATTACAGATATACAAAAGCTAAAAGAATGAATCAATTGTCAGTAAACCTGAACTACAAGAGGGAAAGAAAGAAAAAGAAAGAAGAAAGAAAGAAAGAAAGAAAGAAAGAAAGAAAGAAAGAAAAGGAAAAGAAAAAAAGAAAAGGGGGAAGGAAGGAAGGAAAGGAAGAAAGGAAGGAAGGAAGGAAGGAAGGAAGGAAGGAAGGAAGGACGAAAATTCTTCAGTCTCAAAGGAAATGGTACCAAATGGAAACTGATCTATAGGAAAGAATGTAATGCCAGATAAAGTAAATGAGTACAGATTTGATTTGAGGAGAAATATGTGGGGTGTTCTGTGTGTAAGTTGTAGCTTAGGCAGGCAATGCAACCAGTGGCCTCTTTGTGGCAGACCTTAAAACTCTAAAGGGACTGTGGACTGGCTCAGAGCTGTGCTTTGGGCTCCTCCTGGAGAAGCTCTTCAAAATTGTATTGGCAGAATTCCTCAAAAACAAAGTCTAGGTTTTGACATCTATAGATTTCCTTGGTGGATGTCAGCATGAGCAGAAAAAGTTGCCACAGTTATCTGGTTTGAAAAACTTTACACTCAGTTAGTTAGTTAGTTATAATTGAGAGAGAGAGAGAGCACACATGAGTGCTGGAGAGGGGCAGAGGGAGAGAGAGCGAATCCCAAGCTGGATCATGGGGCTTGATCCCACAACCTTGGGATCATGACCTGACCTGAAATCGAGAGTCAGACACTCAACCGACTGAGCCAATGAGATGCCCCTACACTATGTTTAAAAACAAACAAACAAACAAACAAACATATAAACAACTAAAAGCTATATAGAAGGATAAACTTTGCTTTCCAACTCATTAAACTAATGAAAGATGTATGATAGCCTAGAATAATTATCAAAAAATGCCAGTCTTGAGCCATGATAAACAGAAAGTATAAAGACAATTAGTGAGAAAACTGTGGAAACTGGATGGGTTTCTGATATTCAAGAAGCAAACACTGCCAGAACATAAATCATAATCTATCAAATAATCACTGGCTTTTCCAAATAGATTATGTGGCAGAGAGTCTTTCCCACATGCCTTTCACCAAAGGATACCATTTATCTCCAAGGAGATATTTTCACCCCCAGAATTTGTTTTTCCAACTTCTCCAATTCAAGATTTCTTTTGCTGAGGAATCACAAGACAACAGTGTCTGTATTTTCTAGGGCTTGCTTCCAGGAAGTATAAATAGACACTCCCTTACCTCTACCCCAATAATACCTTTTACCAAGGGATTTTTCTGGCCTGCCACAGCCTTCACTGACAATAAGAATAGCATCATCCAAGAGATGCTGTTTTTTACTACCATATGCTAGATTTCACCCCACCACTGCCATCCTGAAAAATAATACTGAGTTACCCTCAGTGTTGAATTTCAGTCTTCAGATAATCCACCAGTGAACATCTAAAACAACTTAAACCTGGAAATAAGTTTAAAATGTATTGTCCTTTTTCAAAATTTGAAATTTGAATTAGTTAAATTTTGGATTATCTCTCATTTTAATTCAGGAAACTATTATTACTTAAGTGATCATACTTTTGTCCAGATGGAAGCTTTATAAAATTATAATTCCTAGGGTAAAGTTTTATAAATAAAACTGTTTAAAAGATTTTTTTAAACTCATTTTGTGTTTTTAACTCATATTGTGTTTTTTGGTTTTGGTACAACATGAAAAGAGGTTAGAAATCATCACTCCATCCAAATAAGTAAAAAGCTGAACAAACTGAAAAAACTAAAAATTCTTAGATCCATCAGAAAAGTGAGGTAACAGGACAAAACACTGGCTCCAAATTAGGCAAGAAAATACAGATAATCACAACTGATTGGAGAAAATATCCACTAGCAGAAACTTCCAAGAGAAGCTGTGCCAGGAAAGGAAAACCTAAATTGTAGTTAACAAATTGCTGGAGGTGCAATGTGGACAAATTGGAGAGCTGAAAATTCCAGGGAGGTCCAGTCATGGGGAGGCCCACTCTTGTGAGTTTTTTTTTTAATTTAACTTTATTTTTTAAAACTTACATTCAAATTAGTATATAGAGAAGCAATAATTTCAGGAGTAGATTCCTTAATGCCCCTTACCCATTTAGCCCATCCCCCCTCCCACAACTCCAACAACGCTCAGTTTGTTCTCCATATTTATGAGTCTCTTGTTTTGTCCCCCTCCCTGTTTTTATATTATTTTTGTTTCCCTTCCCTTATGTTCATCTGTTTCATCTCTTAAAGTCCTCATATGAGTGAAGTCATATGATTTTTGTCTTTCTCTGACTAATTTCACTTAGCATAATACCCTCCAGTTCCATCCACGTAGTTGCAAATGGCAAGATTTCATTCTTTTTGATTGTCGAGAAATACTTCTCTCTCTCTCTCTCTCTCTCTCTCTCTCTCTATATATATATATATATATATACTACATCTTCTTTATCCATTCATCCATCGATGGACATTTGGGCTCTTTCCATACTTTGGCTATTGTTGATAGTGCTGCTATAAACATGGGGTGAATGTGTCCCTTTGAAACAGCACACCTGTATCCCATGGATGAATGCCTAGTAGTGCAATTCCTGGGTCGTAGGGTAGTTCTATTTTTAATTTTTTGAGGAACTCCATACTGTTTTCCAGAGTGGCTGCACCAGTTTGCATTCCCACCAGCAATGCAAAAGAGATCCTCTGTCTCCACATCCTTACCAACATCTACTGTAGCCTGAGTTGTTAATGTTAGCCATTCTGACAGGTGTAAGGTGGTATCTCATTGTGGTTTTGATTTGTATTTACCTGATGATGAGTGATGTTGAGCAGTTTTTCATGTGTCAGTTGGCCATCTGGATGTCTTCTTTGGAGAATTGTCTATTCATGTCCTTTGCCCATTTCTTCACTGGATTATTTGTTTTTTGGGTGTTAAGTTTGATAAGTTCTTTGTAGATTTTGGATACTAACCTTTTATCTGATATGTCATTTGCAAATATCTTTTCCCATTCTGTCAGTTGCCTTTTAGTTTTGCTGATTGTTTCCTTGGCTGTGCAGAAGCTTTTTATTTTGATGAGATCCCAGTAGTTCATTTTTGCTTTTGTTTCCCTTTCCTCCAGAGACGTGTTGAGTAAGAAATTGCTGTGGGCAAGATCAAAGAGGTTTTTGCCTGCTTTCTCCTCGAGGATTTTGATGGCTTCCTGTCTTACATTGAGGTCTTTCATCCACTTTGAGTTTATTTTTGTGTATGGCGTAAGAAAGTGGTCCAGGTTCATTCTTCTGCATGTCGCTGTCCAGTTTTCCCATCACCACTTGCTGAAGAGACTGTCTTTATTCCATTGGATATTCTTTCCTGCTTTGTCAAAGATTAGTTAGCCATATGTTTGTGGGTCCATTTCTGGGTTCTCTATTCTATTCCATTGATATGAGTGTCTGTTCTTGTGCCAGTACCACACTGTCTTGGTGATTACAGCTTTGTAGTATAGCTTGAAGTCTGGGATTGTGATGCTTCCTTTGGTTTTCTTTTTCAAGATTGCTTTGGCTATTTGGGGTCTTTTCTGGTTTCATACAAATTTTAGGATTATTTGTTCTAGCTCTGTGAAGAATGCTGGTGTTACTTTGATAGGGATTGCATTGAATATGTAGATTGCTTTGGGTAGTATTGACATTTTAACAATATTTGTTCTTCCTATCCAGGAGCATGGAATCTTTTTCCATTTCTTTGTGTCTTCTTCAATTTTTTTCATAAGCTTTCCATAGTTTTCAGTGTATAGATTTTTCATCTCTTTGGTTAGATTTATTCCTAGGCATTTTATGGTTTTTGGTGCAACTGTAAATGGGATCGATTCCTTGTTTTCTCTTTCTGTTGGTTCATTGTTGGTGTCTAGGAATGCAACCGATTTCTGTGCATTGATTTTATATCCTGCTGCTTTGCTGAATTCATGAATCAGTTCTAGCAGTTTTTTGGTGGAATCTTTTGGGTTTTCCATATAGAGTATCATGTCATCTGCAAAGAGTGAAAGTTTGACCTCCTCCTGGCCAATTTGGATGCCTTTTATTTCTTTGTGTTGTCTGATTGCAGAGGCCAAGACTTCTAACACTATGTTGAATAACAGTGATGAGAGTGGGCATCCCTGTCTTGTTCCTGACCTTAGGGGAAAGCTCTCAGTTTTTCCCTATTGAGGATGATATTAGTGTTGGGTCACTCGTTTATGGCTTTTATCATCTCGAGGTTTGATCCTTCTATCCCTACTTTCTTGAGGGTATTTATCAAGAAAGGATGCTGTATTTTGTCTAATGCTTTCTCTGCATCTATTGTGAGGATCATATGGTTCTTGTTCTTTCTTTAATTGATGTGATGAATCACGCTAATTGTTTTGTAGATATTGAACCAGCCCTGCATTCCAGGTATAAATCCCACTTGGTCATGGTGAATAATTTTTTTAATGTATTGTTGGGTCCGGTTGGCTAATATCTTGTTGAGGATTTTTGAATCCGTGTTCATCAGGGAGATTCGTCTATAGTTCTCCTTTTTAGTGGGGTCTCTGTCTGGTTTTGGAATCAGGGTAATGCTGGCTTCATAGAAAGAGTTTGGAAGTTTTCCTTCCATTTCTATTTTTTGGAACAGTCTCAAGAGAATAGGTGTTAACTCTTCCTTAAATGTTTGTTAGAATTCTCCTGGAAAGCCATCTGGCCCTGGACTCTTGTTTTTTGGCAGATTTTTTATTACTAATTCGATTTCCTTACTGGTTATGGGTCTGTTCAAATTTTCTATTTCTTCCTGTTTCAGTTTTGGTATTGTATGTTTCTAGGAATTTGCCCATTTCTTCCAGATTGCCCATTTTATTGGCACATAATTGCTCATAATATTCTCTTATTATTGTTTTTATTTCTGTTGTGTTGGTTGTGATGTCTCCTCTTTCATTTTTGATTTTACTTATTTGGGTCCTTTCCTTTTTCTTCTTGATGAAACTGGCTAGTGGTTTACCAATTTTGCTAATTCTTTCAAAGAATCAGCTTCTGGTTTCATTGATCTGTTCTACTGTGGGGTTTTTTGTTGTTGTTGTTGTTTGTTTGTTTCCATAGCATTAATTTCTGCTCTAATCTTTATCATTTCCTGTCTTCTGCTGGTTTTGGGTTTATTTGCTGTTCTTTTTCCAGCTCCTTAACATGTAAGGTTAGGTTGTGTATCCGAGATCTTTCTTCCTTCTTTAGGAAGGCCTGGATTGCTATATACTTTCCTCTTATGACTGCTTTTGCTGCATCCCAGAGGTTTTGGGTTGTGGTGCTATCATTTTCATTGACTCCCATATACTTTTTAATTTCTTCTTTAACTGCTTGCTTAGCCCATTCATTCTTTAGTAGGATGTTCTTCAGTCTCCAAGTATTTGTTACCTTTCCAAATTTTTTCTTGTGGTTGATTTTGAGTTTCATAGCATTGTGGTCTGAAAATATGCATGGTATGATTTCGATCTTTTTGTACTTACTTAGGTCTGATTTGTGTTCCAGGATATGGTCTATTCTGGGTAATGTTCCATGTGCACTGGAGAAGAATGTATATTCTGCTGCTTTAGGATGAAATGTTCTGAATATATCTGTTAAGTCCATCTGGTCCAATGTGTCATTCAAAGCCATTGTTTCCTTGTTGATTTTTTTATTAGATGATCTGTCAATTGCTGTGAGTGGGGTGTTGAAGTCTCCTACTCTTATGGTATTACTATTGATGAGTTTCTTTGTGTTTGTGATTAATTAATTTGTATATTTGGGTGGTATCACATTTGGTGCATAAATGTTTACAATTGATAGGTCTTCTTGGTCTATAGACCCCTTGATTATGATATAATGCCCTTCTGCATCTCTTGATACAGTCTTTATTTTAAAGGGTAGATTGTCTGATATAAGTATGGCCACTCTGGCTTTCTTTTGTTGACCATTAGCATGATAGATGCTTATCCATCCCCTTATTTTCAATCTGTAGGTGTCTTTAGGTCTAAAGTGGGTCTCTTGTAAACAGCATTTGGATGGGTCTTGTTTTCTTATCCATTCTGTTACCCTATGTCTTTTGATTGGAGCATTGAGTCCATTGACGTACTTTCTGGAAAGTCCCTGGAAAGACGTACGTTAGAGTGAGTACTGAAAGATATGAATTTATTGCCATTATGATGCTTGGAGAGTTGGAGTTTCTGGTGGTGTCCTCTGGTCCTTTCTAATCTTTGTTGCTTTTGGTATTTATTTATTTATTTATTTATTCATTCATTCATTCATTCACCTTTTCTCCCCTCAGAGAGTCTCCCTTAAAATTTCTTGCAGGGCTGCTTTAGTGGTCACAAACTCCCTTAATTTTTGTTTGTCTGGGAAACTTTTAATCTCTTCTTCTATTTTGAATGACAGCCTTGATGGATAAAGAATTCTTGGCCTCATATTTTTCTGATTCAACACACTGAATACATCCCACCACTCCTTTCTGGCCTGCCAAGTTTCTGTGGATAGGTCTGCTGCAAACCTGATCTGTCTTCCCTTGTCGGTTAGGGACTTTTTTCCCTTGCTGCTTTCATGATTGTCTCCTTGCCTGAGTATTTTGTGAATTTGACTATGATATGTCTTGTTGATGGTCGGTTTTTGTTGAATCTAATGGGGGTCCTCTGTGCTTCCTGGATTTTGATGTCTGTGTGTTTCCCCAGGGTAGGAAAGTCTTCCACTATGATTTGCTCACATAACCCTTTTACCCCTATTTCTCTCTCTTCCTCCTCTGGGACCCCTATGATTCTGATGTTGTTCCTTTTTAATGAGTCACTGATTTCTCTAATTCTTAAATCGTGCTCTTTTGCCTTAATCTCCCTCTTTTTTTCTGCTTCGTTATTCTCTATAAGTTTGCCCTCTATATTGCTGATTTTCTATTCAGCCTAGTCTGTCCTTGCCACTGCTGCATCCATCCGTGATTGCAGCTCAGTTATAGCATTTTTAATTTAATTCTGGCTATTTTTTTACTTCTTTTATCTCTGCAGAAAGGGATTTTAATATATTTTTGACTCCAGCTAGTATTCTTATTATCATGATTGTAAATTCTGGTTCAGAAATCTTGTTTGTATCTGTGTTGCTTAAATCCCTGGCTATTGTTTCTTCGTGCTCTTTCTTTTGGGGTGAATTCCTTCGTTTTGTCATTTTGAAGGGAGAAAAGGAATTAATGATGTGGAAAAATTGAAATTAAAAAAAAATAAAATTAAAATAATATTAAAATTAAAAATTAAACACACACACACAAATCGAATAGATGATGCTACATCCTAGGTGTGTTTTGGTCTGGGTGTAGAGAGTGGTTTCACAGATTAGAGAAACAAAAAAAAACGGGGGGGAGAGAAAAAAGGAAATTGTTTGAGAATTTGAAAAAATGAATACACTGAAGTAGACTAAAATACACAAAAGTAGAGAAAATAGTAGAACAAACTTATAGAGAAATGAAAAGAGAAAAAAGATAAAAAAAGAAAAAAGAAAAGACAAAAAAAGAAATTGTTCAAAAATTTGAAAAAATGAATACACTAAAGTGGACTAAAATACACAAAAGTAGAGAATATAGTAGAAAAAACTTATAGAAAAATATTTTTAATAAAAATTAAAAAGAAATATGCATTTTTTAATATTCTGTTTTTAAGAAAAAAGAAAAGAAATGAAAAGAGAAAAAAGATAAAAAAAGAAAAAAGAAAAGACACAAAAAGAAATTGTTCAAAAATTTGAAAAAGTGAATACACTGTAGTAGACTGAAATAAAATAATGGGAGTAAGATAGAATTTGAAAAAAATTTACATAAAAGTAAAAAATATAGTAATAAAAATTAAATAAAAATATTTTTAAAAGAAATTGAAAGTAAAAATTTTCTCTTTCTGCATTCAGGAAAAAGAAAAGAAATGAAAAAGAGAAAAAAAGAAAAAGAAAGAAAAAAAGGAAATTGTTTGAAAATTTGAAAAGGTGAGTACACTGAAGTAGACTAAAATAAAATGATGGAAGTAAAGTAGAATTTGAAAAAATTTACACAAAACTGGTACCATAGTGTAATGGTTAGCACTCTGGACTCTGAAAAAATTTACACAAAACTAAAATATGTAGTAATAAAAATTAAAGACAGATATTTTTAATAAAAATTGAAAATAAAAATGAGTTTTTTCTCTTTCTGTATTCAAGAAAAAGAAAAGAATTGTAAAAGAAAAAGAGGAAAAAGAGGGAGGAAAAAAAATGAATAGATGAACCTGCTAACAGATTGAAGGAGGACTGAAATTGCTTCGTTTTCCCCTAGAGGTCAGTCCATGTAGCTCTTTATAGTCCATAAATTAAGCCAGCAGTGAAGTTTGTGTTCTTGAAGAGCGAAGTTGGCCCAGTTGGGCAGGGCTTGGTGTAACAGCTCCACTCTCCACTAGATGGCACTGCTAGCCTACTGGGGTGGATTGTTGCAGTGCTCGTTGGTGCACATGTGCATGCGCAAGAGTGGTGAAAAATGGTGCCACTCAGCCACCCAGTCTGTTCTCCCAGATCAGCAATCACCTACCGGTCCTCCGTCTTCAGCCCTCGTCCACTCCCTGCTTTTTCACTCTCCGTGACCAGGCCCCAGGCAGTACCTCTGTCCCAAGTTTTGTTTCAGATGAGGCTGTTTTCCCCGGCCTCTTACTTCCAAAGGACTGTGGCTTTGACCCGCTCTGCCCCTCTGTGGGAGGGTCTCACAGAGCAATGGCTGAATGAACAATGGTCAAATGTGGGCTACACCCAGGAATGCCCGCTGGACCCTGCTGTTATCGGTGCCCTGAGACTGCGGCCAGGTGTCAGCCCGCCCCCCAAAAAGATCGTGAGACAGTGTAGCCTCAGCGTTTTAGGGACCACAGAAAATCGCAACACACATCTGACACCAGGCTTCACCCTCAACAACGTTGCCTCAGCACCAGCAAATGTGGCTGCCTTCCGGGGTCTGCTGGGACCAGGTGTCTTCAACAGTCTCTACCAAATGTCCTTCCAGCAGTGGAACCGCTTTTCCCCGTGTGGTCCGAGAACCTCCCGGACCCCACTCTGTCCTGGGGATTCACCTTTCCCACCAGAGCACCGCCAGGTATCGAGCTGTGGAGTTGCAGCCTTTGCGATCCCCTTGTTTATGGTCTTAATGGAATTTAAACCCTCTCCTTTCTCCTTTCTCCCTTTTTAGTTTAGTCCCTATGGCTGTTTCCAATTTTCCACTTTCTCTCCAGCTGCTTTTGGGGAGGGGTGCTTTTCCCATATGCTCCCCCCCCCCCCCCCAGTCTCCATCCTCTCTCTGCCCACCAAAGGGGTTCTCTACCTTTCAGGACTTCTTGCTCCCCAAGTTCAGCTCTTCGTGTCATGTACCTGATGAATTCTGTGGTTCAGGTTGTGCAGATTGTTGTGTTAATCTTTCAGTCAGTTTTCTAGGTGTGTAGGATGGTTTAGTGTTGGTCTGGCTGTATCTCATGGACAGGAGACACAGCTTCCATGCTGTTCCGCCATCTTGGCTCCTCCTTTCTCTTTTGTGAGTTTTAAGTCCAGGAGTTCACAGTGAATATTGAAGAAAAGTCTCATGTGCTCCTAACAGAGGAGAACAGAAAAGGAAACATTTTGAAATATAGCAGAGCTTTTTGTTTTTCTTAAAAGGCCTGTACTCAAGACAAACTATTTTACCAGAGTCTAAACTATTGGGTTTCTTTCAAGGCCAAACCAACCTGGAAGAACAGAAATATTCAACTCCAACCCACTGTATGTAGCCATCTTTTCTTACCTAAGGTTGGGGAGGGATATTGAAAAGTACATGTCAAGTTTAGAGTCCAAAAGCACATGCTCACTAAAATACAGAGATCTAATTATAAGACTATAGAATTATTCCCCTTTCCCACATATTAACACCATATTACTAAAGGCCTGATTACAACAGTTCTTGTTAACAAGGACATCATGTCTGGCTATCAAGAAAAACTTATGAGGCATACTAAAAGGCAAAAGACACAGTTTGAAGAGACAGAACAGACATCAGAAGCAAATTCAGATATGGCAAAGATGTTTAAATTTCAGACCAGGAATTTAAAACAAATGTGTTTAATGTGGTGAATGCTCTAATGGATAAAGTAGACAGCATGCAAAAACAGATGGGTAATGTAAGCAGAGAGATGAAAATTCCAAGAAAAATTAAAAAGAAATGCTAGAGATTAAAAAAACAGTGTAACAGAAATAGGCATGGCCGAGGAAAGAATACCTGAGGGTGAGGATATATGTCAATAGGAACTTCCAAAATAGAAAAAAACAGAAAAATAAAAGATTGAAAAAAAAAAGAGAGAACAAAATATATAAGAACCATTGGACAACTTACAAAAGGTGTGACATATATATCATGGGAATACCAGAAGAAGAAAAGGAGAAATGAACAGAAGAAATATTTGAAGAAATTATGACTGAGAATTTTTCCAAATTAATGGCACCAAACTACAGATCCAGGAAGCTCAGGAAACATCACATAGAATAAGTGTCTAAAAAAGCAAGCAAACTACCACCACCATCAACAACAAAAAACTGCACCTAGGGATATTATTTTCAGACTGTAGAAAATTAAAGATAAAGAAAAAATATTGAAGGTAGCAGGGTATGGGGGGCTGGGGGGGCAGGGAATCTTACCTAATAGAGGAGAAAAATTAAGTATTACATCTGACTCTTCAGAAACTATGCAAACAAGAAAGGAATAGAGTGAAGTATTTAAAGTGTTGAGAGGGGGGCACCTGGGTGTCTCAGTCAGTTAAGTGTCTGACTTCAGCTCAGGTTATGATCTTGGAGGGTCGTGGGGTTGGGCCCTGTGCTGACAGCTCAGTGCCTGGAGCCTACTTCAGATTCTGTGACTCCCTCTCCCTCTGCCCCTCCCCTGCTACTTCTCTCTCTGTCTCACTCTCCCTCTCTCTCAAAAATAAATAAACAGATTTCTTGTCCAGTCTTATGCTAGTGTTTTCATTCTTTCTCTCTTTCCCTCCAGCTACTTTTGGGGGGAATGCTTTTCTTGTATGTTCCGATGCATTGCACTCTCCCTCTTTCTCTCTCTCTGCCTTATCTCCATGAAAACGGCTCTCTACCCCCTGCAGCTCTGTGGCTTTTCTCTCCCTGACTCACCTCTCCATACTGCATACTTTCCGAGTTCTGTGGCTCAAATAATGCAGATTGTTGAATTCATCCTCAGATGACTTTCCTAGGTGTCCAAAATGGTTTCATGCTGATATAGCTGCATTTCAGGGATGAGACAAGCTCAGGGTCCCCTACACTACTCCGCCATCTTAACTCCTCCCAAATATAATCTTTTCAACAAATGGTGCTGGAACAACTGGGCATCCATATGTAAAAAAATGAATCTAGAAACAGAATTGCATCCTTCAAAAAGTTGTGTTATCAACCTAAATGTAAAATACAAAATTATTAAATTACTAGAAGATAATATAGGAGAAAACCTAGATGACCTTGGATATGAGAACAGTTTTTTAGATAGAATACCAAAGACATAATCCATGAAGGAAATAATTGATAAATTGGACTTTATTACAATTTAAAACTTCTGCTCTGCAAAGACATTGTCAAGTGAGTAAGAACACAAGCTATAGACTTGAAGAAAATACTTGAAAAATTATATATTTGATAAAACACCCAAAATTTACAAAGTACTCTTAAAATTCACAATAAGAGAACAGGCCAATTATGAAATGGGCAAAAGACCCAGACACTTCACTAAAGAAGATATACAAATGTCAGAGAAGCATATGAAAAGTTGTTCCACATCTCATGACATTAAGGAAACATTAAAACAACAATGAGATACTACTACACACCTATTAGAATAACTAAAATCCAAAATGTTAACACCAAATGCTGGTGAGGATGTGGAGCAACAAGAACGTGCATTCATTGCTGGTGAGAATGTAAAATGGTAAAATCAATTTTGATGAGTGGTAATCATATGATCCAGCAATTACGTCCCTTGGTATTTACCCAAAGAGTTGAAAACTTATGTCCACACAAAAACTTACATGTGAATATTTATAACAGTTTCTATCATGACTGCCAAACTTACAAGTAACCAAGATGTCCTTCAGCGAGTGAATGGGTAAATAAACTGTGTTACATTCAGGTGATGGAATAGTATTCAGTGCTAAGAAGAAATGGGTTATCAAGCCATGAAGACATGGAACAACTTTAAATGCATATTATTAACTGAAAGGAGCCTATCTGAAAAAGCTACATACTGTTTAATTCCAACTATATAAAATTCTGGAAAAAGCAAAACTATGGAGATAGTAAAAGGATTAGTTGTTGCCAGGGATTCAGTGGAAAGAGACAGAACACAGAAAAATTTTTTTTAATTTAATTTTTTTTTTAATTTACATACCAATTAGTTAGCATATAGTGCAACAATGATTTCAGGAGTAGATTCCTTAATGCCCCTTACCCATTTAGCCTATCCCCCCTTCCAAAACCCCCCATTAACCCTCTGTTTGTTCTCCATATTTATGAGTCTGTTCTGTTTTGTCTCCCTCCGTTTTTATATTGTTTTGTTTCCCTTCCCTTATGTTCATCTGTTTTGTCTCTTAAAGTCCTCATATGAGTGAAGTCATATGATTTTTGTCTTTCTCTGATTACTTAGCATAATATCCTCCAGTTCCATCCACGTAGTTGCAAATGGCAAGATTTCATTCTTTTTGATTGCCGAGTAATACTCCATTGTATGTGTGTATATATATATATATATATATATATATATATATATATACCACATCTTCTTTATCCATTCATTCATTGATGGACATTTGGGCTCTTTCCATACTTTGGCTATTGTTGATAGTGCTGCTATAAACATGGGGGTGCATGTGTCCCTTTGAAACAGCACACCTGTATCCCATGGATAAATGCCTAGTAGTGCAATTCCTGGGTCGTAGGGTAATTCTATTTTTAGTTTTTTGAGGAACCTCCATACTGTTTTCCAGAGTGGCTGCACCAGTTTGCATTCCCACCAGCAATGCAAAAGAGATCCTCTTTCTCTGCATCCTCGCCAACATCTGTTGTTGCCTGAGTTGTTAACGTTAGCCATTCTGAGAGATGTGAGGTGGTATCTCATTGTGGTTTTGATTTGTATTTCCCTGATGATGAGTGATGTCGAGCATTTTTCCATGTGTCAGTTGGCCATCTGGATGTCTTCTTTGAAGAAGAAGACTTCTTTGGAGAAAAAGACTTCGATACATCTTCATGTCTTTTGCCCATTTCTTCACGGGATTATTTGTTTTTTGGGTTTTGAGTTTGATAATTTCTTTATAGATTTTGGATACTGACCCTTTATCTGATATGTAATTTGCAAATATCTTCTCCCATTCTGTCGGTTGCCTTTTAGTTTTGCTGATTGTTTCCTTGGCTGTGCAGAAGATTTTATTTTGATGAGATCCCAGTAGTTCATTTTTGCTTTTGTTTCCCTTTCTTCCAGAGACGTGTTGAGTAAGAAATTGCTGTGGGCAAGATCAAAGAGGTTTTTGCCTGCTTTCTCCTCGAGGATTTTGATGGCTTCCTGTCTTACATTGAGGTCTTTCATCCACTTTGAGTTTATTTTTGTGTATGGCGTAAGAAAGTGGTCCAGGTTCATTCTTCTGCATGTCGCTGTCCAGTTTTCCCATCACCACTTGCTGAAGAGACTGTCTTTATTCCATTGGATATTCTTTCCTGCTTTGTCAAAGATTAGTTAGCCATATGTTTGTGGGTCCATTTCTGGGTTCTCTATTCTATTCCATTGATCTGAGTGTCTGTTCTTATGCCAGTACCATACTGTCTTGATGATTACAGCTTTGTAGTACAGCTTGAAGTCTGGGATTGTGATGCCTCCTGCTTTAATTTTCTTTTTCAAGATTGCTTTGGCTATTCGGGGTCCTTTCTGGTTCCATACAAATTTTAGGATTATTTAGAATACAGAAATTTTTTAGGGCAGTGAATACACTTGGTATGATATTATGTTGGTGGATACACGTCATTGCACAATTGCCAAGCCCATAGAATGTACAACACCAAGAATATCCATGATGTGATAGTATATGCAAAATGGGGGAGGGAACGAGTGGGAAGGTACATAAAGGCACATTTGGAGGTGATGTTCATGTGTGAAAACTAATAAGACAACACATTTGACATACCTGTAAAAGATACTTCAACTTCAATAGGACATGTTCTCTGGAAATTACTGTTTCCCACTAAGACAAATTGGCTTATGAGACTAGCCACTTGATCCCTTTGGGCATAAAAAATGAGAAAGGGAAGTTCAGTGTTTGGATGCTGGACAGAGACAGGCTCTAGGGCATCCTTCTTAAGATTACTGAGCTACCGACACAGCTCAAAACAGAAGCAAAGAGAGCGGGGCCTATGTTCTGACTCAGTGTCCACCTCTCTTCTTGGTGAACTTCAGCTTGCCCAGTACCCACCAGGGTGGTAGAAAAGGCCACAGAGCAAAGCCTAGGTATAACAGGGAGGCAGCTGCATGAAGATGAACTGAAGGCAGAGTTTTTCCACAACATTTTGCCATTGTAGACATTGAAGCATGCTTCTCTAGTCTCTCTCTGAGACTCCAAGTTGTTCAGAATGATTGAAACTTCTGCTTTTAAACTCAATGGGAAAAGTGTCATCTTTGATGACATAAGACAATGATGTACAGGGAATATGGGGTCATCTATCTTCTCCTTGCTGGGGGAAGCTGTGTACACCATAGAAATGGCATGAAACCTCAGTAATAGCTCCTTACCTGCTAAAACTCACCCAGGCAACACACTACTTGCCAGCTTACTGAGTGTTCAAGCTGGAAGTGGCAGTCTGGAGCGGCTCTGCTGATATGAATTGTTTGGTCCACTGAGTTGACAACACTGAAAAACAGGGTTTCACATAAAATTCTGGATTCCCAGCTTCTGTAAAAATAATCAGAGCAATAGTGAAATATGGAAATAGTATAAACATGGATAATTCTGCCTGAATTCCTTCACAGCATGACCCACTGGCATCAGTTTGGGGGCCGTCTCCTGGAAAGGGTATGCTACCTCCACTTGCCCATGACCCCCACTTGGCCCATTTTTCCCTTTTGTGAGTTGTTGAACTCTAGTTTAAGGTTTCTTTAAATTGCAGCTATTTGACCTTCTTCACTTCCAAGAGCACAGGAGAAATTTTCCCATTGGCAATAAAGCAACTTTTCGTATAGAATTGCAAGAATTAAATCACAGAGCCAATTACTGCTGAGCTCCTCACAAAGTGTTTCTGGGTGTATGGGCTGGGTTGTGACCTTGAGGAATCTCCTGCCCCCCTCCTGGGTCTCAGTTTTCTGACCTGTAGGATAAAGAAATGATCCATCCTTATTGGATCTTTCCTTAGGATAATATATCTAATCCTAACTGTCTTGGCAGAAATGACCCTGCCGCAGCTGGGAAGCTGATTTCATCCAATTCGTTCAGAAAAGTGCATGTTTATAAATCCTTCCTTTGTGGCCACGCTGGCATGTAAATGATCACTTAGAGCAGCCAGCACTTAGGAATATTGAGCTCCCAACACTGCTCAAAACCAAGAGCGAAGGGAGGGGGCCTGTGTTCTGCCTGAGTATATGCACCTCCTCCTGGTGCACCTTAGCCTGCCTGGCCCCACCAGGGCAGCAACAGTGACCCCTAACACCTAGGGCAGATTTAAACAGTGAACTCCTGTTGAACCCCAACATGACATTCCACCAGATTTGCTCATTACACATTCAGGTTGCCAGTGAAGTAGAAGGAAAAGTCTGGCAAACATGCACAACCTCTTGATGAAAATGGGGGAATATTTGTGGATGAGGAGAGGTAGTCTCAGAAGGCTGATTCTTCCCTCAAATGTTACAACATAGAGTTAGGCCACCAAGCAATCTGTACAGTTAAGATGGTAGCACTAGTTGCTAAATTTTAGTTTCCATCAATATAAGAGCAAATATATGACCTTATAACAGTGTCTACTCACATATGAAATAAATATTTAACAACTAAAGTTTAATTAACAGACTTAGTGTGCTAACCACTTTACAAATGCACATTATCTTCTTTAATCCATATAAGGCCCCACTTTACACATGAAGAAAACTGAGGCTTACAAAGGTAAAGTCATCTGTCTGAGATTACAGAGCCAGGCCAGATGAAATCTGGTAGCACTGGCTTTTTAACTCTGATGGCTCAGCTCCAAAGCCTATGCTTTGTAGGGCTTTGTGGTACTATAGCCTCCTTCCTCTCACATTGCACGGGAATGAAGAGAGCTCCTGGCTTTATTAAATCAAAGATAATTGATTTAATTATCTTTGCCCACACACAGAGGATGGCAGCATTCATACACTTCCCTTATTTGACTCGAGGCATTCATACGCATCTGTGTCCTTGATAAGAGTCAAAAACAATTAGAGGGAAACTAAGAAAGTGTGTTCAGAACACTGTAATCTCTCCACCACGTGCCTTCAGGGCTCATGTGTCATGGTTTCCATGAACTCCCTGGACACTTAAGGACTTACATGCACAAAACACTTTTTTCTCGGTCTTTTGGAGAGCTGTTGATAAAATAATAATGATGATAATAGAGACAAGTGTTGAATACCTACTGTGCATGGAGCACTGTGCAACATCAATTTTCCCAGGATCTTCTTAGGTCAGAACTTGCCCCAGCTTGACCTCGGTTACAAATGAAAAATTCATAGTCAGAAGCCCATGTGTTTAATGGAGAACCCTGGTCCTGGGGTAGGACATCAGAGGTCTGATTTAAGTTTCTCTACTCTCTAGAAGAAAGCCAACATACCATACAGGACATTGAAACCAGAGCTGTGACCTCTGAAAACAGCAGTATATTTGTACCCTCAGAGGCCCCCTCTGTTTATAATGCTCTCCTCCCCCACAGCCCACCTCTTCTCTGCCTGTGAACTTCTTAGTCTTCAGGGACCAGCTCCAAGTCCGTCTTCTCAGTGGTGCACTGTCCCCTCCTCCAATTTATAGAGGGTCCCCTCTTTGCATCCCCACTGCTCTTCAGATGTGTGTCCTATTCAGCAGGAACCACAGGCTGTCCAGCATCTTCAACAGTTTTATCTCCCCTAGAGACTGGAGCTCTTTCTGTGTGAGCTCATACCTGCACCCAGGATCAACAAGGCACACTAAGGGGTCTGTCAGCCTCTTTCTCAGCAGCAGCCAGCCTGGAACTTCCTCTGACTTTTCTCCCACCAACCCAACTATCTTGCTTCAGAGGCTCTAGGGTGGTCTGTTTTGTGCCTGTCTCCACCTGATCTTCTCACATGAGCTTGCAACATCCTACACTCCAGCCTACTCTCTCATGTCTGCCCTCTCTTCTTCTCCCCTAGTTCAGGCCCTACTTTCTCCCACTAAGCTATAGAAATGGGTTTTTGACCAGTCTTCCTTTCCTGCACCCTCTTCCAGACAGCCTGGTCTCCTCAGTGCTCAGGACTGGCCACATGGACTGTCTGCTAAGGAGCTGTCAGTGACTCTTCAGTGGTACTGACAAAGTGCAACCTGGTGATGTGGGCATCTGAGGACCAAGCAGGAACTGAGCTCTGAGGCCTTAGCAGCCTATCTCCTACTGGTCTTGGAGAATGTTCTCCAAATAGAGGGGTTTCTTACTATGCCTACAGTTACCACTCCCCAGCTCCTGCTCATGCAGATACTCTGCCTACCTACTATTTTCTCCAGAACAAGTCTCCCTTAAGTAACCCAGTCCCTTCCCCACCCATGCATGTCTTTCTTTGCAGTTGAGGCAGCCCTATATGGAGCAGGTCCTCACCACTGCAGACCGCAGGCAGCATTCACCCCTCTGAAGGCCATGCCAGCCTCTGCTTTGCACTGACAGGAGTGGGGAACAAAGGACATGATTGCATTCCATTTGAGGAGGGTGAGAGTTGGGAGGAGAGAAGTCACAGGAGGTGAAAGCTATGTGAGATCAGTAATTCAGCCAGGACCCAGAACCCAAACAGAGAAAAATGCAGGCCAACTTTCTCCAAGACTCCATAGGACCTACTATTCATGGGATAGGTGTTTAAATCAAATTTTACTTAAATAATGTTTATTTTTTCCAGAAATGAAGCTATATTCCACATTCAGTTTTCTACTTAGTATCTCAGAAAGCTTTCCATATCTATCTACATTGACTCAGAGCTATTTTCAAGCATTATAGATAGTTGAGCTGCATGGAGTGCAGGGTTCTCCTTCAAGTTTTTCTCTCCCCAGTCTCCCCAACAACACACATGTGCGCGTGCACACACACATACACACACACATATAAATACACACAGGGCAGGGCCTTACTCATAGAACTTGTGGAAGGATGCTGACTCTGATGGCCTCAGAAATGTCACCCCTTGTCAGAGTATATAGACTCATGTTTCTCTGGAGTGGAGTTGTGAATAAAAGGCAAGTCCTGTGTCTTTCCTGGAGAAATAGGTGTAAGAAATCATCAATAAAGTAACATGCACAGCTGCTCTTCTGGGACACCCAAACCAATGCCTCAGCCTGATGCAGACCAAAACCAGGTGACCTCATACCTGCCCCACACACTGGCCCATGCATGCCACGTACTGCCTCCTAACATGCTGATGCATGCAGATGATGCCTAATCAATGCTTAGAATCTTCAAAAAGATAAGCACACAAGTCACAGGTACACACACCATATGTTTTCAAGGCAGCTGTGTTTATCTGTGCACTTGTGCATCTGCACATTCTCAATGACCTACTAAGCAAACAGTAAAGAGCACTTAGCTGTGCGCAGCCTGCCAGAAACAGGTTTAGTGAACATAAAGAAAGGTGTTTTTTTTGCACATGAGCTGATAGGATTGGGCCCTATCGGAAACTTAGTAGTGTGAAGGTAAAATGAACATATATTGATGTTAGAGAGACCATAAATCAAATCCCAATCCACTGACCAGATGACCAACCTCTATGAGCCTCAGTTTCTTCATTCTTTATGGACGAAGCTAACAAAAGCTGTTTCATAACTTATTGTGAAGATTAAATGATACCATCAGCATAAAACATTTAGCTTTTTCATAGTGTTCCTTAAATACTATTAATGAAGTAATGAAAAGCCATAACTGAACTAGGAGATCTGATGAGCTAGGAGTCCGTATGTATGAAAATAGACAAGCAGAGCATATCACATCTTTGTTGGGCTTCATCTTGATACATGCCCCACGAGCATTGCAAGGTGGGAAAAGCAATGGTGCAACTCCCTTAGGTCTTATAAAGTTTCTTTCTGGAAGTGAGAAAGAAATTTTCACTCATTCTCCACTGGCAAGTCACATTCTACATCTGCCCATCCCATTCTCCAAGATTCAAAGCTGGCTGGAAGGTCCAAATGAGCCCATCCAAGGCTCAGAGTTAGGAAGGGTAATAAGCCTCTTGGAATTAAATTATGTGGAAGAAAGGGACATGATAAGGGGGCTGATTTCAGTACACCACATGGCTGATGTTGAAAGCTCTCCAGATTCCATCCTTCAACCAGTGGGTATGTTTAAGGAACCACTGAGCTGTTAATAACATATGATAGTAAAATAGATCGTCTTTGGTTTCATGTTTTATTTTCTAAGCACTATTTTAAAAAGATTTTCTAAATATTGTTATAAAAGATGACTGTCATAGAAAACTTCATTCAGTTTTTCCAGGGGCCTCTCTTCATTCTTTGATTTTCAAATTAGTCCTCTTTTAAGTGCCTTTTCTGTTGTCTTCATGCTAGCTTTCTCTTCCACAGTTAGTGCACCTCAACCAGAGCCTCAAATAGCCAAGAGTTTGCATGGGATGTGAACAACATCCCCACATCACTTTCATTGGCATCATGAAATTTTGCTCCATTCCCAAGACCTGTAATTTTACTTTGAACTGTTTGCACTTTGTAGTCAGAGGTTACAGAAGCCAATGAAGATCAGGAAGCTTAGTGGAGAAAATGTTGATATTGGAACATGCAGAGTTTTAAGTTAATGGTTTTCCCAAACACTTTATTTATATTTGTCCCTGAAGTGGATGAAACTGGTCATATCAGTGTCATTTATGAAGTACTCACAAAGTGCTTGGCACATTTTAAAGGTTCAAACTTGCCATCGTCTTCATGTATCACTTGTCTGAATTCAGGAATGCAAAGTTGGTCTGAAGGGAGCCTGGTAAGATAGTGTGACTGTTACAGTAACCCAGCCCCAGCCCATAAATTAACCCTGCCAGGATTAAAGTCTCTGCCTTGTTTCCAGCTGGATCCTGTGCTCAACCCAGGAGGTTGTCCCAGGAGGCCTCTGGCTTAAAAGCTTGCCATCTCATTTGTTTCTCTAATGTATGCCCCATCGGACACATGTGTCAGTTCTGCAGCATAAAGATGTGCCTGCACTTCATGCGTCCTGTCTGTTCTTTAGTTAGTAATTAAGTATGCGCAGCTACAGATGTGTTGCAGGAAGATATCATCCAAGCCCTGACAAAGAACCAAAATTATTCATATAATTTATCACCCCAGCCATCCTGAATGCTAATGAGAGCACTCCTTGATTAGAATTGTCAGGAAGCATTTGCACCCATGTCCTGTCAGGGAGCATTTCCTCTGCCAGACGCCGCTGTTCATACCAACCACAAAAACTCTCAGACTTTCTTTACAATCTCCCTGGCCCTCCAGAAATGAAATGCAATAAAACAAGCGTTTCTCCCCTCCCCCTTTTCTCTGATGAGTTTCCAGAGGCTTTGAAGTTTTCTGTGGTTTTGTATTTTTTTTTGTTTTGTTTGGGTTTTTTGTTTGTTTTGGAGCAGGGTAGTTGTTGTTAGCTCATATGTTAAAGCCTTTTAGAGATCTGCTGGCCCTTCCTCCCCACACCAGAGTCCAGGGTTAGGTTCTTGGATTCAAGGTTCTTTCTGCCCAGAAAGAAATACCAAAGGAGTGTGGAAACTACTGGCCATTTGGGTCAGGCCCACTTGATAATGTTCCTGCTTTAGAGAAGTGGCTGTCTTGGAATTTAGCTCAGATGTTGACACATTCTCAAATCTTATTTTTGGTGGGGCAGAGGGGGTGGATTTAGGAGACCAGAGAGTCTATGTTCTGTCATTAGAATAGAAGAGAATAGGCAGTGAGATAGAACACACTGGAAGGAAGAGATATACTTCACCCCCTAAGAAGAGATTTTGATTTCCCAGCCTTTCTTCCATCCTTATGGACATTATCAATCTATAAGGTAAAATGAAAGAGGAAAACTCTCTATTGTCTTGTGGTTTCCCCAAGCCATCTGTAAATCTGCCCCCAACACTAACTTTTAATCTATAAAGATATGTAAGGTTTTAATGCAGTGTTTTGTCACCATATTCAATTTTCATAAATTAGACCTCAGGTTGTTGCATTGATTGGAAAACGCATTAAGCACAAATCCATCTAATTATCCCTGGTGCAGAGGCATGGTCAGATTCCTCCTAGAGGGTTGTGGTCAAAGAGACCTGATCCTACAATCTGCTGCAGACAGCTCTGGGGGGCTCCAGCCCACAGCACCAGATGTGAGCAGGACATGGGTGGCCTGGGCAAGCTCAAGAAAAGCCACCTTGGGAAGTATTCCAGAACCTCTGGAAGAGACTAGAGCTGACTGCTAACTTGGGATGCAGTTGTGTCCCTGTAAGTCTGTATCATTATAATTGGTTAACTTTCTTCATATTTTAAACCATCAGGGGCACTTCACATTTGAAACCATCAGGGGCACCTTAACTCAGTCAGTTAAGTGTCCAACTCTTGATTTCAGCTCAAGTCATAATATCATGGCTGTGAGATCAAGCCCCACAATGGGCTCTGTGCTGATCATGGAGCCTGCTTGAGATTCTCTCTCTCCTTCTCTCTCTGCTCCTCTCCTGATTGCCTTCTCTCTCTCTCTCTCTCTCTCTCTCTCTCTCTCTCTCTCTCAAAAAAAAAAAATTAAACCATCAGAAGGTAAAGCTTAGGGAAAAATGAGCTTGATCTGCCTTTGCACCAAACTTATTAGACGTTGGCTTTCAGAGACTCTCTACTCATACCAATTCATTGATATGTCCAGCTCTCTCTGAAGGGAACTTCACTGTAGAGATGGGGAGCCCAATATGGAAATCTGTCTCAATTTGTTATCTTTTCCATTTACACATCTGGAGACAGTGGCATTATAGCCTTAAAGGCATAGCCTTCTTCAAAACTTACATCAGACTGGCTGGTTCTGTGAGTTCAGTTATTTCTGGAATCCTCAAAAAGACCCCTGCTTTCCTGCAGAATATCTGGGGACATAGGCAACTCTGTGCTTAAGCACTTGTGGTCCATGTTCACCAAGGGCCACCTGTTAAATCAACACTCAAGACAATAGAGAGAGCAGAACTCTGCCATATCAACAGCTATTTAAAGGATATCACGGAAATCTGCCTCAGAGCTAAAAAGTGCAAAGTGCATATGTGTGGGAGTGGTGGATGAGGAGAGAAGTGATATATTTTACTAAGACAGAAAAAGTATGGATAAATAGTGAGCTCATTGAGCAGACTGGATGATCCTTTCCCAAGGGAAAGTTATAAGACTAGATAATTCCATGTATCTTTAGGTATAAAATTCAAATTACAAACGTCTCATCAAAAGACATCATAAAACAGGTAAAAATACAAAGTCACCAACTAGGAGAATATATTTGCATACATATAATTGACAGATTAGTATCAATAAAAAAAAAAGGACCTTTAAAAATAAACAAGAAAACATAGGCAAATGACATGACCAGTCAATTTCATAGAATAAAAACACTAATGATCCATAAACATATAAAAGTGTTTAATTATGTGAGAAGCTGAGAAAATACAATTAAAGACAATTTGACTCCTACCAGACAGGCAAAAATGTAGAAGTCTGACAATTCCCAGTGCAAGTAAGAAAGCAGAACAAAGAAATCCTCATGCATGGGGATTGAGTACATTGAGTTAACCATCTTGGAAAGCCATTTGTTATTATCTAATCAGTTAAATGCGCACTTACCCTCAAACCTAGCACTTTCACTCTTAAGTACCCTAAAAAAGTGGTTCCCAACAGGCTCGTTACCACACCCTAGGAGGATGTCACTAAGAGTGAGGGGCACATTGATATTTAGTAGGTGGGACAATGAAAAGTAGGTGTCCTACAGTTTCTGGAGCAGTCCCACACAAAGGTGAATTAGCCTTCATCCCACGTGGCTACATAATTTATACAGGTGAGCATCTGTTCATACTTATCTGATCCTGAAATCCTACTCTACCTTTGTTTTACATATAAGACACATGATGTGTTAATGAGTTTTAACATACTGCATTTTCTAGTACTGCAACTACCTTCCAACATGAAGGAAGACTGTGCTTTCCATTGGTGTTTGGAACTTTGCCCAGAATTGGCCAATATTTCAGAAAATCATATCTCTATTGAGAACCTTGCATATGGTATTTGGGTCACCAATTCAAAACACCTATGTCTGCTTGCATTTGTAGCTAGAAAAATCATGGTAAGTCTACACACAGGTGAAAACATTGGACATCATTATTCTGGCTCCTGGTGTAATTGTTATCCCAAATTTGCATATTGGTACAAACCATCTGTTGTTATAATTTGCTATGTTTTATTTCTCTATTATATTACTATTAGAGCAACAGATTGATTTCTTGAAATTCCATAAATATGCTATGGTATATGATAAAAAAAATTCATTTCAAAATAGTAAAAACATCACAAAATTTTTGTCACAGAGGGGGGCACTGGTGTTGAGAACTACTGCCCTAACAAGAGCATTTGCATATGTACCCCAGAAACCGTGTATAGAAGAGCTCATTGCAGCATGATATAAAAAAAGCAAAAAACTGAAAACAATCCAAATCTCTCTTAAAAAGCAAATTGGATAAATGCATGCATAAATGCATTTTGTGGAATACTATATCATGGTGCAAATGAATGAGCTATAGCCATATTCATGAATGTGGGCAATTTTTTAAAAAAATGTGGAACAGAAACAACAAATCACACAACGTATATATATACAGTAGAAACACTTAAACTTCAAAAGTGGGCATAACTAAAATTTTATTTAGGAATGCATGTAAAGCTATAAAGCTATAAAGAAAAGTAAGGAATGGTAAACACGAACTTCAGGGTACTGGTTATATCTGGAGGTGGATGAGGTTGGGGAGGAGCACAGAGGATTATGTTCTATTTCTTAAATTGGATCGTCGGTACATGGCTTCTCCTTTTATTATTTAAACTGTAAATATATACATTTTAAAATAGAATGTATATTACAATTTAAAAACTTTTAAAAATCAGAAACTCCCATCTAATCAGCCCAAGCCTTTAGTTGATTGGACCTATTTTAAAGCTCATCTTCACTTGCACTGAGGATTGCCAGATCTCTGGGTTCAGGACACACTCCCTGTAGTCACTAAGTCTGACACCTGTCTTGGGACATCTGGCCAACAGACAATGATGTTGATGCTGGCATGAGGCGACCTTGCAGCCTCCCAAAGGGCTTGTGTCATGCCAGGAGTCCAAAAGCAACCAGAAAAGGGGGATTCTTGGCAGCCAGAGAGAGAAATGTTTGCCATTAGCCAGGAGAATGCAGACACCCCTCAGGGGAGGTCTGGCAGAGCTTCTTGGCCCTGCCTCTGGCAGGTCACTTATCTACCTCCATTGTAGTCTTCATTAGAGAGCCCAGGGCAACTGCTCAGGTGCCCAGGTTGCCAGAAGATTTTTACAACAGGGCCTGAAAACTCCACCAACTCCTAAGGCTGCAGGACTGAAGCAAGGTGTGACAAAGCAGGTGCCATTTTATCTAAGGAATTTAGACTAAGTGGAAAAGAGAGAGCTACACACCCAGAATGAAAACAGCAGCACCTTCAATCGGCCAGCACCTTGCTGGGTTCTAGAACACCACAGCAATGACAAGATAATTCTTACCTTAAGAACTCATACTCTACCTGTGCTCAGATACCTCAGTGTGCTACCAGGTCTTCGAGGGCAGGCATACATTTCTGTGACCTTGGTCCCTGGTGTCATGCCTGGCAAATTGAAGCCTGGTAATATTGAAGAAATTTAATTGAAGAAAAGCCAGTGAAAGAGAAATGTAGCTACTGATGGTAGAGCCAAGATCTCACATTGGGATAGAGAGGCTTCCAAAGTTTTCTTGGTAGAAGTGTGACTTGAAAGATGAACAGGTATTAGATGGATGCAGATGGAAGGGTACAGGATATAAGTACATCTCAGGGTGTGGGAATGGTAAAACCAACACTCTGAGATGGCCAAACATGAAGAGCTATCACATGCCACAGGAGCAGTCTACTTTAATGACAGTAGGGCTAACAGTAGTAGATAAAGGTTAATTGGTCAACCAAAGCCAAGTCCTGGGGGACTTGAATACCACACTAAGGGTGTTGGGTGTCATTTTGCAGTCAACCAGGAATTGTACCAAGTATTGTCCCTACCCGAGCTCAGATTTCAGCTGCATTTGTGGGGAGCAGCTCTCCTGCACATGCCAGAACCATCCCCCCAGCACCTGCTGAATTTCCACACTTTTCTACTCCCCCCACCCCTTGGCCACTCCTCATATACCCTCAGCTCCTCCCAGGGAAGCCCAAGTCCCCATCCTTCACAGAGATGGGGCATGTCTTAGGCACATAGCTGATGAGTTTTTAGAGGAGCCTCCACGGGATCTAGCCTCCACTGCCCACAGTAATAACCAGCTCCAGAACTTTGGATTGGATTTTTTTCTCTTCCTTGTCTCACTTGCTCACTCCCTCATTCCTGCTTCCCAGCTCCACCTCCAAGAGCCTTGTGTATAACCATGATACAGGAGTCTGCGATAAATATGAAGAAAAGAGGCTCTGATTTGAGCCAATAACAATGAATCTGGCTGCCTGTGAGGGCCAGGATCTCCAAAGTGGTGTGAGGTGAACAGAATGAGAATGTGGCCAGAGGTCAGAGAGAAAGACAGACAGAGAGACAGAGGCAGACAAGACACAGACAAATAGAAAGACAGAGACAGAAAGAAAAACAGTCAGAGACAGAGAGAGACATAGACAGAGGAGAACAGAGGCAGAGACAGAGGCAGCTAGCCATCAGTGCAAGTTGGAGTTCAGGATTTTCCTGGAGGATTGGGCAGGAGTGTGGCCCTGGAGGAGAAGCCCAGCCTCCCAGGAGAGGAGGGATGGGATTTGGGGCATTTTACTGCACGGTGGAGATACTGGTTCTGCCTATATGTGGCTCAAGACCTCAGAAACTCCCCCATGCTGTCTTCTGCTCATCTCTCTATCTCTGTTTCATCTTTGTCCCTTGACAGCAAGTGGCAGGGAGGCAAAGGCAGCCCTTTCTCAGTTCAGTGGGTTGGGGCACAGTAGCACAGGACAAGAGGGATGAACAACTCTTTGTCCCTAACATCTGGGATGACAACTTCACAGCCACATAAATTATTCATATCTCATCCAACACAAGCACATTTACATAAGACAAAATATTATATAATATTAATGTTTAATATAGAAAGGGCTGCCTAGAGCACAATACCATGTTCAAATGGCCTAGCACACATCCTGGCATAGAGCAGGCCCATTAGGACCTTCCATGGACAGGAAATCTAAAAGGAATCACCAAGAGCAATCCCTATGGTCCATTCCTTCTCTCTCTGCCCATGATTTCATACCCTGGCTCCACCTTGGCCAGGCACTGAGCCTCAGTTTCCTCTTCTTCTATGTTGGGGATGGCCTAGAAAATTACTGTAGGCATCTAATGAGATGGCATATGTAGCACCTCCTGCCCAAGTCCTCCACAGGTGTGCTCCACAGATGTTTACTATCTTGGTAGCCCAGGTGGCAGTCATGCCCTCACCTGCATTCTCTGCTCAGCTATGGACTACACTGCACCCTTTCCTCAGCTCAATCTCTGCCTGTCTGAAACTTTTTTTGCTCCAAATAGGACTAACCCTTCCTCCTCTGAGCCCCTCTATGACACCTTTTGCGTGGGATTGCAACTTTGTAAAGGTCACTTAGCCCCACAAGCCTTCTCTGACCACTCAGGAAAATTTGCTATCCTGCCCTGAGGTATTTTTTTGAGTCTCTGTCACAACTTGCAGTGATTGTTCCCACCCCTGGCACTAGACTATGACAGGAGCCAGCCACGGAGTTCTCTATCCCAGTTCTGGATCCCAGAAAGAAGAACTGAGAGAAGAGCTTGGAAGCAGTTTGTCTGTGTGAGAGGTGATGTTCAGAAACAAGAGAGGGAGTGCGGGAGCCAGGTAGGGAAGGATGAGCAGGTTACCTCTGTGGCCCGGGGCTCAACATGCCCAGAGGCTTGTGGAATGTGCTTTGGAGTTGTCCCACTCAGGGGGAGACAAAATTGGGGTTTATCCAGCTCTACCTCCAAAGTCTGTGTCTGTGGGCATCTGTCCCTCCATTGGAGGTGACATCTCCTGACTCCCTTCCCTGTCCACTCCCTGAGATCTTCCCACTTCTCTTGAGGTGCGTGATGCTATTATGTCATTGATGTCCCAGACATCAACCTTTGGCCACCCTCTAGTCACTCACACAGCTGTGGAGTGGCTCCTGAGGGTAAGTCTAGCATATGGGGTTAAGGAGGCAGATATCACACTCAGAGATGTTTCCCTAAGAAGGACACCATCTTGTACCATGGACAGGCTCCAAGGAAAGAAACAAACTACAATGTGACAAGTGCTAGAAGAAGGCAAGATGAATGTTCTATGGATCACTAGGATCTGGGGTTGGATGAGGCAGAGAAGCCCCTCAGAAGAAGGGGCACCTGACCTGGGTCTGAGATCATACAGAGAGGGAGAAAGAGGGGGAGAAGGAAGAGGAGGAGTGGTAGGAGGAGCGGGAGACTGGGGCGGGGGAGAAGGGGAGGAGAAAAGCACAGTGAGGGCTCAGGCAAGAGGAAGCAGAGCCCACTCAAGCACAGCAAGAGATCTGGCAGCTATTAGAGGTGGGGCCAGGAGGGAGGCAGCCAGGTATGTGGGGGCTCTGCCCATAACTGGGAACTAGAGTCCACCCTGTAGTTGCCTACAAGCTGCTGAAGGACTTTAGCCAGCAGGCAATGGATGTAATCAGATGCGTGTTTTAGGGAGTTGATCTCTTTGGCAGCCTTGTGGAGGGAAAGTAAGAGAATGTGTCAAGTGTGGGAGACCAAGACCCCAGCCAGGAGAAGCTGAGTGGTCCAGGTGACAGGGGACAGATCCCAACTGTAGCAGCTTTGGGGAAGGGTGGAGAGATGTGGCAGATGTGGACATTGCAGGCACAGTTCTGGATATTCATGGGCACCCACTCAACATGAGAAGAGATCAGATGAGGAAGGGTGGCTCCAAGCAGGGGGAACAGCCAAGCAAGGACAGAGTGGGACAGTCCAGATGTCAGGGAAACCTCTGGTTTGCTCCTGCCTTAGTGTGATCATGATGAAATGCTTTGAAATCTCAGCAGCAATCTGATGGAGTAACAGAGTATGACTGTTCAATTTTTTAATAATAAAAACCCGTGGCTTGTATTTCACATGATTTTTTTTAATTTCATTTTTGTCATAACTCACTTTTTATGGAATGTTGCAAAAGTATCAGTCTGTGACTGATGGGGAATAAATAAAACCTGGTCTTTCACTGCTGCTGAGCTGGGAAATCTTTTTGTAGGACCCCCCCCCAACCCTGCCACCCCATCAGCTTCTGTTGCTAAAACCAAACTATTCCTCATCCCAGAGTTTCGTTTTCATTTATTTTCTCTTCATGCCAGAAAAGTTTATTACCCCACGTGAGACAAGCAAGGAAAGTACAATGTCCTCACCAAATCTGATCCCCAGAATTTCTCTAGCCCTACATTACCTCAGACATTCTGTGAGAGACCTCCCTCCCTAGCTCTGGCTGAACGTGGGTGCTGCACAGTCTCTGTGATGGCAGTGATGTGGATGGCTATACACAATCCTGCGGCCAAGCTAACATGGAGGGACAGTCCTGTGATGCCATCTGGCAGCTGCCAAGGTCCACTGTTGACAGCCAAGCTTTCTAAAGGTCATTAATGTGGATTAGCCACTAATGGATTTTCTGTTGTCCCCAGCACTACTTTTAACTTATTCTGAGCTTTGAATTATCAAAATGCATTAAAATTTTTTTTAATGTTTATTTATTTTTGAGAGAGAGAGAGTGAGAGCAGGGGAGGGCCAAGAGAGAGAAAGACACAGAATCTGAAGCAGGCTCCAGGCTCTGAGCTGTCAGCACAAAGCCCAACGTGGGGCTCAAACTCAGGAACCATGGGATCAGGGTCTGATCCAAAGTCAGACACTTAACCAACTGAGCCACCCAGGTGCCCCTATCCAATTGCATTTTTATTTGTGAGTATGGACATAAACTCTTTACTGCTGTTTCTGTGCAGCTTCTCAGATATTCACAAACCTCCTCTTCATTTGCTTTGCTCAAAGAACAGTTCGATAACTTACTAAGACAGGGCTGAGGACCACCAACCTACACCTCACTACCAAGGGGGCACCCCCACATGGGTTCATTCCAAATGGCAGCAACAAAGCAGTGGCCCTTTTCCTGGAAGAGCTTCAGAATGTGTATTCCCCATCCCCACTCAAAGAGCACGTGAACCCAGCAGCTGAGTACATACTGTGTGTGGGCACTTTGGGAGCACACATTATGGCAGGCACTGTGGTCCTGTCAGAAAGATCCCAGAGTAAAGTACAGTCATTGTGTGAACATATGGTATAACCAAGAATCACACACCTATGGCCCACATGCCAGATCAAGCCCGCAGATGTGTTTGTTTTACCTGTACACATTTTTTAAAATAGGGAAACTGTACATAAAAATCCAAATTTCCAAATTTCCTAGAAAAATTGGGACACTGGGAAGTACCAGTGTGACAACTGTATGACAACATTGTCTGGGGCAGAGAAATTGAGGCATCTTGCTGTGGGTGTTTTGTGTATGTGGCGGGTGTGTGTGGGGGAGATAGTGGGGGGGGGGCTTGGTATTTAAGGGATTTAAGAAAAGGGAACCTCCTGAACTCTGATTCTAAGCTGGAAAGCAAAGCCTGAAAACGCTGACATTATGACAGGGAAACTCAAGTGAGTGGTTTAGAAAGGATTAGAAGTCAGGGTTAGGCTAACAGAGCCAGGTTTCCTGGAGGAGACAGGTTTTGCAGAAGCATCTAAATAAACAGCACACCCATAGTGAGGCCAGCCTGATCCGTCTTCAGCACCAGCATCTCTGGCTCTTGCAGAGTTGGATGTACATGCAGGCAGGGGCCATGGCTCTGCCCTGATCTCAGGTCCCCACATATTTATCCATCCACTATGTAGTCAGTACCTGGGAGTCAGTAGGCACTACCCTAGGGACAATTATAGAAAGCAAAAGGGACACAGGCCTTGCTCTCAAAGAGCTCATGAACTAAGCAGGAGAATGGGCAGGTTATAATTTTGGGAACTAGGAGACCCCTTGGTGGAGCATTAATCTCCAGGGGGCAGAGCTGCTCAGCTGGAGCCCATGAGAACATGGCCAGCTACCTACTTTGTGGCAGGCAGCCTCTGAGATGGCCAACAGTGGTACCCACTTCCTGGTGTTCCCACCTCTGTGTAATCCCCTTTCCATGGGGCTGGGCAGGACCTGTGACCTGCTTCTCACCCAAAGATACAGCAAAGGCAAAGATGGTGAGATGTCATTTCAGTGATTTGGTGACAAAAAATTGACTTCTTGCTAGTAGACTTTTTCTATTCCCTTCTTGGCTTTCATGCTTTGGTGAAGTGAGCTGGCATGCTGGAGGTGCCCATTCCAGAAGGAAATGAGGATGACCTTTGGTCAACAGCCGGGTAGGAACCAAAGCCTTCAGTGCAATAGCTCTCAAATAACTGAATTCTGCCAACAGCCTCCCCAGTCAAGCCTTCAAATGAGACTCCAGCTGACACCTTGATTTCAGCTTCATTGGAGACCCTACAGCAGAGGATTCAGATAAAGCTTGTTTTGATTCCCAGCCCACAGAAACTGGGAGATAATAAATGTGTGTTGGTTTAAGCTGTCAAGTTTCTGGCAATTTGTTATGTAGCAGGAGATGACTACTACCTGGATTTATGTCCCCTGGTTTGGGAACAGCAAGTCATTTATAAACACATTCACTAAGCAGCATATGGCCTAAATATACATGTTGAGTCCCTGGCTATTGACTCAACAGTGCTCTGAAGGTAATAAAGGCAGAGAAATGGCAGGTGGCAGTGCTGGCAGCAGATGCTTGAAGCCACAGCTATCTCTTTGACAGTGGCCGGGGCTTCCTTATATGAGCAGTTGCCTACATTACTCAAGTCTGGAGGCCAAGGATTCTGATCCTGCTTCTCACTTTGACCAGGTCCCCAGCACAGCATGGGCCTAAGTGCTTTCTCAGTTCCTTCAAATACCTGCTAAGCACTCAGTTCATCTAGGACTTGCGCCAGGCCTGGAGATATATGTCTGGGAGGCTCCCAGCTGGCAGAGGAGAAGCTCATGGGTGGTGGGCATCAGGCACAAGGCTATGGCCTGGTCTTGCTATTCCCAAGGATCCTACCTAGGTCACTCAGACCTGGACACTGTCTCAAACAGGGAAAATAAGGGATGTAAAGGAAGCAGTGATTCAATAACGGGAAACCAAGAGACTCCTTATTTCAAAACTCTCTACAGACCAAATGTCAAGATTAACCCAATAGTTCACAATTCCTCAGGTAAAGCCTGGCCTCAATTCTCTTTTAAGATAAAATCCCCAGGAGAGAGAGAACTTTATGTCCCATTCACATTGGTTTGAATGTGTTTATCAGGCTGATTTATCTCTGACAATGACAAAAGTCCTCAGGGTTTAGGAATCTCCTGAAGAAATCGACTGACACAAACAAGCTAGTGGCTTGCTCTCAGGTGGTATCAGACAAAATGAAAGTGTGTGGATATATTCAAGACCCTCAGGGGAAAGAATTCCCAGGACTTGGTGATTTATTGGATGTGGGAGGGGGCACACTAAGATGATTGCTGTGTTTCTGTCCTGACCGCCTGGAAAATGGTAAGTTCACACTCTGCGAAGACAAGTTATCCAGGACAGGGGTTGGAAAAGAGACTGAGCTCCATTTCCAGCATGTCCACTCTACAGTGGCTGAGACTGTTGGCTCTAGGGGCCTGAAGCCACAGATCACTTGGATGTTGTTGACAGATCGAGGACATTTGAGGCTGTGTGCGTGGAGGAGACAGTGTGGAGGAAGTGGGCCAAACCGTGACCAGTGTTAATGGAGCTGCATGCCATTTGTCCTAGCAAACCCACTTCTAGATATTTATTCTAAAGAAATCATCAGAAATATGCAGAGAGGTATAATTAAGGATAATCATAGCAGAGTTATCTATGCTTCCGAAAAGGAAATGAAATGTTCAAGAAAGGTAAAGTCCAATTTTGTTCCAAAGCATGGAATACTCTACAGCCATAACCCCATAAATATAGTAATGAGAGGGGATGTTTGATGTTTGTTGTAGACAGATGTTCATGCTAAATTTCTGAGAGGTGTGAGCCAGCTGAAGAAACATACAGGAAAATGTCCACACACAATCCCACATACTGGAAGGTTCCACTCTGAAACATATGACAAGGACTCTGCTTGACCAAACTCTTGACAAGCTCCTCTGAACACTCTTCCCTGCTAGGCCTCAACCTTGGCCTGTGAAGATATGATCAAACACCAGCATAGTTTTGATAGCTCAAGGCCGCATCCCTAGGGTGACCCTAGTCCCCCTTAAAGTGCCTGCCTGAGAAAACTCAAGGCTGCCAAGAGAATTTACTGTTTTTTCCAGCCAACCTGAAAATAGGGCCCTGTTCCCCAGTGTCTATGGTGGGGAAGGATTCTGATTTCCATAAACGCCTATTAGCAAACCCAAATGGGCTAATCGCACTGGCCGACCCCCCTTCCTACTTGTAATTTTTCACTTCCCTGATTCTTGCTTGGCCCCACTCACCCCCCTCCTATACCCTCATTCTCCCTTTAAGACTCCCTGTTACGTCTACAAATCAAACTTCAGTTCACGCTGGAGTTTCACCCCATTACAATAATGTATTACTGATTAGAATCTATTTATACCAGCTTGACTGGTGTCTGGATTTGTTTATCTTTGACGGCCAGTGGTGATGATCTTTGGGTGGTGAATTTAAAGATGGTTTGGAGTTTTTTCCCCCCATTTTGTTCTTTCCTATAATTTTTTCTACATTGGCTCTGAGCTGCTTTTGTAACTGGAAAAAAATTTTTGTTTAAACCCTTCCTTTTGGTTCACTGGAGACATTACAAGATCAGAGCAGGGAATGGTTGTTTTAATATCTCTCTCCCTGTCTTTATCTCCACAGAAATTCTCCTTGCCTACACACAACATTGCCAATTTTGCCCTCAGCATTCTGCATGAACACTATTCTGCAGCATTAGGTTGTAGCCATTAGCAGGCCAAATATGTGTTGGCTTCTTCTCCCAGTTTACAACCCTTATAATTTGCAACTCTGCTTTAAGAACTCAAAATTATGGTTTGCTCATAGCCTGCATAAACACTTAAGAAAGCCTTACCATTTGGAGATGTAAAATGTGCCTGACAGGGTGACAAAGGCTTGCACACAGCTTCCTGAAGTGCATGCATTCCTGAAGATAATGGGCGGCCCTTACCTCCCAGGGGGCTCAAGAATGTCAGGAAGCAGAGGCGCCTGGGCAGCTCAGTCTGTTAAGTGTCTGACTCTTGATGTTGGCCTCAGGACATGATCTCATGATTTGTAAGTTTGAGCCTTGCATCCCCGCTCTGCACTGACAGCGTGGATCCTGCTTGGGATTTTGTCTGTCTCCCTCTGTGCCCCTCCCTCTCTCACTTTCTCTCTTTCTCAAAATAAATAAATTATTAAAAAAAAAAAGAATTTCAGGAAGCAAAGCCTTCTAGGCACAATACTCAGAAGCATCAGGCAGTCAGGATGGTTTTCTTGTGAAAGAAAACTCCGAAAACATCGAGTTACAGATCAGAAACTTACCTTACCACATTGCCACTTGCCAACATTTCCACTGCTAAAATGTGTTTGGCATTGGCGTGAATGGTGTTTAGCATAAAGACAATGAAATTCTTATTTACCTTCAAAGCATCTTACCAAATCTCATCCATCTTGGACCCACACCACAGATCCCATTCTGCTGGAAAAGAAGATAGTGCAAAGAACAACTGTAGGCCTGATGAGCCTGTCTGGATCATAGGAATGCATAGCTTGTGACTCTAATCCAGCCTGCAATGGTACCAGAGTGTGGTAAAAAGTTGAGGACTTTTTTTCCTCTTGAAATTTGAGTTTCTACCAACATTTTAAGCACTTAGGGATTTCACAGAAAAATTAAGAGACCAGTTCTCTTGAAAAATATTAAGAGGATTTGACATTGGGCTCTTTAGTACCTGTTGTCTCTTTTAATCAAAGTGAGTGTGCTCCCAGTTTACCTCTGCCTGCTGGGGCTGCTTCAGTCCTCAGTGATGTCTGTCTGGCTTTGGGAAGCATCATAATCATTCTTCACCTTCCTCCCACACAAACCCAAATGGGGACACAGGAAAGAAAAGATGCTTTTTATTCCCTCTGCTCTTCTCCTCTGGAGTCTCAGCATTGGTGGAAGTCTCAAAGTACAAGCTTCTAGAAGCATAGCACACACACTCCCATAACTGAGCGATGAGGTTAGGAAGGAGTACACTGATAACCCAACCTGCTATCACCATGAAAATTTCATTCCCTGCCTTTGGCCTCAGACGGCTCAGCCCTGGGGTGTAAATAAAAAACAGAGCCCTGTCTGTGTCTAATGACTATTTCTTCTTCAGATCATAGAGAATTTAAGTGTGAATGCAAACATTATTCAAATGAAGTGACTCCTAAAGCGATTTACATAGATCAACTATTAGATCAGAATCCCTTGTTTAAAACAGCCTGCCCAGAATAATTGGGAATATTTGGATCTTTTGAGCATGGATGATGAAACACCATTGATGCCTCTGGCCATATTTTAGGGGTACAAGCCAGCTCTGAGATACCAAACAAGATCATTTGGCAGGCTTCTGCTTACAGGAGAGAAATATCTCTTGCCCCATGAGACAGAATATCCCCAGGCTCACCTGAGGTGCCAGAAATGACGGTCCCTTAATTGATCACTAGCCCTGACAGGCCATCCTAAGCTGGGAACATGCTGTGTGAAGAACAGCTCTGCAACAAAACAGTGAAGTCCCCACGTATTCATGTGCTCACCCTCCTCTATGGTGTCCCAGTAATTACAGTGTCCTAGCCTCGTGGGGCCCGGTTCTCATCAGCCTGCTACCTAATCAGAGCTAACACGGGATGATACACAGAAAGAAAAAAGCAAACCAGAATTTTAGAGAAGTCAGGAATCCAGACTTTTAAGTGCAATGCCAATCTGTAATTGTGGGCTACCAATGCATAGAGGAAAGACAGGGCAGTTCTCCCCTAACAAGCCTGTGTCAAGCCATACTCTCAAATATTTCTAAGAAAATCTAGTGAACAAAATGTTCCCTCCTCATTTCCTGGAAGGGTCCTTGCCTCCAAATAAACTCTGTCTCCAACTGTTCAAGGTCTTAAAATTCCAGCAGTGGGTCCAGCGTACCCCCATGAGATGGACACTCTCCACTGCACAATAGACCTCATGGTCCTTCTGTGTTATATATGACCCGCTTCACTCTGTATATGACCACTTGCACTTGGCTTGTGTTGATATTTGAATTTGCAATCTCTGAACTAGGCCATTTGCATGGTGTGCCTTGGATAAGTGCATGGTTTTATCCACAAGTGGCCTGAAGCCAGGCCTGAAGGACATTCTGCAGGACCATAGCCGCACATTGGATAGACCTGTTTCCCAGGAAGTTCTCCAGTGCAGAGACATCACACCTCCCTGTTTTATCCCATCTTGGATACTGTTTCTGCTTATTCTTCAATGGCAGACCTTTGGCCGTTTGAAGCCAGCTCTCTGGCTACTCCACTAAGCATTCATCTCTCCCCTTTGGAAATTTCTTGATTTCCATAAACAACTGATTCAGAAGAAAGACAAATGCTTATGGTCAGTCAGTTCTCCTTCTGACCTTTTACCATTAGTGGAAATGGTTTTCAAGCCACTTTCACCTTAAGAGTGGGAACTTGAGGGGTGTCTGGGTGGCTCAGTCTGTTGAGCATCCAACTTCAGCTCAGGTCATGATCTCATGGCTTGTGAGTTCAAGCCCTGTGTCGGGCTCTGTGCTGACAGCTCAGAGCCTGGAGCCTGCTTCAGATTTTGTGTTTCCCTCTCTCTCTGCCCCTCCCCCACTCATGCTCTGTCTCTCTGTCTCAAAAATAAACATTAAAAAAAAAAAGAGTGGGAACTTGAGACATGCTGTAATTCTCCCAAACCAGACTGTGCAGGGTGAGTTAGAGGCTCGCCAAAGAGGGCTTCATCTGGGATCACAAATATGGCTTTAAAGAGTTATTTGGCCTGGGCTGCTTATGCCTCTGACTACCCCAGTGTATAAGACAGAGATAATAATATCTACTTTAGAGTGTCATAGTGAGCTTCAGATGCAGTAACATATGTAAAGCTAGTGCTCAATAAACAACACCTGCATCTGTTGTGGTTGTTTTTGTTATCTTTCTATCAGTCAAGTTTCTTTAATTGCAAGCAATAGAAATCAACTCTGGTTGTTAACTTAAGCAAAAGTAAAATTTAATGGGAAGATCTTAGAGAGCTCACCAAATCAAAGGCCCATCCAGACAAACAGGCACAAAAGAAACAGGAACAATGGCTGCTCCAGGGACACAGGCAGTTGAAACTAAGTGGTGGCTTATCAGCCCTAACCATCCCATTCATCTTACTTTATGCCACTCAAGAGTCAAAGTCCCAAGAGAGAAACCAATCAGGTTACTCCCTTATCTAATGGGGTGAGGGTGGCAGGGTACTTTGATTGACAATCCCAATGAGCTTTAACACAGTAGAACAGAAGTGATTTCCCAAATAGCAAGAAAAACATTTTTATTAAGAAAAGAAGGCATGGATAAGACACAGAAGTCAACAAATGTCTGATACAAATGCTCCTTGACTTTTGCAGAAGTTCCTTGCCTTCTGCTCTTGGTATAACCAGATGATTCAGGCAGAGAGGCAAGACTTTGATCATTAACTTCCATTTCTTGAGGTGTGATCCTTTTTGCCTTCTCTTCTGTGGTCCTCATCACCTTAGCCCCAGAACCTACCTAGCTGGATTTAGCAAGTTCAGATCACCCAGCTCTCTGTGGCAGGAATGTCACAATCATTCAGAAGCATCCACATTTGGTCCCAGATGATAGTACAAATTCTGCAGTAATTTAACACCTGCTTTGCTTTCATGCTGTTATTAAGGAGTTTTATCTTAAATATTTGAGGTGTGATTCTGCTCCCTCATGCATATGCTGATGAAGAATTTCACACCTGTTGGAACCCTGGCTCATTTGTTGGTGGGATCTGAAATGGCACCTTTATGGAAAATGGTAAAATTCTTATTACAGCCTAATGAATAAAGTGCATATGATCCAGCTGTAGCAGCTCCCCTTGCCTTCCCAGGGAGACTTATCCTGCTGGCAATTTAGGGATTGTGAATGCTGCTTCATGGCTTCATTTTAAGATGTTTAAGATGTTTTGAAAGAAGATACCTAAAGCAACAAAATGCTCAAACACATCTGAGATGTTTTTTGTCTCTCGTCCTAATTATACTAATAAATGAATAGTATCAGTTTCTTTGCACTGTAAAATTAAATCTTTCTGAATACCCCACTCCTGCTTTGATGAGGAGGGACAGCACTCCTGATGAGAGGTGGGAAAGAACAAAGAAGAGCATTAACCATCCAAACACAATAATGTGAAAATCACTTTCTAATTTCCAAATGTCATTTCTGGGTGGACAGCCTCCTTCTTGTTGCCCACCCCAATCCCCTTTGTCTGAGGAAACTGCCCCTCACATATGTGTCATTTGGGGGCTCCATATATTTTAGTCCTCAGGGGAATTACTTTTGACTGGGGCGGGGGGGGGGGGTGTTAGCCTCACAAACAATGCCAAGTCCTGGCACCCAGGAACCCAATAACTCTATAATTTCTAGAAAAATTGTAAGAACAGGATGTTTCCATCATATCTCCCACTATATTTTCAGTGCCCAAAGTAGTTTCCTGCCCAAAGCAGGTGCCCAAATATGTTCATATTAATCTTGAGAGGCACTGATCTCATATATTGATGGTCAAGTACAGTTCTGCCCTTAACTTACCAGCTGGTTTGGAGCAAATCTTATTCCCCATCCATGCAGTGGGTAGTCTCAAAAGAAGGTGGCTCTGAGTTGAATTATTTTCATTAAATTGTTTGTCTTGACCTCAGTTTCTCCATCCCCAAAAAAAGAGATGTAAGACAAGATAACCTTGAAAGCCTATCCACCTGAGTCAATGTAATACTAAATAAAAGGTTCTTTGTACACAAACAGAAAATCCTCAGCTGAAAAGACTACCAAGGTCAACAGACTCATCCCCCTCCCTCTACACTGCTGTCTGGCTTCAGAGCTTCCCCTATGTCCAGCTGGCAGCCAACAGTATGCCCTGTGCATATGCCACCATCAGATCTGCCCCATCGTTCTCCTGTGCCCATGTCCACATCACAACCGATAGCAAAATCCAGCTCCAAAGTGCCACATTTGAGGAACTTATTTCTCACTAACAACATTTGGCCCACAAGCAAGGCAATTAAGGGTGTTCATCCCTTCACCACCCCCTTGGTGCCCTGGTAGCAGGAAGATGGCAAAGCTGCCATGCTCAGAAGCAGCCTCCCTGTTTCCACTTCAGAACTCATTTGGCACTACTTGAAATGCCCTGGCATTCATTATTAAAGATTATAGTAAAGCAGTTTGACACAATACGTAGCTCTGTTGGGCATGGTGCACTGCTTACAAAAGAATGGGAATGCATGTTGTTGAACGCAGAAGGGGAGTTCTCCATCCAGCTTCACACTGAGCATGACAAGGAGCTCTCCTTGCCTTTATGATGCCACTTGGGTGCACTGTTTCTCTCTCATCCTTCTGAGCTGGGGCCAATGGCCCTTGGTAAGCGTTATCTAATGCCTCACATGGAAGAACATGCCCAGCCCCCAAGAAAAGAGATCAAAACGGGCCACAGCCTCAGGCAGAGAGCTGGGCTCAGTAAATACTGAGAAAAATGCACTGCAGAGCCTATCAAGTCTGGAATTTGGGGTGGCATCACCATGTGTTCCTCCTCCTTCCCAGCAGGTTCATTTCTAGACCTAGTGACTCCCAAGAGACAAGGAAGTTATGGTCCTGGCTAACTCAGAATTATCACATGGAGAAGGAATTTCTATTACATTCATATCCACTCTGATGCTTCGCCAAATCCTACCTTTTTGTTTGAGTTGGATTCACCTGACCAGGAGCTGTCTCATATATGACAGTCACAAAAGTCACCTTTTGTGCTACTTGAGCTACCAAGTCACCTAGGTGCTACTTGAGCTGCCACTTCTCTCTCTCTCTCTCTTTCTCTCTCTTTTTCTCTCTCTCTCTCCTTTCAGAGGAAAAGAGGAATAAATGTTAAGAGAATCACCACTATTCTCTCTCACTACTTGCTGCCCACATGGACATGTCTGCAATCAGGAAAGGTAACTTCTTTCCTCCTTATATGACACCTCATCTTCAGAATCCTGGAGAAGACTCAGTCATCTTCCTAAGTTTTTAGTGATAAAACTGAAGATGAAGACTTAAGAGAAATACCAGGCATTGACCCTCAGTCAAATACCACATCACCTCTTACCTTCTTCCTCAAAGGCCATGTTCCCTCAACTTCTCTCCACATGAATTCCCCACCTTTATCCTTCCCCAGGCCTTGCGCCAGACCTGAGTTTCTTTCTGTATGGTATGATCATGGCCCCAGGTGTGGCTTATTTCCCCTGCCATTTTCCACTGCTGGACAGAGGAGGGATAGGATGATCTTCCAGACTGGGCTGCATTCTGCTTTATTTTAGTTTGTTCCTCTTTGTTTCTTTCTAAATATCTAAAATAAATGAGTCACATCTTATATTGCAAAGACAATCTGCAAAAGCCTTCAGTGGGATTTTTATCCTCATTGGATCTCCATGTTTGTGCACATCTTGCAAGCAGAGATACTGACTGCCTTTGTCCTCAATGATCTTAAAAATAATGACTGTAGGGTCAACAGCCTCAGAAGATAGAATATCTCTCTCTCAATCAAAGACTAGGTCTGCTTCCTGCCCATTATAAAAAAAATTCAAGTTCTCTAAGCTCTAGATTCCTCTCCCATAACATATCCACCAAGTATGCAGATGTCACGTGCCTCCTTTATATCCCCCTGTGGGACTGGGGCTCAGGAGCATGCAGCAAAAAAAAAGTATTGATACTTTGCTACTGCTATTGCTGTGAGTAATAAGTTATTTGTCTCTGATCCAGGAACCCTGTGTCTTCTTCCAATATCCATGACACTGTGGTGGGCAAACTTGTTAGCTTGCAAGTAGGTTGCAATCTCAGACCCTTCACAGTTCTTGTCATTCTCCCTACAAACACAATCTTGGTTGTATTTTGCTAACAGTACATTTGTCCTCTTACCAACTGTTGGTTTTTTAATCTATTGCAGATGACAACTTGCCCAACCATCTCAACCCACCAGGTCCTGCCTGGATCCAGGCTGATGAGAAATGAGAGGTCCCTACACACAAGTCTTATAAAACTCCATATTAAGTGAATCTTTGTTCAGTTCTTCCAAAAGATTCATAAACCAGGGCTCACTGAGACCAAGCAGAATGTGTTCTATGTACATTTTCATTTGCTTTGCCCATAAAAAAAAATAAATAAAATAAAATAAAATAAAATAAAGCACCCTTTCCAGAGCTCTGGAGACTAAGTAGTAGGAAGAGCAGGTCATGATATAGGGCTCCAAATGGACTCTGATTAATGGCATTGTAACCCATCCCCTCCTGGACCCTTACAAATAACCAGCAGGACTGTGACCTCTCCCCTGCAGTGACCATTACTCACTTCCCTTTGAGTCTGTTTATAAGACCCCACAACCATTACCAGGCTTTGCCTATGGAGGATATGCTCAAGATTTCTGCCTTTAAGCTATTTCCCGAAGGTCCTTATCCCCTTTGTCTTAATCTGTTTCAGCTGCTATTTAAACAAAATACAATAGACTGGAGTAGGGGATAGCTTATAAACAACAGAAACTTATTTCTCAGAGTTGTGGAGTCTGGTAAGTCCAAGATCAAGACACCAGCACTAGTGTCTGGTGAGGATTCACTTTCTTGCTCAGAGGGGTGCCTTCTCTCTGTGTCTTCACAAGATGGAAGGGGCAAGGGAGATCTGTGGGGTTTTCTTGATAAGGGCCCTAATCCCATTCCTGAATGCTCCACCCTCATGACCTAATCACTCCCAAAGACCCTAACTCTTAATGCCATTATACTGAGCATGAAGATCTAATATATGAGGGTCACGTGGGTGGCTATGTCATTTGAGCATCCGACTTTGGCTCAGGTCATGATCCCACAACTCATGAGTTTGAGCCCAGTGTCAGGCTCTGTGAGACTGCTCAGAGCCTGGAGCCTGCTTCAGGTTCTGTGTCTCCCTCTCTCTGTGTCCCTCCCCCCACTCATGCTCTGTCTGTCTGTCTCTCTCTCTCCTTCAAAAATAAAAATAAACATTAAAAATTTTTAAGAAGATCTAACATATGAATTCTGGGGGAGACACAAACATTCAGTCTATAGACCCTTCCACTACCAGGCATGGTTGTCTCCCCATGCTATTAGCTCTTTGGCCGGGTCCCCTCCTCTGAGAGCTTTCTGACACAGCAGTTCTGCAGTCCAACTATAAGAGCAGAACATGGAAGGTGAAGTTTCAGCTGAAGGAAAGTTCTTGAGGAAAAGCAGTGTTTCACTTGGAGAAAGCAGGCCTGGCTACAGCACCTAGGAAAGCTGAGATACAGAAGATGAAATGGGAGAACTCTAAATTTCGTCAGGTTCAAAAATGTCCGCATGCCTGTTGTGTCCTGCTTCCTATCCTGAAGATGTATAGGAGCAATACTTCCTTGAGGCACTCGCACTTTTCATCCCCAAGCAGAGAATGAGCTCTTCCAGGCCCTCTCACAGACACCTCCAGCACTTGACTCCCAAACCCATTCTGAGCACCTGATCTGGGCTGGAGAGGCTGGGCTGAATCAGAGAGGTAAAAAGGGACGCTAAAGCCAAGAACAATACCCAGGTACACAGCACAGAGCAGGAAGTGCCCAATGTGATAGAGCAAGAGGCTGTTGGAGCAGGGAATAATTCTTAGGAAGGCTGTATGGAGAATGCAGCATTTGAGCTGATCCTGAAGTACAAGAAAGAACACCTGCTGTGTGGAGTTTGCCCATCCTCAGGAAGTGTGGGAGCCAAACTTCTACCTGAAGAAGTCATGTCCTACCTCTCCCAAGGGACTCGCTACCCTAAGCCCAGACACTCCTCTTGGCAGCTACACGCATTTGCATTCAACGGCTATCTGTCCAGCATCTACCAAGTATCAGGCACTAAACCAGGCATTGGGGGTTTCATATATTATCAAGTGCATAAGGTCTCTGCTGTTGTGGAGAGCACAAACAAGAAGAAAATAAATTGGAATTTGGGGCTGCAAAAGAGTGTGCAGGAGATAATAAAATACAGGGGTGTACCTGAGAGTTGGTGGTCAGGAATACCTTGCTGAGGAGGAGGCAGCACATGGATGTAGTCCTGATCCATGAGAAGAAACTAGTTATGTGAGTGTCTGGGGAAGGATGAGTCTGGCCAGGGCAGAGCAGCAAGTGCAACCAACAGCTCCAAGTTTAGCATGTCTAGAAAACAGTAAAGGAGCACAGACACACACACACACAGACACACACAGACACACACATCCCCTTGTAGGGCTGGAGCAGATGGGGAGTTGTCCAAGATGATGTCAGAGGTGTGGAGAGTACCATGAGACCATGCAGAGAGATAGGATGGGTTCTGCCAGGAGCAGACTTCCCAGAAAACAGACTGTGTGGTGGGCTGGCCTTGTGCTCACATGAAGCTTCCCCTTCTGGGAAGTCCACCCTGGAGCTAGAATGACTAGCCTGGAGCTTTCAAGCATAGAATCAGGGGCTTAGCTCTCAAGGGAAGGGTGGGAGCCAAAAGGAGCTTTGGCTCCTTGTAAGGAAGCATTTGACAGACTTTTCTATCCTCTTGTGGCCAAGATATTCCCCCCAACTTGGTCCCCAGCTGCAGCCCTCCCACCCTAGGCCTCCAGGGCATTGATGGTGAAGGTGAGCTCTCCACCCAGGTTTCAGTGATCTTCAAATTTTGCTAAGTGGTCCCAAAGGGGGCCTGACCCACGGAAATGAAAGCCAAAGTGTCCCTTGAAACAGCTTTATTATGCCTCCAGGCAGGGTTCTTAGTGCCTCTGTATATGCAGGTATCTCTGGGACTGAATCTGTCCTCAGCAATTCCAGTCACATCCCCTTGCTTTGTAAATGGGGCCAGTGGGATATGTAGAAAATTTATCTGGTTTAACTAGGATTACCCTGAATAAACTATTTTTCTTGTCTTGATTTACCATTGAGAGGTTGGGCCCTGATGAAGCTGTGTGAATTATGATGGACACTCCTGCTCCACCTGAAATGTAATTAATTAATGGGACTGAACACTGATGGTGACCCTCACTTTGGGCCCAGTGGGCAGAGGGGCAGCAGGGCATAAGTGCAGCTAATTGAGGCTTCCAGGCACTGCTACACTGGGCTCAAAACCAGATGTCACAGCCTCATTAAGGAAGCAGGGAATGGAGCCCAATTGAGATGAGATTCCAAGTCCCTGGTTCAGTGGCTCTACTAATGCACAGAGTATAGGGATTTCCCAAGATTCTTTCCTTTCCCACTCTTCCCACTACAGAAAGGGTTCCTAAGTAGCAGAATTAATCACTGGGGCAATGGAGTGACAGAGCCCACAGGGAGATTGGGAGCCCACTGCAGAGTCTGCCACAGAACCACAGAACCCACACCTCCCTGCCCTGCTATCCTGTGGCCACCCTCCACTTCCCAGCCTTTCCTGGACATCCTTACTGCTGGCTTTGGAGCTGCCTAAGCCTCTTAGAAAGGGACTCTGGGAACATTGGAAGGACCTGGGGGTTGGGGAAGTGAAGTCATGGACCCTAAGAGTCTAAGTGAAAAGTTGGTCATCCGCTTTGTATCTTTATGCAGACTGCAATATTTTAAAATTTGGTCAACATAAAACAAAAATCAGAGAAGTTCACATAAAAATCAAGACTTCTGGCTTCATTTGGAAAATCATAAAATTTGGCCGCACTGAGCCCACATGCTCTCATGATGACAAGAGATTCATCCAACCACCTGTAGACCTGCTTCCCTTATTTACCTCACCAGCCTGGCCCCCATGAACACCTGAGTCTGTGAATCCCACCTTCTAGACAGTGAAGCTGTGCCAAAGAGGCACTGGACTGATAGCATCCAAGAATCCAGGACAGAGCATGTGACCTGGTCAGAGAGCCAACAAGGAGTTACCCCAGTGGGGAAGAGTCACTTCCAAACAGCTAGGGGAGTGGCATTTGTGCTGGATTCCTCAGATGGGCTAAGGGGTTGGAGGAGGCATAGCAGGGGGACAGCAGGGCCAAGGCATCAGGATGGAGAAGTCCAGGGACTTTCATAAGAACTGACTACAGGGATGTTAAATCCTAGGGAAATAGAAAGAGGTTTCCAAACCTCTTTCTTTGGCACATTTCAACACACCACAGACATCCCCTATCTGATATGGTTCAAGCAGCCTCTGCTCTGAAGTAGGGTCACTATCACATCACCACACAAGGATGCCTTCATCTGCTCTGAGAGCCTTGGCTTCTGTCAGGGAGGTCAACTCCTCAAGAAGGAAGGAATCCCCATCAGCTCTTGATAATGCTGGGGCATGATAAGGGATGTGGGAAGAAGGCGTGGTTGACACTTTGGAAAGACCAGTTTTAATGCAGACATCATGGAGGAAATAAAAACAGGCAGGTCTGTGCCTCCATAGCCAAAGTGAAATCAGAAGCCAGTTGAGATCCAGACTGGCTCTCTCTTGCTCCTTCCTAGCTCTCATACCCACAGTTAGAACACTCTACTTCTGCCAAGAAGTCCAAGCCAGTGGTAGAGCAGCAGGCCTGTGACATGCGTGTATGTGCGCGCGCGCGCGCGCACACACACACACACACACACACACACACATTCCTGCAATCCTCAGAAGCCTCATGCAGGACATTATCTAGTGTAGTCCCTGCAGCCATGCCCTGGACCCGTATGGTCTCCAGAGGGTTTCCAAAGCAACATAGTTTGGAGCTGAATTAGAAGATAAGAAGAGTTGTGGAAATTGGTGCTTTAAAACAACGCTACTGAGATAAAATTTAATGGTGGAAGAAATACGGTATTTTGAAAACACAAAAATAAACATTCCACAGAGCTCGTATATGAAGTCGTGCAGTACAGCTTGTGAAAGCTACTCTGTCGTGGGAGAAGTCTAATAATTTTTAATAGTCCTGTAAATCTCCCTTATTAGATGCAGCTACTGTAAACACTTCTCCATATTTTGTTCAAGTATTTATGTAGTGCTGTTAGAAGTTATTAAACGGGAATGATTTTCATTGATAACTCTCACTCTGAAGGAGCTTCCAGCTGACTCAAACTAAAGATGGTAAGAGGGAAAAATTCCCGTGCAGGGTCAGATGCATGAAGCTGCTCCTGGAACTTCCTTCTGAACTGAAGGCATTCTAGGCCATCCTGACCTCACCCAGTGATCACTGGAAAATTCCTTGACTCCTTAGGCCTCTATCTCCCCAGTTATAAGAGAAGAGGCAATCATTTTTGCATATCATTTATTTTTTTATCATGTGTTTCACCTACTGCATGATTCCAGGCACTGTACAAGGCCCTAGGAATGCAATGGCAAGGAAAAAGAGCCACCATCCCTTCCTTCACAGAGCTTATGGTCCAAAACCAGTCAGAGGCATCAAAGAACACACAGCAAATGTAAAACTGTAAATGTGCAACTGCCATAAATGAAAGATATGCAGTTCACTGCGGGTTGTTCAGAGAGAGAGAGAGAGAGAGACCTGCCTTGGATCAGTCCACAAGGGCAGAAAAAGGTTCTCCTAGGAAAAACCCTTGAGCTGACATCTGTAAGATTTATAAAGCTAGAAGGATTCAAATAGGCTGAGAGGGGAAGGAAGAGCAGAGGCAAGGTCCAGGTGTAGGAGAAAGAGCAAAGTGTATGAGACCCGAGAGAAGACTGGGTGACTAGAAGACAAAAGACTGATGGGGGGCATGGTAGGAGGGGGGCTGGAGGGGAAGGCAAGAGCCCTACCAGGGAAGGCTAGCATGGCAGATGTATCTTTATTCAGGGAGAGCCATTGGAGGGCTTATAGCAGAGTGGGAAGGGCTACTATACATAAATGTGCTCTGGAAGCCATCACTCCAGCTGCAATATGGTGTAGCGACTGGAGGGGGTGCTGAGCACAAGCAGATGGGCCAGCAAGGAGGCTAGTATGAGGCTGGGAGGAGGATATCCCAGGCAGCATTTAAAAAAATAGCTCTAGTAGTTCCCTAGACAATTAGAATGTGTGGATGGGGTGTGAAGTACCAGGCCATGACAAAGTATGGAATGAGAGACTAGGAAGGGTCCTCTGTGCTTCTTACTTATAGTTATGTCCAGATAACAAGTAATGCATGCATGACTAGAGAAACAGTGTCAGTTGTTTTAATTAACATTTTCTGTTCAACATAGTGAGAATCTAAAAATACATCTTTTCCACGTGCCTTGCTAAATTTGTTTTTATTTTGAATGTAAAAAATGGAGGCTACTATTTTTTTTCTAAAGTTGACCTTTCACGCACACACACAAAGTCCTTCTGCTTATGAGCTGTACAATTGGATGGAAGGTGTGCCATTCACCAAAATGGAAACAAGTGGAAAGTACCAAGTTTAAGGGGTGAAGGTCATGAATTTGGTTTTGGATCATTAAATGTGGGGTGTCTGTGAGAAAGATATTAAGCCAGATCCATACTCAGGCACAGATCACACAGGAAAGATCTAGAATGGAGGTATAAATTTACAAACCATCCATATATAGAGGGCAATTGAAGCTGTGAGCATGCATGTAATTTCTTGAGAGATGATACAATGATAAGAAAACAGAAATTGGATCAATCCGTATGAAGTCCACCACTTAACAAAGTTGTTCTCCACCTTGGCTCTTCATTAGAGTCATGCAGAGGGCTTTAAAAATGCTGACACATGGGTCCCCCCTACAGAGATTATAATTTTATGACTGAATTGGTCTTGGGTGTGACCTGAGCATTCCAATTTTTTAAAGCTCCCCAAGTGATTCTAATGTGCAGCCAAGGTTGGAAACTACTGACTTAACAGCTGGGAAGAGCTGCCAAGGAAACAGAAAGTATCATCTAAAGAAATAGGAGGAACATCATGCAGGAAGGAGAGTCAACAGTGCCAAGTGCTGCTGAGGGTCAGTAGGATCAGAACCTGAAGTGTTCACTGGATTTAGCAACATGAAAGTCACTGGTGACATTGCTGAGAGGTGTTCACCACCTTCTTCGTTGGCCTCTCAGGAACTGCGATGATGTGGCTGTCACACTGTTCAGGCTTTAAAAAAAATTTTTTTTAGTACTTATTTAGTTTTGAGACAGAGACAGAGCATGAGCAGGGGAGGGGCAGAGATAGAGATGGAGACACAGAATCCAAAGGCTCCAGGCTCTGAGCTGTCAGCACAGAACTTAACACGGGGCTCGAACCCACGAACTGTGAGATCATGACCTCAGCCGAAGTCAGACGCTTAACTGACTGAGCCACCCAGGCTTTTTGAAGTTTTTTTTTTTTTTAACTTTTTCACACTGTTCAGGGTTTATAAGGATGATGTAGGTGGCGTATAGTAGCAGGATTTGCAATCAGTTGAGTGAAGAGGGATGGGGACTAATTGATGCCCCGGGTATGTATTGCACAACCTCTATGGAGGGCAGTTTACCTCTGTCAAAATTATAAATGCATGTACAAGGAATCCCATTTCTAGGAATAACAGCTCAATGTCAAATGCCCAGGGCTATTCATTGAAACAGTGCTTATGATACCAACATATTGGAAATCCTGCAAATTCCCATCAACACGGATACTATAACCATGGTGGGAATACAGATGCCCAAGTGTACTGCCAGGCTCTAAGATGCAGGGTGAAGACAAGCCCAAGAACAGTGTGTATGGCAGTGCACTAAGACCTGTCACACAAAAGGGGGTAATAGATGCTTATTTGCATGTATCTGTTTTCTCTGCAAAGACACTTGAGACAGACACATGGGTTACATTCTGGAACATAAACTGGGTCCTGGGTGACTTGACAATGGATAAGAGAGAGAGTTTCACTGTATTCATTACTTTTTAAGCTTTTGAATTTCAAACTATTGAAACCTACTGAAAATAAAACTATGATGGGAATGGTATTTCCCTGAGAAGAGCAGGGAGGATGAGGCTGCGTCCCAGGTATAATCAGAGTAGACTTTTGGGGACCACACCTATTTCCTTGTGCTCTGCAAATGCATCTAAGGGAGTAAAGGAATTTCTGTTGTTGTTTGTTCCATCCTTTGTTGTTTTAAGTCCACAAGATTTGAAGAACTGGGGTATATTCTTTAGAGTTTAGGCTAGGAGATTGTTCATCAATGTCAAAGATATACTTTAGAACTACTATCTCTTTCCTGAAATCTTTTAATTCCCAGGAACTGAAGTCAATCTCTGAGGTTGGCATAGAATTCGCAGGTGTAGGAGCCAGGGGTCTGGGGTTGCTTCCTAGTTTTTTTTTTTTTTCAGTAATTTACAGAGTGGGTTTAGGCAAGTTACTTCACCTGTGTTCACTTCCATTCTTCATCTGTGAAGGGAGGTTGATTGGTAATCCCTGCTTAGCTGCCTCTCCTAAACTGGAAGCAGCAAATGAGCCCTGGCTGTGCTGTCATTGGTGAGTTACAAAGATGCTTACAAATGTGGCAGGTTTGCTATTTTTATCCCATTGCTGCTTGAAATTTGAAGATCTTTTAGAATAAACAAACAAACACCTCCAAGGAAACTAAACATCCAGATTTCATTACAGGTCAGGAACTCAGTAATTTTCCAACCCTTAATCCTGTCACATGCCCAGGAGAGAGAGAAGACTCTCAGACTTCGGAAAACGCTTCTGTCTGCAAGATAAGTACAGTACACGAAGAAGGCCTGGGTTGGCCATGTGCACAGAAAGGCAGGTTGACTAACTTCCTAAGGGGCCCATTAAGAAAGGGGTTTGAGGGGTAGCCACTGACCTACCAGCCAAGAGGATCAATCTACAGCCTCCCTCTGCAGGGCTAGCAAGACAGCAGAGCAGCAGCCAGACCGTCCCAGAGATCCTCAGAGCTTTTAGCAAGTGATCGGGTCTGTAAAGTGTGACCTTCCGAGAATGGTAAGAATAAGCTTTGTTCATTCATTTCATCTTCTCTAAAGGTATCTTAATGATATATTGATTTTTCCTTTTAGAGGAAATCATAAAATTTCTTTGTAAGACAGAGATATGAGCCTGTACTCCTAACCCTCACCAGCTCCCACTTCCCTGCAGGCATACAGATGTGAGGAAAGACCATCAGTGCTGGAGACCCAGCAGGAGGAAGAACCCCACTGTGAAAGCACTGAGTTCCACTGACAGTCAGGAACTACCTGATGCTGGAGACCACGGGTGCCTGGAGGTTAGTGGGGGAGAACTCAGTGGCTCCTGCAGGGCCTGGAACTAGAGGGGAACAGAGCCAAGAATCACACCAGTATTCTCTTATGTGAAGTGGTCCCAAACTGCAACCACGGTCCAGGGTGGATCCGATGGCAGCTCTTCCATTCTGATACCCATCAAGGTCCCAGGCAGCATTCTGAGAGGATGATAAAGGGGAGAGGAGAAGGGGGAGGAGGGGAGTTGGGAGAGGAGGTGTGATGGAGGAAAAACCCTGGGGAGACGCTGGAGGTTTCTGCCCCATTATGCAGTACTTTGTGCCTCCAGTGGAACAGAAGGGGAACTAGGTCTCCAACACCCCCCACCCCAAGTCCTGCCTCTCCCTCCACCAGTGACTGGAGGAGTCATTTGGCAGGAAAAACAATGAATTAACATGATAAAGACCTGTCAGTCTTGCAGCTGCTTCAGCCTGATGAAGGGAAGATCAGGGAGGCCAAAACTGGGAGGAGGAGGAGGTAAAGCAAGACAGGGAGGTATGTTTGGGGCATGGTGGGAGGGGAGACTGGCACAGACTGACTGGAGGCTTGAAGGCTCTCTGGCTTCCATGTGCACTCCTGCTCCCTCATGAACAGGGTGGGATCCTCCATGGTGAGGGACAGAGCCTGCATCCCTCCCTGGTCATTCATGGGATACATACATAATTCTGGATATAAGCCCTCTAAAATTATGGTCAATTCTAGGACCATTCATTATTTGTTTTTTACATGGTACTTTCATTTTTCACCTACAGAAGAAGTGTTTCACTGTGACTTTTATGTCAGCAGAAAAGGAGTAATAAGAATTAAAACAAAACCCTGAATACTTCTCATCTCCTGTAGTTCAACATCCAGGTCATTCTCTGGACATGCAGGAGCCCACTGGTCTAGTGGCGGGCCGTCAGCCTCCTCCCACACCACTTCCCCACTGCCACATCCACTCCCCCTCTGTCAAGCTCTCACTGCCTCATGCCCCTGTGTCCATCCTGCCCACAAATCCCAGATCAGATGTTGTATCCCTGCAGGCAGTTGCTCATGACCTCCCCAGATGGCACGGTGCTCCCCATTTGGAATTCTCCTCAGCATGGGGACACAACCCTGTTAGACTGTGTGGTCCAGAACCAGCCCCAAGTTTGTGGATAGTGGCTGTGGATGAAAAGGTCTCCAGGATGGCAATACAGCAGCCAGGGAAAGGATGTGCTATGAACAGATTAAGTGCCTCACATGTGCCAACTCATTCAATCCTGGGAATAACTCTAAAAGTTAAGGTCTTGGGCATCTCCAGCTTACCCGGGTATAGCAGGCACATGGCATCATAGGACATGGGCCGGGAGACAGTGGAGCTGGGGTGAACACCTCTGTGGCCTGTCTCCAGAGCTATGTGTTCAGCCAGCATTAGACATGTCATCTATATTTTTCTGTTTGGAGAAATGGTACACCATGTTACAGCTTCTTCAAGAGATAACAGAAAAGCCTTCTGTGCCATCTGCTATAAGACTGAGATTGGGAAGACAGGCATAAAACCTTCTTTCCAGACCCTAAAAGAGGAGGCAAGGTCATGAGCACAGAGTTCTCTCAGGGGTGGATTTCCTTCCAACTAGTGTTTCCCACCCCAGCAGTGCACCATTTGTGACCACCTTCACCCTAAGAAGATGTGAGTTGAAGACTAGCATGTAGACAGTCCTTTTATCACTCAAAGATTTCTATGGTTCCCAAATGAATACGTTTGTGCCACTCTGACCAAGTTTCCAAAGAAAAGATTACAAAGGAAAAGGAATAATGGTTTGCTTTATCAAAGGTCCTAGGTTTGGAGGAGGATCATCTCCACGATTCCTTTGAATACAGGGTTTGAATGCCTTTAAAATGGGATTCTTTTCACATGGGGTTTGTGGGACTCTCTCTCTCTCTCTCTCTTTCTCTCTCTCTCAGGGCCATTCTATCTTAACTTCATTCTACTATCTGGACTAGGGGTCCATGTCAGGGTCTCAGGATGATTCGTAACTGTCTCCCAACTCTAGAGTGGTGGTCTCAGCTTGGGGTTGATTGTTGGGGTTGCAACAATCTCTTTCTGCCTTAATGAAGAAGAGAAAGAAGGTGGAAGGGGAGTCAGATTCCCACAAATCCATTGAAAAGGGGAGGTAAGAGGGACTTAAGATGTAGGATGGGTAGATTCCCCAGGACAGTGCTGGGAGGGGCAGGGCAGGGGCTGGGGGTGTTGGGATTCACAGTGTGGAGTGGTGAGGGTTCATAGGATAAGGCTGTAGGGGGATAATGATGGAGAGTTTGGGGTAGGGCTGCTGAGTAGAGTGAGGGGTGGTGTGCCCCAAAGGCAGCTCTAGGGGAGCAGAGGAAGGAAGGAGGAAGCCAGTGTGCAGGGTGGCTCGCCTGGGGCTGGTGAGCTGCTGCAGCAGCCACCCTGCTCTCCTGGGTCCTCAAAATCCTGTGTTCACAGAGCAGCAAGATGAGCACCACAGTCTCATGATGACCCATAACCAGTGTCATGTCCAGAAAAACACCCAGGCATTTCTGTTCTACTTGAGGAAGATAAAGAATCCCAGATCAAGGACCAGAAGCTGTTCTGGCAGTCACTCCAGGAGAGAACATCAGGGTGGGATGCCCTCGCGGACCACAAGGAGAGGGGGGCAGTCCAGGCTCCATGGCCACAGGACAAACTCACTGCCTACTGTGGCCCCAAGGTGGGATACTGGCACAGCCAACCCCATCTTCTCACCTGTTCCCAGCCCCTAAGTTAACCTGCAGGGACCTACCAGAGGCTTTCTACCTCCCTGCATGGAGGGGACATTGTGGGTTAAAGTGAGGCTCAAGGCCAGCCTGGGGGCCCATGTTTACAAGCTTATCCTTGAAGAATGGGCCCCTGGCCTTCCATGTCACCCCTTCCCCGGAGCCCCCTGGGGATGGGATCTAGTCAGCAGCAGCCTACTCCTGCCTGTCTCTTGCCAAATTCCGGGGAACAGAGGAGGGTGGACAGTGGACATGTGTAAAGTGTTTGTGGTTGATCCAGGGACTGTTGGGGTGGGAAGAGAGCCATCACTGGTATCAGAGTTGGCAGTGTCCAGGGATGCTAAGTACCCAACCACCTGGAATGGTCCCACACAGAAAGAATTTCCCACTTCATATTCCCATGGGGACAGTAATGAGAGCAGCGGGCAGCACTTAGCAGCTTTGCTTCAATCTCCCTTCAGTTCAGTGACAGAATTCCAAGGGCCTCTGGGCCCTGCCTCCCCCTCCCCAGATCATCTACACAGCATCTCCATGCTGTTCCTTCTGCTTTGCCAGGTGACCCATTAAAGAAGGACATTGGAGCTCCATGTCGGGGACTTGCTCACCCAGATCTCCCCTGGCTGCATGGCAGTGGAATCTCAGTCCCTCAGACCAGAAGAGGACCTGAGGCATAGACCTGTCCCCACTTGCCAGGGGCTTTTGCACCAGGAGCAGGTGAGGACCTGAGCTGGTTCCTTCCCATTACAGTGCCCTGGATCCCTCCCTGAACCAGGGAAGGTTCCTGCCCACTTCAGATTCCACCTTCCTGACCCAGACCCCTCACCTGCTCCCCATCCCCCCTTCTATGGAGCCCAGTGTATCTTGTCCCCAGGTGTGCATACACCTTCTCTCCTAGAATGGGCTCTGAGAGATACTTGGGAGGGTGGACGGCAGCACCTCACCCCTTCAGATGTGGCCTTGCTGGCTTCTGGGCACAGGTGACCCAATTCCTCTACAGGACCTGGAGGTCCTCTGAATGGAACTGTGGGCATCCTCCTGCAAAGCTGGTTGGTAGAGGGAGGGGGGATAGGTGTAGAGGGTCCCCACAGGGGAAGGAGCAGTGAGAGATGGAGTTCACAAGCCCTGAGTGCCTCAAAGTCCATGTCAGACTTTGGTGACCTTGTCCTCCTGGCGCCTCATGTGATCTCCGTGAGCGGACTCTGAGATGGAGACTGGGCACCACAAACAATTCCCTGGCCCAGCTCTCCTGAACACTGGTGGTCTCTGAGCCTGGACGCGAAAAGTTAGCATCCAGGACCACAGCCCCTGCTGCATGCAGGCTCACTCCATCCCAGGGCCCAGAAAGGCAGGACACAAAACACTCTATTTAAATAATATAATATGGTAAGTTCTTAAGTAGCACTACTGTTCCAGGAACTACCAGAAGTGTCTTACATGTATTGACACACTCAGACCTCTCAGAAATTCTGCAAAGTAAGTTCTGCCATCGCAAAGGCAAGGATGCTGACACAGAGAGGTTAAGTCACTCACACAGCTGGTGAGCAGTACAGTCTGGTTTCGAATTGAGACAAATTGGCATTGCAAAGCAGTATCACTCAAATGTGGTGTAATCCCCAGGCTCTTACAATGTTCTGTGGGGATGAGAACAGGCTATAGAGAGGGGGTGACATTCAGCCCAGTGTCAGAGGTGCCTGCAGACAAGAGGAAGGAAGGGTGCTCTGAAAAGGAATAGCATGAAGAAACACAGGCCAGAAAGTGCCAGGCATGTTGAGGGGAATGAGATTTCTATATTGCTCAGGTATAAAAATCTCTTTCTGACATCAAAAATGCTGCAGTCATTTTACTTCCAAAATCTATAGATTTCATTTAGTTTGGTCAGTGACACTTATATGTGTGTGTTTTGTCACACGGCATTTCCTACAATAGTCAAGAGCAGGATGCTATCTCAATCTATAGACTATGCCAATGCAAACTAGGATGGCCCATGGCCCCATGAGCCTGGTGCCCCAGGGAGGCTCTGAGAGCCCTGGGTGCTGAGCACATGGGGAGCTGGAGAGGCATGGGGGCACCAGGACATGGGCTGGGTTTTGTCCTGGCAGTAGCTGGAGCCAGTGGAGGGTCTTGAGCGGTGCAGAGACAGGGCCTCTGGAACAGCAAGGATGATGTCAGGAAGGAGGATAGGGACATGAGGTGAGAGGCGCTCCCTGGGGAAGCTGATGTAATCATTCAGACAAAGGAAGGGGAGCCTAGGCAAGGGCAGGGGCAGTGGGGACAGAAAACAAAGGGTATGTGACAGTGCCAGCTAATAGCTGCAGCACTCACACCTGTCAGCCACTGAACTGAGGCCTCTACAGACTCTCACTGAGCCTCACAACCACTAGGATTACCCCATTTTCTAGGTGAGCCAACTGAGACACAGGGAGGCTAAGAAAACTACCTAAGTACACACAGCAGGTGGCTGTCTGGCTGGGATGTGAAGCCAGGTGCCATGGCTCCACTGCCTGTACTAGCAGCCTGTGGCCTTCTGCCTCTACTGGTGGGATGGTGAGATGAGCAGTGTGTAGGGCTGTTGGGCCCTGGGGACTGGTTCAGATCACCAGGGAGGAATAAGGAGGATGGAGCGGTGGAAGAAGGTGGAGGGGGCAGGGCCGGGGTTGGGCTGCTTCCAGGAATGCTGAGTCTGGGAGACAGCCTTACTTCTCACCTGCTCTCCCATAAACCTCTGTCCCTCCCCCACAGAAATAAAACCAGAAGGGAGCAGACACTGACTTTCCAACAAATGATTCGAGATTTTGTACTGACACGACATAGGGACCAGTGTGCAGAGATATATGAGGAACCCGATTGAAGGCAAGGGGTGGCACATGCAAGGCCTGCAAGAAGTCCCTGATGGACACACAACCCACACTCACCTCAGGAAGGTGGCATAGCCTCTTGCCCCCAGGCTTGTTGTCTCGAGATTAGGACTTAGCTTCTGGTCCTGGCAGACATCCATTCCAGGGAAAGGAATGGTGAGGCAGAAAAGGAGAAAGGACCAAGAAGTCAGCTGCCACCAGGTCCTGCCAGTGCAGCCAGGGACCCATCTGGGGGAGAGCTAGAAGGCGGTGCAGGTGGTCTCCTGGCTTCTAGTGGGAGAACGTGAGCAGATGAGCATCCACGAGGCTGCCTGCTGCATTAGACATGCTCTAGCTCGAAGACTCCTGGGAAGGTTCTCAGGGATGCCATGTTTGGTTCGCAGAGCTCTATAGACAAGGGTCTCAGTGCCCTATCTCTCTCTTTTTTTTTAACTTGTTTTATTTTTTATTTTTTTAAATTTGCATCCAAATTAGTTAGAATGTAGTGCAACCATGATTTCAGGAGAAGGTTCCTTAGTGCCCCTTACACATTTAGCCCATCCCCCCTCCCACAACCCCTCCAGCAACCCTCTGTTTGTTTTCCATATTTATGAGTCTCTTCTGTTTTGTCCCTCTCCATGTTTTTATAGTATTTTTGTTTCCCTTCCCTTATGTTCATATGTTTTGTCTGAATGGATAAAGAAGATGTGGTATCTATATACAATGGAGTATTACTTGGCAATCAAAAAGAATGAAATGTTGCCATTTGCAACTACGTGGATGGAACTGGAGGGTATTATGCTAAGTGAAATTAGTCAGAGAAAGACAAAAGTCATATGACTTCACTCATATGAGGACTTTCAGTGCCCTATCTCTTTTTGCACCAGCACTAGTGCCCCCTTCCCTGTCATCTTTTCTCCACTTATTCTTTGAACACTGAGGACAGGCAAGGCCCCTGCCCAGTCCCTGCTCCTAAGGATCACCTCTGTCCACTGCAAGAGCAAGTCAGTGCATGCCCATATGAGAGTCCTGTGAGTGGTTGGCTCAGGAAGGAGCACTCCATAGGGCCTGTCTGATCCTTGCTCCATCCTCCCTGCACAGAGTGCACTGTGGAGTCAGAGCCATGCTGCCTCTGCAGCCAGCCCTTAGGAGGCAGTCGGTAGCACTGGGCACAGAAACATGGTCTATCACTCATGATGTCTGAAGACATAAGTTTAGGGAAGCCCTATCTCTTCATCCCTATTCAGTTGTTTTCCAGCCCTTGGGTTCTCAGAAGCCCTTGTCCATGTGTATGCTTTACTTGCTTAGTGTCTGTCTGTCTTTCTTACCCTACTGTAAGCTGCAGGAGGATAGACTTTGTAGTCCTTACCTGCAGTTATTTCCCCAAAGCCTGTCAGAGTTTTCTAGTAACTGAGGTTTGTCGACTGACTGAGTGATGGGAAGCAGGATGGCCAGAGGATCCAGGGGATTCCATCTCCTGCCTGCCAGTGTTAACAGAGAGTATGTGACTTGACTTCAGAAAAAACACCCCCCCAGGGTCCATGCTGGTGTCAGTCCATAACCCACCTTGACCTGTGCCTGTCATTTGTCCTCTCAGGGTCTGAGCAGCATGTGCAGCTTCCCTGAGGCCCCATCTGACCACCATCATGGTGACAGCCCAACTCCATCCACCTAGGCAGGGAAGGGGACCCAGGCTCAGAAGGCATGGAAGGCATAAGTCTGGGCAACTCCCTTCTCTAATTAACAAAGCAGATGCCTATGGCTGTTGGATGGCTCCTCCTGACCATTACATTGTACCAGAGCAGATTCCATGCTGAGAAGGTCAGCCCACCATCCAGAACCTGCACCCCAGCATGTGCTAAGTGCAGACTGCCAGCCACACCAGCTGACGTTTTCAGTCCTCAGTGGGTCACAAAACCCTACACTTGTCTCCAAGCTCTTATTAGGAAGTAAACTACCCTGACCTGTCCTAATAATGAAAATCTGTTCTGCTTCAGCCTGCAGAATGTAGACACCTTCCCAGCCCTGGCTTCTTGTCTCAGGTGTTTGGCCCACTGTGACTTTTCTTCTCTGGCTAACCCATCAGCAACCAGGTACAGATTCTTGGTCTCTGTCCCACCAGTTTCTCAAACCTCACCAGCTCCTGGCCCTGCCCAGGGCTCCACTGCAGCCCTGCCCAGGGCTCCACTGCAGCCCTGTCATTCAAAAGACCAGTGCCTGAGGGCCTGAGTGGCTCCCCAGCCCAGGCCAGCAGAGAGGCAATTAGAGGAGTGTGCTAGCTGTGTGGTTCACATCCTTCTTCTCCTCCAAGAGGAAACAAATATTTTGAAGAGACGAATTCATAGGGAAGGCACATTACTCAGCAGGTCTGCTTCTCAGCACTCCCTGAGGGGAAGGCACAGAGCAGGGCAAAGGCCGTCATCATTGTGTTAATAATGGATGCCATGCTGCCTAAAGGCCCACTGTCGTCCGTGCATGTGCTTCGCAGAAGTCCAATTAGGGCTGAATTATAGTAATCAATAGAGCAGCAGGATTTAGCTCCAAACAAAGAAAACACGGCCCCATTCCACTGAGGGGGATTTATGAGAGAGAGGCATGCTGGCATAATTGGAGGATGCACTTGCAGCCTGCAAGCTCTCCTGGGTCTGGCATGTCTTTGAGGGAAAATCCAACTGGCCCTGTTGTGTAAGTGCTTGGACCTTCCCTCCAGGGATACCAGAGGAAGGCAGTGTCCTGACCAGAGCAGGTGGGTGAAGTAGGAGGAGTGTGCCCTCAGTATCAGACACTCGAGGCTCAAGTGTCTGGTGGGGTGACCTACCTTCTGCAAAGGGTTTACCTCTCTGAGCTTCTCTGAATATGTCCTCACATGCAAAGTATTATAGTTAATATGGATTGTATACTTGAAATTTGCTGAGAGTCAATCTTAAGTATTCTAACCACACACACATGAAAATTGTAACTATGTTAATGTCTTAATTAGCTTGATTGTGGTAATCATTCAACAATGTATACATTAAACAATGTATACATTAAATGTTCAATGAGTACATTAAAATGTATACAATGTAAACATACATTAAACAATGTATCAGGACATCCCATTGTACACCTTAAATATATACACTTTTCATTTGTCAGTCATACCCCAATAAAGCTGGAAAAAACCCTACCTGCTCCATAGAACTGTCTATAAACATGTCTACAAGTGCCCTGAACCTGTCCCCATGCATGGCACATGGGACCACTGGGATGTGCTTCTCCTTCTCCTTCTTTCACCACACTAACACCTCATACACTCCACCTCCATGTCCCGATGCTGCTTCCCCTTCTCGAGTGTCCTTCTCCCCAATGCTGCCCTCCTACATTACCCCAGCCAAGCACGGATAGGATCCTCCAGGGTCCCTGTGTTCACACATAGCACTCCCACATCCTCCCTTTGAAATAGAACCCTTTTCTTGTGCTTGACCCTGGTCTCTACTGATGGAGCACAGGCCACCATAGATGGACAGCCCAGCCTAGATGATGGCCAGAGGGAAGGAGAAGGCTTCCTCAGGCTCCAGTTGAGAGCAAAGTGCTGATGGATCCCACTTCCAGCTGACCTTGAGTGGTCAGCCATTCCCCTCTACCTTACAACCAATCCTATGCCTGGCCAGCTCACACAGAAGCCACCCATGACTGCACAGTATCAAAGTGGTGGCCCCTTCCCCGCCCCACCACTGAAAACTACATGTCACCTTTGCCAGGGACTGAGAGGGTCTTAGCTCTGCTTATGTGTGTATGGTCCAATTCATGATACATCTGAAGTGCCAGGGAAGACAAAACAGAAAAAAATGGCATTAGGGAGAAAAGAGGGCAAAATAGGAGGAGACTGACCATTGGCTATTTTTAGCTTATTTTTTATTTTTTTTCATGTTTATTTATTTTGTGAGGGAGAAAGAAAGAAAGAAAGAGAGAGAGAAGAGAGAGAGAACAAACAGGGGAGGGGCAGGGAGAGAGGAAGAGAGAAAATCCCAAGCAGACTCTGTGCTATCAGAGCCTGATGTGGGGCTCAAACCCACAAACCATGAGATCATGACCTAAGCTGAAATCAAGAGTCATATGCTTAACTGACTGAGCCATCCAGGCACCCCAACTATTGGCTATTTAATAGGTAAGAGTAGCAAATATATTGGAAAATGAGCATGACACAGCAGGAATCTTGGTCCAAATGGAACAAAAATGGTTTCACGGAAGGCTGAGGTTTTATGTCCCTCTGTAGGGACAAAGTAAAACCACGAGTGGGATTCTACCCAGCACACTGGAGCACAGACCTTGGTGGGAAAAGCAAGGCAAAACAGCTGGAGCTCCCGGAACAGAAGAGGATCCTGGGGCTGTGGTCTTCATGCTTACCAGGTACCAGTTTCCTAAGCATGTTGCCTCAGTTACTTCCCAGAACTGTCCCATAAAAGAGGACTCATGGAACTGCCCCACTTCCCAGATGTGAAAGTGGAGGCTCAGGGCCATACAGACACTCTCTAGGTCCCTTCTCAGCACACTCCCAGTGGCAGTAACACCTGAGCCATCAGTCTCAAAGAGTACTTGCACCAGGGCCCTGCCTCCTGATCTCAGCTTCTGCTGCTTTGCCTTAGAGGCTGGTCATATGAGCATCACTTTAAGGAGCCAAATCACAAAATTCCCTTTGGTTCAAGTCAGCAAGTATTTACTGAGCACCTACTATGAGCCTTGAAACCACTTAGACAGTAATTGGCCACTGCCTCCAGTCTGTCATTGCTGGGGACTTGAAGGAGACTGATTCTCCTGCAAACAATGCCAGACTCTGTGCTCAGACCCATTGGGATGTCTGTTACTTTTCTGTCAGCATGAAACCAACTCCTTTTATATCAGAGCTAGAATGCCAACTAACCCTGGTTCTGACCACAGAGTTAGCATTATCCATCAGAAGAAGACCCTCATTCCATTAGTGTAATCACCCCAGGAGAGCACATGGCTTCACCCTTGAAAGCAGGAACTACTTGCTGCCTGAGAGAAGAATTTCCAGAAATAACTGATGCCTCCTTTCACCTGGAGCCAAGACAGCCCTCAAAGTGTCACACAGTACACATTCAAGGTAGGTCTTTACCCCTAATGGGCTGGGAAACAGCCAAGAGCCAAGAGAGAGCCTTACCCTCCCCTAAAGCTGATGTCCCTAAGCCAGAGGGAACATTGTCTGCATCTTACTCCCACCTAAGCCACAAGGGTAAGACCCAGACAGCTTAGTTTGGCTTACTGGCCCCACATACTAGTATTCTAACTATCTCTCCACATTTATCTCCATTGCAATGTTCTCCATGGCTTGCTGGCAGAATGTTTGCACTAACTTACTGAATGGAAAGAAGAAAGGAAGGAAGGGAGGGAGGGAGGGAGGGAGGGAGGGAGGAAGGAAGAGGAAACAGACCGAACTTGTGGTCCAGTCTTTACATAGATACACAGTCTAGGTTAAAAACAACTACTACTGATGGGCACCTGGGCGTCTCAGTCAGTTAGGCATCTGACTCTGGATTTCAGCTCAGGTTGTGATCCTCCTGGATTTGTGAGATGGAACCCCAAGTTGGGCTCTGGGCTGACAGTGCAGAGCCTGCTTGGGGTTTTCTCTCTCTCTCTCTGTCTCAAAATAAATAAACATTTAAAAAAGCTACTACTGATAATAACTTAAAGTCTTTAATTTCCTTCCCCCAAAATCATTTAAAAGGAATTTTAACCTATAACACACACACACACACACACGCACACACACACAATCACACCCTGACATAACCCATCCCTTCCCATATGTCCCTCAGCCCCTGATACAACCTCTAAAGAAAACCCCACCCTCTCCTGCCTCAGCACTCTCCTTCCTCACTCCTGCTATCTGCTCCCTGGTCTTCCCCTGTAAGCCCCACCACTGTGAGCTTAACTTCTCCGTCAAGGTCCAGGTCCTGTTGAGAGGCAGGGAAGAAAGAGGTCCTGTATAGAGCAGAGAAGCTCAAGAGCTCAAGTGGCAAGCTGTCCACCTGTGTGGGAAGAGGATGGGTGCTAAAGCAAGCACAATGTGTACCAGTTCTGTAACTCGGCAGTTAAGAGCTTAGATCTGTGCAATCCAGATCCACGCATCACCACACAAGCCATGCAGCCTCCAACAAGGGGACAGCAAAACCTGCCCTTTGGGGCTGTTAAATAAGAAGAAGTGTTTAGAACAATACCTGACACAGAGTAAATGCTGACTTTCGTCATTTAAGGTTGTTAATTTTTCTCATCTGATAGCTAGGTGGTTCAAAGTCTTAGATTGAGCAGGAAGAAAAACTAGAGATCATTTAGTTAAACTTCCCTTCCAAAGCCAACTTTAATCTCTAAGCCATATCATTACCAGGTAGGCACCAAATTCTTACACTTGCAGGAACAGGGAACTCACCAGTGACTCCTGCAGAAAGAGAAAAGAGCCAGAGGGTGACTAACAGAGTCTAGGGTACACACCCCAGATGAGATGAGGAGTAATTGTGTCCTTTTATTTCCCCAAAGGGGGTATATTCATCACAGCTCTATGGTTGAAAACTACCAAAAATTGACTGAACAGGCTTAAGCTAAAAAGGACGTATGTTATTACTCTTAATCAAAACATCCAGGAGCACGGCTTTCAGGCAAGGGTGGATCCAGGGGCTCAACGAGGTCATCATGACTCAATCTTATTTTTACTATTTATTGATTCTATTTTCCTATGTGTTGACCCATTTCCAAACATAATTTCCTCTTGTAATGACTGCCAACAGCTCTGAGTTTATACCCTATGAGCTTAGTAGTCCCAATAAAGGCAAGTCACCTTTCCCAGTGGTCCTGCACATGTACCAGGATTACCTCTGGTCAGACTGCTTTCAGTCACATTCTACCTCTGAAGCAATCACTATGGCTAGGAGTATTCAATGCATTGAATGGCCAGGTCTGCATTCCACACCCACCCAAGAATCCTGAAGGATAAGCAGTTTTTCTCACTCACAAAGTAAGAGAAAAAATGGGGGTCTTATTTCCAAATTAGGGTGGGGGGCATGGATGCTGAGCAGGCAAATGCCTTGGGGATCCACTTGGAAAGAGGTTTTGAGGGTGAAAGTTGTTGGAACATCATGGAAACCAACCCCCCTTCTCCCTCCCAGGAACCCCGTCCTGCAACACTCTCTTAAAATGAAGATCACCCGTGGGAGAGCAACATCCACAACTGTGCCCTCCCCATAGACCGGCAGGGAGTCAGCAGTGAGGAAGTTGGGATTGGGGGAAAGGGCCTGTGAAACCCCCTTCTCTGGCCCTGTGGTGGGATTACTCCTCTGCTCCCAACCCAGGCTAACAGGATGACTGTCTTCCTAAGTTCTAGGTCCTTTACTGTCCACCCTGCCTGCCAGTCTCACCTCACTGTTCTGGGTCCTTTGTGGTCTGGTCAAAAGCCTGTAGTCTGTTTGGCTGGGCTGTTTTCTTACAGGTGGGGGGCCCCATGTGGCCTGACCTCATGGGCAAGAGCTGGGTAAGTACTGCCTGAGAGATTGAATGTACAAAGAGATAATAGCCACACCAAACATAAAAATAGAACTCTGACTCACAATCTGCAGCAACTAGCCCAGGAAACCAATCCATGGTCCATAGTAACCAGTCCAGCAAGCCAACTTACTGTCTGCAAGTTAGACTTAGAGGAAGTCAGCCTACTATCTCTAGCAACTGTTCCAGGAAGCCAAACAATAACCCCTGTAACTATGGGCCTAAACTGGCCAGGACGTGGTTTGTAACTGACAAAACTCCAATTTTTGTCTTTGCTTTCAACTTAACACCAACCAGAGAGCCAAATATGCACCCCTAAGCAATCACATAGGATTCCCTGCCTCTGGTTAGCCTGCTTACAGCTTCCCCGTGCCAACAGAGCACTCCTTCCCTTTTTCTACCATAAAACTTTCCATTCCTGCACCTGTCTTTGAGTTGCTGCCAAAACATAAGTGACAATAGCTGACTCCCTTGCTATTGTGGGTTCTGAATAAATAACCTTTGCTTGTTGTCATTTGGGTGGCCTTTGTTTATTGCCAGAGAGCTGCTCAGCCATTGCCCTGCTCCCCACCTAAGTGAGCCCTGGAAGAATACTTGTTCTCCTCTCCCTCTCAGGTGATTCTTGCCTAACTCAGCAGCTACAGCCAGACACCCCACTGGTGCCAGGTTTTGTGGATGAGCCCGGTGAAACTGGGTGTGTTGCCTTCTCTGAACACACCACAGGGTGCTCCCTGACCTTGAATCCATGGCAGAGTCTGCTTGGCAAGTACCAGGAGGGAGTGCAGAGTGTAGGAGAAGAAGGAGGATGGTGTGTGTCGGGGGTGGGGGGGGGGAGGTCAATGAGTCCAGGATAGAGTTTGAGTTTGAAAGCCCATCAGTGACACAGGGCTGGCATCTGACATGGGCTTTGAAGGATGAATTCAAAAGATAGCAAAGAAAGGTCTGGGGCAAATGGAAGCCAAGCAGAAAAGCAGGGAGGCAGGAGAACTCTGAAGGAAACATGGTCATTTGTGGCTCAGAGACATTACTGCTTCCCTTTGGGTCCCTGAATGCCTGTAGTTCAAAAACACTTTTCAATAAACACAGACAAAAGCACTTTTCAATAAACACAGATTAAAAAGGCTTAAATCTCTGTTTCCCTGTTCTCCATATGCATAAAACGATAAACACCCCTGGGATGGCTGGGATTTATATAGGCAGATTTTTGCAAGTTGTCTTATGTATCTGAACTATGGTTTATAAATCAAATTTGGTTCTCTTTGCTGGAGAGTAAATTATTTATCCAAGGCAGAGCACAGGCGATAGAAGGAAAGGCACAGAGAAGTTGCTGTTTCTCAGATATCATTTATATTCCCAGAGATGAGACAATATTGGGGGTGGAAGTTTCTGCCTTGCCAATTTTAGCATTCCTTCTTCATTTCATGTGCTCTCTGCTGGTAGCCAGGGACTTCTGAAATTGGCTTTCTGTTGAGCCTTCACTCATGGAATTCAAATCAGAGTCCCAGGTTTGGGTCCAGAACTCTACTCAGTTGGAGATGCCCTGAGTGTGGGAGATAACATGTCCAGCTGTAAGTTGGGGACCAGCAGACCACCCTGAACCAACTCTCGTCTCACTCTCCACATGACTTTAGGTACTCTACCTAACCCTGCTGGACCTCTGTTTCCTCACAGCCAGAATGGAGTAGTAACGTCCTTCCCAAAGGGTCTTGTGGGATTGAATGTGATTGCATCTGCCATACTGCTAGATGGAATAATAAGTGGGATCAGTCCCCATGTGCTAAGAGCCCAATGTGAGTTTGTCTTTCTAACAGCCAGAACCCCGTGGGGGGGGGGTCTGTGAGGAGGTGGGGCATAGCTAACTTTCAGTCATAGCTCTCAAGGGCACACTGGTTTTATTTTCTCATTCTTTGGCTCTGATCTGCAGGAATGGGGAGTGGTGCTCACATGTCAGGGGCCACAATGCTATGTTGGGCTAAACCCCATAAGCCCCTCCATTTATTATCCCCATGCACTTCAGGAAGCACAGAAATGAGCCTCCATCAAGTAGACTCTAAAGAATTGTGGACTGGTTATATTTTCCTAAAAATCCAGCAAAGAATTGTAAGATTTGCAATCTCAAATAGAACCATCTGCTGTCCATATTTACTATCAAATGTTTCCTAGGACCTACCTATGACTGTGTCTGTATAGGCCCAGTTGTTCAAGGCCTCATGGCCTTCAGGTCACCAGAATTATTTTTCTCCGTAGTTGGCTTTGAGGAGAAAGTACCAGCTGACATAAAACAAGGCTGGTAATGTAGTCCTGGAACATCACTCCTGGGGTCTGCTCCCTCCCCACAGATACCTCCCAGTCACCTGCCCCTTCTACATCTGCTGCCTGCATGTGAGAGCTATGCTCACACTGTAACCCTCAGGTGCTGCTAGTGTCCAAAATCCAAGGAAGGTTAAATTGTATTTATTAAACTAGATTTCTTGAGGCAGAAAAGAAGACATGTATCTTCCAGAAAGAATGCCAATAAGTGTTGAAATGAAAATGAAAATAGTTACTTGTCTGAGCCCAAGTTGATTCCAAAAATAATGTAAAATAATCCATTTCCTGAGCGTTTTAGCTTACTGAGGTTTTGCAGCATCCTTCTGACCATCATGCAAGAAGTATTTTCAGAGTGCCTCTGTGCCTGTCACCACTGTGGGCTCAGCTGTGTCATCCTGGGGCCCACCCTCAAGCCTCAGAGACACCATGGCCCCAGGCAGGCAGGGGTACAGCCTGTGGATAAGCATTCCCAAAGTGCTATATGTAGAAGAGGTGAGAATTGAAGACACATCTGAGTCTCACAGTCAGAAATGAGGGAATGATGTTCTTACCCTGGGACAAGGAAGTAGCAGAAACAAATGTCAGCTCCAAAAGAGCAAGAGGAAAGGCAGGGATGAACTATGTTGCCCATAAATATGTGTTGAAGTAGTAACCTCTAGTGACTCAGAAAGTGACCTTATCTGGAAATAGAAGTAATCAAGTAAAAATGAGGTCATTAGTGTGGGCCCTAATCCAATGGAATTGGTTTCCTTATAAAAAGGGGAAATTTGGATGGAGACACATCCACAGAGAGACAACATGAAGACATAGGGAGAAGATGCTATATGACTGGAGTCATGTATCTACAAGCCAAGGAACACCAAAGAGTGGCAGCAAACACCAGAAAACTAAAAGAGGAAAGAAAAGATTTTCCTCAAGAGCTGTCAGAAAGTGTGACCCTGCCAACATCTTGATTTCAGGCTTTTCAGTCTCCAGAACTTGAGAAAATAAATTTCTGCTGTTTTAAGTCACCCAGTGTCTGGAACTTGTCACAGCAGCCCTAGGAAAGTAGTACAGGGAGCATTGTAGTTTGGGTTCCTTCAGAAGTCCATTATGGGGCAAAGACACAGCACAAGTAGACTTGGAGAGTGGGAGTCTGGGAACACTGGTGGAGGAGAAGGGAAGTGAGGCAGGGATAGGAAGACAGCCAACAAACAATGTGTTATCAATCCAGGGACCTCTGAGGGCACTGGGGTTGGATGCCTCTGGGGAATGTTGAAAGCCATGCAGAACCTCCAGCTGCAAGGCAAGGGAGCTGGGTATTTATGTACCAACTCCCGTGAGTTCAGGGCCACTATCATCATAGGGGGCAGGGGTGGTGGAATAGGGAGGTGTTAATTTTCTGGAACTCTGTGTGGTGGGCATCATGGGCTCCAGAGACCAGAGAAAGCCCTTGGGCAGGGAAGCCCAGGACCGATGGTGTGTGCTGATGAGACAAGGACATGCATAGGGCACCAGAGACCAAAAAGTCTGGACTTTGCCACATAGCCAGTAGGGATGTAATGAAGTTTCCTAAGCACAGGATTGACCAGAACTTGACTTTTGGGACATGAACATGCTAAGTTGCACTAGAGAAGGAAAAACAAAAAAGAGACAGCTTAGGGGTAGCACTGCTAGGTGAGGGGCACAACACCCAATTGACGTGGAGATAGTAGGAATGCCAGATCTCATCCCCTAAGCTACATGATCATGACTTAGGGAGCCTTGAGAAAGCGAGGAGTCAGGAAGTGGAGAAGGATGGCTTCCTGACATTTGGGATGAGTAGGTTTAGGAAAAGGACTGTTCACCATGCCCCTCACTCCCCCCACTCAAGTCCAAATTTCAGACCAAATGAGAAGCATAAACCTGATTCTGGGAGTTGAGCAGATGGCTTTTCCAAAGCTTTCCCAGTTCTCATTCCATCCAAAGCAAACACAGATTAGAAGCCACAGGGTTTGCAAATGCCACTGTGCTATTTGGAACTAGGATTTCATTTGCCAATTTGTAGCCTGTACTTCCAACTTTGCTTCAAAAGAGAGGGTTATCATCACTGACTTTTAAATAAATGAAGAAACTGAATAATGCATCCAATCTAAATATGGCTTTAATTTCCTTGACAATAATAATCATATAAAAATCATTGACATAAATTGCTTAACATATAGAAGACCCCCAATAGGAAGCACAAGAAAGAACATGACCCTCGTTAACTCACATAAATCACAGAGACATTGGTTTTCCTCACTTTTGACCAGAGATGCCCTCCAAGCTGGGCTGCTCAGGGAACTGGCTGCTCTCTCCTCCTCCTTGAAGGGAAGGTAATATCCTTCTCTCTCCACAGGCCTGAGAACAACCAGCCTCAGTTCAGCACTGGATCTGTCAGTTCCTGTGTTACCACTATGTCTGGTGCTTGTGGAGGGGAGGGTGGTACATCCTCAGAAGCATTTCTGGGAGACTCAAATGTGGATTTAGTTGGCTGAGACAGAAAAAAAGATTAACCATGCTCAGGCCCAACTGTGATGTGCCTACAGCTGACATCAGGTGGGAGACAGTTACCAGAACCTGGAGGAACTTGGGAGCAACTCCCAAGACAGGATCACAGTCTGTTCTTCACACTACTGTGTGAAAGAAGACTCTGGTGTCTGTGCCTCTTTCCCCAGGAAGGTCTGGGCACACACCACAGAGGCTGAAGACAGATTAACATTCATACATGCATTTATTATACCTTCCTACATTCCCTCAACAAACATTTACTGAGAAGGCACATATGAAGGAAGCCTCATGGGGGTTGGGTGCATAGGTGGGCCCCAAAGCACACTGCCAGGGGATAGAGTAAGAACTGGGACTGAAACAATACAGTGTCACAGCCAAAAGGGTGGACTCTACTCCCAAAACATAAGATCAGAATTCAGCCCTCATAACCTGCAGACTGCCTGTATTGGGCAAATTATTTAACTTCCCCAGGGCTTAGTTTCCTTATTTATAAAATGGGGGTGATAAAAGCACCCGCTCTAGGGTGTCATGGAGGACTAAAGGAGATATAAGGGCTGTGTAGCAAAATCCCTGGCATGTGGTGAGTCTAATAAAGGTTATAGTCATTATCACTGAGAGGAGAACATAGTGTCACTGGAGGACTGCACAGCTAAATAATGTGAGTGGAATACACAGCCAACAAAATGGAAGAGGCAAGCTTTGAACCCAGATAGCTGAATCCAGAGGCTACATCCTTGATTCCTACACCCTGCTGACTTCCAGGAAGAAGAGGGCACAGAACCTGAGAGTATCTGACTCCCAAGTGTCAAACACACACTCTCGTTTAATCTTGTCAATGAGCCTGTGATGAATCATATTATCCCTGTTGCAGGTGAGAATCCAGGTCATAGATGTTAGGTAGCTTGGTGGGATCTCCTCTGGACTCCCAAGAACACCCTAATCCTACAGTTGTAACCCATGTCTCCATCTGATAGTGCTTACAATACCTTTTCAGAACAGCTGTAACATTCCTGGCCACAAATTGTGTTGGGTTGAACTGTTTTGTTTTATTTTTAGTGCTTACCTGAAGAAATCAAGTTTATCTAGAGTGTCTTGACCTCAAAGAAGCCAGAGGGCTAATGACCACCTTCTCAGTGAGATGGTAAAGGCCCACCTGTTCTTAGTAATAGCGATCTTCCTGGTTGGAAATGAAGTTGACATTGAGGGCCCATTGCAAACGGACTAAAACACTGTGTTTTTTAAATAAATCCTATGGTAGAGTCTTTGATGAAGTGAGGACTCACCTGTGAAGCAAACGGTCCTCCTTTTATTTACTATTCTGTGTCTTCAGACAGGAAAGAGAGTGTGTTTGTATGTAAGTTATGGTAACAGTGCCTAACTGAGAACTTACAAAGTCCCAGGACTTCCCCTAATAATGTTACAACGTTATCTCCTTTAGTTAGGACACCACCACCATGAGCTAAGTTCTGATATTATCCCCAGTTTACAAATAATATATCAATCAAGAAGGACCAGAGCAGTGATACTCAAGAGGTGTCAAGGATCAGCAGCATCAACATCACCTGGAAACATGTTAGAAATGTATATCTGTAGGCCCTCCATATGGGCATATCTACCAGAACCTTTGGGCAGGGCCAGCAATCTGTGTTCTAATATGCCCCCAGGTGATTCTGATATATGTTCAAGTATGAGATCCAGCAGCCTAGGGAAAATGAAGGACCCCCAAATCACAATGTCTTATAGCAGGGGTTGGTAAACTATGGTCAAGCACCAAAGCCAGCCCACTCTCTGTTTGTAAATAGTCTCCTTGGAATACAGCCATGCCCGTTTGTTTAAATGTTGTCTATGACCAATGTTCTGATAAAGAAGCAGAACTGAGTAGTTGTGACAGAGGCCACATGGCCCACAAACCCAAAAATATTTCCTTCCTGGCCCTTTACAGAAATGGTGCTGACCCCAGCTTAAAGCAACTACAGTTTATGTCTTGCTCCCACTGCCGATTGCTGGAGGCAGCCACGGATCCTGCAACCCTCCTTCTCTGCCTTGGTTATAGTGGCATGTCCTATCTGGAGCTTTGCCAATTGTGCTGGCAAAGGGAGAACAGACATGGCTTCTGCTCTGAAATAACAGAAGTTATCCACTCACAGTTCACTGGCCAAAGCCTAACATCCCTGGAAAGGGAAGAATAATCCCCACTTTCCCCTTCCCATTTCCTCCACCCCAGGAGGGGAAGCAAATAATCATGAACAACAAGCTAATCCTCTCATCTAAGCCTTTCCCCTAGTAACAGATGTGAAGTTTGCTTTCCTCTTACACACACCCCTTACCCAGGGGAGATGGCCCACCCCCTCAAGGCATCAATGGGAGACCATCTCCTGGGGCTGTCTCTGTGGGCAGGAGCAGCCTCTCTTACCCCACATACAGCTGTGGAACAGGGATGGACCCATTGCACACTCCAGCTGCCCTACTGGGTGCACACCAATCCTGCTCCTCAAGAGGGCCCCTAGGGCCTTGCTTTCTGCAGCCCTTTGTTTCAGGTCCTTTCTGTTCTGCTGTTCTTGTCCACCTCTAAAAAAGGCAACAGACAATATGCTCTACTTGGGGGAAGTGTTTAGTTTTCTCAGCCTGCTTCCTGGCCAGAGGAGGCTTAAGGGTTAAGTTGCAAACAGCCTTGGCCTCTATTTGTTCTGGTCAGTGATTCTTTTGGTGGCAGAACTCTCTGGAAGATCTATTTATTTCTTATCTATTTGATTCCAGGCAGATCCAGGTAGCAATAACCACACCCACAGTCCATTTTCCTGGCTTAAATGTGGGTACCCTGATCCCAAGAAACTCTTATGGGAGAGTTGTACCCCTAGCTTTTCATCCTTGAACCATATGGGGAGACTGAAGCTCAGAGATGAAAAGTAAGTTTTCTCTGGCCTCATTCCTGAATTTGAACCTCGCTCTCTAGGTCTCCATAAACTGTCCACACTACCTATATTTACCACCTAAAATCTCCAGGCTTATCCTTTTGTTCTATTTTAAATAATTCCAATGTCTTACTAAGCCATTTTCACAGGCTCAAGGAAGCTGAGTGAGATGCCCCCTTTTCACCCAAAGCTTTTTTTCATAGCAATTCCCCTTCACTTTCCTCTGAAGGCTCAGAAGTCCTCCCCAAACTTTAATGACATTAATGTCACCTGGGGGTGAGAGTGTGCTTGTTAAAACACAAGTTCCCAAGCCCCATTCTCTCAGGATCTGATTTTGTGGGAGTGGAGTAGAGCTGGGAACCTGCATTTCAAGGAGGAAGTCCCTCCCCCACTCAATCCCTTGTCTCCCTCAGGGGATCCTGATGCAGATGGTAGGCTTGCCAAGCTTCCAGAAACATTGCCCTATTAGTTCTCTAATTTCCACCTGGTAGGGGATGAATAACATTCTGTGAGAAAGTAGCAACTTCTTCTGAAGTTGCTTGAGAGCATGTGAGAAGCACTTCATTAATTTTCATCCCAGTCCTTGGAGGTGGCATCATGATGGTTATAATTATCCCTCGATTACTGGGAGGGCTGAAGTGTTCTTAGAGAATGAACTTAGACACAGAAGCCAAATGACTGCCAAACTCACACAGCAGGCCAGAGAGGGGGTGAGGTTCTAAAGGAGCAGACCAAGGACAGAGGAGCAGGGCTCCACAGGGCTAGAACTCAGCCACTAAGTGTGAGAGACAAAGGAAAGGTCACACAGTGCTGCACCGAGTTTTATAAAATATTGGGTTAGTTGCTAATATTTTTGATTTAGGTACCTGCATACAGAGGTTCAAAATTGGAGGGATGCCTGGGTGGCTCAGTTTGTTAAGCGTCTGACTCTTGATTTCAGCTCAGGTCATGATCTCGCAGTTCCTGAGATGGAGCCCCACATTGGTCTCTGCACTGACAGTGTGGAGACTAATTGGGACTCTCAATCTCTCTGTCCCTTTCTCCCCCCACCTCCCCCACCTCAAAAAAAAAAAGAGTTCAAAATTGGCATCTCAGGAAGACCCAACCACTCTGGGAATGCACAGAGCTAACTGCAACCGTTTGCTCTGCAGGGTATGTAGTCTCCTGCTGCCAAACAGCCACTTCACTCATCAGCTTTTCATGTGCTGGTCCTATAGGCAGTTGGATGGCTGCCCCGAACAGGTCAGTCACAGTTCCTGTCACAGGTCAGCCTCTGGGAAGAGGACTAGCAATCCTCCTTCCCATTCAGTGGTCACAGACCTGACTTGCAAAGTCTGAGGAAATGCAAGCCATAAGAAAGCAGATGCCTCTCAGGAACAGGGAAAGTGCTAGTCACTTTCAAGGAGCCTGGTTTCATGCAACCTCATCACACCTGCAGCCAAGGAGGCAATGGTTCCAACATCATTCTGTCACAACCTTGGACTTTCCTAAAACCTGCCGCAATAACATCAGCCATCCTGAGATCAAGGAAACACAGAAGAATGCATGGAAGCAAAATGAGTCTGCCTAGAGGAAAGTCTTGCTTATGTTTTTCTGGTGGCAAGAACATTTGAACAAAGACTTAATAAGAGAAAATTGACAGCGTTAGAATGAGTTTATCACTAACAAAGCTACCACAGGCTTTTTGGTGGTATTTGAAAATTAAGTTAACATTAATTTAACATTAAAACAAGGGATTTAATGGAGGCTGAGGAATAAATTAAGCCTTTGAATGAGGTATCCATTTTAATATGCAAAACAATGTAAAATAATTCCATTTAAGCAATTAGTTAAAAAACATTTTGCTTTTTCTATCCCTTTCTGGTGTTCAAGATGTCAAAGCGAGGACATGGTGTGTGGTCCAGTGGGAAATTCCAAATTTCTCTGTGTCTTCTGGCAGGAGGCAATATCAACTATGCTGATAACACAGGAGACAAAAATCTGTGTGTCGTCTCTGTGAAGGGGGATCAAGGCGACTGAACAGACTTCCTGCTGCTGCTGTGGGGGACATGGTGATGGCCACAGTGAACAAAGGCAAACCAGAGTTGAGAAAGAAGTTACATCCAGCAGTGGTAATTCGACAACGAGATTCATACCGGAGAAAAGAAGGCATGTTTCTCTATTTGAGGATATCACAGGGATCATAGTAAACAACAAAGGTGAAATGAAAGCTTCTGCTGTCACAGGACCAGCTACAAAGAAGTGTGCAGGCTTGTGGGTCAGGATTGCATCCAGTGCTGGCAGCATTGCACGATTCTTTGGTGTATTTGCTTTAAAAAAAATTAAAAATTATTTGCTCCCCCCAAAATAATAAAAATAAAAATAAAAATAAAAAAGCATTTTATCATAATCATACATTCACAAAAAAGTCGTGAAGGAAGATCTAGGGACCACTATAGCAAGCACTTTCAATATGAGGAAACTAAAGAAGTAGTGGTCTTTAATTCAAAGTACACTAATAAGATATACAGATAACTATCAGATTACTGAGCAATCTGATCTGTGACGTCTATACCCCAGACAGCCTCTAGGAGTTACAAGAAAACAAAACCACACCCTACAAACCAGCTTAAGTCACAACCACCTCCCCCTTGTTGGCTGTAATTAACCATTCTTATATATTCATATCATTTCTTAAGAAACCAGCCAGAATCCCAGAATCTCTACTATCCTGTCACAGCCTTCCTACTCGTAACGGATTTTTATCATTGATAGTATTAGCCCCAGAAGATAATCCAGAAACTCGTTTTCAAAATGGTTTTTAAAAATTTCACTAACTGAAAGAATATTTTCCTTCAAGTATATTGAATTTATAGACACAGGACATACAATTACAAATTTCATTTGATAAACTACAGTCCCTGCTTTACCTGTTGGGATGAGCACTGGGTGTTGTATGGAAACCAATTTGACAATAAATTTCATATTTAAAAAATAAAATAAAGCATAAACAATTTGAACCAAGACATTTCTCCTTATCCATGCATCCATCTATCATCCATGCATCTCAGTATTTATTTATTAAGCACCTCCTACCTGGATCACTACGAGTGCAACTGGAGATGCAAAGATGAATCCAACAGGCTTCTATGGAAGTTGGAAGTGCCATAAACATAAGAAACTGATGGCAAAATTACTAAGTACTGTCTCAGGACTCTTTGGTTATAAGTGACATAACCTCCTTCAACTCAATCAAAAAAGGGAATTTATTGGCTCATATAACTGAATAGCTTGGGATGGGTTTAAGGATAGATGGATCCAGGAGATTAAACATTATTGTCAGAAATCAGTCTGTATCTCTCTACTCTCCTTTCCTATATTGGCTTTATTCTCAGATAGACTGTCTCTACATGATAGATTCCTATAGGTCAAGTTTACATTAGTCTTACTACAATCACAAAAAAAAGTTTCTCTTATGCTTCTAGCAAATATCTCAGAATTTGCTTGTTCTAACTGGATCAACTTGAATTATGAAGCCATCCCTAATCTAATAGCCATTCAGGGAGATGGAATATTTCATTGCCCAGGACTGGTCCATGACTCACTCCAAGAGCCTGGGGAAAGAAGATCATGGCTCCATCCAAAAGTCATGGACTGAACTCTGAGGATGGGTAATGCCCTCAGAGAAAAGCAAGGTGCTATTATCACAATGAGGAGAAAATAGGCAAAAAACAGTTGCTTCCTACAAATGTTCTAACAGAAATACAAGTCAGCATCCAAAGGGGGAAAGAATAGAAGTGTTGTAACAAGAATGCTGCTGAAGCTGAAGAGGAATCTGTGAGCCTCCTTGGTTTGAGCTTAGTTTCTTTGGATCCTCTGTTTTCCCATAAACCATTATATGTTCATCAAGAGTCATCTCTTTCAGTACCTAACCACCATGCACCTAAGAATCTAGTTGCTTTATATCAACCTAAATATAATGCATTAGTAGTCATTCAATAAATGTTTATTGAGGATGGAGTTAAGGTGGCACAGAAGTAGGGGAACCAGGATTTTCTCATCCCTCAAACACAGCTGTATTGAGGGGATATCATTTGGAACTCCCAGGAAATCAATCTGTGTAGTGGCAGAAGGATCTCCACAGTTGGAGGGAGACAGCTTGGCAAGATTGAGATGTGTGTATGTGAATTTGGGGAAATAAAACAGCATAGGCACAGAGGAGAGGGAACCCTTTCTGTGGAGAGACCAGGGAGAGAAAGAGAGAAGGGTTGTGAAAATGCAGCATTGATTAGCACAAGAGGAAAACCTTTCTGGACCACAGACAGGGGAATGAGAAGTACGGAGAGTGCCAGTTTCTTTTTTTTCAAACAGCCTTAGGAGCTGAAACTCCAAGGTTTCAAAGTGCATGATTTCCTCTGGAACAGAACTGGAAGCCAGGGCACACAGTCCTGGGGAGGAGGGAGCCAGCCCCGGTATGGTTAGCCCAGTGTAGTGATCTCAGAGGCATACTGAGAGACAACAGTCCCCTTCCTGGAGTACTTTGGGAAAAGGGTTTATTGCCTCCCCAAGGACAATAGACCTTGCAGGTATCAGCCAAAAGCCTTTTATCAGCAGAGTGGAGTGGCTCTACTCTGGAACAGGGGAGAGGAGCTACAAGGAGCTGGGTCCTTTAAGATTTCTTGTTTTGAATCCCAGCTGAGCACCTAGAAAGTGCAGGAGAACTGTGGAGCAAGACAAGTTGATCATCCTCTATTCTCTGAGGGCTACCTGAACAGTGTGGGTTGAGATGCCTGGTCCAAGGAGGAGAGATTGGAGAGTCGCCATTTTCCCTTGCAACACCAACATGGTGGGACTTCAGAGAGCAGCACAGAGGCCCCCGTGGAGGCAGGACCTGCTTACATCAAACTCCTCCCCTCCTTGCCTGGCAACTTCTTACTTACTTGAGTGGGTCTGACTCAACACAGCCAGTCTCTCTTCCAGACCAGCACAGCCATCAACAGACAACTGTTTCCTTTTTTGTTGTGGTTTTTGTTTTTTTTGTTTTTTTTTATTTTTCTTTCCTCCCTCTTCTTTTTTTTCTTTTGGAATCAGACTCAGAGTTTCTGATTTGTTTTTGGTCAATTCTTATTATATATATATATATATATATATATATATATATATATATATATATATATTAAAAATTATATACAATGTATATATAAAAGTTTAAGAACCATAGGATCCCATCAATAGATGCAGAAAAAGCATTTGACAAAATACAGCATCTTTTCTTGATAAAAACCCCCAAGAAATTCAGGATAGAAGAACATAACTTAACATCATAAAAGCCATATATAAAAGGCCCACAGATAATATCATCTTCAATGGGGAAATACTGAGAGCTTTCCCCCTAGTATCAGGAACACGACAGGGTTGTCCACTCTCATGACGTTATTCAACATAGTATTGGAAGTCCTAGTCTCAGCAATCAGACAACAAAACAAAATAAAAGGCATCCAAATTGGCAAAGAAGAAGTCAAACTTTCACTCTTCACAGATGACATGATACTCTATGTAGAAAACCCAAAAGACTCCACCAAAAGCCTTCTAGATCTGACACATGAATTAGCAAAGTTTCAGGATATAAAATCAATGTACAGAAATCGGTTGCATTTCTATACACCAATAATGAAGCTACAGAAAGAGATATTAAGGAATTGATCCCATTTACAATTGCACCAAAACCTATAAGATATCTAGGAATAAACCTAACCAGAGAAGTAAAAGATATGTACACTAAAATCATAGAAAACTTATGAAAGAAATTGAAGATGACACAAAGAAATGGGAAAAATTGGATATTTGTTAAATATTGTTAAAATGTTAATACTATCCAAAGCAATTTACACATTCAATGTAATTCCTAGCAAAATAACACCAGCATTCTTCACAGAACTAGAACAAACAGTCCTAAAATGTGTATGGAACCACAAAAGACTCCACATACCTAAAGTAATGTTGAAAAAGAAAACCAAAGCTGGAAGCACCACAGTTCCAGACTTTAACCTGTATTACAAAGCTGTAATCATCAAGACAGCATGGTATTGGCATAAAAACAGACACATAGATCAATAGGATAGAATAGAGAACCCAGAAATGGATCCACAATTATATAGCCAACTGATCTTCAACAAAGCAGGAAAAAGTATCCAATGGAAAAAAGACAGTCTCTTTAGCAAATGGTGCTGGAAGAACTGGACAACAACATGCAGAAAAATGAAACTGGACCACTTTCTTACACCACACACAAAAATAAATTTAAAATGAATGAAAGACCTAAATGTGAGACAGGAAACGATCAAAATCCTACAGAAGAAAACAGGCAGCAACCTCTTTGACATAGGCCACAGCAACTTCTTACTCAACATGTCTCTGGAGGCAAGGGAAACAAAAGCAAAAATGAACTACTGGGAGCTCATAAAAATAAAAAGCTTCTGCACAATGAAGGAAACAATCAGCAAAGCTAAAAGGCAACTGACAGAATGAGAGGAGATATTTGTAAATGACATATCAGAGGTAAAGGGTTAGTATCCATATCTGTAAAGAATTTATTAAACTCAACACTCAAAAAGCAAATAATACAGTGAAGAAATGAGCAGAATACATGAATAGACACTTTTCCAAAGAAGATATCCAGATGGAAAACAGATGTTCAACATCACTCATCATCAGGAAAATATAAATCAACCTCACACCGGTCAGAATGACTAAAATTAACAATTCAGGAAACAGCAGATGTTGGTGAGGATGTGGAGATAGGGGAAACCTTTTGCACTGTTGGTGAAAATGAAAACTGGTGGGTGCAACCACTCTGGAAAACAGTGTGGAATTTCCTCAAAAAATTAAAAATAGAGCTACCCTACATCATAGCAATTGCACTACCAGGAATTTATCCAAAGGATACAGGAGTGCTGATTCATAGGGGCACATGTACCCCAATATTCATAGCAATGCTATTGACAATAGTCAAGGTATGGAAAATATGTCCATCAACTGATGAATGGATTAAGAATATGTAATTGATATATACCCCAGAATCACCCCTGCTCCTATCTACTGATCTTAGGGGCAGAAACATGACAAAAGCCAAAGGTTTCCCTCACTTTCTTAAGGTAGAATGTGGGCCTCTTGCTCACAGGGAGCCAAGAGACAGCCTGTAGAGAACTCCTTAGCCAAAACCCACACAAGATTCTTCTGATTCCTGACGCAGCCACCTTGCTAATACATTCTGCTAGTCAGTCCATTCTCAACACTATCCAATTCTCACCCGTAATGAAGAACTCTGGCCTTGTATGTATCCATTTTCACCACATTGCTTTATTATCAATCTAGGTTTTTTCTTGAGGTGCATATAAATTCAGTTTTCCAGAGTAGTATCTTCTGCTTGCAAATGTCGAATCTGGTCCAGCCCTTTTGACTGTGAGATAGGTTGAGACATAGTGTCCCTGGAATTTTGGTTTCAGGACTACATGGACATCCAAAGCCCTAAGGCATTGGAAGAGATCTGGTTGAGAACTGTTTGTGTGGAGGCTGAGCCAGAGGTATTAGGAGGGAGATAGCCCATTTTCTGGGCAGAGGAGAAATGAAGTTAAACATATTTCTACATTGATCACATTCCCATTGGATGGAAATGGCAAACCAACTTTGGTCCCCTGTGTGGCCATTCCCTTCCCCTTACTGCACTTGTAGCTATATCTTTCTTCACCCTTTGGAGCCAAGAAGCTGGCATTCACTCAGCCAGCACCAAGGGATGGGCAGATGATTCCCACTCTGTTCTGCACTCAGTTACAGCCATCACCATCTGATATCCCAAAGGAGAAGCCCTCCGATCCCTAAGCTTGGTGGTAGGCTTTCTCTGGAATGTGGGTGGGGTGGATGGGAGCCAGCTTGCCTCAATAGCCTGTATAAATGCAGTGACTTCATCCTGCAAAGCAGACAGTTCACACAGGAGCAGTAGGCTCAGGAACTGGTCATCAAGGAAAGAGCCCTTTAGAGGAAGATCGCACCAATGCCCATTCTCACACTTTGGATCTACAGCTGGGCTCAACTCACAGTGCAGCACAGTCACTGTTCACTCCACTCCCTGATGGGAAAAGCAAGAAAGCAGACAAAGCTCCAGGGCTCTCCAGTCCTTCTGAAAGAAGAAGACAGGCCTGTTGCTGATACGGCTCCCACATGGAGACTGTTAGAGGGATTTTTTCCCTAAGCCTTCAGATGTTTCTTCTTTTTCACACAGCCAGGTTGTTAGGAGATTGTGCTGGGCACTGCCTTCTCCACATAATTCCCTTCCAATGTCTGAAGGGCTCTTTCTTTCCATATACACCTTTACACTTCTTTGCACCTTTTTTTTTTTTTTTTTTAGAAATAAGTCCTTCCCTGAATCCATTCAGAGAGAGTGTCTCAGAGACACATCCTCTGCCTTCAACCTGGGAGTTGTGTCCAGACCTTGTGACTGTGGGAGAGGTTTTGCCACAGGGCCCACTTTTAACTAATTAATTTGGTTTTAGAACTATGTGGATATCCAGAGGCTCAGGGCATTTGAACTTTCCCAGCAGAAGAAGTTGTATGTAGGCTGGTCCAGGTCTTTGGGGAGAGAGTTGGCCTCCTCTCTGGGCTGAGGGTTAGACAATGGGATACTATTCGATACAATGAAGTTATACAATGGGATACTCCTTGACAATGAAAAATAATGAAATCTTATTTGCAACAATGTGACTAAAACTGGAGGGTATTATTCTAAGCGAAATAAGTCAGTCAGAGAAAGACAGATATCATAAGATTTCACTCATATGTGGAATTTGAGAAACCCAACAGATGAACATGGGGGAGAGTAGGGAAAAATAAAAACAGAGAGGGAGGCAAATCATAAGAGACTCTTAAATATAGAGAACAAATTGGGGGTTGTTGGAGTGGGAGGTTATGGGGGGTGAGTTAAGTGGGTGATGGGCCTTAAGGAGGGAACTTTTCAGGATGAGTACTGAGTACATATGTAAGAGATGAATCACTGGGTTTTACTCCTGAAGTAAAGACTATACTGTATGTTAACTAACTTCAATATAAATAAAAATAGATGATAGATAGGTAGATAGATTGATAGATCGATAGATAGATATTGAGTCAATTTCTTGTACTGGGTACTCATCTATATTCCAGGATTAGAATCCTTTCCCTTATGGAACTTAGAGTCTACTCAGTTAATGTGGACAATAAATAGAAAAGTGTAGTACAATATGTAGGATGTAAGATGATGATAAGTGCTTGGGGAAAAACAGGGTAGGGGAGGAGGGAAAGACATGACTAAAATAGAGTGGACAGGAATAGCATCACAATCATATGGTAGGGATTTTTAAGAAAGTTGTGAAGAAGGTGATGAAGCAAAGGAAGTTAAAGGAAGAATATTCCAGGCATAGTGAACAGCCAGTGCAAAGGCCCTGAGGCAGCAGTGTGCCTAGACTCTTTAAGAAGACCCGTGTGGCATAACAAGAGAGGAGAGAATAGTACATGAGATGAGAATGGTAGGGAAGAACATGTAGACATTGTATGGACTTCAGCTTTTACTCTGAATGGATGGGAAGCAAGTGGGTACCTTAAATAATGATCATTTTGCAGAAGTTTTTTTTTTTTTATGAAGTACCAATAGTTTATTTTTGCTTTTGTTTCCCTTCCCTCAGAAGCTATATCTAGAAAAAAACTTGCCATGGCCAATGTCAAAGATGTTACTACCTGTGTTCTCTTCTAGGACATTTATAGTTTAGGTCTCCCATTTAGGTCTTTAATCCATTTTGAATTATTTTTGTGTATGGTGTGAGAAAGTGGTCCCATTTCTTTCTTTTGCATGTTGCTCTCCTGTGTTCTCAACACAATTTATTGAAGAAACTGTCTTTTTTCATCATATATTCTTTCCTGCTTTGTCAAAGATTAATTGACCATATAGTTGTGAGTTCATTTCTGTGCTTTCTGTTCTGTTCCATTAATCTATGTGTCTATTACTGTGCCAGGACCATACTGTTTTGATTACTACAGCTTTGCAATGTAGTTTGAAATCTGGAATTAAAATAAAAACTAAAAAAAACCAAAACAAAACAAAACAACACACACACACACACACACACACACACACACACACACACAAAACCCTTCATGTTGCATGCTTTACAACCTAATATGTACAATACAGATATTTTTAATACTCCAAAACAAAGTCTGGGAAACATAGTATTTTCTATACTTGAGTCAAATTGGGGGATTATTGGGGGATTGTCCAGTTTAATAAAGACAACGAAGTAAAAATAAATAAAAATAATCACTCTGGAGTAGACTACAGAGGTAAAGGGCCAAACAAGGAGGCCAGTTGGGAAACTTCTGCAGTAACCTAGGTTAGATATGATGGGGTGACTAGGAAATTTTGGTTAGATTTTGAAGGCAAACTAACAAGATTTGCTGAAAGACTGCATTTTGGGTACTTTCCAAGAGGGTAGTCAAGGGTGACTCTGAGAATTTTGGCCTAAGGAAATGAAAGATTGGAGTTGCTACCAACGGATATGGAGAAGATTGTAGAATAGCCAGGTTGTGAGGGGGTGAAGGAAGATAGTTCTACTTTGGACATGTTGAGTTTGAGATGCCTAATTAGATATCAGAATGAATAAGGAGAGTAGGTAGCTGGATATACAATTCTACAGTTCAGAGGAGATTTCGGAGATGGAAATGAGAGGACTGTTGGGACTTTGTCATTGTATAGATGATATTTAAAGCCATGATACAGTTACCGAGGGACAAAAGGTCAATAGAAAAGAAATTGTGTATAAACACTTTACCTGGGGGCATTCTAATTTTAGCAATTAGGGAAACAGAGAAAATGGCAAAGGGATCTGGGAAGTAATGTAGAAGAAAAACTAGAAAAGTCTGGTTTTCCTGGAAGCCAAGCAAAAAAGTGTTTTTGGAGAAAAACATCTTAAATATTGCAAATATTTGAAAAATATTCAAATATTACAAAGAGTCAAGTTAAATAAAGACTGATCATTGGCAATTTTGGTTATCAATGTGTAGGTCACTTGCAGTTTTAGTGTAACTATGAAAATAAAGAAAAGAAGAATTGGAAACAGAAAATATCAACCACTCTTAGAGTTTGCTGTTACATTAGGTACTTAGATGATCTGCTGGCTCACCAACTCGCCTTCCAAAAAAAAAAAAAACCCTTTAATTTATTGTCTAATATTAAGGAATATTGAGGTAGCAAAACTTTGTGTTTGAGTCAGCCTCTACAACACACTTTTAAGAAAAGATAAAAATCCCAAAGTATAGTTAAAATAATTGAGACCGAAGTATTTCCAATCAACCACAAATATGTTTCGTACAATGTTTACATGCAATTAATTAGAAGTTCCCTATGTTGCTTTTGATATTAATACAAAACTTACACATTCATTTATTTATTCTTTTTTTAAATTCTTTTCAATATTTCTTAAGATTTCCAGTTCCAGGAATGGTAGAATTTTCCCAGAAAACAATTATAAACTCTGGGGGAAAAATATAAAGCATAGTTACTTCAGGGAACTGGGAAGAACCCAAAAGTTGACAGAACATGGGGCAATTTTTTCCTTGGAAATAAAAGTGCTGGAGAGAGTGAGAACCATAGTCATACAAGCTGGCCACTAAGGTACAAGCTGAAAGCTATGGTCATATTGACTTCAGAGGGAGTTTGAAACTGCCAAAATGGCTGGTAATTCAAGATGCAAATCCTTTAACCAGAGAAGCTATAGAGAAGAGGGAGTCCCCATATCTGTCTAGAAACTTTCCTCCATCTCTTGGTCCATCCCTAAACTGTCTATGAACGGTGGGAACTCCAAGAAACACAGTAAAAAGACTGATGCCCTATGTCAGCTCCTCTTCAGTGCATGGGAGACTAAATTTGAAGTATGTATCCTAGCCAGTTAGAAGGACTTGGTAAACATCTTAGGCATTCCATTGAAATACTATAATTATTCCTTAGAAGTTAAGATTCTGCCCAAAACTAAGTAGTGCTCCCTAGGTCCAGGGGTAAAGCAACACACCAGCTCTAATAAAACATAAAGCCTAGCTTCCAATAACTCTGGTTGTCCTGCCAGCAATTTAACTGCCTGATATTGAAAAAGACTCAACACTCTTCAGAGGAACATAATAGAATTCAGAGTCTCTACAACATAAATTCACAATGAGTGACCATGGGGACCTCAACTAGGGGAACTGGACTCTCTGCCCTAATCTTCCTCTTCTCTTTATGGAGGGCAGTACATGGAGCCCCTGGAAAATGTGATCTTCTTAGTAAAAGTAAATCTCTTGGGAAAATTTTCCACTACAAAGGAAGAGACACAGGACCAAGCTACAGACCCAAAATGTGGGCTCTAAGAATACTTCAGGAGGAAGTAATATCCAAGCTATAACTGGAATATTCAGCAGGCCTGAGCCAGGAGAAGGGAGAAACAGATCAAATGCTTGAAGTCAAGAAAGAACATGGCTGTAGCTGGAGCAAGGTGCCAGAGAAAGGAGAAGTATTAGTAAGAAACAAGAGGACCAACAGGCAGATTATGAAGGGACTTGTCCATTGTGTTAAGCAGGTTGGATTTTATTTGAGAGTAATGGGGTATGAACAAAAGTTTCAAGAAGAAAAAAAATATCATCAAATTTTTAGTGTCAAAATATCCTTCTGGCTAATGCAATAAATCTATCTGGAGAAAATTGTGTTTGAAGTGTTCAGAGAACATCCAGATTCCATAAGAAATTGGGTTTATTGGTCCAGAGCTCACCAGAAATGTTTAGGTTGGTATGGATTCTCCAGCCTACAAGAATCACTAGAACTTTAGAAGTAAATGAGATACACAGGGATCAATCAAGGAAATAAGAAGATCAAGGCAAAAACCTGAGAATCACCAGCATTCAGGCCTCATTGGTTAATGCGTTAACTGATAGCACTGGCAAATAACATATTTATAGTACAGATGGGTCCTCCCTGCAATCTCTCTAAATTAATGAATCCTCCAACATCAAGTTCACCTAACTGATTTGTGTTTGTCTCTCAGTTTCAGACAATCTTCTGTAAAGCAGTTCTCGATCAGGGGACATTTAGCAATGTATGGAGACATTTTGGTTGTCACAATTTGGGGGGGATGCTACCTAAATCTCGTAGGTAGTGGCCACAGATATGTTAATAATCCTACAATGCACAAGACAGACTCACACAAAAAGATTTATCCAGCCCCAAATGTCATTAGTGTCAAGATTGAGAAACCCCGTTCTAGAAGCATACTGACCACCATTAGACCCACTGGTCTATGGACACTGATCACTTCTGTATTTTCTTCCCAAGAATTTCTGTCAGGGGATATCAGTCTATAAGATGAATATCAAAGAACCCATGAGTTGACTGTTATCATCATATAACTGAATGAAACTAAAATCTGAGACTACTGACTTGTACAGATTTGAGGTGATACAGGAACTATAGCTTTTACCTGTTACTTGAATGTGGGAACACTATTCAAACAGTCTCAGAGGCAGTGGTGCATGATTTCCATAATGCCATGGATATAAAGCAATTAAAGTTATGTAAGAAGTGAACAAGTACTGTCAGACTAAGAGGTGCTTAATATTTCATGAATATAATGGTCTTCCAGGTCTTGGAGAAAATGGTCAATCAGTACTATTGATTGCTGATTTTGTTTCTGTTAATGGGATAAGTGGGGATCATGTGATCAAAGGCTTAAAGAGGTGCTGAGGGTCTCATTTTCTGACTACATTGATGCAGTGCTGTGCTGTACAAAGGAGAGAGGTAAGATGTGAGATTTGCCTGGTGATGAGCGAGCCCCTGCTCTAACCAGAAACCCGGGCTGGGCACTGGGACCCAGATGGAGCAAAGGACCTTGTTTGATCCAAAGTTTCATTTAGCCTGGTGTTATGATCAGGATGGGCACATGTAGCAAAATGGTGAGACAATGGACTCCATATTTATGAGTCTCTTCTGCTTTGTCCCCCTCCCTGTTTTTATATTATTTTTGTTTCACTATATGCTAACTAATTTGGATGTAAATTTTAAAAAATAAAAAATAAAATTAAAAAATGGTGAGGCAATGTAGCAAAACTCTATTTGGACGAAGAAAAAAAGAGCCTCCCAAGAGAGGAGAAAGAAATAGTGAGAGATTGGAACGATATTTCCAGGTAAAATCTGAGAACCACTAAGTTTGCCCTTGGTTGTGTACAGGGATGATGTACTCAGGTAAAGGTGACTACTACCAGACAGCCTTCCCACCAGCCCATTCAGGCTCATACCTAAAAGCTGTGGCACCTCCAGAAGAGCTATTTCACTAAAAGTTCTGCTAACTGGCTGAGGAAAGGAGAGACAGGGCTTTGGTACACTGGGAGCACGTGACACACATTTGGCCCACTTTGCCAAGAACACCATGGCACCTCTCAGTTGATACCAAGTCCCTTTCAGGCTCCTCAAACATCTGTCCTCTCTCTCTGAGTTGACTCAAAGTATCAAATGGGAACACCTTCAACTGTACCAAACTCAGAAATTCACCTGGTTTCCTTCTACACACCTCTTATCAAGAAAGAAGGACTCCTCTTCTATATGAGGCAGATTCCTGAAGCATTGTTCTAGAATCCAGGCATCTGATCCCCCCTTAGAGATCACACTGTACCAATTGCCCTTTCTGCTAGCTGCACCCTGGCAGCATTTGAGCACGCTGAATTCTCAGTCAGATTTACTTTAAAAAGAAGGAAGAGGACTCTTTCAAGCCACCATATTCTCCAATTAATACCCTTTAAACTTTCCTTTCTGGCCATGTTGACTTTAACATAATTTATTACAATATTTCAAATATACATAAATATGTGTGTACCTACTACCCAGATTGAACAAATCTTAAACTTGTACATATTTGTTTCAGATATATTTTTATTTCCAAAACAGAACATGTATTTACAACTGAAATTCCCTGTTTCTTTCTCTGATCACTGCCAGTAGGAAACCACAAACTTAAGTTGGTGTGTATGCTACTCGTGAATGCTACATACTTGTACTATATGGGTATGCAGCCATATGTGATGTAGACTCTTACTTTGCAAGCTCTCAAACTTTAATTAAAAAGTATAATATCACATGGATTATTTTGTAACTTGCTTTTACATAAACATTGTTTTTAAGATGTTATCATATTGACTGCAAGCGCTCTCACTTTTATTTTGTTACTGGTGTGTATAACATCTTGTTTTTAAAACCTCATGCCATATCTTTTTATTGTTTTATGCCACCAGAATTTGTGAAATTCGCCTGCATATTTATCCCATCTTCTGCTCATGATTTTTCCCTTCACATCATATTTTTTCATTTGTGATTGCAGTTCTTCTGAAGTGAACTCTTTAGAATCTTCTTTAATTAGAGTGAGCTGTGGGGAAATGTGCTCAGTTTTCATTTGAAATTATCTATATTTTACTCTAATTATAGAAAGATAATTGTTCTGGATATATAACTCCAGGTCCACAAGTTTTTCTGTCAACACAGTGAAGATACTATTCCTAGTCTTTTGGATTCTATATTTTAGTGTAGAAGTCTGCTATCAGTTTCATTGCCATTCCTTTGGAAATTATCTCTTTTTTCTAACCTGGCTCTGTTTAAAATCTTATCTTTGCCTTTGGTGTTTCTTTATGATGTGCAGGGTGTGTTGTTGTCATTGTTGTTGTTGTTTTCTTTAATTCTGCTTTTGTAGGAATTCGCAAAGCTGTACAATGGCTTCTTTTATCTCTTCTGGAAAATTCTCAATCATTGCCTATTCAAATATTGCTTCTGCCCCATTCTCTCTCTCTTTTCTGCAATTTCTTCCCTTAACTGTCAGATATTTCTTTTCTTTGATTCTGTGTTTTATTCTGGATAGTTTTTTCAGATCTATCTGAAGTTCACTAATTCTCTCTTTTAATTGTGCCTAATCTACTGTTAAACTCATTCATTATACTTTTCTATGCCAATCATCATATTTCAATATCTAAATGCTTTTGTTAATATAATCCATCCTGTTTTATAGTGTTTTACTTTTTGTTTGCATTTCTGTTACTTGAAAACCATTAAACATTCTTATTTTATGGTGACTGTTCTATAATTCCACTATCTGAAATATTTTCAGGTCAAATACTTATATTTCTGCTGATTTTTATTCATTATGCCTCATTTCCTTATATGTGTGTAGAGGTATGTGTTATTTTTTATTTCCAGAACTTTATCTGTTGAAATTATTTGAGACCGGTAGGAAAGCTAGATCCCCAGGGAAGATTTGAATTTGATTCTGCCACATGCCTGGGGGAATCTACCAGCCAGAATCAATTTAAACTAAATTCTTAGGTAAATGGATAGTTTGATTTTGGAATGCAAACCTACATAAGGGTTGGTGTGTTATAAGTTTTAAGAAGAGATTTTTTTTTCTTTATTCCCTTTACCTACTCAGCTCCAAAGTTTGAGAAGGGCAATTTTCCTTGCAGTTCCTTGGTGAGGTAGTTGGTGATGAGATGGGTGGTTTATTTCTAGTTTACACTTTCATGGACAGTGTGGCCATTTGAGATATCAGCTTTAAGTGGGGACACAGGAAGGGTGAGGGAAAGCATTCCTACTAGACTCCCCACTTTGGATAAGCCCTGTACTATGTACTCTGTAGAGCCACAAAATCCAAGATTCAAGGCCCCTCAATTTGGCAAACACACTTAAGGTGGAAGCTGGCTTACATGCCCTGTTTACTCCTGGTTACTTGATTTTATTTAGTTTTTGACCTCTGACTATTCCCAACCAACGTGCCAATTCAAAGATGCTTTCTCCAATGTTACATATCCAGTGTTCCAGCAGGAGGATTTGACAGAGTCCCTAGCCTGTCATTCTGCAGGAATTGCCGCTCTCACCCATTCTTTACACAAGAATGGTATAGCTGAGGTTCACGTTCACTCAAATCCCCCTCCTGCTTATTTTTATTTTTTATAACCCAGATGCATGCTTTATTTATGATATATTATTTAATTTAATTTAAATTTTTAATTTTTTAATTAAAAATTTTTTTAAAAAAAATTTACATCCAAATTGGTTATCATCTAGTGCAACAATGATTTCAAGAGTAGATTTCTTAATGCCCCTTACCCATTTGGCCCATCCCCCCTCCCACAACCCCTCCAGCAACCCTCTGTTTGTTCTCCATGTTTAAGAGATTCTTATGTTTTGTCCCCCTCCCTGTTTTCATATTATTTTTGCTTCCCTTACTTTATGTTCATCTGTTTTGTCTCTTAAAGTTCTCATATGAGTGAAGTCATATGATATTTGTCTTTCTCTGACTGACTGATTTCACTTAGCATAATACCATCCAGCTCCATCCACGTAGTTGCAAATGGCAAGATTTCATTCTTTTTGATTGCCAAGTAATACTCCATTGTATATATGTACCACATCTTCTTTATCCATTCATCCATCAATGGGCATTTGGGCTCTTTCCATACTTTGGCTATTGTTGATAGTGCTGCCATAAACATTGGAGAGCATTTGTCCCTTCAAGACAGCATACCTATATTCCTTGAATAAATGCCTAGTAGTGCAATTTCTGGATCGTAGGGTAGTTCTATTTTTAATTTTTTGAGGAACCTCCATACTGTTTTCCAGAGTGGCTTCACCAGTTTGCATTCCCACCAACAATGCAACTTTCTCCGCATCCTCACCAACATCTGTTTTTGCCTGAGTTGTTAACGTTAACCATTCTGACAGGTGTAAGGTGGTATCTCAGTGTGGTTTTTATTTGTATTTCCCTGATGATGATTGAGGTTGAGCATTTTTTCATGTGTCGGCTGGCCATCTGGATGTCTTCTTTGGAGAAATGTCTATTCATGTCTTTTGCCCATTTCTTCACTGGATTATTTGGTTTTTTGGGTGTTGAGTTTGATAAGTTCTTTATGGATTTTGGATACTAACCCTGATAATGTCATTTCCAAATATGTTCTCCCACTCCGTTGATTGCCTTTTAGTTTTTCTGTTTCCTTCGCTGTTCAGAAGGTTTTTATTGTGATGAGGTCCCAATAGTTCATGTTTGCTTTTGCTTCCCTTGCCTCTGGAGATCTGTTGAGTAAGTTGCTGCGGCCAAGGTCAAAGAGGTTTTGCCTGCTTTCTCCTCGAGGATTTTGATGGCTTCCTGTCTTACATTGAGGTCTTTCATCCATTTTGAGTTTATTTCTGTGTATGGTGTAAGAAAGTGGTCCAGGTTCATTCTTCTGCATGTTGCTGTCCAGTTTTCCCAGCACCACTTGATGAAGAGACTGTCTTTATTCCATTGGATATTCTTTCCTGCTTTGTCAAAGATTAGTTGGCCATATGCTTGTGGGTCCATTTCTGGGTTCTCTGTTCTGTTCCATTGATCTGAGTGTCTGTTTCTGTGCCAGCCTTCCTGTTTAAAGCCTGTCATGGGCTCCATATCACTCTAAGTCTAAACTCACAGCCTTAAGGTGGTTTTTAAGCTCCTCCTGCCTCTGCAACATCTGCAGTCTCCTTTTTTTCCTTTTTATCAGCAATCACCCAAGCACCCTCTTTTTACTGGAACTGAATTATACTACTTGCAGTCATTAGAAAAACCCATGCCCTTTCCCTCTCTCTGTTTTTAAATGCATTGCAATTCATTCGTCTTTCCTTTTTGCCTTCTTTCTTCTAGTTCCACCTTTTCTTACCTAATTGCTATGTGCCTTCAGGTTTTAGTCTAAATGTTACTTTTCCTAGAGAGGAGTCTGGATGCAGGGTCCTGCCTCTTTGTTCCTACTTTACCTATCATGATGTAGTTGCATGTTTGCGGGTCTATGTTTCCTGAGGTACAAGATTTGTGCATTGCATCCCCCATTCTGGAACCCTCCAGTGCAGTGCCTACCACACATTTGGAATGCTGATTCTTTAAAATGAACTGTTGTTAGAAGACTGCTCTGGAGCTCTTGTTATCCCCATCTTGGTTCCTGTCAGGAGACAGTGGGAGACAAAGCAGAAATAGCTGTGGACCCACCCTGCTATAGAAGTGGTGTCAGAAACAGAGTCTGGGTACCAGGTGGGCACAATCGTCCAGGGGCTTCAGTGGCCAAGCTCAATAAACACAGCATCCCGGTTGGTATGGTGGATCAACCAAGGGAGCCTGGAGTAGAAGTGGAAGCAAATGGCAGGTAGCTCCAGACAGCTGAACACTCTCATTTGTGAGCAAGCATGAGCCACCTCCTGAAACCTTCCAGAATTGCTGAATGACGTTTTGTAGCATACTATAGTGCTGAGATAGCAGCAGAGCCAAATGTGTGTAATGAAGCATGTTGCTCCATTGTATCTTCAGGCAAGTGAGGCCTAGGGAAACCCACTTTACACCCAGATGGATTGCCTCTCAATGAGCTTACTAACTAGTGACAAGAGCAAGTTGACAATGTATTAATATCACAAGATGAGAATTATGTAAAACTAAACTACCTGAATTAACAGAGAGAAGGGGAAATCCTCTTACTAAGGAGAAAAGGCCTAACATAATTGCTACTTCCCCTGCTGTCTCTGTCCACAAAGAACCCAAAGTGTGACAGAAAGTCAGCATGGCATAGGTAGAGCGTATGGCTTCCCATACTTTTGCCCTCAGGATATATGCATGCTTTAGCATTCAGATTATTTTGTTTTCTAATATTCAACTGGGCCATGTTTCTTCTCAGCTAGAGAAATACATGGCTGGAGCTTTGGGGATGAGGAGGGGAGTGGTGAGAGTAGAGTCTAGGAATCAGGAGGCCAAATCAAAGTGCCTCACGCATTGAGCAAGTTTCTAGACTCTTTCCGAGGGCAAAGAAAAATCCTCGTATAATTAAGTTCCCTAGAGTTTTTTCAAGTTCTAGAGTTAGTGGTCTCTGATAGAGCCCCCAGACTCCATATTTGAAGTGCAAGAAGATAGTTATTAAACCAAGACAAGGATAGGGAGATGACCTGTGTCCTGTCTAAAGCAGGTAGAGCTTCCTACTCTATGGGGTTCGGAGCCTAGTTTTATCACATTTCTGGTTTTCTAAGAAAGACTGCCCCCAAAAGTCTAGATTTTTAAACATTGACTCAAAACCCTTTTTAACTCTTTGAGGATGGATTGCTCTGCATTCATCAGATTGTGACCTCTAGTCAATATACCAAGATTTGAATACCCTGGGCCAACTGAGCTGGGACCCCCACTCTAGTGTTCTTTGAAGAAGAATTCTTCCATTGTTAAATCCCTTCTTTCCTTTATCAGTCCCCTGGTCATTTTGTAAAGTCAATAAGTGTTAGCTGTGTCTACTGAATTGTCCCCAAGGGGGCCCAGTGTATCACAGTGCACCTCTTGCAATAGAGTCTCTTAGGAGAGGCACAGAGAAGAGAGACAGAATACAACAAAATGAATAAAGGAGACAGCTGTTTCCAAGAATAGAACCACCATATCCCAATGGGCCTGTAGAAATTCCAGAGAAAGTACAATGTAGAGACAAGATAAAGCCATGTGCGTAATCACAGTGCTGTTTTCATCCTAACCAGGTACATGCCCTTGAACTGCAGGTGCTGAGCATGGCATCTGTTTACAAATTAGGCAATTGGAGATGGCTAAAAGTATTCATCTCTTTTACTACTTCCTTCAGTATGTATAATATTAGCAAAATGTCTCAATGGCTGGTAAATCATCTTTAATTCCTTTGGAACTCATCGTAGTAATATTAACCATGATGGATTCTTGTGGTATTTAAAGAACTAGATTGTCAATTAGCTTTTATGAGATACATCACAGTCATCAGCGTTGTATCAGATCTCCTTTTCAAAGAAGCCAGTTATTAAAATGTACAATAATTTGCTTTTATTATAATCTATCTAAAAGCCAAAGCTAGTCTCCAAAATAATTTAAAGTTTTAAGTTGCAATGTAAGAGACCTTTTCTTCAAAATGACTGCATAATGTAGTGTCACAGTTCTTGGTTAATTATTTTGCAGACTGTGAATTTTGGTTAATCGTTTCTTGCAAGGACCAAATAACATAGGTGCTTCCTAACAGCCTCTCTGGGAATAACTACTGTCCTTTCAGAAGCTAATTAATCAAGCCATGCTCATAAAAACTTAAGTAACTACCCACCAGGGTGGGAGTCCCGCTCCTGGAAATCGCTTGCCCATAGTGTTGACCTTGGCAGAGAGAAAGGGCACTGAGTCAACTCTGACTTGGCACAGCGCCCACCAGGAACCTTCCATGCCATCCAGGATAGTCATCTGCTCAGGATAACCTGGAATTTTAAAGCCTTATCCTCACTGCAAGTGCCCTTCAGAACTTAGTGCTACTTACAGCTTGAAGAGGCAGAGATAGATGGGCTCTGATGGAAACATGGGAAGATGAGGAACACCCAAGTTCTCTGCTTTGAATTCAATGGCTATACGTTTATTTAATCATTTACCAAAATCTTAGAATCAAATCGAAGAAATACTGCCCCTGCCCATCAGGAACCTATGGGCCCATAGTACACATAGCTACACCCAAGCCAACAACAAGATGAGGCAGAGTTTCCAACTCTGCCTTGGGCAGCACCATGAAGGTTCCCATCTCCACCATTAAATTTACCTCATTTAACTGCAATTCATAGGATCTCGTTTTTCTCCCTTACTAGCCTGTAAATTCCTTCAAGACAGGGACTGTTCATCTCTGTATCTGTGGCACCTTACACAATGCCTGATTCATATTTGTTTAATGAACAAATAAATATAACAACAACAAGTAACATTTAATGAGCATATATTACAAACAGGTCCTATGTTGGATGCCTTAAAAATGCCCCATATAGGGGCGCCTGGGTGGCTCAGTCAGTTAAGTGTCCAACTTTGGCTCAGGTCATGATCTCAGGGTTGATGAGTTCGAGCCCTGTGTCTGGCTCTGTGCTGACAGCTCAGAGCCTAGAGCCTGCTTCAGATTCTGTGTCTCCCTCTCTCTCTGTGTCACTCCCTATCGTGCTCTCTCTCTCTCAAAAAAAAATAAATATTTTTTTAAAAATTAAAAAACAATGCTGTATAATTCCTCCAAAAATCCTTCAAGGGAAGCTCATTATACTTCTTATAAGAAAAGTATTATAATTCCTGTTTTGCTCATAAGAAAATTGAGATTTGGAGAAACCAGAGTAATTTTCCCCAAGTCCACAGCTGTTAAGTGGCAGAGTTGGCATGAGATCCTCAATGTCCTAGGTTTACCTTTTTGACTGCTATGCATTAGTATTTCAATAAAAACTCCAGCATGTTTTGAAAAGTCACACACACACACACACACACACACACACACACACACGACAGTGATCCATTTCAAACTAAGACAGGAAGGGGATTGGAAGCTTTCCTGGTGCGGGGGTGGGGGTGGGTCCCTCAGCTGGTCCTTCAAGTATGAGAGGGCTTTAATCAGTATTCCCATCTGAAGTAGGGTCATGCAGAAGGCAGGGAAGAAGCTCAGTATTGGTGTGAGGGTGTGACCACGAGAAGTGAATAGACTGGGTACACCTCAGAGACAATTCCTAGAATCACCGTGGTTGGTGTGATAGCTCAAAGAAGCAGCCCTACTGCCACCAATATGACTCATTCACCAGCCCACTGACATTAACTCAAAAGTAGCACTAACTGAATCAGTGCACAAAGTGATCCTTTTCCTCAGTGCTCCTCTGTGTGCATGTAGACACACAAACACAACCCACGATAGCTGTAGGGAGGGAAAAACTCAGTAGTCAACAGCCTCTGGCCAGGGAAGATAACATTTCAGGCCTGATTTAAACTGCCCATGTGTCAACCATTTTTGTTGATGGGGATCTCACCATCAAGCCTAATGAATGTCCTAGGCTTAGCTTTATTAAGCTTCCTCCAGCCACAGCTCAGAATTATGGGTCAACCCTGAAAGGAGGATGAATAGGCATGGAAGGAATTATCAGGAAAGGTGTGTAAATGGGACAGGTCCAGTGGCCAGAGCATCTCACATTATTTATCAGTTTGTTTACATAGCCACAATCCATTTCTTGGATGCCCTAGAAAAAAACTAATGTGCCAGAGGATTGAGTGTGAAGTACATTACATGAGATAAACACATATAAGTAACTCAGTTATAGGGGGCAATCCCCTCTGACCCATGATTTTGCCAAACTGAACTCCTCATGGTTGAGTGGCACTTCCCACTTTTCCTCAGATTAGTTTGAGCTCACTCCAGAATATTTATTGAGGAGACCTTTCATTATAAAGCAGCCAAGTACCAGTTACCTGAAATATATGCAAGTTTTTAAAGTCTACATTCAAGGTTTAGAACATTTTCGCTTATGAAAAATGTCCTACCTAGCCTCTCCCTGTCTCATTTGGGAGATTAAACAGTAGCTACATAGTTGAACTGAAAAATTCACTTGGCTCTGAAGAAGCCATTATCATTGAAATTCAAGACCCTTGATCTAAGGTGTCTTGGAGAACTATTGTATGCTATATACTATACATTAGAGTGGAGAGTACAATGCAAAATTAGTCTTTGAAAAGAGTTACAGGAGAAAGACTTGCATGAAAATAAATATGGTTGTCATAACAACTGATCTGCATGGGTTGTATGTCATCCAGGGAATCTGAGGTGTGGGTCACACCAATCACAGGAACAGCTGGAGGTCGTCAAGACTGTAGCAGGTAGGATATTTTCTTCTGCTCTGAAGGTTATTTTTCCTCTTGAGTGAATAATGCAGGAATGTAACTAAAGCAGTGGTAGACTCAATCAGGGAATCCTTTACAAGGAGAGTAAAAGCCAAAGAAATACTCCAGCAGGGAAAAGATCAAGATTGGAAGTGTCTAAGAGAGACAGGATTTTGCAAAAGCAGAAAGGAGAATTTGCAAGGTCATTTCACATCAAACAGTGGCAGGAAAAGTTCTAAGCAGAACAGTAGGAGAAAAAAAGAGAAAAAAGAAAGAAAAGAAAAGAGAAAGAAAGAAAACAGAGCAGAGACTTCATCCAAGTTGTTTGCCACATAAAATTATGCCATTCTGACTGTAAGAGATGTTAAAAGGTTCTTACTAAGGTTCTGGTATTTTTTGCATTCCTATGATGCTATTGAGATACATTCATTAAGGAATATACTACTTTCTCAATACTAAGTGTGTGCCTAAAACTATGCCAGTCACCATAAGGTGTAATTCAACAGACCATTGCACTAGAGTAAACAAAACCTTGTTAAAAGTAGAGTCCAGAACCCTTCCATAGACTTATTCAAAATCCCTAGGGGTGGACCTGGGACTATAAGCTTTTAAAAAAGCATCCCAAGTGATTCTCAGGTACACTGATCTTTGAGAAGCACTACCACATTGGAAAACATAGCAAATGTAAGGTGTGGTCCCTGCAATCTAGAACCATGTAATCTAACTGAGGAATTTAGATAATGCTTAATAGTCTTGCGAATGCTATAGGACCTTAAAGACAATTACAACCCAAAAAGTCCTCAGGCAACCTCCCATGATCTTACCTTCCTCTTCCAGCCAAGAGTGTTTTTCATTTTATTTTTAACTTTCAGATGACATTGGTTATTTTCTACTTAACATTTATTTGTGTGCCTCCTCTCCTTTAACTTAAGTTCCTTGAGAACAGGAGCCATGCCTGATCTATCTTTCTAATTAATGAGTGCTTGAATGGATAATGCAAGAATGAAAGGAGGGAGGATGGGAAGAACTACAAGGACACAGTAATTAAAAATGTCTTCCTGGAGGAGAAAATTCTTTTTTTTTTCAATATATGAAATTTATTGTGAAGTTAGTTTCCATACAACACCCAGTGCTCATCCCAAAAGGTGCCCTCCTCAATACCCATCACCCACCCTCCCCTCCCTCCCACCCCCCATCAACCCTCAGTTTGTTCTCAGTTTTTAAGAGTCTCTTATGCTTTGGCTCTCTTCCACTCTAACCTCTCTTTTTTTTTCTTCCCTTCCCCCATGGGTTTCTGTTAAGTTTCTCAGGATCCACATAAGAGTGAAAACATATGGTATCTGTCTTTCTTTGTATGGCTTATTTCACTTAGCATCACACTCTCCAGTTCCATCCACGTTACTACAAAGAGCCATATTTCATTCTTTCTCATTGCCCTGTAGTACTCCATTGGGTATATAAACCACAATTTCTTTATCCATTCATCAGTTGATGGACATTTAGGTTCTTTCCATAATTTGGCTATTGTTGAAAGTGCTGCTATAAACATTGGGGTACAAGTGCCCCTATGCATCAGTACTCCTGTATCCCTTGGGCAAATTCCTAACAGTGCTATTGCTGGGTCATAGGGTAGGTCTATTTTTAATTTTCTGAGGAACCTCCACACTGTTTTCCAGAGGGTCTGCACCAATTTGCATTCCCACCAATAGTGCAAGAGGGTTCCCGTTTCTCCACATCCTCGCCAGCATCTATAGTCTCCTGATTTGTTCATTTTAGCCACTCTGACTGGCGTGAGGTGATATCTGAGTGTGGTTTTGATTTGTATTTCCCTGATAAGGAGCGACGTTGAACATCTTTTCATGTGCCTGTTGGCCACCCGGATGTCTTCTTTAGAGAAGTGTCTATTCATGTTTTCTGCCCATTTCTTCACTGGGTTATTTGTTTTTTGGGTGTGGAGTTTGGTGAGCTCTTTATAGATTTTGGATATTAGTGCTTTGTCCGATATGTCATTTGCAAATATCTTTCCCATTCCATCGGTTGCCTTTTAGTTTTGTTGGTTGTTTCCTTTGCTGTACAGAAGCTTTTTACCTTCATTAGGTCCCAGTAATTCATTTTTGCTTTTAATTCCCTTGCCTTTAGGGATGTGTTGAGTAAGAGATTGCTACGGCTGAGGTCAGAGAGGTCTTTTCCTGCTTTCTCCTCTAGGGTTTTGATGGTTTCCTGTCTCACATTCAGGTCCTTTATCCATTTTGAGTTTATTTTTGTGAATGGTGTGAGAAAGTGGTCTAGTTTCAACCTTCTGCATGTTGCTGTCCAGTTCTCCCAGCACCATTTGTTAAAGAGACTGTCTTTTTTCCATTGGATGTTCTTTCCTGCTTTGTCAAAGATGAGTTGGCCATACGTTTGTGGGTCTAGTTCTGGAGTTTCTATTCAATTCCATTGGTCTATGTGTCTGTTTTTGTGCCAATACCATGCTGTCTTGATGATTAGAGCTTTGTAGTAGAGGCTAAAGTCTGGGATTGTGATGCCTCCTGCTTTGGTCTTCTTCTTGAAAATTACTTTGCCTATTCGGGGCCTTTTGTGGCTCCATATGAATTTTAAGATTGCTTGTTCTAGTTTTGAGAAGAATGCTGGTACAATTTTGATTGGTATTGCATTGAATGTGTAGATAGCTTTGGGTAGTATTGACATTTTGACAATATTTATTCTTCCAATCCATGAGCACGGAATGTTTTTCCATTTCTTTATATCTTCTTCAATTTCCTTCATAAGCTTTCTATAGTTTTCAGCATACAGATCTTGTACATCTTTGGTTAGATTTATTCCTAGGTATTTTATGTTTCTTCCTGCAATTGTGAATGGGATCAGTTTCTTTATTTGTCTTTCTGTTTCTTCATTATTAGTGTATAAGAACGCAACTGATTTCTGTACATTGATTTTGTATCCTGCAACTTTGCTAAATTCATGTATCAGTTCTAGCAGACTTTTGCTGGAATCTATCGGATTTTCCATGTATAGTATCAGGTCATCTGCAAAAAGTGAAAGCTTGACTTCATCTTTGCCAATTTTGATGCCTTTGATTTCCTTTTGTTGTCTGATTGCTGATGCTAGAACTTCCAACACTATGTTAAACAACAGCGGTGAGAGTGGGCATCCCTGTCATGTTCCTGATCTCAGGGAAAAAACTCTCGGTTTTTCCCCATTGAGGATGATGTTAGCTGTGGGCTTTTCATAAATGGCTTTTATGATGTTTAAGTGTGTTCCTTCTATCCCAACTTTCTCAAGGGTTTTTATCAAGAAAGGGTGCAGAATTTTGTCAAAGGCCTTTTCTGCATCGATTGACAGGATCATATGGTTCTTATCTTTTCTTTTATTAATGTGGTGTATCACGTTGATTGATTTGCGAATGTTGAACCAGCCCTGCATCCCAGGAATGAATCCCACTTGATCATGGTGAATAATTCTTTTTATATGCTGTTGAATTTGATTTGCTAGTATTTTATTGAGAATTTTTACATCCATATTCATCAGGGATATTGGCCTGTAGTTCTCTTTTTTTACTGGGTCTCTGTCTGGTTTGGGAATCAAAGTAATACTGGCTTTATAGAATGAGTCTGGAAGTTTTCCTTCCCCTTCTATTTCTTGGAATAGCTTGAGAAGGATAGGTATTATCTCTGCTTTAAACGTCTGGTAGAACTCCCCTGGGAAGCCATCTGGTCCTGGACTCTTATTTGTTGGGAGATTTTTGATAGCCGATTCAATTTCTTCACTGGTTATGGGTCTGTTCAAGCTTTCTATTTCCTCCTGATTGAGTTTGGAAGAATGTGGGTGTTTAGGAATTTGTCCATTTCTTCCAGGTTGTCCAATTTGTTGGCATATAATTTTTCATAGTATTCCCTGATAATTGTTTGTATCTCTGAGGGATTGGTTGTAATAATTCCATTTTCATTCATGATTTTATCTATTTGGGTCATCTCCCTTTTCTTTTTGAGAAGCCTGGCTAGAGGTTTGTCAATTTTGTTTATTTTTTCAAAAAACCAACTCTTGGTTTCCTTGATCTGCTCTACAGTTTTTTTAGATTCTATATTATTTCTGCTCTGATCTTTATTATTTCTCTTCTTCTGCTGGGTTTAGGCTGCCTTTGCTGTTCTGCTTCTAGTTCCTTTAGGTGTGCTGTTAGATTTTGCATTTGGGATTTTTCTTGTTTCTTGAGATAGGCCTGGATTGCAATGTATTTTCCTCTCAGGACTGCCTTCGCTGCATCCCAAAGCGTTTGGATTGTTGTAGTTTCATTTTCGTTTGTTTCCATATTTTTTTATCTCTTCTCTAATTGCCTGGTTGACCCACTCATTCTTTAGTAGGGTGTTCTTTAACCTCCATGCTTTTGGAGGTTTTCCAGACTTTTTCCTGTGGTTGATTTCAAGCTTCATAGCATTGTGGTCTGAAAGTATGCATGGTATAATTTCAATTCTTGTAAACTTATGAAGGGCTGTTTTGTGACCCAGTATATGATCTATCTTGGAGAATGTTCCATGTGCACTTGAGAAGAAAGTATATTCTGTTGCTTTGGGATGCAGAGTTCTAAATATATCTGTCAAGTCCATCTGATCCAATGTATCATTCAGGGCCCTTGTTTCTGTATTGACCATGTGTCTAGATGATCTATCCATTTCTGTAAGTGGAGTGTTAAAGTCCCCTGCAATTACCACATTCTTGTTAATAAGGTTGCTTATGTTTATGAGTAATTGTTTTATATATTTGGGGCTCCCGTATTCGGCACATAGACATTTATAACTGTTAGCTCTTCCTGATGGATAGACCCTGTAATTATTATATAATGCCCTTCTCCGTCTCTTATTACAGCCTTTAATTTAAAGTCTAGTTTTTCTGATATAAGTATGGCTACTCCAGCTTTCTTTTGGCTTCCAGTAGCATGATAAATAGTTCTTCATCCCCTCACTCTCAATCTAAAGGTGTCCTCAGGTTTAAAATGAGTCTCTTGTAGACAGCAAATAGATGGGTCTTGTTTTTTTATCCATTCTGATACCCTATGTCTTTTGGTTGGTGCATTTAGTCCATTTACATTCAGTGTTATTATAGAAAGATACAGGTTTAGAGTCATTGTGATGTCTGTATGTTTTATGCTTGTAGCAATGTCTCTGGTAGTTTGTCTCACAGGATTCCCCTTAGGATCTCTTGTAGGGCTGGTTTAGTGGTGACGAATTCCTTCAGTTTTTGTTTGGGAAGACCTTTATCTCTCCTTCTATTCTAAATGACAGGCTTGCTGGATAAAGGATTCTCGGCTGCATATTTTTTCTGTTCATCACATTGAAGATCTCCTGCCATTCCTTTCTGGCCTGCCAAGTTTCAAAAGAGAGATCAGTCACGAGTCTTATAGGTCTCCCTTTACATGTCAGGGCACATTTATCCCTTGCTGCTTTCAGAATTTTCTCTTTATCCTTGTATTTTGCCAGTTTCACTATGATATGTCGTGCAGAAGATCGATTCAAGTTACGTCTGACGGGAGTTCTCTGTGCCTCTTGGATTTCAATGCCTTTTTCCTTCCCCAGTTCAGAGAAGTTCTCAGCTATTATTTCTTCAAGTACACCTTCAGCACCTTTCCCTCTCTCTTCCTCCTCTGGGATACCAATTATGCGTATATTATTTCTTTTTAGTGTATCACTTAGTTCTCTAATTTTCCCCTCATACTCCTGGATTTTTTTATCTCTCTTTTTCTCAGCTTCCTCTTTTTCCATAGTTTTATCTTCTAGTTCACCTATTCTCTCCTCTGCCTCTTCAGTCCAAGCCGTGGTTGTTTCCATTTTATTTTGCATCTCGTTTAGAGCATTTTTCAGCTCCTCCTGACTGTTCCTTAGTCCCTTGATCTCTGTAGCAAGAGATTCTCTGCTGTCCTCTATACTGTTTTCAAGCCCAGCGATTAATTTTATGACTATTATTCTAAATTCACTTTCTGTTATATTATTTAAATCCTTTTTGATCAGTTCATTAGCTGTTGTTATTCCCTGGAGATTCTTTTGAGAGGAATTCTTCTGTTTGGTCATTTTGGATAGTCCCTGGAGTGGTGCAGACCTGCAGAGCACTTCCCCTGTGTTGTGGTGTATAACTGGAGTTGGTGGGCGGGGTCGCAGTCAGTCCTGATGTCTGCCCCCAGCCCACCGCTGGGGCCACAGTCAGACTGGTGTGTGCCTTCTCTTCCCCTCTCCTAGGGGCGGGATTCACTGTGGGGTGGTGTGGCCCATCTGGGCTACTTGCACACTGCCAGGCTTGTGGTGCTGGGGGTCTGGCGTATTAGCTGGGGTGGGTAGGCAAGTTTCACGGGGGCAGGAGGGGGCAGGCTTAGCTCGCTTCTCCTTATGTGATCCACTTCAGGAGGGCCCCTCTTCCGTGGGCCTCTCGTCTGAGCTTGGCTCCGGAGACTCCGTTCTGTTAATCCTCTGGTGGTTTTCTGGGTTATTTAGGTAGGTGTAGGTGGAATCTAAGTGATCAGCAGGACGCGTGGCGAGCCTAGAGTCCTCCTATGCCACCATCTTCTCAAAGAGCGAGAAAAATTCTCGATGTAAAAACAAGATTTTATTTAACACAAGGAAGAAGAAAGGTCATTGGCAAGTATGGGAAATTACATAAAGTGACAAGAGGCAAAGAAAGAGTATTTGCATACACTTAAATCCAAATTTATTAAATGCTCAGGGCAATATTATAGTTTCAAAGACATCAGAATTCAAAAATTCCATTTAAAAACTAGTATTTAAAATTGCATTTCAAAATATAGAACACTTAATAATAAATTTAACAAGTATGTGCAAGACTTCTATACTGAAAACTATAAAAGAGTGTAAGATAAATTAACAAAGTCCCAAATAAATGGAGAGATATACCATTTTCATGAACTGGAAAATTCATTATTGTTAAGGTTTCAGTTCTCTCTAAATTGATCTATATATTCAATTCAGTACCAAATAAACTTACAACAGGGATTTTTGAAGGCTGAGCTAATTTTAAATTTTATTTGGAACTGGAAAGGACCAAGAATGATAAAAGAATCTTGAAAAAGTAGAATAAAGTTAGATGACCTCCTCAACTTTTAAGTCTTATTATAAAGCTATGATATCTACATAGAAAACCTGAAAGACTCCACCAAAAAACTGCTAGAACTGATCGATGAATTCATTAAAGTTGCAGGACACAAAATCAATGTACAGAAATCTGTTGCATTTCTACACACCAATAATTAAGCAGCAGAAACAGAAATTTAGAAATCAATTCCATTTACAATTGCACCAATAACAATAAGTTACCTAGGAATAAACCTAACCAAAGAGGTAAACGACCTATATTCTGAAAACCTGTATTCTATAAAACACTTATGAAAGATCTTCAAGATGATAGAAAGAAATGGAAAGATATCCCATACTCATGGGTTGGAAGAACAAATATTGTTAAAATGTCTATATCACCCTAAGTAATCTACATATTTAATTCAACCCTTAGCAAAATACCACCAGCATTCATCACACAGAAAAAATCCTGAAATTATATGAAACCACACAAGTCCCCCAATAGCCAAAGCAACCTTGAAAAAGGAAAACAAAGCTGAAGACGTCATAATTCTGGACTTCAAGTTATACTACAGAGCTGTAGTGATCAAAACAGTATGGTACTGGCACAAAAATAGAAACATTGATCAATGGAACAGAATAGAGAACCCAGAAATGAGCCCACAACTTTATAGTCAATTAATCTTCAACAAAACAGGAAAGAATATCCAGTGGGAAAAAGACAGTCTCTTCAACGAATGGTGTTGGGAAAACTGGACAGAGACAAGCAGAAGAATGTAACTGGATCACTTTTTTTCACCATATAGAAAAATAAATTCAAAATGGATGAAAGTCCCAAATGTGAGACAAGAAACCATCAAAATCCAAAAGGAGAATACAGGCAGTAACCTCTTTCACATCAGCCATAGCGAATTCTTTCTAGATATGTCTGCTGAGGCAAAGTAAACAAAAGCAAACCTAAACTTGTTGGGACTACATCAAAATAAAAAGTTTTTTTGCACAGAAAATGAAACAATCAATGAAACTAAAAAGCAATCTACAGGGTGATGGGGATGGCAACTGACAGAATGAGAGAAGATATTTGCAAATGATATATCTGATAAAGGGTTAGTATCCACATATATATATTTAGAACTTATAAAACTCAACACCCAAAAAATGAATAATGCAATTAAAAAATGGGCAGATGATATGAATAGATATTTTTCCAAAGAAGACATACAGGTGGACAACAGACATATGAAAAGATGCTCCACATCAGTCATCATCAGGGAAATACAAATCAAAACTACTAAGACATCACCTCTTACATGTCAGAATGGCTAAATTCAACAACACAAGAAACAGCAGGTGTTGATGTGGAGAAAGGGAAACCCTCTTGCACTTTTGGTGGGAATGCAAACTGGTACAGGCACTCTGGATAACAGTATGGAGTTTCCTCAAAAAGCTAAAAAAAAAAAAAAATAATAACTCCCTACAATCCAGCAATTGCAGTACCAGGTATTTACCCAAAGAATACAAAATACTAATTCAAAGGGATACCTGCATCTCAACGTTTATAGCAGCATTATCTACAATAACCAAATTATAAAGATAGACCAAATGTCCATCAACTGAGGCATGGATAAAGATGTGGTGAGATACACACACACACACACACACACACATTCACACACATTGGAATATCATTCAGCCATAAAAAAGAATGAAATCTTGCCATTTGCAAAGACATGGATGGAATTAAAGAGTATTACGCTAAGTGAAATAAGTCAGTCAGAAAAGACAAATACCTTATGATTTCACTCACATGTGGAATCTAAGGAATAACACAAACAAATATGGGGGTGGCAAAAAAGAGAGGCAAACCAAGAAACAGACTCTTAACTATAGAGAACAAACAGATGGTTACAGGGGCTAGGGTAGCGGGATGGGTTAAATAGATGAAGGGGAGTAAGGAGTGCATTTGTGATGAGCAACCAGGTGTTGTATGTAAGTGATGAATCACTATGTTCTACATATGATACTAATATTACTCTGTATGTTAACTCACTGGAATTTAAATTAAAACTAAAAGAAAATAAAATGTGTTTTTGGTGACAGAATAGATAGATCAATGGAATGTAATTGAAAGTCCAAAATATGTCCATATGTATAAAAGTAAATGATTTTTGACAAGGATGCCAAAACAACCCATTGGGAAAAAGAAAATTTCTTCAACAAGTTTTTTAGAATAACTATATATCCACATGAATAAAAAGGAAAAAAGAGTCATGAGTGTTATCCTATACTACATACAAATATTAATTCAAAATAAATCTTAGACTCAAGACAAAAACTATAATGCTTCTTCTAAGGCAGAGGATATCTCCATAACTTGGGAGACAGTATAGATTCTTAGCATACAAAAAGTACTAACCATAAAAGAAAAACATTGATAACTGGATTTTATTAAAATAAAAAATTATCCTCTCATCAAAAACACCATTAAGAAAATAAAGACAAGCTATAGCCTGGGAGAAAATATTCACAATATATCAATCGGAATATATTTATTATATATATACACATATATACGTATATCTTCTACAACTCATTTACAAAAGAACACATAACCCAGTTCTTTTTACACAAGCAAAAAATATAAGCAGATGTATCACAAATTAAAATATACAAATTGCTAATAACCACATGAAAAAAAATGCTCAATACTATTAGTCATCAGAGTGATGAAAATTAAAACTATTTTAATTTAAAGAAACAAGATACCATTACACACCCCAGGAATGACTACAGTGAAAAAGAGTAACAACTCTGCAGGTTGGAGAGGATGTAGAGACAACTAGAACTCTCATACGTTGCAGGTATACATAGTATAAATATTTTGGAAATGGTTTTGAGAGTTTAACCTTTTAAGAAAGTTAAACATACATCTTATGACCCAAAAATCCCACACCAAGGTGTTTATCCAAGAGAAATGAAAATATATGTCTACAATAAGCCTTGTAAACAAGTTTTCATAGGAGCTTTATTCACAATTACCCCAAACTGGAATTACAAGAAGAATGGATAAGCTATGGCAAATCATATAATAGACCATTACTCAGCAAGAAAAGAAAAAATAAAAAGCCCTACTAATGCATGCTATCAATATGGATAAATCTCAAAAATATTACAATGAGTGAAAGAAATCAGATACACACAAAATTTATATGGTATACGATTCTATTTATGTGAAGTTCTAGAAATGACAAAACTAGAGTAAAAAGAAAGCAAATCAATGATTTCTCTGGAGGAAAGAGATTTAGTGGAAAGGGGCAAACAAAAAAATAACTGTCTGGGATGACGGTAATGTCTGTGCCTGAAAACGGGTATTGGCTATATGAGTACAGGTATTTGTACATGAGTACAGGTATTTGTAAAAACAGTTCAAACTGTACACTTAAAGATCTATATTTTGCTGTTTATAAATTACATCTTAACTTTTAAAATGTTTATTTATTTTGAGAGAGATAGAGAGAGAGAGGCAGTGCAAGTAGGGGAGGGGCAGAGAGAGAGGAAAGAGAGAATCACAGGCAGGCTTCCCACTGTCAGTGTAGAGGCCAATGCGGGGCTGAAACTCATGAAACCATGAGATCATGACCTGAGCAGAGATCAAGAGTTGGACACTTCACCAAATTAGCCACCCAGGCGCTCCTATCTCAACTTTTTAAATTCAAAATTTCTACATCATTCAGGACAAATTAGGCTATATTGTGGCAACATACAACACCTAACTCTTAATGGCTTAACACAACCAATGTTTATTTCTTGTTCAGAATGCACTGCAGGCCTGGGCAGCTCTCTTTCAATATTGTGTCTCTGCATCTTATCATGAAGCCTCCTATAGCATCTTTGACAGGAGAGAGAATACTGAATCATACAGAGCATTTAAACTACCTCAGCCCAGATAGGACATAAGTTACTTCCCCTCATATCCTATTGGCCAGGATCTAAATGGCACTGACTAAATGCAAAGGATGGGGGAGTGTAGGCTCCCAAGTGTTCATGAAAGAAAGGATTACCAAATATTGGTGAACACTAGAAATGTCTGTCTTAGCCCTGTCCCCAAGGGTCTTCCATTTTGGCAACTTTCCATATACTGATTACTACAATTTTATCCCTGTGCCCAGATCTGGTCTCAGTAAATGGGATACCCTTCTTTTCACAAAGGAAGATTCAATAAGTGATTCATTTATTTCCCTTCTTCTAACATAGCTGAGCTAATACTTCCTGGTAGACAGAAGTAAAGAACTCTGTAAATGTACCTGGGAAAATGCAACAACAACAACAAAATGAATTTGTGAAATTAACTGAAGGAATCAGAGCAGATACTCATCCAGGACACACCTGGTCCATAGCACTGCAGTGGTAACTCTATGGGACACAGAATAACACATGACTGACAATCTAATCTGGTCCAAAATAAATTATGAATTGGGAATAATGGTCATGCTGTGCTTATGCTGCTGTGGAAAAATCAGGCATTATAAACGAAAAAGGGGATGTTTTTCTGGTCCAAAGTGACAGTTTGCTGCTTGTCAAAAATCATCTTCATATTCCTAAGACTCTCTGATTTTGTGGGTGCCCAGGAAAAAGCCTCACTGTAGCACACACACAGAGAAAAAGAGAAAGACAATGACTATTTTGTAATTCTCTTTTCTGTTTGAAATTTGCACAAAAGGTCTTGAACATTATAACAATTAGAAGAGGAAAAAATATTTGACAGATCAAGTAGTTGAGGTGTCAGAGACTCTATTTTTTAAATGTCTGGGAGACACTGCAGATTAATTTTGGCTGAAACCTTAAAAAAAAATAGAAGCAGGCACATTTTTTCTAAACCAACATGTGGAATTTTCTGATCAGGTAAGCACCTTTAAAGTTCAGTTTTGCCAAGAACAGTCAGAAATTGGATTGTATAACTGTTCCCACAAATTGCTCAAAGGTTACCTCTCGTCCAGTAGACAGGGACTGAGGTTGCATAATAGCTGAAGCCCTGCTCAGAGAGGGAATACATAGAATGCTAATATATGAAGAATTTCCATCCACTTGGGAAAAGAGATGTAGCCTGATTGCAGGATGGGTTAAGAATGTGTAGCATATAAACATATCATCAGTGTTGTTGATCTAGTGCCTGCATCCACTTATTCTGGAAAATTGCAGGAGAATGATTGCAGGGTGCCAAAGAAAGGCCATCAGCTGTGAATCTGGTGATTGACATGCCTTGTTTAAATGTGTTCACTCAAAAACAAGTTGGAATGGCCAGGCCTACCTTTCCATCGTTGGGTGCCATAATTGGCACTCCGCATTTAGACATTTGGCTGATAGGTCAGGACTATTTCTGTTCTAAGTGAAAGATAACCCAACTCAAACTGTCTTAAGGGAAAAAAGAGAATTTCTCTAATTCACATACCTGAAAAGTATAGGCTTAGAGTGCACAACTGTATCCAAGCCCTCAAATGATTTGCATTCATTCTCTTCAAATTTTGTCTCTGCTCTCTTCTATACTGTTCTAATTTCAGTTTCCTCTAATGTGAATATAATGCCAATAGTCCCCCATCTACATCTTTATGTTTTCAAGTTTGATAAATACCCAGGAGTTTATTTTCCAGTAGCTTCTTCACGTATTCTCTCTTGGGCCATTATCTGCATCTTGATATAATGAAATAATTACTTTAGCCACGAGATGTAATTATGTTGATTGACTGGGTTTGATTTACATGGCAGGCCCTAAACCAATCACTTATGACTACTAAGATTTGGTAGTAGTCTGATTGGCTCAACCAGAGTCTCATGTTCTTCTTCTGAATGGGATATAACCCTACCTGAACCACATGACCTATGAGAGTGGGGAGAGAAATAGTTCCCTATTCTAGGTACTTATTAGAGGAAGCAAAAATGGATTCTGAGTGAATGGGCTAACCAAGAAGTTAAAGAAGAAATTTAAAAGTTCATGGAAGCCAATGAAAATGATAACACCACAACCCAAAACCTCTGGGATGCAGGAAAGGTGGTCATAAGAGGATCTTAGCAATCCAGGCCGTCCTAAAGCAGGAAGAAAGATCTCAGATACACAACCTAACATTACACCTTATAGATCTGGAAAAACAACAGCAAATAAAACTAAAACCAGCAGAAGACGGGAAATAATAAAGATTAAAGCAGAGATTAATGCTATCGAAACCCAAAAAAAGTAGAACAGGTCAATGAAACCAGATGCTGGTTCTTTGAAAGAATTAATAAAATTGATAAACCACTAGCCAGTTTGATCAAAAAGAAAAAGGAAAGGACCCAAATAAACAAAATAAAGAATGAAAGAGGAGAGATCACAAACAACACAGCAGAAATAAAAACAATAATATGAGAATATTATGAGCAATTATATGCCAATAAAATGGGCAATCTGGAAGAAATGCATAAATTCCTAGAAACATATACACTACCAAAACTGAAACAGGAAGTAGAAAATTTGAACTGACCCATAACTAGTAAAGAAATATAATTAGTAATCAAAAATCTCCCAAAAAACAGGAGTCCAGGGCCAGATGGCTTTCCAGGGGAATTCTAACAAACATCTAAGGAAGAGTTAACACCTATTCTCTTGAAGCTGTTCCAAAAAAATAGAAATGGAAGGAAAATTTCCAAACTCTTTCTATGAAGCCAGCATTACCTTGATTCCAAAACCAGACAGAGACCCCACTAACAAGGGCAATTATAGACCAATTTCCCTGATGAACATGGATGCAAAATTCCCCAACAAGATATTAGCCAACTAGATCCAACAATACATTAAAAAAATTATTCAACACAACCAAGTGGGATTTATACCTGAGATGCAGGGCTGATTCAATATCTGCAAAACAATCAATGTGATTCATCACATCAATAAAAGAAAGGACAAGAACCTTATGATCTTCTCAAAAGATGCAGAGAAAGTATTTGACAAGATACAGCATCATTTCTTGATAAAAACCCTCAAGAAAGTAGGGACAGAAGGATCATACCTCGAGATCATAAAAGCCATATATGAGCGACCCAACGCTAATATCATCCTCAATGGGGAAAAACTGAGAGCTTTCCCCCTAAGGTCAGGAACAAGACAGGGATGTCCACTCTCATCACTGTTATTCAACATAGTATTGGAAGTCTTACCCTCTGCAATCAGACAACACAAAGAAATAAAAGGCATCCAAATTGGCCAGGAAGAGGTCAAACTTTCACTCTTAGCAGATGACATGATACTTTATACAGAAAACCCAAAGGAATACGCTAAAAAACTGCTAGAACTGATTCATGAATTCAGCAAAGTAGCAGGATATAAAATCAATGCACAGAAATTGGTTGCATTCCTATACACCAACAATGAAGCAACAGAAAGAGAAATCAAGGAATCAATCCCATTTACCATTGCACCAAAACCCATAAAATACCTAGGAAAAAAATCTAACCAAAGAGGTGAAAAATCTATACACTGAAAACTATAGGAAGCTTATGAAAGAAATTGAAGAATACACAAAAAATAGAAAAATATTCTATGCACCTGGATAGGAGAACAAATATTGTTAAAATGTCAATACTACCCAAAGCAATCTATATATTCAATTCAATCCCTATCAAAATAAACCAGCATGCTTCACAGAGCTAGAAATAATCCTAAATGTGTATGGAACCAGAAATAATAATAATTATTCACAAATAATCCTAAAATTTGTATGGAACCAGAAAAGACCCTGAATAGCCAAAGCAATCTTGAAAAAGAAAACCAAAGCAGGAGGCATCACAATCCCAGACTTCAGCTATACTACAAAGCTGTAATCATCAAGACAGTATGGCACTGGCACAAGAACAGACACTCATATCAATGGAATAGAATAAAGAACCCACAAATGGACCCACAAACACATGGCTAACTAATTTTTGACAAAGCAGGAAATAATATCCAGTGGAATAAAGACAGTCTCTTCAGCAAGTGGTGATGGGAAAACTGGACAGCGACATGCAGAAGAATGAACCTGGACCACTTTCTTACACCATACACAAAAATAAACTCAAAGTGGATGAAAGACCTCAATGTAAGACAGGAAGCCATCAAAATACTTGAGGAGAAAGCAAGCAAAAACCTCTTTGATCTTGCCCACAGCAATTTCTTACTCAACACGTCTCTGGAGGCAAGGGAAACAAAAGCAAAAATGAACTACTGGGATCTCATCAAAATAAAAAGCTTCTGCACAGCCAAGGAAACAATCAGCAAAACTAAAAGGCAACCGACAGAATGGGAGAAGATATTTGCAAATGACATATCAGATAAAGGGTTAGTATCCAAAATCTACAAAGAACTTATCAAACTTAACACCCAAAAAACCAAATAATCCAGTGAAGAAATGGGCAAAAGACATGAATAGACAATTCTCCAAAGAAGACATCCAGATGGCCAACCGACACATGAAAAACTGCTCAACATCACTCACCATCAGGGAAATACAAATCAAAACCACAATGAGATACCACCTTACACCTGTCAGAATGGCTAACATTAACAACTCAGACAATGACAGATGTTGGCAAGGATGTGGAGAAAGAAGATCGCTTTTGCATTGCTGGTGGGAATGCAAGCTGGTGAAGCCACTCTGGAAAAGAGTATGGAGGTTCCTCAAAAAACTAAAAATAGAAGTACCCTACCACCCAGCAATTGCACTACTAGGCATTTATCCATGGGAGACAGGTGTGCTGTTTTGAAGGGACACATGCACCCCCATGTTTATAGCAGCACTATCAACAATAGCCAAAGTATGGAAAGAGCCCAAATGTCCATTGATGGTTGAATGGATAAAGAAGATGTGGTACATATATACAATGGAGTATTACTTGGCAATCAAAAAGAATGAAATCTTGCCATTTGCAACTATGTGAATGGAGCTGGAGGGTATTATGCTAAGCGAAATTAGTCAGAGAAAGACAAAAATCATATGACTTCACTCATATGAGGACTTTAAGAGACAAAACAGATGAACATAAGGGAAGGGAAGCAAAAATAATATAAACACAGGGAGGGGGACAAAACAAAAGATACCCATAAATATGGAGAACAAACTGAGGCTTGCTGGAGGGGTTGTGGGAAGGGGGATGGGCTAAATGGGTAAGGGGCATTAAGGAATCTACTCCTCAAATCATTGTTGCACTAGATGATAACTAATTTGTATGTAAATTTAAAAAATAAAATTAAAAAAAAAAGAAAAACAAATGGATTCTGGAGAGATAAAAAAATTTAAATGACATCCACTATAACTGAAACAATAAGTATAATTTAATATTATATAATGAAGACACTTTTAGGTAGGTCCCATACCTAATTCAGAATATTGTGGATTTTGAGGTTTGGGAGGAACATCAGAGGTCATAAAACCAATTCCAAAAAATGACAAGTTGCTGCTAAATTTTAACTTGGTAAGTGTAGTTGAAAGGGTATATGGAGGAGCGCCTGTGTGGCTCAGTAGGTAGAGTGTGGGACTCTTGATTTTGGGATTGTGGGTTCAAGCCCCACCTTAGATGTAGAGATTACTTAAACATAAAATCTTTTTAAAGAGAAATATACAGCATGCTTGGCAGATCCTTATACAGTCTAGAGTTCAGAATATATTTCTTGGGCAAATTAAAGAAGGAATAAAAATATTTACAGAGCTCCTTAGTTCAATCACGGGAGAACATCTTTTTCTGTCTTAAGGATTTAAAAAAATAAAAGGCTCTGTAAAACAAGAATATGCTTGGACAAGTCAGTTCTAACTCTAGTAATGGTACAATGATCAGATTACTAGCCTTCCTGCCAATACAAGCATAAACTTTGGACAAAATGCAAGAAAAACAACTGTTTTAAGGCACTAGGGAGCAACAAAAAGCGGTAATAAACTGGAAGAGATATGGCCCTCAAAAAGAAGAAAGCAAACTAGGTGAAATTTACATTACCTCCTCTTCTCAAAGGTCCTAACAAGTTTTCAGAGCACAAGGTACAGCACTCAGGTAAAAAGTGGCTGTCGTACTGGGCTGGAGGGTCAGAGGTTGCAGTTGTGAGCTGCCAGACACAAATGAAAATTGAGGCGGGATGGATTCTCAGAATGAGGTGGATCCCTCGTATCTGTGTACAGGGCCTTCAAAATCATGGATGACTCCTAAACTTCATATGTGTGTGGGAGTGTTCTTAGGAACTAAGCATATAGCAAGTGCTGGACAGCTAAGAGTTGAAAACGGTTTGGCAGCTCCTGGTGCTGGGGAGACAAGTTTGAATTTCAAATCCCACCAAGTTAGAGGAGCTTGTTCAGTACCTGGAGTTATCCACTGAAATATCAAGACCACACCTTTTTAAGAATAAAAACTATATATTAGAACTAAAGACTATATTCTGGGAATAAAGAAAAATCTGAAATGCTCTAACAAAGAGCTCAAATGCTTAAAACCAAGCCTGTACAAGAACAAAATTATTCCCCAGTAACTTAACTTCCCATTACAACCTAACAGTTTTCAGAATAGGATAACAGAATCAAAAGCCTATATAATTTATCATCTAAAAAGTTAAATATACAATAAAAAATTACTAGACATGCAAAAAAGCAGGGAAATGTGACCCATTTTTTTTCCCAAAAGTAAAGAATAATTAATGGGGGCAGATCTGTAGATGAATTAGATGTTGAATTTAGCAAATATCTTTAAATAGCTACTATAAATATATTTAAATTTACAGGAAAATGTTGATATTAAAAGTGAAGGGGCTGGGTGGTTCAGTTGGTTAAGCATCCAATTCTTGATTTCCAGTCAGGTCATGATCTCACAGTTAGTGAGATTGAATCCCATGTTGAGCTCTGTGCTGACACACGGAGCCTGCTTGGGATTCTCTCTCTCTCTCTCTCTCTCTCTCTCTCTCTCTCTCTCTCTGCCCCTCCTCCACCAATGCACACGCACACATGCGCTTTCTCTCAAAATAAATATTTTTTTAATTAAAAAAAATTTAATGTTTATTTTTGAAAGAGAGAGACAGAGTGTGAGTGGGGGGTGGGGTGGGGAGGAGGGCAGGCAGAGAGAGGGAAACACAGAATCCAAAGCAGACTCCAGGCTCTGAGCTGCCAGCACAGAGCCTGATGCGGGGCTCGAACCCATGGACTGCAAGATCATGACCTGAGCCAAAGTCGGATGATTAACCAACTGAGGCATCCAGGCACCCCAAAATAAATATTTTTTAAAAAGTATAGAAGTGGTATATTTTAGGAGAGATATGAAAATACTAAATATTGGCAGTATTAGAAGTGAAAAAACACAATATGCAAAATGAAAAGTGTATTGTATGGGCTTAATATCCAGTTGAACAATTGAGAAGAAAAAAACAACAAACTTGAAGACAAACCAGTAGAAATTATCCAAACTGAAACCCAGACAGAAAGATTTCCTTGAAAAATAGAGTTTCAGTAAGCTGTGGACAATTTGTCTACTATATTTAGGCACATTATAACCTAACTATCAAAAACAAAGGTAAAGAGAAAATCTTTAAATCCAGAAAGAGGCAAGAAACATATTATGTGCAAGGAAACAATATTAGAGTAACAGCTAACTTCTCACCAGGAATAATAGAGATCAGAGGACATCTGGAACAATAGGTTTATAGTAGTGAAAGACAAAAAAAGTGTCAACATAGAATTCTGTATCTAGTGAAATATCCTTCCAAAATGAAGGTAAAATAAAGCTATTTACAGCTAACAGAAAGCAGGGGAAATGTATTGCCATAGACAAGAAATGCTTAAGAGTAATGATACCAGATGGAAATTCAAATCTATAGAAAAGAATTTAAAGCATTGGAAATATTAAACATGTGGATAACCATAAAATTATATTTTCTTTCTTAATTTATTAAAAAAAGAACCCATACAGATGATATAATCTGTCTGTGTCTTTCAAGGTATTCACCTACCCATGAATCAAGCTTTCTACTGTCACTCTAAGTCTTGAAAATTGCCATCTGCCTAGTGTTTCCTAGTCCATGTCTTCAACTAATAAGGATACAAAAATGTGCTTGTATGTCTCTCTTCCTGAGAGAATAAAAGTTAAAACTATTTGAAAATGCCCAGGTGCTATGAGATACCACAACTCTTCAAGGACATTATGACATGGACAAGAGCCAAAAAAAAAAAAAAATAACACACAGGGTGAGGATCTCACTTGGACCCTGTCTGTAGCACACCCTTGTCTCAGAGGTGACTCAATTGGGCTAAAGGCCTAGAAATAGGATAAATCACAGAGAATGAGAAAAACTAAATTTCTCAAAAATTTCTAGTAATAACTGTTCAGGGATATTCATTGAACATTCATCATTTACTGAGTACTCACTATGTGGCAAGCATTGTGATTAGCACTCTACAGGTCAAAGGCCTGAAATAGTCACAATGTTGTCCTTACAGTCTTATAGAGGAAATATGACCACAGATAAATCTAATATAAGGCATAATTACATTAGTAAAAATAAAATTATAATAATGATAGCTAACATGAAATGAGCATTTACTATGTGAAATGCTTAATATGCATTAACTCATTTAACACATACAACAACCTCCAGAGAGAGGAGTGACTATTATTCTCATTTCTGCAAATGAGGAAACTGAGGCTCTGGATGTCTCCTAGGTAGTATGTGCTGGAACTGGAATGTGGACACCAATGCTTGACTCTGAGTCCCAGTTGCTGATAACCGCCTCATCAGAGGTGCCAGTAGAGAATGATAGGATTTGAGGATGGAGAATGTTTCCTCCCAGAAGCCATGGAAGCCTCCATGGAGAAGGGGCATGTTTGATCCTTGATGGTAAAATATGGACTCATACAGTCTGGCATCTGTGAAGAAAAAATAAGATTTCAGAAATGTTGGGGTAGGAAGAGCAGGAGTGTCAGGTCAATAAGTGTTTCTGGGCACTGAGGGTGTGCCAAGCTCTCAGCTGGATGTCTCAGAGCCCCAGAACTGCATCAATTGTGAAAGAAAATCCCAGCCCTATAGTTCACACAAGAACAGGTAGGTCCCAACTAAATTATGATGAATAAGAATAGAAACCCAGTTAATCTTTTGCTTTGATTGTAGCCATTTGTGAATAAAAACATGAAGGCATTTTCTTCCATGCTGTGAAACAAGATTTGTGGAATCTGAATAAACTTGTGGAATGCAAACAGTTTGGTGGAGACTATTCCCCAAAAGAAATTACTGAAACAAGCATGAAGGAAGAGAAGACTGCAAAGCAAAAGGTAGAAATCTATCACTTTCACTTGTTACAAACACCAGCCAATTGAGTCGATTGTCCTAATACAAAATCATGATAACTTCTAACTCATGTTTTCATATAGACAAACCCAGAAGCCCATGGCGGAAATCAGAAGCTACCTGCAACTCTCTTGACATTTCCCACATCACCACAAGCACCAAGTCCTAGCGATATTGATAAATTTAAAATAAAATATTTCTTTATTTCCATGTATTTACAGACTCCTTCATCTCTCTCCATCCCCTCTGCTACTGTTCAACACCTATATATCTGAACACCAGAGCCTCGTACATGATTTTCTTGTTTCTTGTTCACTTCCTCCTTACTCCATCCCCTGCTTCTGCTAAGTTGGCCTTCCACAGTTGTAAAGTGATTTCCACTTTCTCTCTAAAGCCCTTCAGCAGCTTCTCATTGCACTCAAGGTAGATTTCATGCCATGACTTATGAGGCCCTCCATGACATTTTCCTACCTGCTCCTCATGCTACTCTCCACCCACTGCCCTAAGACACCCTCAGAACCCCTTAGCTCCCTTTGTATGGCCAGTTGTTTCATACCATCATAATGTGCATACACTATAACTTTTCCCAAGAAAGCCTTTCCCCCCATGTCTATCTGAAGAACTGAGCTCTAGCATCATCCCCTCTGGTTAGGCTGCCACAGGTATCAGCAGTCCTAGAGAAACTTCACTGCAACCTTCCTCTTTTGTTGTCTGTTATACCATCATACTACACACCATGCTCTAACATAGCTATGTTACAGCAGATGGGCTGATGCTTCCTAAATAAATGAGTGCATTTCATCCTTTTCTTCTTCCACCTGACCCTGCTATATCATTCACCCCACCTATGGCAGCTCCAGTATCCCTTTGTGATCATGAGTTGCCTCCCATCTGAGGCACTCAGATGACATCCTTTGAGAAACACTTCTATCTCCTCTCTCCAGCCAAGCATGAATTTCCCAAAAGGAACACATGTCTTCCCTCTCATTGCTGCTCACCTTCATTTGATGTCACTGCCCACAAGTGATAGTAAAGGAAGCATTATCAGGGGTCATGAGTGAGAATTATTGGTGTCAGTCAGTAGAGAACATAGCCTTAAAAAGCAAGCCTGCTGAAAACCAGACTGGAGAATCATGGGGAAACTTCTTACAAATTCTTGGAGGTGCACTGCTCACCTTGTCAGCTCAAACCAATTCAATTAAACATATTTTTTTGTGCACTTGTGAGGTGTCCGGGATAGGATAAAAAGTCCTTGCTCTCCCTAAACTTCGACCCTGAGATGAAAATGGAATGTAATGAAGTAGTGTTGCCAAGGGAACTTCAAGCAAACATAAATAGGTGGGATGTCAGTAACTACTAATGAAAGAGGGCTCTGTATTTAAAGTTTAGAAAAATTTTTAGAAAATTTGAGCTAAAATTGAATAGATTTGTTTATTCTTGGACTTACTGAAGCTTTTTTAATGACAGTGGTAGAGGGAAATCAGCAATATGGTGGAATAATAGTTTTCTGCATTTATCCCCCAAAGAAAAATTGATTTTGAAAACTCATGAGCAAAAGTGCCTCTGTGGGAGCATGGAAGTCCAGTAGAGAGGTCCCAGCATCATGCTGAAGCAAAAAATCCAAGAATGGATGCATTGAAGAGGACAGGAAGAACCATTTCACTTTCTCATGTTACCCTTCCTTCCATTGAGCATTGAGCTCAATGCCAAAAGTGATCCCCTAAGCCCACAATTTCTCCCACAAGGGAAGGTGAGAGCACAGTGAGTGCCTAGCTTTCCCAACTGCATAGGATCCCTAAGATTTTAAATCAGAAACTGTCACATGAGATAAAAAAGGTCACATTGATAAAGCTGTCAATTCATTGACCAGACATAACACTTATAAATATATATTCATCCAATATCGGAGCACCTAAATATATAAAGCAAATATTAACAGAACTAAAGGGAGAAATAGAGCAATAACATTATAGTAGGGGACTTCAATACTCCACTTTCAAAAATAAATAGATCATCCAGACAGAAAATCAATAAGAGAAGAGAGTAGTTGAATATCACTATAAGCCAGATGAGCCAAAAAGAACTAAACGACATACAGAACATTCCGTCCAACAGCAGCAGAGTACACATTTTTCTCAAGTGCTCATGCAACATTATCCAGCAGCAATCATATTTTAAAATACAAAACAAGTCTTCACAAATTTGGGAAAACTGAAATGATATCAGGCATCTCTTCTGATCACAATGGTATGAAACAGAAATCAATAACAAGATGAATATTGGAAAAAATTCACAAATATGTGAAGCTTAAACACTACCTTGAACAACCAATGGGTCAAAGAATAAATCAAAAGAGAAATAGAAAATAGCTTGAGACAAATAAAAACGGAAACAAAACATACCCGAGTCTATGGGATGCAGCAAAAGCCATTCTAACAGGGAACTTTGAAGTGATAGATGCCTACTTTAAGAAAAAAAATTCAAATTAATAACCTAACTTTATATCTCAAGAAACTAGAATAAGAAGAACAAAGCCCAGAGCTGGCAGAAGGAAGAAAATAATAAAGATGGCAGAAATAAATTAAATACATACTAAAAGATAATAAAATTAATTAAACTAAGACTAGTTTTTTTAAAAAGATAAACAAAATTGGGGTGCGTGGGTGGCTCAGTCAGTTAAGCATCCGACTTCAGCTCAGGTCATGATCTCATGGTTTGTGAGTTCAAGCCCTGCATCAGGCTCTGTGCTTATAGCTCAGAGCCTGGAGCCTGCTTCAGATTCTGTATTCTGTATCTCCCTCTCTCTCTGCCCCTACCCCGCTCATTCTCTCTCTCTCTCTCTCTCTCTCTCTCTCTCTCTCTCTCTCTCTGTCTCTCTCTCTCAAAATGGAATAAATGGTAAAAAAAAAATTTAAAGAAATGATAAACAAAATTGACAAATCTTTAGACTAACCAAGATAAGAGAGAGAAGAGTGAAATAAATAAAATTATGTATGAAAAGAGGAAATAGTTCAACTGATACCACAGAAATACAAAAGATAAAATAAAAAGTTAGAGAGGGAGGGAGCCAAACCATAAGAGACTCTTAAAAACTGAGAATAAACTAAGGGTTGATAGGGGGGTGGGAGGGAGGGGGAAGTGGGTGATGGGCATTGAGGAGGGCACCTGTTGGGATGAGCACTGGGTGTTGTATGGAAACCAATTTGACAATAAATTTTATATTTAAAAAAAGGATAATAAGAGACTAATAGGAATAATTATATACAAATTGGATAAGCTAGAAGAAATGTACAACCTACCAAGACTGAATCAAGAAGAAAGAGAAAATGTTAACAGACTAATAATTAAAGAGTAATCAAAACCCTACCCATAAAAAAAAAAAAAAAAGTCCAGGACCAGATAGTTTTACTGGCAAATTTAGCCAAATATTTAAAGAAGAATATCAATCCTTTTCAAACTTTTTCAAAAATTTGAAGAGGAGGAAACACTCCCAAACTAATTCTACAAGATTAGCATTACCCTGATACTAAAACCAAATAGCAACACTAAAATTACAGGATTTTCTAACATTCCTGATGAAAAACGATGAAAAAATTCTCAAAAAAATGTTAGCGAACTAAATTCAGTAACACATTAAAGGATCATACACTATTATCAAGGGGGATTTATCTCTGGGATGCAAGGATGCAATAAGTCACATTGATATACCACATTAACAGAATAAAGGATAAATATCATATAATCATCTTAACAGTTGCAGAAAAAGTATCTGACATAATTTAACACCTACACGATAAAAATCTCAACAAGTTAAGTGCAGATGGAATGTACATAAACATAATAAATACCATTTATGATTAGCCTGCAGGAAACATCATACTCAGTGGTAACAAACTGAGTTTTTCCTCTAAGATCAAGAAAAAGACAAGTATGTCCACTCTCACAATTTCTATTCAACACAGTATTGGAAATTCCACCCAAAGCAATAAGGAGAGAAAAAGAAAACAAATGGCATCCAAACTGGAAATGAAAAGTAAAAATGCTTCTGTTTGCAGATGATATGATCTTATCCTATAGACCACCAAAGAATTGTAAGAACTAATTAATGAATTCTTTTTTTAATTTAACTTTATTTTTTAAAATTTACATCCAAATTAGTTAGTATATAGTGAAGCGATGATTTCAGTAGATTCCTTAATGCCCCTTACCCATTTAGCCCATCCCCCCTCCCACAACCCCTCCAGCAAACCTCAGTTTGTTCTCCATATTTATGAGTGTCTTTTGTTTTGTCGCCCTCCCTGTTTTTATATTATTTTTGCTTCCCTTCCCTTATGTTCATCTGTTTTGCCTCTTAAAGTCCTCATATGAGTGAAGTCATATGATTTTTGTCTTTCTCTGACTGACTGATTTCACTTAGCATAATACCCTCCAGTTCCATCCGTAGTTGCAAATGGCAAGATTTCATTCTTTTTAATTTCTGAGTAATACTCCATTGTATACATATATACCACATTTTCTTTATCCATTCACCCATCGATGGACGTTTGGGCTCTTTCCATACTTTGGTTATTGTTGATAGTGCTGCTATAAACATGGAGGTGCCTGTGTCCCTTCGAAACAGCACACCTGTATCCCTTGGATAAATGCCTAGTAGTGCAATTGCTGGGTCGTAGGGTAATTCTATTTTTAGTTTTTTGAGGAACCTCCATTCTGTTTTCCAGAGTGGCTGCACCAGCTTGCATTCCCACCAACAATACAAAAGAGATTCTCTTTCAAGAAATAATTACTGAATTCTGTAAAGTTGCAGGATATAAAATCAATATACAAAAATAAGGTTCACTTCTATATATTAAAAATGAATAATCTGGAAAAGAAAAAAAACAGTCCCATTTATAACACCAGTATCAAAAACAATAAAATACTAAGGAGCAAATTTAACCAAGGAAGTGAAAGATCTGTACACTGAAAACTGTAACACAATCATAAAATAAATTGAAGCAAACAAAAATAAACAGAAAGATATTCCATATTCATGGATTGGAAGAATTGTTAAAATGCCGTTGCTACCAAAGCCATGTGTAGATTCAATGCAGCCTCTATCAAATTTCCAATGACAGTTCTTACAAAAAAAAATTTCTAAAATCCATATGGAACTACAAAATGTAATATTGAGCAAGAAGAGCAAAGAAAGAGACATCACACTTTCTGATTTAAAATATATTACAGATCTACCATAATCGAAAGAATATGGTGCTGGCATAAAAACAGATGTACAGACTATTGAAACAGAATGGATAGCCCAGACATAAAGCTATCCATGTTGGGTTGACTGATCTTGTGTACCAAGTACACACAATTGGGAAAGGATAGTCTCTTCAATAAATGGTGCTGGGGAGAATTTATATCCACATGAGAAGAATTAAGCTGGACTCTTAACTCACACCACCTATGGAAATGAGTTCAAAATGGATTATAGATGTAAACATAAGAGCTGAGGCCATAAAACTACTAGGAGAAAACTTAGGGGGAAAGTCACCGACATTTGTCTGGGTGATGATTTTTTTATATAATCCCAAGAGCACAGGCAAGAAAAGCAAAACTAAACAAGTGAAAGTACAAACTACAATGATTCTGCACAGCAAAGAAAACAATTAATAGAGTGAAGAGACAGCCTACAGAATGGGAGAAAACATTTGCAAATCATACATTTAGTAAGGTGTTAATATCTGAAATTTATAATGCACCCAATAGCAAAAAAATTCAACAACCCAATTAAAAAATGGGCAAAGACTATGAATAGATATTTCTCAAAAGAAGACACACAAATTGCCAACAAGTAGATGAAAAGGTGCTTAAATCACTAATCATCATGGAAATGCAAATCAAAAAGACATTGAGATATTACCTCACACATAGCCATTATAAAAACTCAAAAGATAAGTGTTGGCAAGAATGTGGAGAAAAGGGAAGCCTTGTGCACTGTTTGTGGGAATGTAAATTTGTTCAGCCATTATGGAAAATGTTAAATTAAAAAATTAAAAATGAAACTCTCATATGATCCAGCAATCCTGCTTTTTGATATATATCCAAAAGAAATAAATCACAGTCTCAAAGAGATATCTGTATACCCCTGTTAAGAACTGAAGCATTATTCAAATAGTCAAATATGGAAACTACAATAAGGGATATCCTACAGTGGATGTCCTGGAGCATATTATGCTGAGTGAAATAAGCCTGACAGAGAAAAACAAACATTGCATGATCTCATTAAATGTGGAATCTGCAAAAATTGAACTTATAAAAGCAGAGAGTAGAATGGTGGTTGATGAGGATTGGGGAGTGGGGGAAATGAGGAGATGTTGGTCCAAAGGTGCACAGTTTCAGTCATGCAGGATGAATGTACTCTGGAGATCTAATGTACAGCATGGTGACTGTAGCTAATAATATTATACTGTATACTTGAAATTTGCCAATTTTGCCAATTTTGTGTGTTCTCACCACAAAAAAAAGGCAACTAAGTAAAGTGATAGATATATTAATTAGCTTGAGTGTGGTAATCATTTCAGGGTATATACATATACCAAACATCACATTGTAATTCTAAATATATGTATAATTTGTAATCGTCAATTATGCCTCAATAAAACTGAGGGAAAAAGCTAATGGGCACTGTGAATCTCTATGAGAGATGTCCAATTTACAGTATTTTCCTGACTTATTAACACAGAATGTCATTTGGGGACCATCTCTTTGGATGGCACTTCACCAAACACACTATAAGGAACAGAATTATAGATCATTACAATTGAGGATCCCTGTGCATCAGTTACAGAAGAGGATCAGAGGGGGAAAGCTGACCATAGAGTGACTTTGGAGAACAGTTCTTACTAATGGGTATACAAATGGGGAGTGGAAAAACATCTGAGTTGAAGCAAGAAGTGAAAAGAGTTCAGACATATGTAACCACTTGCACAAAAGCTTGGAAGTGTGAACCACTGTTGCGCAGCTAGAGTGTCGGTCATTCTATATTACTGAAGTATAACGTCTTAAGGGTACAGTATGGGAGATGAAACTAAACAGGCTAGCAGGGGACAGACCAGAAAGGGCCTTACATCAAAGGGGTTTGAGTTTAATTGCTGCTTTGTTGCATTGACTTCCTTAATAGTTAATCACATTCATTCATCTATTCTCTTATCCATTTACTCAACCTACATCTAGTGAGCATTTGCAAGGTGCCCAGCTTTAGAAAAGGGAGGAGTTGGGGGAGAATTGGGGAAAGGCTAGAGCTTGGTCACTAGCTGAAAGCTCCCAGTCTAACAAGGATGCCAAGCCATCTGTAAGCTCTACAGAGCCACACAGCTTCCTTGAAGCCTAGCCAGATCTACCAACATCTCTGCCATGTCATTTTTGTTCCTCATGTCCTTGGGTGGGAGGGAAATGGCCCAGCATCTTCAATCATCCTTGAGACTGGGATGGCCAGATGAAGGCACCATAGTCTGTCACATCAGCTAGAACAAAATTAATGAAATGGATCATAGTCACTGAGGGGATGACCTATTGAGATAATTGAAAGGAGACTTGCCTGAGAGAGAAAAGGCCTGGAAAGGCAGAAGGGAAAACAAAGCTTGAAGATAAATAGTACTGGCAGCAACAACCTTTAATGACCTCAGCCCAGCAATGTGGAGATGACAAGGAATTCACAGCAAAAAAAGGCTAGTGATTTAGGGAGCACAGAGGAGGAGGGTTCAGGTTGATGGCAGAAATGCTAATCATAAGCCAAAGCAGATTATCTGCCAAGGCAGGTTGCTATCTTTAAAAAACAAATGTTGGCAAAGAGTGATTGGCAGCAAGCAAAAGGGCTCCTTCTAGTCTATGGAGGTGAGTGCCAACAGACTCTATCTGACCATGAATCATAGCATCTCCATTAGATCCCTGATCACCCTGGTGTCAGACAACTAAGGATGGGATGACCAGACAAGGTAAGAGAAGCCCCTATAATGTTAGCCAGCACACAGAGCCAGAATGGTGAGTCTGTGATACCAGGCAGCCACCAGGCTTGTTTCTGTCAATGCTGCAATCTCCAGAGGGAGGAAGCACAGTGAATTCTGGTTTCTCTCTGCCTTCATGTCTGTGCTTGTGAAATGAGAGGCTAGGCACTCACCTCACTTCACTCACCACTCATCTAACTCACCTCCATCTCTCCCACTCCAGTAGAGCACATACTCACTACAAGAAGAAGAAAATTTTAGAAAATTCAGCTCTCTGGGCCTTACTAGAGGTTCACAGTCAGGGTTTGCCTATCTAGTTTGCTGGTCAGAACTAAACCTTGCAGTCCAAAGGGCGATAGGCTTCTTATACTACTAGTTCTATTTATATGATATCTCAGACTAGTATTAACTATCTCAGCCAATTTGTGTAAAGGCTTTTCCAGCCACCTGCATTTGATCTATGATCCTGCATGGACATGAATAAAGGTCTGATCTTAAACAAGAGCACCTCCATTCCACCTGTCACCAGAAGATGGCCTTGGAAATCACTTGGGAAATGTCTTTTTGGACGTGGGAGCAGTGACCTCCAATAGCATTTTGGAATCTCACCTATCAATAACTACAGGAAATTCTGTATTTTTTCCCACCATGAGCAAAGTATCATTACCTTTAGAATAGTATAGTAGGGTGAAAATTATAGTTTGGCCACAACTGTCTGAGTGTCCCTGGGAAGTTAATCTCCAAGGCCCACTTTTCTTATCTGCACAATAAGGCTGGAGCTGGAGTTTACCAATTCCTGTTCTAGTACTTTGTGGCCAAGAAAACTCATATACTTCCTTCTCTATCCTGATTTTCTCTGTTTAACATTTTTTATTCTGATGTCCAATTAATAACTGGCCACCACATATAGATTCCAAAGAGGTAATATTTTTAGAAGATAGATATTTATCCGGCAAAACTTTACAACAATCCCCACCTAGGCTGAAGGTCTTGCCCCCTCCCCAGGTCAATGGAAGAAAATGTGGTTACTCACACATAATATAATACACTGGCTGTGGGTGTGGCAAATATAGTGCACCATGATCTAGGCACTCCCTTTGATAGTTGGCTAAACCACTTTAGGTTTGGGTAGTTTTCCTTTGCAGGACAGCTGGGGTACCCCATGGATTCCAAACCTTCCCACAGATTTCATCCTAAAACATTTGCTTTACAAGCAGGGCCTTAACATTCAAGATGACTGCCCTCAGTTCAAACTTGGCTCTCAGCCTGTATTTTGTGTTCTCTCACTGTAGGTTTTTTGAAATCCATAGCAATTATTCTCAAAAAACCTGCAATTGTTCATTCTTCTTTGAGCTGAAGTCTTATGGTTATAAAAAGGATTTGAGAATTGGCAGCACAGTGATACACCAACTCCTGACAGCCAAACTAAGTCACCTGTTAGGTTTGACCAGAGAAATACTGCTGCCCTATCCCCAGGCCCCTGAGAATCTAGAAGGCTCTGCACAGCCTTCATGAATCCTCCTCCTATTGTACTTCGCTTTCCCTCTTAGAAACTTCCCCTCAATAACCCAGGCCTAAGCCAATCAGTATGTCCTATTTCTGGCCACAGATATTGGTTCAGCAGTGAGCAATGAGCATACCACCCAACTGGAATCAAACTGGAATCAATGTGGTATGATGCAGGTAAATACAATGATATTTTGTTTAATAAAGGGCAGCAGCTGCTCCTCCCTACCTTTAGTTACCCTTAGAATATCTTCTTTTTTTTTATTTTTTTAAATGTTTTATTTATTTTTGAGACAGAGAGAGACAGAGCATGAGCAGGGGAGGGCAGAGAGAGAGGGAGACACAGAATCTGAAGCAGGCTCTGGGCTCTGAGCTGTCAGCACAGAGCCCGCTGCGGGGCTCGAACCCACAAACTGTGAGTTCATGACCTGAGCTGAAGTCGGACACTTAACCGACTGAGCCACCCAGGCACCCCGGCCTTTAGAGTATCTTCTTAAAAACATAATAGGTAGGCCAGATCTTGTAATCATAAGGTAAATAAACCTAGTGTCTAGACTTTATAGTACAAAGTCACAGGCCTTCTGACTCTATGAAGTATAAACACATACCCCCAAAATTGACTCAGGAGTCTCTCATACAATGTACACAAGGCTATCACAAAGTACATCCATTTGTCTCTCAAGAAGATAAAAGAAGCATTCTTTTTTTCTTTTTCCTACTTTACTGTATAAACTGTGTGAAATTCTGCACAGATGTGTAGTCTTGCATGGACTATCTAAATGCATGTAAGTTCACACCTACTCAAGAAAATATCAGGTTTAATCAAAACAGTATGGTACTGACACAAAAACAGAAATATATATCAGTGGAACAGAATATAAAGCCAGGAATAAACATACACTTATATATGGTCAGTTAATTTATGACAAAGGAGGCAAGAATATACAATGAGGAAAAGACCATCACTTCAACAAATGGTGTTGGGGAAACTGGACAGCCACATGCAAAAGAATGAAACTGGACCACCTTCTTACACCATCCACAAAAATAAATTCAAAATGGATTAAAGACCTAAATGTAAGACCTCAAACCATAAAACTCCTAAAATAAAATGTAGGCTGTAAGTTCTTTGACATCAGTCATAGTAATAGTTTTCTAGATATGTCTCCTGAGGCAAGGGAACAAAAGCAAAAATTGAACCATTGGGACTACACCAAAGTAAAAATCTTTGCACAGTGAATGAAACTATCAACAAAACAAAAATGCCACCTACTAAATGGGAGAAGATATTTGTAAAATATATATTTGATAAGGATTTAATATCTAAGACATATAATAAACTTATAGAACTCAACACACACAAAAAATGAACAATCTAATTAAAAAATAGGCAGAGGACCTGAATAGACATTTTTCCAAAGAAAATATACAGATGGTTAAGAGACACATGAAAAGATGCTCAACATCACTCATTATCAGGGAAATGCAAATCAAAACTACATTGATATATCTATCACCTACACCTGTCAGAATGACTAAAATCAAAACACAAGAAACAAGTTTTGGTGAGGATGTGGGGAAAAAAAAGAATCCTTGTGCACTATTGCTGGGAATTTCAAACTGGTGTAGCCACTGCAGAAAACAGTATGAAGTTTCCTGAAAATTTTTAAAGTAGTATTACAATGTGTCCAGTAATTCCATTACTGAGTATTTATCCAAAGAAAGCGAAGAAAGCAAAAACACGTATTTGAAAAGATATATTCACTTCTATGTTTATTGTAGCATTATTTACAATACCCAAGAAATGGAAGCAACCTAAATGTCCATCAATAGATGAATGGACAAGGAAGATGTGGCGCACACACACACACACACACACACACACACACACACACTGGAATATTGCTCAGCTATAAAAAAGAATGAAATCCTGCCACTTGCGACAGCATGAATGAATACCTGGAGGGTATAATGCTAAGTGAAATAAGTCAGTCAGAGAAAGACAAATACTCTATGATTTCATTCATATGTGGAATTTAGAAACAAAACAAATGAACAAAGAAAAAAGAGAGAAACAAACAAACAAAAAGCAGACTCTTAAATACAGAGAACAAATTGGTGGTTGCCAGAGGGGAGGTTGTTGGGGGAATAGAAACTGATAAAAGGGGATTAAAAGTACACTTATCTTGATGATCACTGAATAACGTGTAAAAAATTTAAACCATTATACTGTACACCTTAAAATAATATAACAGTATGTTAATTATATTGTAATTTAAAAAAAGAAAAAGAAAAAATGATGCTTGTTCCCTCTTCCCTATTGGCATGGAGTAGGGACGGGGGTTCCTATTGTTAGAAGAATTTTTAATTTCCCCAGTAGCTCTTTTGTTGGAAATGCTGGCACCTCCATATTTGAATCTGGAAGGATGAGGTTCAGCCGTTTCCACACCCTAAGGGGACAAGCTGCCTAAAAATGATCCAGTACCAAGGAACTGGAGCCAAAAACCTGGGCAGAAGAAGCAGGGTCATGATGAGTTCACCCGAATCCCTGGGTCCAGCCATGTCTAACTATCCCTGAACTTTGACATTTCATAGACCAAAATGTTCCCTTTTTCCTTAAGTCAATTTGGTACAGTTTTCTATCTCTTGGTAGAGAAAGCATCCTAGCTCATATAATGCCCAATTATAAGCATTTAAGTGTTTTTTTCCAAATCTTGAAATATAGCTGTTCTAATGAACACCTGAGTCCATGAATCAGGACAGCTATTAAGGCAAAACCACTCTTTCTCGAATCCCTTATATGACGCTCACATCCAATATGGCGGTCTTGCTGCCTATAAGCAGCCCACTCTGTACCCGTGTAGCCTTACCATCCCATGAGCCCTTTCTCATGTCTCCTCTGCCTTCTCCCAAGAAGTCAACCATTGGACACAGATAACACATGCACACCTCTTTTCCTCAAGGGCCCTCTAAATCAAAGTCAGGTCTCATGTTTCTTTAAATCAATATGCTCTTCTCCAGGCTAAATCTCATTATTTATGCACCTGGCATACAATCATTCTTCATTTAAACCAAATCAACAAATGGGTAGTGCCTCCTTTAATGAAGGCTAATGAATAGAGAAATCTAGTTTTGCCTTATGGTGCTGATGGTCTCAGCGTCCTACAAATGGCATCCTACAGATGCATCACTCACAGTTTGTGGTAGGCAATTACCTGGAACACCAAGTTCAAGAATGGAGCAGAAGATTTTGGAAGAATACGCTTTGTTTTGTTTTTTGTTGGGTTGTTGTTGTTAACATATAGTGTAATAATGATTTCAGGAACAGAATTTAGTGATTCATCACTTACATATAACACCCAGTGCTTATCCCAAGTGTCTTCCTTAATACCCATTGCCTATTTAGCCCATCCAACACCACCCCCCCCACCCCCAGCAACCCTCAGTTTCTTCTCTTTAAGAGTCTCTTATGGTTTGTCTCTCTCTCTGTTTTTATATTATTTTTGCTTCCCTTCCTTTATGTTCATCTGTTTTGTATCTTAAATTCCATATATGAGTGAAATCATATGATATTTGTCTTTCTCTGACTGATTTATTTCACTTAGCATAATACACTCTAGTTCCATCCATGTTGTTGCAAATGGCAAGATGTCATTCTTTTTGATCACTGAGTAGTATCCTGTGTGTGTGTGTGTGTGTGTGTGTGTGTGTGTGTGTGTGTACCATATCTTCTTTATCCATTCATCAGTTGATGGACATTGGGCTCTTTCCATACTTTGGCTATTGTTGGTAATGGTGCTATAAACATTGGAGTACATGTGCCCCTTCGAATCAGCATTCCTATATCCTTTGGATAAATACCAAGCAGTGCAATTGCTGGGTCATAGGGTAGTTTTATTTTAATTTTTTGAGGATCCTCCATACTGTTTTCCAGAGTGGCTACACCAGTTTGCATTCCCACCAGCAGTGCAAAAGTGTTCCTCTTTCTCTGCATCCTCCCAACACCTGCTGTTGCCTGAATTGTTAATTCTAGCCATTTCTGACAGGTGTGAGGTGGTATCTAAGTGTGGTTTTGATTTGTCTTTTCCTGATGTTGAGTGAGCATCTTTTCATATGTCTTTTAGCTATCTGAATGTCTTCTTTGGAAAAGTGTCTATTCATGTCTTTTGCCTATTATTTGTTTTTTGGGTGTTGAGTTTGATAAGTTCTTTATAGATTTTGGATACAAACCCTTTATCCGATATGTCATTTGCAAATATCTTCTCCCATTTTGTTGGTTGCCTTTAAGCTTTGCGATTGTTCCCTTCACTGTGCATAGCTTTTTATCTTAATGAGGCCCCAGTAGTTCATTTTTGCTTTTCTTTCCCTTGCCTCTGGAGACATGTCTAGTAAGAAGTAGCTGCGGTCAAGGTCAAAGATGTCATTGCCTGTTTTCTCCTCGAGGATTTTGATGGCTTCCTGTCTTACATTTAGGTCTTTCATCCATTTTGAGTTTATTTTTGTGTGTGGTGTAAGAAAGTGGTCCAGGTCCATTCTTCTGCATGTCACTGTCCAGTTTTCCCAACACCATTTGCTGAAGAGACTGTCTTTTTGCATTGAATATTCTTTCCTGCTTTGTCAAAGATTAGTTGGTCATATGTTTGTCCATTTCTGGGTTCCCTATTCTGTTCCATTGATCTAAGTGTCTGTTTCTGTGCTAGTACATACTATCTTGATGATTACAGCTTTGTAATACATCTTGAAGTCCAGATTGTGATGCCTCCAGCTTTGGTTTTCTTTTTGAAGATTGCTTTGGCTATGGGGGTCTTTTCTGGTTCCATAAAAATTTTAGGATTGTTTGTTCTAGCTTTGTGAAGAATGCTGATGTCATTTTGATAGGGATTGCTGGAAGAATATGCTTTGTTTAGTCGCTGATCTCTATCATACCCCAAGGCCTATCGAAGCTCCTGCAGGCCTGTTAATGAACCAAAGATGGCACCAGGGACTGTGAAGAAGTGGAGCAGCTTGAGCCCAGCTGCTCTGTGCTTTTTCCCATTAAGGAAAAAGAAAAATAATAAAAAGATTTTAATTAATTAAGAACATATACTAAGGTCAGGTTGTTTTGCCGTTTGAGCTTGAGCAAGAACTTAACCTCTCTATATCCCCTTCCTCACTGGGGGAAGTTGCCACCTGCCTCAGGTGTATGGATATTTAAGCTCTTAGAATCTTTTCTGGCATACAATGTTGGAAAAAATGCTAGTATTATTTGTTATAATAATATAATTATTACTCTGATTACTTCTGGCTTCTTGTGGCTTCTGGCCCAGTTAGTGCCTCTCTCAGGGCATGAGTTTAATGGATCACCCCATTAAGAAGAATAGTAAGAAAATACTGCCAACAATTCCAAATGACATGACTGACAAGGCTCTTGAGGTTGTGTTTTACTTCTTGTTCCTCCAAAGTTGTGCACCAATTTATTATACAAAAAGTTATTACAAAGGAAGGCAGAAGTGCAGCCATTCACAAAACAAGGGCAAATAAGCAGCCAGCCAGCCCCCAAATTTTCATTCATTGGCTTGAATGTTCTTATAGAAACTTCAGGTACATTGGGGTGTACCTGTGTAGGTTCTCAGTAAATGCTCTACCTGGGATGGTAGAAACTTTTAATGAGTAGCTAGGAGGTGAGGCATTTGGAACATGGGAGAAACTCTGGCTCTTCCTGCCTAGTGGTCCACAAATCTTGAGCTAATTCTAGAGTGGGGTCAAGAACACTAACATCAAGCCTTTCCTATTATGGGCAGTTCAAAGGAAATCAGGAAGACCTCGAAATGAGGTCAGAACTCAGGGCGTCATCTAAGTCAGAGGAAGACAGAGGCCTTGAGAAAATTGTTGAATGCTGTACACCTGTGACTTGTTAAGGGCACTAAGTGACAGTATTCCTATAAGAGTCCTCAGTCAAATATCATGTCTTCTTGGTTGCCCCAAGATGGGAGGAGCAGTGGAAAGAACAGAGTCCCATTCCACCTGCTAATTAACTGTGAGATCCTGGACAAGTCACCACACAGCTTCCAGGCCTTAGTCCTGTTGATTGAGAAATATTTGTATTTTGTGGCACCCAGTTTGCAATCATTGCCAAGAAAGACTCCGTGAAACTGCAGCACTTGTCTACTGGAGAAGAAGACTCTGAAGTCACCTCCAGCAGAGTTAACCCAGCTTTTGGTTTTTCTGTTGGGTTCTCAGAACATTCCACCACAGCAACTTAGGTCTATGAATGGACAGGTGAAAACTAGTATCTGACGAAGACTATGTCATCTGGTTGGTTCCTTTGCTTTGAGGCGGTCAGAAATAGCATAGAAAACTTTAGCAGAAGTATTGGTAATTCTGAGAAGTGTCACCAAAATTGAGAGTTCTAGGACTGAAAAAGAACTTTTCAATGCCAATTGATAGACTGTTGGGTAATTTCATAATTACTGTTGCTAGACTAGTCATTAAAATAACATAATTATGCTAAGTAGTTTGTAAAAAGAGAGAGAGAGAGAGAGCAATGGAACACACTTGTGACATGAACTGGTGGGTAATTGTGCAGAGATAATTTATGCCAATAACTCCTTGTAAGCCTCCATCAAGTTGAATTACTGTCTGCTGAGGGTCTTTTCCATAAGCTAATATGACAGCTCTCTAAAAAAGAAGTGATAGGAAAGAAGAGTGTCTGGACTAAATATAAGGGGGTGAGGGAACAAAGTGCAAAATGGCAGTTAGCCGTATTATATCCCCATTTCACATGAGGCCTGGCTAAAGGCAAATTTTGGAGTCTTTAGAATCAGAATCTTCCCTGTGGTTTTCTGAAACCAGACTTGGGTATTTTCTGCTGGTCACCTCAAGTTAAATCCTTCGAAATTATATGCCTTAAAGGTACCACAAGGGTGATCAGCTGAGTTTTTCCTGTGATAGATTGTGCAGACTGTTTTGTACACAGCTTTAGTATATCAAGAATATTCTTCTGGTAAATTACTTTGTACAGGGGATATGATTTGTATTAAGAAAAGCACATAGATTCATCTGTACGAAAAATGCTTAGAAAAAATAGTATTTGCATAAAATGTTGTCTTTAACTTTTCAGGTAACATATAAGAATGTTTTACACTTTATGTTAGAACTACCTTCTTCCCATAAAAAGTGTAATTGTCAACCAAAGAACATATTAGATCTTAAAAGATCTTCCCCTGTTCCCCCCTCAAGTCAATCAAAGATTAATCTCTCAGTTCCTTTTCCTTTGGTTCAAAAAATGAAAGGAAACTGCTCAGAGGTACAGTACCCACAATATGTATCTACAGCATTTGTTGTTGGGATTTTTCATTTTCTTATTAATCAGCCCTCTTATTGCTTCCCCTTCCTCCCCTAGAAAGCGTCAACTCCTGGGTCAGAGCTGTTCAGTTCCCTCATCTCAGCGTGCTGGGAAAGCCACATTCCATTTCTTACTGATGTTGCAACCTATTCACTCACTCAACTCAGCAGTGAGCTATCTTTTCTAGGAACAACCATTTCATTCAGATGAAGTAAATGTTGAGGGCAAATGACAAATACACCCTTTCCTTAAATAATATGATTTATACTGGCCTTCGCATCGAGTATCAACCACTCCTGGAATGCAATGCAGTGGCTGGAAAAATGGCAGTTGCCTTTGGTCCTCTGCCCCCTCATTCCCTTACGCTATAATCGTTCCTGCATCCATCAAACAACCTGAAATCCTTTTCTTTCTCATAATCCAAAATGACTTCTGTGTTTCAAAAGGCCGGATCCTAAAATTCTTATGCAAGAGAGAGTCCCTAGTGACAAATGGATGGAATTGTGTATCCAAGTGTTTTGGATTGGATATACTGGCACTGACTAGAAGCAAAAGGTGTCCTAGAGATTGTTCTATTTTGTGTTTGTGCACCTATTCCTCAATTATATAGCCACTATAGACAGAATCCAGCACATTAAAGTCAGAAATAAAGCTCTAAATTCATTTGAGGTTCTTGAGCTAATTCTTTCCTCTAAACATAGGCCCTTAGGCCAGAGATTCACAAATTTAACCTCACATTAGAATTGGTTGGGAGCTTTAAAATATCCCAATCCCAAATTGCTTCTTTATCATTTATTGTTTTTTAATGAATCAAAACAAAGTGTTTTTAGCATATATATATAAACATATATATATATATAGTCAATATTTTGAAAATGATTAAAAATTTCTGTGTCTGTTTTACATGAACTGCATTTTTTCCCTTTTTACCTTTTTGACTTTCGATCTTTTCACGCATTTCCCCCATCCCCCCACCCCCACCTCTGGCACCACCAATCTCTTCTTTGTATCTATGAGCTCCTTCTATTGTTATTTTTGTTTTTGTTTTAGATTCTAAATATAAGAGAAATCATACAGCGTTTGTCTTTCTCTGTCAGACTTATTTCGCATAGCACAATGCCCTTGAGGTCCATCCATCTTGTCACATGGCAGGATTTCATTCTTGTGTATGGTTTTGTACAATTTCTTATCCATTTATGATGGAAGCTTCCGTCATAACTTAGATATTGTAAATAATGCTGCAACAAACATAAGGGTGCATAAATCTTCTCAGTTAGTATTTTCATTTTCTTCAAATAACCCAGTAGTGGAATTTCTGGATCTTACGGTAGTTCTATTTTTAAGTTTTTGAGGAAATTCCATGTTTTCCAATGTTGTTGCATCAGTTACATTTCCACAACAATGTACAAGGGTTCCACATCCTTGCCAACACTTGTTATTTCTTGTGGTTTTGGTAATAGCCATTCTAACAGCAATGAGACGGTATCTCATTGTGGTTTTGATTTGCATTTCTCTTATGATTAATGATGTTGAGCCTCTTTCATGTATCTGTTGGCCACCTGTATGTCTTCTTTGGGAAAATGTCTATTTAGAACTTCTGCCCATTTTTAATTGGATTATTTGTTTGGCTATGAGCTGTATGAGTTCTTTATATATTTTAGGTATTAGCCCCTTATCAGATATATGATTTGTAAATATTTTCTTCCATTCAGTAGGTTGCCTTTTCATTTTGTTGATGGTCTTCTTTGCTGTGCAGAAGTATTTTAGTGTCCTACTTACTCATTTTTGCTTTTGTTGTTTTTACTTTGGTTTCAGATTCAAAAAATCATCTCCAAGACTAATATCTAGTTGCTTACTGCCTATGTTTTCTTTTAGGAATTTTATGGTTTAGGTCTTATGCTCAAGTCTTTAATACATTTTGAGTTCATTTCTGTGTGTGATGTAAGATAGTGGTCAAGTTTCATTTTTTAACATGTGGCTGGCTGTCCTGTTTTCCCAACATGATTTATTAAAGAGACTGTCCTTTCCTCATTGTATATTCTTGGCTCCTTTGTCATAAATTAATTGACTGTATATGTATGGGTTCATTTCTGTAATCTCTATTTGGTTCCATTGATCTATGTGTCTATTTTTATGCCAGTACCACAGTATTTTAATTTCTATAGCTTTGTAATATAATTTGAAATCAGGGAGGGTGATACCTCCAACTTTGCTCTTTCTCAAGATTGATTTGATATGGGAGGTCTTTTGTGGTTCCATACAAGTTTTAGAATTATTTGTTCTAGTTCTGTATAAAATGCCATTGGAAATCTGATAAGGATTTAATTGAATCTGTAGATTGCTTTGGGTAGTATGGACATTTTAACAATATTGATTCTTCTAATCCATGAGCATGGAATATCTTTCCATTTATTGGTGTCTTTTTAATTTCTGTCATTAATGTCTCATAGTTTTAAATATATAGGTTTTTAACCTCCCTGGTTATATTTATTTCTGGGTATTTTCTTCTTTTTGGTGCATTATAAATGGAATTTTTAAAATTTCTCTTTCTGATAGTTTGTTATTATAGAAACACAACAGACTTTCATGTATTAATTTTGTATCCTGCAACTTTACTGAATTTATTAGTTCTAAGAATCTTTAGGATTTTCTCTAAATAATACCATGTCATCTGCAAATAGTGACAGTTTTACTTCTTTATTTCCAATTTGGATGCCTCTTATTTATTTTTCTTTACCAGTTGCTCTAGCTAGGACTTCCAAATACTTTCAATGTTGAATAGAGATGGCAAGAGTGGACATCCTTGTTGTGTGCTAAATCTTTGAGGAAAGGCTTTCAGCTTTTAACTGTTGAGTGTGATGTTAGCTGTGGGCTTGTCACATATGTGGAAATGTCAAGGCACATTTCCTCTATGCCCATTTTGTTGACAGTTTTTACCATAAGTGGATATTGAATTTTGTCAAATGATTTTTCTGCATCTATTGAGATAATCATTATTTTTATCTTTCATTTTGTTAATGTGGTATATCACATTGACTGATTTGTGGATGTTGAAACATCTTTGCATCCCTGAAATAAATCCCACTTGATAATGGTGTATGATCCTTTCAATTTATTCTTGATTTTGGTTTGCAATATTTTGTTGACAATTTTTGCATCTAGGTTTATCGGGGATATTTTCTTTTCTTGTGGCACCCTTGTCTGGTTTTGGTATCAGAGTAATGCTGGCCTCATAAAATGAGTTTGGAAGAGTCCCCTCCTATTTTTGCTTTGAAGAGTTTGACAAGGATTGATACTAATTTTTTTGAATGTTTGGTAGAATTCACTAGTGAAGCCATCTGGTCATGGACTTTTGCTTGTTCGGAGATTTTTAATGACTAATTCAATCTCCTTACGAGTATTTTTTTTTCTGTTCAGATTTTATATTTCATTATAACTCAGACTTGGTAGGTTTTATGTTTCTAGGAATTTATCCACTTCTTCTAGGTTGTCCAATTTGTTGGCATATAATAGTAAAGTTCATAGTAGTCTCTTATGATCCTTTGTATTTCTGTGGTATCAGTTGGAATGTTTCCTCTTTCATTTCTGGTTGTATTTATTTGACTTTCCTCTGTTTTTCTTGGTGGCTTCCATACCATTTAAATCAGTTTTAAAACAACTAATGCCTAGGGGTGAGTCCAGGCAGTTTTAAAGCTGAGTAGGTGATTCTAGTGGCTACCAAGTTTGAAAAATTGGTCTGGGGTTATTGCTTTCAATCATGACTGCATATTGCAATCACCTAGAGATCATTTAAAAATTCTGACTAATCAAGTCACAATCTCTGGAAGTGGACTGGGAATCAGTGGTTTTTGAAGCTCCCAGATGATTCTAATGAGCAAACAAATTTGAGAACCACTTCTCTAGGCAAGTCCCTTTATGAAAAATATAGAGAAACCTCATTATGATGACCCTCAATTGTTGACTAGGAAAATGGACTCTTTCCCTTGGACCCCCCCTACCTATTGGCAAATGTCCTTTCTCATAAAAATCCACCAAACTTAATTCTTCCTTAATAATTCTTTTTTAAATAATTTTATTGAAGAGTAATTGAAAAATGTAATTGTATATATTTAAAGCACACAACATGATGATTTGATATACATATACATTGCCAAATTATTACCAAAATCAAGATAATTAACACATCCATCACCTCACATAGTTAACATAGTTCTTTTGTGTGGTGAGAATGATTAAGCTCTGTTCCCAGTAACTTTTAAGTATACAAAATCTATTATTAACTATAGTCACTGGGCTGTGCATTAGATTCTCAGAAATTGTTCTTCTTATAACTGAAAAAATTTATACCCTTTGGCCTACATAACCCCATTTCCTCCTTACTCCAGTATCAGACAACTACCATTCTGCTCTGTTTCTCTATGAAATTGGATTTTAATTTTTTTAATATTCCACTTATAAGCAATACCATACATTATTTGTTGTCTTTTTCTGTCTTATTTCACTTCGCATAATGCCTTCCAGGTTCATCCACGTTGTCACAGATGGCAGGATATCACTTTTTCTGGCTGAATAATATTCCATTTTATGTGCACACACATACACATTCACACACACATGCATATATATATATATATGTATGCATATATATATATATATGCATACACATTTTATTTATTCATTCACCTGTTGATGAGCACTTAGTTTGTTTCCATATCTTAGCTATTGTGAATAATGCTGCAATAAACATGGAAGTGCAGATATCTCTTTAAGACACTGATTTCAGTTCCTGCAGATACATAACAAGGAGTGGGATTGATGGATCATATGGTAGTTCCGTTTTTAGTTCTTTGAGGAACAGCCATACTATTTTCCATAACAGCTGTACCAATTTACATTTCTATCAACAGGTATGAAGATTTCCTATTTTCCACAACCTTGCCAGCACCTGTTATCTCTTGTCTTTTTGATAATAGACAACATAACAGGTGTGAAATGATAGCTCATTATGGTTTTGATCCCCCTCTCTCTGGTAATTAGTGATGTTGAGTAGCTTTTCATATACCTATTGGCCATTTGTATGTCTTCTTTGCAGAAATATCTGTGTAGGTCCTTTGACCATTTTAAAATTGAATCATTTGTGTGTTTTTTTTTTTGCTGTAGAGTTGTATGATTCTTATTTTACATCATCTACTCTCACTTTCTGAGGTAGGTAACTCTCATCCAAGTTGCTTAAACTTCTGTCTATGGCTCTGAAATCTAATCTTTCTTGGATTGTTTATGGCAAACATGTAGAGACACATAAACATATAGCCTAGACAAAATTTTATACAGTGATAAAGGCACTTGTTTCTTGTCCACCTTTGAAAGTATGAGGTAAATATCTGAGACCAATGGACAGGAAGGACACATGTCTATATATAGATTTTCAGATACCTATATATCTGTATATATATAGATATGTATATGTATATATGTATATATATGTATATGTATATATATATGGTGTGGAATGTTGTGTAGGATGGAGGGAAAGGGCTTCAATTAGATATGTAATATTTTATTTAAAAAATCTGAAGCAAAATTTAATGAAATGTTAGCATTTGTTAAATACAATGGTGGATTTATGAGTGTTTATCATTTTGTCATATTTCTGTGTTTGAAATAGTTTATTAAAATGTAAAGATCATCATAACAATGTTTTTAAAAAGCTGTTATAGCATTATACACAGAGAACACTATCCTACACATTAGTTATTAGACAAAAGAGGCAAATTTGCTATTCCAGTCAACAGCTTTGGGATATGTTTGTTTGGTTTTAGTAAGGAAAGTGGTTTCAGATCTGCATTGTACACATGTGGCCATTTACTAAATTAAAATTAAGTGAAATCTGAAATTCAGTTCTTCAGATTCACTCACTAGTCACATTTCAAGTGCTAAATAACCACATGTGCTAGTGGCTACAATATTAGACAATACAGATTATAGAACATTTCTTTCATTGCAGAAAATTATATTTTTAATTTTTTAATGTTTATTTATTTGTGAGAGAGAGAGAGAGCATGGGAGGGACAGAGAGAAATGGAGGCACAGAATCCAAAGCGGGCTCCAGGTTCTGAGCTGTCAGCACAAAGCCCGATACAGGACTCGAACTCATGAACCGTGAAATCATAACCCAAGCCAAAGTCAGAGTCTTAACCGAGTCACCCAGGTGCCCCTCAATGCAGAAAATTTTATTAGACAGCTCTGGTCTAGATATTAATATATAATTATATGTCAAGATGCAAACGAATTTTCTGCAATTAACCTCCATCCTTTTTCCGTTCATGTTTGAATCAACCAAAGCAAACTATGATTTAGGATTTATAAGTGATGCAAGTAAATAAGTGGTAATCTATTGTTTTTAATCTTCCTACAAAACAATTACTAAATTAAAAAATTACTCTACCCATATATACACAACTGTACTTTCATAGGACTTTTATATATAAGTGTATATCTAATGGCTAATATGCAAAAAATTGACCACTGGCAAACACTAGTCAATGTCTAATATTAATTAATAGGAGGGACCAACTGATGTTCCCAGTCAGGAAAACGGACAATATAATTTCAAGTTTTTCAAATTATAAAGCAAAACAGGTTTGTTTTAGCAGGTAAAATAATACTAAAAACTGTGTAAAGAAAAAACCTGGGGCACCTGGGTGGCTTAGTCAGTTAAGCGTCTGACCTCACTCAGGTCATGATCTCATCCTTCATGAGATTGAGCCCCATGTCAGGCTCTGTGCTGACAGCTCAGAGACTGGAGCCTGCTTCAGAGTCTGCGTCTCCCTCACTTTCTGCCCCTCCCCCACTCACACTGTGGCTCTCTTTCTCTTTCTCGTTAAAAAATAAACATTAAAAAATTTTTCAAAGAAAAAGCCTAATCATCACCCTCCCCTCAACTCTACACTTGTGACCCCTTCTAACAGAATAGAAGGGGTCCTGTTAGAGGACCATGCCTTCCTCTTTGCTCATGCAAACATATCAAAGCAACAATATAGAGGATGTTTTTGTTTTTGCTAAAGAGAATCATATTATACATTTTACTTTGTAATTTTCTTTTTTTTTCCACTTAGCAATATGTCATGAACATCTCTATACATCTATAGATATTTGTATAACTCATTTTCCCCAACCTGTTTCTGCATATACACAGATAGATGCATATACGCATATATTCATACATGTATGTATATATGTATGTATGTGTATGTGTGTACATATATAATTGTGCAAAATGGGCTATCATTCATGCTAGGCAGGGCTAGTCACATTTTCTTGCTTTTTTCTTATTAACTTGTTTCTATGAACCCCTATCCTCCCCCTGAATCCTTCCCCACACCCACCTCAATCCCAGATAATCCATGTTAACAGCACTTGGTATTCTTCCACACTTTTCTTACACTCAAAAAACATTAAAAATGTTTATATATTTTGTGTCATTGTCATTCTGTTCCTAGCTTGGGCCCACTATATATTCACTGATACAAATATTCTTATATCTTCATTTTTCTGTAGTTTTTATTTCTATGGGGAGTGTCTCAGAAGATTAATGGCTGCACTAATGGGTATGTGTATTTTAGGTTTGGGAAAACAATCTGGAGAAATATATTAAAACTGTTTCCTATTTCTGCCAGAAATATGTGAGTACCCCTTTCTCACACTTATTTGACAGCAAAATATTATTTCTCCTTAAAGTTTTGCCCACCTGATGGATGTAAAGTGATATCTCGTTACCATTGTGCTTACTCTAACAACTAAGATATTTAATACCTTCTCATTTATTAGTCTCTCAGATTTACTTTTTCTGTATTCACTTGTACATTTCTTTTTCCTACTTTTTTCCTGGAGTTTTGTCAATTTATAAAATCTCTATGTTATAGATATTGACTAATTCTTTCATTTTCATTATTTATTGTTAGTTTCTTACAAATCTATTGTGGTTTGATTTGGCTAATATCTTTTTTGCTCAAGATTTCATTTTTGTGTACAAACAACCCTATATTTTCTGATATAGATTTTAAGTGCCTTGTCATGATTAAGAAGGTGTTTTCCATCTTCATATTATATGCAGTTTCTGAGATTTTTCTTAAAATATTTTCTCTTACATGCATCTTTAATCTCCCTAGAATTTGTCTTTATGCATAATGAGAGCTGGGGTCCACTCTTCTTCCAGAGGGATAGTAAGTTTTATCAGCACCATTTCTTAAACAATTCATTCTTTTTACAACTGAATTGAATCCTGCTTTTCTAATATTAAATTCTCATATGCCCTGAGATCTAGTTCTTTTTACAGTCTATTTTGTTCCACTAACATGTCTATTCCCATGCCAATATCATATGAGTTTAACTACAATGATGTTATAACAGGTTCTTGTATCTCAAGCAAATCTTCATTCTTTTTCATACTTTTCCTGGCTCTTTTTGGATATTTTTTATTCTGTATAAATTGTATTCCCATTTTATTCTAAATAAAACAAAATAAGCATACAAACAAAAACCACTACGGAGATCCTAAATGCATGTTAATTTGGAGAATTTACTTTTTAATGAAACTAAGCTATCTCACTCAAGAGCATGTTCAATTTGCTTAAATATTGACTTTTTTTCCCCATAAAGTCCTGTAATTTACTTATTTTTCATAAAGTCCTGTTGCTATAGTCAAATTAATTGTCATAACAGGAAAAGCCGTCATTGCCAGCACTAACATCAAAGGTAGAAGAAGGGGTGTCACTGTTAAAGTCTTCAGCGTAGCCCAGGATGCCCTTAGGGGTCCCTCCGATGTCTGCTTCACCACTTTCTTGATGTCACATTTGACGTCTTTTTCTAGATAGTAGGTCAGACCCACATCCAATACATTGGAGGTGGGGACATAAAGGCCATGCCAGTAAGCTTCCCACTCAGGTCAGGGATGTCCTTGTCCACAGCCTTGGCAACACCAGGAGAAATAGTAATGATATTCTGGGTAGCCACTCGGCCATCATGCCACAGCTTCCAGAAGTGCCATCTGCAGTCTTCTGGGTGGCAGTGATGGCATGGACTGTGCTCATGAGTCCCTCCACAATGCTGAAGATGTCATGGATGACCTTGGTCGGGGGGCAAGCAGTTGGTGGTTCAGGAGGTACTGCTGACAATCTTGAGTTGTCATAATTATGGTTCAGCTCAACACAATACTTGGGGGCATCAACAGATGGGGCAGAAATGATTACTTTTTGGCTCTTCTCTTCATGTGAGCCCCAGCCTTCTCAAGATAATGAAGGCACCAGGAGACTCTACAACATATTCAGCACTGGATCTTATACCTGGAAGATGAACATGGGCTTTTCCTTGATAATAAGCTTCCCATTCTCAGTCTTGACTGTGCTATTGAGCTAGTCATGGGTGGAATTATACTGGATGAAGTTGAGATCAACAAAGGGGTCATTATTGGCAACAGTATACATTTTGCCAGATTTGAAAACAGCCTTGGTAACCAGGCATACAATATAGCCAAATCCATTCACTCCAACCTTCACCATCCTATCTCAGGGATAGTGCAGCTATCTCTGTCCAACAGGGAGAAACAGAGAGGCTAGATTTCTTTTACTGGCATTTTATTTAAAATGTTTTATTTATGGGGCGCCTGGGTGGTTTAGTCAGTTAAGCATCCGACTTTGGCTCAGGTCACAATTTGTGGGTTTGAGCCCATGTCGGGCTCTGTGCTAACAGCTCAGAGCCTGGAGCTCTTCAGATTCTCTGTCTCCCTCTCTCTCTGCCCTCCCCCCACTCCTGCTCTGTTTCTCTCTCAAAAATAAAACATTAAAAAATTTTTAAAATTTGTTTATTCAGTAAATGAGATTGATGTATTTTTTGTATATTTGTCTAGTTTTAATATTAATTTTATGTTGAATTCATAAAATGAATTGTAGAGCTTCCATATCCCACCTTACCCCACAACGCCATGGTATAGAATTTTGCTAACCCAAAGTATGCTTCATGGACTAGCAGCATGGATATCAACTGGATGTCAAGCTCACTTCCTAGAATTTGTTAGAAATGCAAAAATCTCAGGCCCTACCCCATATCCTAATTAGGATATGCATCACAAATAAGATCCCCAGGTGACTTGTATGCATGGTAAGATTAGAGAAGCTCAGATCCAGAATGGTTGAAACAGTGATGAAACTATCTTTTCTTTAAAATGTCATACAGAACTCAGATATGAAGCCAACCAGTTATGGTAACTTTTAATACTTAACTTGATCTATGATAATTATGGTATACGCAAGGTTGCTACTTCTTGGGTGAATTTTGGTATTTTATATTTTGTTAATAAATCATCTGTATCCCCTGAGCTTTACAACTTTTGTTGCATAGAGTTGCATTCCGTTAAAAAAAATTTTTTTTAATGTTTATTTATTTTTGAGAGACTGGGATAGAGCACAAGCAGGGGGGACAGAGAGAAGGAGACACAGAATCCAAAGCAGGCTGAAGGCTCCCGAGCTGTCAGCAGAGCCCAATGCGGGGCTCAAACATACGAACCGTGAGATCGTGACCTGAGCCGAAGTCAGACACTTAACCTACTGACCACCCAGGTGCCCCTAGAGTTGCATTCTTGTTACTTCATTACTATTAATATCTTCCATCACTTGATGACGTCTCCTTCTCTATGTATTTTTGCTTTTGTTTTCTTTTTATCAAGCTTACAAAAGCTGTGTCTATTTTCTTGTTCTTTTCAGAGAACTAGCTTTTGGATTCAATTAATAATCCCTTAGTTAAAACCTGGCAGGGGAGGAGGCCCTACAACATGAGCCATTACTGTGGATGAGTTCAGCTTTGCTATTAACATTGAAACCATGTGTACATGTGAACCTGAAGTTCCAGGGACCAAAGCATCATGAGAATGCAGGATTAATACCTATTTTCAGTTGATAAATCACAGTCTGAATAGGGACATACCTCCACCAAAATTGCCTTTCTGCATACCTAATCATATTCTAAATGTCATGTATGGTCTCCCTGGTATAGTTCACTAAATAACATTTTGAGCATTTGTATTTTGCTTTAAGGTCTATAATGCCTTTCATACCCTTAATCTCATTTGAGATTTGTGTTTAAAAGGATCTAATAGATAATCTTGACTAAGGGGGAATACAGTCCTAACCTGATTTTCACATACTGAGATCAGCTGGGGCCCTCAGAATGCTGTTTCTCCAGTGGGCTGAACAGGTCCCACAGAAGAGTGTGTATTTTAGGCAGAGCTAAGAAAGCAAGTATTCCCTCAGATAAGGAAAAGGCATGAGTTGAAATTTTAGCCATGAACAGATAAAAGAAAACAGCAAATTTCAGATACTTATCTTAAAGCAGACAATTATGTGAAATGCATTAGCTTTTTTTCCCTTTCAATTAAGGAGTCAAGGTTTTGTTTGCCCTCTTAAAAACTGGACGAAAAACCTATTACTTATGCACTTTCATTTCTTACCTTTGCAAATATTCTAATCAGATAAGGATTTCAAAAGCTAGATGACTGTAAGCTTTTGCACTCAAATTGACCCAAGTTTAGGATAATAGCTGCAAAAGTATAAAGTGTAGTTTATTGAATTTGGGATTTTGGTTCACTGATAGACCAGTCTTATGTTGATCATTATGGAGGAGTTATTACAAAGATACTGCTGAAGTCCTTCACAAAATTAATTTTAATCTTGTACCGCTGACCAGAGATTTCTGATCTATAATAACACTTGGCTAGTCTTTCTTTTGTGGTGTATTTAGGTTTCCTTTAAGCACCTGGAGTAGAAACCATCTTAACCTCACATTCCTGTCAGTACTATGCGTAGGACCTTTTTAACTTCCGATAAGTAGTGCTGAGTACTGAAAAAGAGAAAATAATCCTCCACCCTTCCTACCTCAGAGAACTGGTCAATGCACCTACTTGATAGTATTTTCCCTGCTAAGCAAAATGTTCCCATCCTAAATTCCAGGACAGAATGTGAGTAAAAGAGAGAGAAAATGGTAGCAGTAATGACATGATGTCCATAGCATTTTAGTGTTGGAAATAAAATACTAGAGGACAAACCTTTTGACATTGAAATCTTATTTGGGGAGAATGCTCATTATGAAGCAAATGGAAAAAGTAAAATAATCCATTTTTTTTAAGACTGTGAATTACTTATTCTTTCCATTTTTTTTCTTCTGGGAGGAGTGTAAACTTAAATCCAAAACATCCTGTAATATAGTTCATTTCTCCTCTGACCTAAAGTCCTAGAAAGATACAGATATTACATGATTGTTCTATTTTTTAAAAATGTTAATACAAAGTATTCCCTGGAAACCTTTTCTTTCAGACAATACCACTCAGAAGTTCACCTCCCCACCCCACCCCCCACCCCCCATTCAGCATTCAACTCTATGGCTGAGTACTTGCCATGGTCCCCAGCCCTCTGTTTAGTGGTGGGTTGGGAGACAGACCGAGAGTGAACTTTAACATAGAGAAAAATATGGATATCCCAATGGGTATGCCCTGGTTATTTTGGGGAAACTTGCTGCAAAAGTGAATATAATTCAGGTACAGGATACCACACCTAAACAATCTCAAAGGGCAGGCAGAGGACAAACCAGACAAGACAAAGGAAAGGGGAACGAGGCAGAAGAGACAGCATGGAAAGAGACTAGGACAAAACAAGCCCAGAAAACTGTCAGTGCAAAGGTTTTACTGATGGGATGCAGATAAGGAGGATCTTGTAGAGGTTCCATGCAGAGTCCATACTCTTAACCTCTATACCACTTGGTGACTATATGGAAGATGGGCTTTAAAGTGAGAAGACTGGAGGAAAGATGACCTGTTTGGTAGATACAAGGCCTCAGTTAAAGCATATGAGCGCACACACACACATATCCTATATATATAGGATATATAGGTATATATATAGGATAGTGATCAGGACTATAGACTCTGCACTAAGACTCCCTGGGTGAAACTAAAATTTCAGTTCCACTAACTTACTGGCAGTATGATGATGTGCCTCAGTTTCAGTACCAGTAAAACTAGGAATAGCAACATTACCCAGCCAACAGGATTTTTTAAGGATTAAATGAAATCCTACACAGAAGTACACTTCACCTAGTGGCTAGGAGTGCCCAAAGTTTGCCCCTATTAGAATGTTACAAGTTGCAGAGACAGGAATGGACCTATTTTACTAAGTAGGTACAATTAGCAGGGTTTGGGGATTCAGGCTGGGGGCAGGGGGGAATGGAAAGGGAGGCAGAGGGGACTAGAGGTTTTTACTGCCAGCTAGATTACTGGCTAGCTAGGAAGGCCAACAACAATAAAGGAGATGTCTTATGGAAAACAGAGAGGACTTCCTTTCCTTTTGGACATTTTAAGTTTAAGGTATTAATGGAATATCTATGCACAAATAACCGGTTTAAATGGTTGAACATGAGTATGAGGCTCAGGGAAGTGATGTAGGGGAGTCATTAGCAAACAGATGACAAGGTAAGTGTTAGAACACTGGGCCAAGAATATCATTCTGAAAGATATGCACATTTATTTTGTGTTAATATATAAAATGTACTTAAATGACATGAAAATATAGAAAATATCAGTTTTAGCAGTGTGGGAATGAAGAATGACTTATGACAAATATAGTATATTCACATTATTCAGAAAAATTAGAGTACTAATAGCACATTCTGATCCTAAACCATATATATCAAATAAGGACAGATGCCTCTACACACTCAGTTTTGAGTCAGCTAGATTTTACAGTTATTCCCAGAAAGACCAAAGTAAATTGACATTAACAAACAATGTTAAGTTCTTTGAAAGGTTATTTTCTATAACCACTTTGTTTAAAGCATAATAAAAAGGCATTTAATCTCAACACTGTCAGTCTTCATTCCCAGTAAAAATAAGTACATGTTAATGATCTGATGTCAGGATGCCAACTGGTCAAATTTCTTCTTTTTTTAAGTCATTTCCCCCTAATATCCAGAATTTTGTTTCACTGAAACAATCAAAAAGCTAACATTAAGTCTGCTCTACCCACTTAGCAAAGTAGTGAAGTAATTTTACTTGTCCTATCACTTGTGGAACCAAGCCTTCTTTAAAAAATAAATGGAAAAGTGCAGGGGCGCCTGGGTGGCTCAGTCGGTTGAGCGTCCGACTTCGGCTCAGGTCATGATCTCGCGGTATGTGAGTTCGAGCCCCGCGTCGGGCTCTGTGGTGACAGCTCAGAGCCTGGAGCCTGTTTCAGATTCTGTGTCTCCCTCTCTGTCTGACCCTCCCCCGTTCATGCTCTGTCTCTGTCTCAGAAATAAATAAACGTTAAAAAAAAATAAATGGAAGAGTGGAATTTAAGTTTATCGTTATTAGTCAAAATATCACAAAAGCCATAATGAGCCACCAAATCCAGCAATTCCAGCACAGAACACCTGCAATACATTTAGGAACCTGCAAACTTTCTATTTTGTCCTCCACAGGCTGGGAGCCACTAGTGCAGTTATTCTGGCATTTCAAATATGGAAAAATGAAATATTTTGAGGTGTCACTTCAGGGTGGGAGGGGGTAATAATAGGGTATGAGCATTTTTCTTCAGTGAAGTGTTGTTGATATTTTTGGCAGCACAGTATTCTTTTAGCTCGTTGACCTGCATTTCCCTCACAAGTGAACATTTCGTGAACATCCCACTCCCGCATCCCTCCACCCCAATACCAGCAGCATGCTCCATCACTGTGACAATCACATAATGGCCACAAACACCCCCTAGAATAGTAGTGCTGTCCCAGGTTGACCAACCACTATTGTAAAAGGTTGGCTCAGCTGATTAAAATGCTGCTTTTAGCAGCTTGGGTGTCTTTGTTGCAATACCAAATACTGAGAACACAACAAATGTTTATTTAAGAAAACCCATTCCCATTACTAGGGCAGAGGGTGGGGGGGGGGAGGGGTCAGAGTATCCTAAAAGGTCAGAGAACTCTTAGAAATCTAGTTCAACCATTCCAAAATTACAGATGGGGGAAAAAATGTCCAAAAGAAGTTAAGTGACAGGCCCATAGTTCTATGGCTAGGAAATGGCTAAGCCAGAATTAAAACCCTAAATTCTAGTCCAGTACTTCTTCTACTACACCATGCCCCCAACTCACATAACCCACACATGGATATATTAAAAGCTCAGCAGCTTCAGTTATGTCCAAAGGAACAAAATTCCTTTAAATTTCACACATGAAGACAAACACCACCCCCCCAAAAGTCACTCAGATTCACTGGGGTCTAAGGATTCATTTAATAATGCTTTGAGGTTTCCATTCCAGGCTTAATAATTCACCTTCAAATTAAAACCTGGCATTTTTACTTATCATCCCATCCAAGTAAGAATTTTACGAATGTAAAATATATACCAGTTTCTACATTAGCGTATCTTGAGGAAGTGATGAACAGCTCCTGCTGCCATTTTAAAGTAGGAACTTAACAATTCAACTTCAAATTTTGTCAGCTTATAATAAATATATGGGTGTAGCTTTAAACAGTAAGTTGTGGACAACTGGCACCATGAAAAAGCAGCATGTGTAAGTGTAAGATGATCTTCCCCATATATATTAGGAAAAAAAGGAATCTTCACTACAACGATAAGCAAAATATCCAACAAATACATACTAATTTCTCATGGCCTCATGGTTGGGAGTGGGGGGAGGGGCATGGACTTCATGCAAGATGCTCCAAATATTAACATCAAATACTACACACCCATATTGTTTATACTTAATGATATAATTTCACTACTTTTAGTAAATTAGCAATATTTGGCACTTTTTGTCTCACGTTTACACCTAGATACCAGAACATAAAATACTATTATTTATTAGCCCCATTTATCACCCATGCTAATTTTCTTTCTAGAATGGTAAAGGTATGGTAAAGAAATGAACCAATATCTGCTCATAAACAAAAAGGTTTCTTTTTGATACACTTAGCTACTGTTTTAAAGACTGGAGTCCTGGATGACCAGCTCCCTTTGGAAGATCTAACCACTGAATTTAGTTTGCTTTCTTACAAATGCACGTGTGATCAAAGATGGACCCAGTGGTATATTACTGACTTACCGCCAAATGGCAAACTTATCAAAGTAGCTGTGATTCTCAACAAGGGTCAAAGCCTACTCCTAGTTCCCAGGGAGAATATCAGATCGGTCTTATTTCAGCTGTGTAATTGAAGGCAGAAGGCAGAAAGAAGAGGGTGTCAATTCTGATGTCTTCCTGTGCCCACCACCTTCATATCACGGTGAAAAGTGGGGACTGTGTATCCAACTGAAGGAAAACACCTCAACATGTTATCATTGCAGAAACAAAACCAGCAGAATCCTTTACAGTAGTCTCAGATACACTACTCCCCTTTTGTCTCTAGATAGGGTGGATGCAGAAGCAATGGGAACACAAATATCCTCACCAGATGAAGGAGTTAACAGTGGCACTCCCATTTTGGAAAGCTTTTCTCAGATACTATCCCACCACTGCCTCTTAAAACTAAAGAATTCTAATTACTAACTTATTCCTGTAAGTGAAAAATAAAATTTCCTAGCAGGAAAACAGCTAGCTAGAGCTGGGGCTAAACCCTCAGAGCTGCTAACACCCCATTTAGGATTCTCCCAGAGATTACATTCAACATCATCATACAGACCGGGGGCTGGGGGCCACGTGCGGCAGGACACACACAGCCAGGACTCATGTGTAAAAGAACAAAAGGGAAACCTGGATACTACTGTTTCTGCCAATGCCATAAACATCTCCCAGGACTTGGAAATGACCAGCTAATTTTACCTCAGTCTAACCATTAGCTCTGCAGAATCTGTTGACCCTAACATAAAGAAGGAAGATGAAGGAGAAAGTCAATTACAGATTTCACAAATATCTGGTACGTAAGTCTGTAATTTTTAATTAGAATTAACTATCAAAGACACTGCACCTTTTAAGTCTTTGAACTTAATAATGTTTAACAATGGCTTTATTAGGTGAACGCTTGAAAGCATTCAACATTAAATTCAATTTACTTCACATAAATGTTTTCAAATACATTATCAGCAATTCTTAAATATTTCAAATCAACCCACTTAAGTATAGAAGGCTTGCTCATAGGTCTTCTGAGGTGACAAGACGACTGAAAGGAACCTTGGACTTGAGTCCAGATCTCTAACCAACAATCACCATGTCATCACCGGTGAACTCATATGAGGGAACTTCAAGATTGAGAGGTGCAGGCCCCTTCCTGATCCTGCCAGAAGCATCATAGTGTGACCCATGGCAAGGGCAGTAATAACCACCAAAATCTCCTGCATTTGCAATGGGTACACAACCAAGATGAGTGCAAACACCTATCAGGATAACCCATTCAGGTTTCTTTACTCGATCTAAATCATGCTGCGGGTCCCTCAACTGGGACACTTCAACTGCAGCTTCCTGCTCAATTTCCTTCTTGGTTCTATGACGCACAAACAGCGGTTTTCCTCTCCATTTGAAAGCCATGTTCTTGCCTTCTGGAATATCGGATAGCTTGATTTCGATTTTCGACATGGCCAACACATCAGCAGAAGCACTCATGCTGGAAACAAACTGGGAGACGACATTCTTGGCAGCATATGCAACACCTATACTAGTTGTTGCAGTTATCAAATAGGAGAAACCTTTTCTAGCCTCACTGCTCTCTTTTGAAGACTTTGTACCATCTAACACTTCGGTGCGTCGATAGTCAGAGAAGTCAGGCACTCTGATGTCTGTGTGGGAATAACGAACAGACGCAGGGACTGCAAGATAAACAGAAAGTTAAAAAAACAATTAGATGAGTACCCTGAAAGAAGTATACATCAGGAAATAACCTTTGTGAATTCATAAGCAAAAATCAAGTTATAAAAATGTGAAATATAGCACTAATGCCAGAAATGGTCAGGTTGGCAGTGCCTGCATAGAAAATATTGAAAAAGAAATGGAAGTCAATCACTACCTATCATACTGGTATGAAATCACAGGATAATATGCGTAAACTGAACTTCTTCCTGATTGAACACAGTTGATTCAGAATTTCTAACGATTTAGTGCATCAAATCTAAAAAGCTAAATAGTACTGTAAACAGCAATATTTTAAAATCCCCAAAATTCAACATGCCAAGACATACAACTATGTTAACTACCTCCCATATTCTCTGGATTACAAGGGACCGTAAAACTCATCAAGTCCACCCAATAAGTTGATTTGTGGGGCTCCTGGGTAGCTCGGTCAGTTAAGCGTCTGACTCCTGATTTCAGGAGCCTGCTTGAGATTTTCGCTCTCCCTCTCTCTCTGCCCCTCCCCCACCCATGTTCTCTCTCTCTCTCTCTCTCTCTCTCTCTCTCATGCACAAAATAAACATTAAAAAAAAGGTGATTTGTGATCATCTTATTAAACCAAATGTCTAACTTCACATTACTATCTACTTACTCTCTGAAAGTTCAGTAGAACTGCTAAAAATTCATAAATACTTATTACCATAAACATTCTGTGAACTGTTAGTATAACTTTAGTTGCAGAAAATGAAGAGATTTTCTATTTTAGACTCTGGAGTATAAATCAGTATTACTTTAACTTCAAGTAAAGCTACCAATGGGCAGAAAAGGACATCCTTGTCAAAATACACAACTATCAAATGAAATCTCCAAAAGAGCCAATTATTTCAACTTAGTACAGGATAAAAGACAAATTTTCATATATACCCCTCTTCAGTGAAGGGCAGTAACTTCTATAAGAGTAAGGGCATTATCTTTCTTTTTCAGTGCTGTGGATTTCTCAACTGAGACACTACTACTGCAGGCTGGCCAGATCTTTGTGTCAAATGAATGTTAACTAATTACTATTTATGTAGTACTTTGGATGTAAGTAGTTTTTAAACTAAACAGATTATGACCTTTGTCCATACTATTTTAAAATATCTGACAAAAAATTAACTTACTGGCATCACTTTTAAGTATGTTTCAGGAAGCAAATCTCTTTGCAAGTTGTATACGCATTTTAGGAAATTTGTCACAAGGTTTCTTTTTTTATAAAAGGGACATTAAAAATTCCTCACTTAAAAACTGTGTTGTTTCAAAAAGAAAAATGTACTTATAAAATGCAATTTCATGTAAGTTGCAGCCTACCAGGCTGTCTCATCCTAATATACTTCCTTGAGTATTACAATAAAGAACATGACCACACTTTTCACATGGTTCTCAAAGTCAGTAACAATGGAAGCTGTAAGTCAGCCTTGAACGTGGAGATTAGGGGCACTGATCCCATATGCAGTGGGATTAACACATAATTTGTATGTTATATATCTCATATATATAATTCTTATAATAAAGTAAGCTAGGGAAAAGAAAACATTAAGAAAACCATAAAAAATACATTTGCAGCAGTGTACCATATTTATAAAAAAAAAAAAAAAAATCCACATATAAGTGGACCTGCACAGTTCAAATCCATGTTGTTCAAGGGCCAGCTGTATTCCCAAACAATGGTGAAACCTATCAAAATCACTCTATGTACTTTTCTGGGACCAGGACAAGGGTAGTGACTACCTAATATTTACAACTATGGCAAAGTGACATTATCATATACTACCCTACTTCTACCTAATGCTAACCTAACAGTGTAGACTGGGGTTTGGGATCAAGTATGAATTACCTTCCTTTGGTATTCTCTGGAATTACAAAGGAAAATGTGTATCATACCTAAAAGATGAAGGAACCAAAGTCCATACTTCTACATTAAAAACAGTGTCTACAATCTTTAACCATATAACAGTATACAAGCAAATGTACAGGAACATTAAACAGAATGGTTTTGACATTCTCATCCAGAGATTTGGTGGTGAAAGAAATCCAGCTGTCTACTGCCACTCTACCTAGCAGGTTACACTTTAGTACAATAGTACAATACTGTACTATTGTATATTGTACCACCATGAATATTTTGGGAAATTTAACTGCCATATTGCAAAAGTCATTTCTAAATAATTTACATTAACTGTATTAGGTGTGACTTTAGCAACAAAGATGCTAGCTAGATTTAGTTCTAAACTCAAGCAAAACCAGATACTTCTGGAAATAGAGAAAATTTAAGAGACTATAACAAAAAACAGGTTTTCCTTTCTTAAGATGAACTCTGATGTGCCTTGGAAATCTTCCTCTCACATCATGGATCTTCTGATCCAACCCTCCCATTTCACACCCTCAGAACTATCTTTCTACAAACCATCTAGACAGATTATAACGTGAACTAAAACTACAAGCTGAAGGCATTATTATAGAAAAAGTTTGCCTTACGGTTCTGTATCATTTACCTGTTCTTGGGAAAGTCAGGTAAGCCTCTAATTTTTAGAAGAAACCCTTTAGTCACTAGACAAATTCCAAAGATGCTTTTTGCATTTGCTGTTGAAATTTTGTCCTCCTTTATTGTTTCTTACCTCCAGATCCAAAGAATAGGCTTGGGATGGGCTGGTGTACTCTGCTCACGCCCTGAACAGTGTCTCCAAAACCCACTGGTGCCCCCAAACAACAACAAAAATCGCCATTTTATTCATTTGCCACTATCCTGCACTGCCTGTATGCAAAATCTGAGGTTGTAGGAAACAGAAAAATAAAGATTCTTCTCTATGCCTCAAGCTCAAGGTCAGAGGAATCACCAGGAAATCCAATAGTAGGAAGTGTTATGTACCATAAAAATAAAGGAATCAGCAAATATAAAATTTTATTGACCTGACCCTGAACGGAGATTGATTTGGTAAGACGGAAATGTGGAAAACTGGTGGGAGGATTATTTTAAAGTAAAGAGAATAGGGTGAATGAAGGAAAACTAAAGAGAGTGGGGGTAATAACTTAGCTTGCAGGGCAAGTGTCACTGTCAGTGGGGCCAGGCAGGCAGATAACGCAATGGAGGAGGTCTGGTGAGAACTGTGATGACCTGGAAGAGCGATTGCTCCAACTAAGAGGGCAGCCAGTGCACAGCACTTTTCTCATGGTGAAACAAGTTCAGTGTTGCCAGATTCCAACATTTTAAAACACGCAAAAAATCTTCCTTTTAAGACTGTGCAGGATGGGAACACTACAGGTACAATGGCACACAGGTTGCCATTTGAGGATTTCCAATACAGAGCATAAAAAAAAAAAAAAAAAAAAGACATGGCACAAAAGATAGTGCAGGATCTGGTTCATGGCTAAATCAATCTTTCAAATCCATGTTCTATCACATACACAAAGTTTATCCTTGTGTAAGTCACTTCACTTCTTGTAGTTTGTTTTCTACCTGTAAAATGGGAATATCACCAACCTCTGCTTGTGGCTCTTCTTGAGCATCAAACTGATTACAGTGTAAAAACCCTCTGGCCCAGCAAAACATTGCCGATACTCCACATCATTAATGACCTTGGGGCTTGTGTTATTGTTTTGCTGCTGTTGCTGTTGAGAGGGATGCGTGAAAGACAAGGGCATTAGACGGTTTAGGTGGCGGTGAGCAGGACAAGGGCCCAAATATTAATAGTTCTTATTTTTTCAACATGTATAATAAAATGCCCCCAAATGTGCTAATGGCTTTAAGTAGAATTTTTCCATCTAAACCTCATGACATTACCTACGTAATTGGTATAATCATTCATCCATTTCACTGGTGAGGAAAAACATTCAGAAATTTGCCCAGTCAAACGACCTGTAAGCAGCAAAATCTGTCAGACTTTGCTGGAAACAGTCGGCATTCAGAGTTCTTGAACTCAACCTATGATGTACAAGATTAGCCTGTGGTTTAGGCAGACTGGTCGCCAACGGAAACAGAGGCCCGCAAAGCGAGAGCTGGAGGTCACTTGAGATCGCCCAACCTAGCCGCGTCCGCGCACAGGTGAGGGCAGAGACCCAGGAGGTGTAGAAGCTTGCCCAAGGTCGACCTAGCAAGGCAACTTAATCCCCCAAAGGGGCTCCGCTCCATTTCCCCGCCCTCCTGAGCTGCGCTATGGGTCGAGGGCCCGAGGGAGCGAGAACGGGGGTACCCCTCAGCCCGGCTCACCATTGAGGCCCACGGAGGCGACCAAAGGCCGGCTCGCGGCCTGGCCACTCAGCGACTCCCGGCACAGGAAGGGCCGCTTCACGTCCAGCACTGGCGGCTCCGAGGTGGCGGGCACTGAAGCCTGCACCAGAGGCCGCAATGCGCCCGCCACCCCGCGGGACGTGGCCGATAGGACGGGCGCGAACGGGCCCGAACGGGCGGCCACCGACAACATGGCGACAGGGGCTCCAAACGCCGAGCCGGTCACAGGGACGACCTTTCGCCGCGGCGCAGGCGCGAGGAAGCACAGGAGGCGCGCGATCCGTGACGTCTGCGCGCCGGCCTCAACGGTGGCTCCCCGGAGAGGTGGGGGTACAGAGCCAGGAAAGGCGCTGCGTCAGAGGCGGGGCTTCGAGCTTACGCTAAGAGCGGAAGGGGGCGGGGCGGAGCCGGGCGGGAAGGTCTGGGTGCCGCCCAATCTGTCCTCCCCAACATCTTTTGGTGTGTAACCTGGTGTCTGCGCAAAGCAGGCCCGCAGGAGTCGTCCCGCGAGTCGACTTTGGGTCCCTCAGAGTAAAAACTTAATCTGTAGGAACCTAGGGATAAGAATAAGTTGTCATCATAGTTTAGGGAAAATAGTAATTCTTAACATATGTGCATATATAATGTAATACTTATAAGGATATATGTTAGGGTGTATACATATATATTGTATATAATAGGTTTTATGTACTTATAAAACCTAGAGCCAGGCAAATAGTGGCCACCATGTGTGTACTATAATGATGATTATTAGCACCATCGAAGTAAAAAATAAATTTTAAAAAGGCCGGGGATTTTTGGTTAAAGCTTAACAATCATAGTGATAATGGTAATGATTTATGTGTATTAAGCATTTACTATGTATTAGATTTTGTGCTTTACCTTCATTTTTTCATTTATAGTCAATATCCCTATGAGGTAACAGCTATTTTCCAATGAGGAAACCAATGTTTAGAGGGATTATGTGCCCGGGACTAGATAACCAACAAGGGGTGAAAGGGGGTAGTCTGGCTTTTGAGCGCTCTTAACCACTACCAGTTTTCCTAAGTGAGATTTTAGGGGATTCAGGGATGGGTCCCTAAATCACTTTCTATCACATGGTGAGAAAATTATTTCCTTCTTAATTTTCTTTCAATCCTTCTGATTACACCAATGAGAAAGTCCCAGTTTGGTGCTAATGTATTGTTAATTCCTAACACTTGCTAACCTTCCTTTTAAGAGAATAGGCCTTGACTTCAAAGCCCTTGGTTACTTGAATCAGCATGTGGAAGATTTAATAATATAATTTTCTTTTCATGGTATTTATTTTGTCTCCTTAGTGATTCTCCAATGACTTTAGTGAAAAAAACTTTTACTTAGGTCAGAATGAGTTAATTTAAATATTAAGTAAATGAAGTTTTTCTGTGCTGTGCATGGGCCCTGGGACCTTGGCGAGTTTCCTGACTCCTCTATGCTTTAGTTTCCTCACCTGTAAAATGGAGGTGGTAATGATGCCACCTAGAAGGAGTAAATGTACTAATATGTGTAACAGTACCTACAAGGGGCCCCACATGCTAAACACCAGGCTTGCTAGTATTGTTTTATCTGACATATTCCTTCAATTCCTGCTGACTCATTTGTGTTCCTCTCTCTAGGTCCACAGCACACTGAACACTTCCTCCTGGACCCTTCTCAGGGTCTAAGTCTTGGCCATCCATATTGCCCTAGGGACTCTGTGGTACTCTCAGCACTGGAACTGGCCTCCTCAGGGGTTACTCTGACTTGGCTAGCCATAGGTCTGGCACTGGGCTCACCCCAGCAACAACCCTCATGGTAAGAGTGGATGCTTCCAGAGCAGCTACTACACCCCGTGTGTTTGAGTTCTTTACATGGAATAATGCACTTAATATCACAACAGCCCTTTGAATTGGTTAAGAGTAGGTGAGGATGGGAAAAAAAAAGAGGGAAGGAGCCTTTACAAGACTCTGGGTTTAATCCTAGTTCTAATACTAATCCTAGTTCTAATACTCACAAGCTGTAAGCCCTAAAATGAGTTATATATAGCCTCTGTGTATGCCTCAGTTTTCATTCTATAAAATGAAGATAATAATAGTGTTTATCTCCAAAGGGTTATTTTAAGGATGAATTGGACTAATATGTGTAAAGTGCAGAGAACCATGCCTGGCATACAGTAAGTGCTATGAAATGTCCATGATAACAATAAAAATAACTCCTTCCATTTTATGCCGGAAGAAACTGAGATTCAAAGATGACAAATGAGGGGCACCTGGGTGGCTCAGTCGGTTAAGCGTCCGACTTCAGCTCAGGTCATGATCTCAGGTTTGTGAGTCCGAGCCCCATGTTGGGCTCTGTGCTGACAGCTCAGAACCTGGAGCCTGCTTCGGACTCTGTGACTCCCTCTCTCTCTGCACCTCCTGCACTCATTTTCTGTCTCTCAAAAAATAAATAAACGTTAAAATGTTTTTTTAAAACGGTGAAAAATAAAAGATGACCTACCCAAAGTCACATCATTTTCTTCCGCCTTGAGATATAATTGACATATAACATGTAAATTTAAGGTGTACAGTGTATTAACTTGATATACTTATATATTGCAACTTGATTACCACCATAGTGTTAGCTAACACCCCAATCACACCATAGAATTATTTCCTTTTTTGTGGTGGGAACACAATCTAGTTTCTTGCCAACTTTCAGATGTATAATACATTGTTAACTACAATCACCATGCTGTGTGCTAGATCCCCAGAACTTACTCATCTTAGAACTGGAAGTTCGGAGCCTTTGACTGACATCTCCCCGTCTCCCACAACCCCAGCCCCTGGTAACCACCACTCTACTCTGTGTTTCTATGAATTCCAAGTCTTTACATTCAATATATGTGAGATCATATAGCATTTGACTTTCTCTATCTGAATTATTTCACTGATCATAATGCCTTCTGGATTGTTTTTGTTGTTGTTGTTCCAAATGGCAGGATTTCCTTCTTTCTCATGGCTGAATAATATTCAACTTAATGTATGTACCGTATCTTCTTTATCCATTTATCCACTAACAGACATTTAGGTTGTTTCCATATCTTGACTATAGTGAATGTTCCTATAATGAACATCTCTTTAAATCCTGTTTTCATTTCCTTTTGATATATACCCAGAAGTTGCATTGTTGGATCATATGGTAGTTCTATTTTTAAATTACTGAGACACCTCCATACTGTTTTCCATAGTGACTATATCAAGTTACATTCCCACCAACAGTGCACAAGGATTCCCTTTTCTCTACGTCCTCACCAGCATTTGTTATATACCTTATCTTTTTGATAATAATCATTCTAACAGGTGTGACATGATACCTCATTGTGGTTTTGATTTGCATTTTCCAGATTATTAGTGATGTTGAGCACATTTTCATGTGCCTGTTGACATTTGTGTGTCTTCTTTGGAAAAATGTCTATTCAGATCCTCTGCCCATTTTTGTAAAAAATGTTTATTTATTTATTTTGAGAGAGAGAGAGAGAATGAGAGCAAGTGGGAGAGGGGAGAGAAAGAATCCCAAGCAGGCTCTGTGCTGTCAGCGCAGAGCTCGATGTGGGGCTCTGCCTCACTAACCATGAGATCATGACCTGAGCCTAAACGAAGAATCACTTAACTGACTGAACCACCCAGACACCCCCCCCTGCCCATTTTTTAATCAGATTGTTTATTTTGTTGCTACTGAGTTGTATGAACTCTTTATATATTTTGACAATCTCTAATCAGATATCTGATTTGCAAAGATCTTCCCCTATTCTTTTTTTTTAATTTTTTTGTTTATTTATTATTGAGAGACAGAGACAGAGCATGAACATGGGAGGGGCAGAGAGAGGGGAGACACAGAATCTGAAGCAGGCTCCATGCTCTGAGCTGTCTGCACAGAGCCCGACACAGGGCTTGAACTCACAAACCACGAGATCATAACCTGAGCTGAAGTCAAACGCTTAACCGACTGAGCCACCCAGATGCCCCTATTATTTGTTTTCTTTAATATTTATTTATTTTTGAGAGAGAGAAAGACAAAATGTGAGTGGGGGAGGGGCAGAAAAAGAGGGAGACACAGAATCCAAAGCAGGCTCCAGGTTCTGAGCTGTCAGCACAAAGCCCGACGTGGGGCTTGAACTCACAGATCATGAGATCATGACCTGAGCTAACAATGGATGCTTAACTGACTGAGCCACCCAGGTACCCCAATCCTCTCCCATTCTAATGGTTGCTTTTTCATTTGTTAATGGTTTTCTTCGCCGTGCAGAGGATTTTTAATCTGACATATTCTCACTTATTAAGTTTTCTTTTGTTGCTTGTGCTTTTGGTGTCACATCCAAAAAATTATTGCTAAGACCAAAGTCAAGGAACGTTTTCCCCTATGCATTCTTCTAGGAGTTTTATAGTTTCTCTTCCTATGCTTAAGCCTTTTATCCATTTTGAGTTAATTTTTGTGAGTGGTGTAAGTAGGGGTCGAATTTTGTTCTTCTCCATGTGGTCATCCTCTTTTCCCAACACCATATATTGAAGATAGAATCTTTTCTCCCTTTTAGTATTCATGACTCCCTTGCTAAATATGAGTTGGCCATATATGTTAGGGTTTATTTCTGGTCTCTTGTGTTTCAGTCTTATTAAATTTACTAAAACTTGCTTTGTGACTTTTCATATGATCTAAGCTGGAGAATGTTCCATGTGCAATGATGCATGCATTATTTTTCTTAATGGTGTTCCATAGTCCTGTGGCTTTCTTTGTTCCTTTAGTCTCTCAAAGTTTTTCTCCTCTGATTGAATAATATCAATTCATCTGTCTTCTAGCTCATTGATTCCTTCTTCTGCTTGGTCAAGCCTGTTATTGAAGCATTCTATTCAGTTTTTCTCTTCAGTCGTTGTATTCTTCAGCTTCAAAATTTCTGTTTGGTTCTTTTTCATGTTTTCTATCTCTTTTTTTCTTCTCACTTTGTTCTTTTATTGTTTTCTTGTATCATTAACTTGTATGTCTATGTTCTGTGGCAGCTCTCTGGACACCTATAGAATAATTATTTTGAATTATTCATTGCACAATTCCTGGATCTCCATGCCCTTGGAGCCAGTTACTGGAGGTTTACTATATTCCTTTGGTGGAGTCATGTTTCCCTGATTTTGGTTATCTGTGTTGCCTTGCATCGGTGTCTGTACATTTGAAGAAGCAGTCACCTCTTCCAGATTTTGTGGACTGACTTCAGGAAAGGAAGGCTTTTATCTGTGGGTGGGGGCACATGTTGTGACCCTAGGTCAAATGATGCAGGAAAGCAAGTTTGGAGGCATGTGGTGGCACTAGGTTTGGGGGTGTATGATGTGTCTTTGGCTCAGGGGTCCAAAAGCATCAACAACTTTGTGGTCTTTGGTGCACACTGTGGAGGATCACAGTCACTGCAAGGGCTGTTGGGATCCTTGGTGGCACCCCCAAGTTCAGTGGCCAGGCACCATGGCAGGCAGTAGTGGTGCCAGAGTCAGAGGTGTGCACACACTGGTATGTGGTGGCCAGCTGCAGGTGCCGATATAGTGGCAGGGGCCAGTTTCAGACACATGCATAGTGGTGAGAGTCAAGACAGGCAGCAAGGGCCAGGGCCAACTCTGAGCTCCCTGGCAGCTGGTGGGGTCCTGGCTGTTGGTATACTCTCCTGTGGCTGTTGGTCTTCCCCAAGCATGAGCACTATAGAGAGGCTGGTGATGGGCCTCAGGCCAATCACGTGAATGTACAGCTGGAGGGGATGGCCCCAAGCACACATACGGTGGTAGGCGGTCAGCCACAAGGGTCTAAGCTGGAATCTTGCCCTTGCACAGCCTCAGAGGCCTGAGCTGGCTGGCCCCGATGCAGTTCCTGAGCTCCAGTCGGGGTGAGGAGAGTGGGGTGGGAGGGACTACTCAGGTAGCCAGTGAATACTTGCAGGGCAAAGTCTGGTGAAGTCTGCAGGGTCTCCACAGCAGCCATGCTGGCCATTTATTTCTTCAGTGGAGAAATCTGCTGTGGTTGTCTGCAAAACAGGTCTCTGTGAAGCACAGGTGCTCCTGCTACTTGGCTGACACTGGTAGCCCCTGTTTTTTCTTCCCTGTTCCTAGCTGTCTCTGTTCATCTCCACTTTGCCAGTCAGAAGCAGGACCTCAATGAAGTGCCCCTGAAAGTCTGGGGAAGCCAGTAGTTCACCCTGCTCTCCCTTTCCTGGCATGGAGAACTCTTTCTAGTTGGGACATTTTCTCTTGTCACTGAGCAATGCTAGCTTGGGGGATGGGTTAATTTAAGTAAAATGAATCTTACTTTCTTCTCTTTTTATGCAGTACTTCTCAGGCTTTTTGTTTACTACATTGTCAAAATTTCTTAAGTGGACCCCAGAGCTCTTCTAGAGCTGTATTTGTTTGAGATCACTGTCTAATTGTTGATCTTGTGGGGGAGACAGATACTGAAGTCTCCTGTGTTGTCATTTTGATAACATCACTCCCTCAAAGACACCTCATTGATAAGTAAAGGAGCCCATTTGTTCTGGTGTTACAGAACCAGGCTGGAACACTGGCGGAAAAACCAAGCGGCACTCAGAGATCTTGGTGCATTGGAGATTTATTTAACACTGGCAGGCTCAGAGGAGACTGATTCTCCAAAGGTCTGAGCACCGAATGCAAGTGGGGAGGGTAATTTATAGTCATCAGCTTCCATATCTGTGGGGGTTTTCCCATGCACAACAAACAAAGGAAGAAGAACCCGGAGGAGGGGTCTCTAAGCTAGAGACCAGAGTCTGTTTTAGCCCTGTTGGCCATTTTTGGGGTACTTTATTCACTTCTCCAACATTACCCCTTTGATGCCTTAAAAAAAAACTTTTAGTAGGCATTACCTTTCAGTTTTATGAGTTGGTCTCTCAGAAGACTAAGATAGGTGCAGTAGTTTGGTGAGCAACAGTGTTTTCAATAAAATGTACCATGGCTTTGAGTATACAGGGGCCAATGGATACAAATAAAATTATGGAGAGGAGGGGCCCTGCCAGGGCAGGAAGCTAGGATGCCCAATCCGTGAGATCCCATCCTTTCCATTGATTCTTTCCTGTCATCTATGTTGAATTCTTTCCTTGACTTCCTTAACCTTAGTTGTAACTGTTCCTGACTGGTTTACGAAGTAGCAACATTCCTCCCCCAGAAAGATGCAAGTCCCTCCTTTTTCTGAAGTGAGGAGGTCAAGGGCTCACCTATTTTGGAGGGTCACTGCAGCCAGAGAGTTTATTTGACTTTGTAAGGTTTCCAGAGAATCTGTCACTCGTTCCATGCCTTCATTTAGCTCTTGAGATAGTCTATAGTATGGTCCTACAGACGAACTTATGCCCCCTATTCCAGTTCCTATTCCTGTCACAATTCCTGCTCCTATCAGAACAGGTAGCAGGATTGCCTGTTTAGTCCGGGACTTGGGGCTAAAACCTGTTAGAAGCTGATCTTCAGTGTATATGGATATCTCTGGGGTTAGGAAGATGAAATAACATATCTGAGTCCACTTGGCCTCTAAGCATCGGTAGTCCGAATTAGAACACAGATAGAACACCCCAGGGGTTGAACATAGGGTCGTATTTCTCTCTAAGGTTATATTTCTTCTGCATAGAGAGGTACTGTTCATACCTTCAGGGACTGTACCGATTAGATTGTCGGCATTTGTGAGACAGATCCCAGTGGGTCCAATTAAGACAGAGGTATTGGTTTTGAGATTTTCAGGAGCTTTCCAGGTCAAAGGGATGGGAGTGGCTAAGTAAGCACTCCAGTTGAGGGGCAAGCACATCCAGCAGGTTTGGGTGAGATTATTTATTTTATGGAGGACTTGTAGAGTAGTATTGGCCCAATGCTGGAGTGGGGAATTGGTAAGCATCTGATTGAGGGCTGAAAGGTTCAAACCTTGGTAGGCTGCTGGGGGAGTGGTCGCCTTTATGGCTTGTATTACCCTATCCTGGGTATCCTTTATAACTTTTTGAAGGGCCCTATCTTGCACCCTTCCCCTGTCCAAGATCCCCCATTGAGGAAGGTAAGTGTAGCAAGCTTGCTTCCCTCTCTGGAGGCCCTTGTTGTGACATGGGCTCCTGACATTTTGGGTTATCTCGGCAGTCCAATACTTAGTCCTTGGGGCACCGGGTGACTGACAGAGAGTGGGTGTTTTCCTTTGTAGCAATCTTTGTGGAGGGGGGTGAAGGTGCTGAATGCCCTTGACCCCCTTATTGTTATATAACAATCCTGGGGGCAAGGTGGGTAAGCGGCAGTTGTGAGGGTGAGAGAGTTTATCATAATATACAGGCAATACTTAATAATCCTCCCATCCAGAGGAGGTATGTGAGACCCAGCATGCATCTTTTGTCTCATGTCCAGCTTGTTGGTGCAGTCTCTCTCAGCCCAACAGTAAGAAATAAGATCAGGGCTATGACACCAGTAAGGGGCAAGGGCTGGCAGAGTTGCATCCAAACCCCTGGGCTAGGTTCATGTGTTGATTCCTTGAGCTTCTGCTGTGTGCAGGCCAGCCAGTTTCTGGGGTGTGTCTGGAGCAGGGCTGGAGGTCTCAGGGGTCAGTTTCCCTTTTGAGGGTCAGTTTAAGCAGGTTGACTGGATCTGGATGACTTCACCAGGTTGTGGGTTCTTCTGAGTTGGCCTTCTTAACTCTGGAGTGATGGACCCATGGGGTGATACCTGAAACTTTAAGGGCTGTAGGAGTTGTTAGAATAACAGTATGAGGCCCAGTCCACCTGGTCTAAGAGGGTCCCTCTTCCAATCTTTGACCCACACAGAGTCTCCTGGATGAAAGGGGTGAATGTGGGTCCCTAAGGAAATTGGGGCCCTCTCTATGGTGTATCTCTGTAACTTATTTAGGACTGCTCCCAAGGTCTGGGGCTGTTCTCTTATTCCTTTGTCTCCAATCTGGTTTTTAGGTCTCCTGGGAGTTTTCCTAAACATGGGGGGGGGGTGGGCATGAGGAGTCACCCATATAATAACTCAAAAGGGGAGAATCCCAGTGCCCCAGGCGTGCGTCGGGCATGCAGGAGGGCCAGCAGTAGTAAATCTGCCCGTGGGAGATTAGTCTCTTGGTGGAACTTAGCCAGGGTTTCCTTGAGGGTGTGATTCATCCACTCTACATTCCCTGAGCTCTGGGGTCGCTGAACAGTGTGCAGTTTCCGGGTAATGTTGAGGGACTTTGTCAGTGTTTGTGTAATGTCTGCCACAAATGCAGGTCTGTTATCACTGTGTCTGGTTAAGGGTAGACCAAACCGAGGCACAGTCTCCCGTAGAAGGGCTTTGGCCACCTAGCGACTTCGTTCCATTCTGGTCAGGAATGCTTTGACCCATCCCAAATATGTGCAGATTATTACAAGAAGGTACCTGAACCCTTTATTTGGTTGTATGTTGGTGAAGTCCACCTCTAAGTCTTTGAAAGTGGTGACCCCCAGGCGGGGGCTGTGGGGCAGACCAAGCATTGTTTTTGGCACATGTTACACATTGTTCACTGACAGCTCTGCATAATGCCAGCAGGTGGCTGATATAATAGTTCTTTTTGAGGAGGGCCTCTAGTGCAGTTTTCCCTAGGTGCGTGAGTTGGTGATACTCCTTTACTAGGTGTTTTCCCATAGATGACAGGAGAAAGATGTGTCCATTTAGCGTGACCCACCATCCCTCTTTGCTTAGTGTGCCCCCTTCTGTCAAGGCCCAACTTACTTCTTTCTTAGTGTACTGGGGTGGGGAGGCTTCCCTCTGGGGCTCAAGAGTCATAGTGTAGGTAGAAGCTTCACCTGGGTCACACCACAGGCGGCCGCTCTGGCTGTTTTTTTGGCCAGGTAATTTCCTTGAGTTATGGAGTTGTCTCCTTTCTGATGTTCCTTACAGTGTAGGATAGCTACCTTGTCTGGCAGCCATACGGCCTCAAGAAGCTTTAGTATTTCTTCCTTGTTTTTGATAGTTTTCCCTGCAGCAGTAAGGAGGCCTCTTTCTTTATAGATGGCCCCGTGTACATGCACAGTAGCGAAGGCATGCCAGGAATCAGTGTAGATGTTAACTCATTTACCTTTGCAAAGGATGAGGGCTCAGGTTAAGGCATACAGTTCAGCTCATTGTGCTGGCCATCCTTCCAGCAAGGCCTTGGCTTCCAGAACTTTGGTGGTTGTGGTTACCGCATATCCTGCTCTTCGGCTGCCCTCTTGTAAATAGCTGCTCCCATCGCTGAACAGGGTGATCTCTGGGCTTGTTATAGTCTGGTCTTGGAGGTCCAGGTGGCTGGTGTAGACTTCATCCACTACTTTGAAACAGTCATGGTTGGGTTCTCCCTCCTCCCTGGGAAGGAAGGTGGCTGGGTTTAGTGTTCTTACTGTTTCAGAGTGACCCTTGGGTTTTCATAGAGAAGGCCTTGGTATTGTGTCAGCTGAGAATTGGAGAGGAAACGATATCCTTGGGTGCTCATGAGGGACATGACCATGTGTGGGAACTTAACATTAAGTCTTTGTCCCAGTGTGAGTTTGTCTGCCTCCTTGATGAGCAGGACTGTGGCTGCCAGCACTCTGAGGCACGGTGGCCATCCTGCAGCCACAGGATCAAGCTCTTTTGACAGGTAGGCCACTGGCCATTGCCAAGGCCTCATGCTCTGAGTGAGCACTCCAAGGGCTATTTTGTCCTTTTCATGTACGAAGAAGTTAAAGGGCCTTTCTATGTCAGGCAAACCCAGGGCTGGGGCTCATCCCAGAACCAACTTTATTTCTGTGAAAGTGGCCCTTGCCTCCTCAGTCTATGCACGGGGCTCCCAGTCTAGTCCTCCCAACAGGTCATAGAGGGGCCTCACTATGGCTGAGAATCTGGGAATCCAAATGCGACAGAACCCTGCGGCCCCTAAAAATTCACACAAGCCTCGTTTTGTTTGGGGCTGTGGCAGTGTGGTGATAACTTTCTTCCTTTCTGGTCCTAGTTCTCTTTTTCCTTTTGTGAGGAGGAAGCCTAAGTATCAGACCTGCTGCTGACAAATCTTTGCCTTTTTCCAAGAGGCCTGGTACCCCAAGTAGGATAGGAGCTGCAGGAGGGCCTTTGTACCTTTCATACAGTCTTCTTGGGTGTTGCTGGCAAGGAGGAGGTTGTCTACATATTGGAGGAGGACACATCCTGTGGTTTCCCTCAGAAAGTCGGCGAGGTCTGCAGCTAGTTATTCCCCAAAAAGAGTGGGTGAGTTCTTGAAACCTTGGGGAAGTCGTGTCCAGATCAGCTGCATCTGGCGCCCTGTAACGGGCTCAGCCCATTCAAAGGCAAACAGTGGTTGACTTAGAGGAGCCAGGCGGAGGCAGAAGGAAGCATCCTTTAGGTTGAGGCATATAAACCATCTGGCTAACCCCAGTATTTGGCTGAGGAAAGTATAAGCATTTGGAACCGCTGGGTGTAAGGAAACAGTCACCTTTTTAATGGCCCTCAAATTCTGTACTGGTCAGTATCCTTCTCCTGGCTTCTTGACTGGCAAGAGTGGGGTATTCCAAGCTGATTGGCACTCAATTAGAATACCTGCTTCTCTGAACTTGGTCAGGTGCTCTTGTCTACCCATTCTAGCCTCTAGTGGAAGGGGGTATTGTCTTTGTCTCAGATTGGGCTCCAGGGATCAGGTCAACAATGATGGGGGCCTGACTCCAAGCTAGTCCAGGTGGGTTATCTTCAGTCCATACAGAGGGGAATGTAACCTGAATTCTGAGGGGCTACAGGGTAAGGCCTGGGTACAGAATAGTCTCCATTCTTCTTCCCTTGGCAGGGTAATCACCAAGACCAGGGTTTCCTTCTGCCTTGGGTTTAATTAGAGGCTAACATGTCCAATGGGTTCAAAAGTTTTCTGGGCCCCAAGTTTGGAGAGCAGAACCTGGCCCAGGAGAGGAATCGGGCAGTCAAGTAAGTAGAGGAACTCATGCCGGACCTTGTGACCCCCAAGTTCACATTGTTGAGCTTGACAGAAGGGCTGCTGCATTGCCCATGTCCCAGTAGCCCCAAGTATGGTTGCCATCTTTTGGCTGAAGGGCGCCACCAGGGAAGTAACAAAGAGTTTTCAGCCCCAGTGTCAACCATGAAAGTTATTGTTCAGCCACCTACCTTCATTTTGACCATGTGTTTATGGGGCCAAGAGAGTAAGAGCCTGGTCCCCCTCAGTCTGATTCTACCCCGTCCAGACCAACGAGATTCTCACCTCAAGATTCCTCCCAATATCGTCTGGGTTTTGAGGGCCCCTTCTGATTCAGACATTCATTCTTCCAGTGTCTCTTCTCTTTGCAGTATGCACATTGGTCCCTTGCTAAGGGGGCTCTGGGCTTCCCCCTTTTGGTGATTGGGGTCTTCCCATCTTTGCAGTGTCTGTTTCTTTTAGTGCTGCTGTGAGAAGGGTGGCCTTTTTTAGTCTTCTCTCTGCTTCTCTTTCGGGTAGGAAAGATGTTACCATCTGTTGACTTTCTGGTGCCTAGGGGTCAAACGGTGTGTATACACGGTATGCTTCACATAATCTTTCATAGTAATCTCTGGGAGACTCCCCAGGGTGCTGTGTGACTGATGATATTTTAGTCATGTTCATGGGCTTTTTGGCTCCAGCTCAGACTCCCCGGAGGAGGGCTTCCTGGGATCGTCAGATGTGGGCCTGTCCTTCTTCTGTGGTGAAATCCCATGTTGGGTGTTCTTCAGGCGTGGGCGCTTGAGCCCAGACAGCAGGATCATTAATCCCCAGAGGTGCGTGATCATCTAGGTACTGTCGTGTTTCTCTCATTCTTCTTCTTTCTTTTGTATTAAACAGAGTATGGAGTAACTGTTGACAATCTTCCCAAGTCAGTCGGTGGGTCTGGAAGAGGGACTCCATCAAGTGGACCATTGCTTGTGGCTTCTCAGAGTATGATGGAGTGTTGTGTTTCTAATTGAGGAGGTTGGTTGTAAAGAAAAGTTGATAATACATCATGGAATGGGTGGGCTGGACTGTTCTGTCCTCATTCTGTCTTTCAGGCTCTCTCATCTCCCTTACAGGCATTTGGAGGCATTAGGTCTGGGTCTGGGGTTCAGTCTGGCTGCTGGCCCCTGTGGGGGAGGGTTCTCCAGGTCCAAGAGGGACGGGGAGATGGGCGCCTACTGCGGTGGCAACTGCCAACACGCGACTGTGGCTGCCCCAGCGGCAACTGTGGCAGCACGACTGGGGCGGGGTGCAATGGAGACACAGATGGGGGAGGAGTTTCAAGCTCAGGGGGAGTGAGGAGGAAGCTTCTCGAGTCATAAGGAGGTGGAAAGACAATATCTTCCTCCGTGTCTCCTTTAAATATTAGAGGAGTGGTGGGTCACTTCTTTGGCTCCCTGGGTGAGCCTCTGGATACAGTGGTTAAAACCTTTGCCTGGCTCTGTTTGCTAACGATGAATTGCACCCAAGGCAGGAGATTTCGGGCAATTTCAAGCCAGGAGTCAATGTATGGAAATTGATCAGGGTGGCCTGGGTTCCCAGTGACCATTAGCCAAACCCACTGCACTATTTGAGCATCTAATGTCCCTTCTGGGGGCCATCCTACATTAAATATGGGCCATCCTAGTTCACAAAAGGTCCTTAACTTCCTGGGTGTTATTTTCACCCCGTAATTGCCTGAAAATCCCTTTTTAAAATTTTTGAGCATGACTTCTAAAATCGTAGGCTTACTCTGTTTTGATCCCATTATTACTTTCTTTGTCCTGTTTGGTGTCGCAAAGACAGACAAAGGAAGGGTATCCCCTCGGATGAGATGACCAATCAGATACTCCTCTGATCGCATTCCTGAGGGAAACTTTAGGTG